>NC_135311.1:110108879-110738566 GCF_048772815.1 Callospermophilus lateralis | reverse complement strand
ACACACAAGGAACTTTCCTCTCTACAAGTGGGATTCTTTCTTCACCTTTTCTGAGGCTCTCAAAAAGGGTAGATTCTGTCTTGCCTCACTGTTCCTAGGGTGAGTCCCAATGTTTTGAGTTGTATGAGATTTTCACCAGCTACACCTTCCTCAAGTCATGGAACTCCCTGTCTCCAAGTTCTGCCTCCCCATTGTAGCGTTCCATCCTTCCTCAGTGTGGCTGAAGGGCCTCAGAGGGAAAACAGCGATGCTCTAGAGAGAGCATGTGTTCCCCACGTTAGGCAAACATGCCAAGCTGCAGGGGTGCCTGAGGAGGGGGAGGGAAGAATCCTCACCCCAGCCTTGTAGCTGGCAGACAGACCCCTCTTGCCCTGAGGAGGGGGTGGGCAGTGGCTCCAAAGAGAAGTGATGGGATGTTGTTTTTTCAGATTCCATTGGTTTATTTATCCTGTGCCTGGGTACCATCTGTACAACCTCCAAAGAGAGAAGTAGTCAGGGCTCCCCACCACGACAGGAGTCCTGTCCTCAGCCTGCAGCTGTATAAGGACCTGGAACCAAGCTAAGTTTGGAGTTTATCCCCTGTGGGGTAAAAATCTCAGGCCACATGGTTCAATTGTCCAGAGATAGACGGAGAATAAATAGATCAGGAGGAGAGCACAGGCACAGGCTTGAGCCCTCCTGATTCCTGCCAGGTGTCCCTCCACAGTTCCCGTGGCAAGGCCAGAAGGTCCAGGAGGTCTTAGAAAGACCAAGCATGCTCCAGAGAAGCCCAGGGGTCTCAGGCTTGATTCTCCTATTACGCCAAAAGAGGCAGATATTGAGTGGAGATGTTGGGGTCATGGAATCAGCCCCTTGGAGGAACCCACTGTGTTCCAGTCTCTCTGGGTGCATGTTAGCTGGAAAGTTATTGAGTGCCACGCAGTTGACCATGGTTTTGCAGAGTTCTGGACAGATAACAGGGCAAAACTCCTCCCCTGCATGGAAGACTTTTAGGGTTTTTTTAATTAGTAACAGGCTGATGGGAGGAGTAAGAAATGGGGAAACCAGGAGAACAGGATATTCCAAAGAAATGCAGAAAGTTTGCATTCCATTCATCCAGAGGAGAAAGAAGCTTCCAGGACAACAACATCCTGGCAGCCCAGGACTTGCTGCAGACTCATACAGTACTTTGTCTCAACCCTGAGGTCAGGACCTAAGAGGTATACCAAAGTCTCACAAAGCCAGGCGAAGAACGACAGGCTCATCCTACCGTCTTAGATCTAAGCCCATAGGTGGTTCCAGTGGTGAGTCAGAGTACTGGGGCCTGTGCTGCTTTAAGCTGTGCTTCTCTGAGGTCTGGCTGGACCCCTGCTCATCTCATCTTTGCCCCACTCCAGTACCTTCTCCCCATGTGTGAGCTTTCCTAGTTTCACTTGAGCTATGGTCCTCAAAGCCATGCAGACTCTGAAGCCGGTCTCTCCCTCCAGAGCCCAGATACATCACTCAGGCCACTGAGGACATGTGGATATTCCCATCACAGCAGAGCAGAAACTAAAACCCTCACCAAAATTGGCTCCTTCTCCTACCCTCTGTGCTTCTGAAAGTGACAACCAAACTTATTGTTACCTTCAGTTCTTGCCTTTATCTATCACCCATTCATAATCAGGTTGCAAGTCCTATCCATTCTTCCCCCTATCCTTTTCCCTCTCAAAATTACCCACAAGGGGGCAGGGAGAATCAACCTTGATCCTACCTCCCTAAGTTAACCCTTTTAACTGCATTTCTTTTTGCAATGCAAAAATTGAAAAAACCACAAGGCTTAATGTCAGGAGTACTTGAATTTGAATTCTGGGTCTCCTGCTTGCAAGTTATATCACTTTGAGCTTCTTTCTTTCATCTGTGAAGTGGGGTGGCATAATATCTACTTCATGGGACAGCAGTAAGGATTCAGGGGTTATGGTAAGGAAGATGCTTAGCACATGCCTGATGTGTAACAAGGCTCAAGAAATGTTATCTACAGATCTACAGAAGTTATGAAGGCCATCCAGAGAGATTCTCCTGTCCCTCATACAGCTTCCCCTACTGTGAGCATCTTGTCACTATAACACCTCCATCAAAACAAGGAAATTAATATTAGGACATGTTAATATTTTACTAAACTACTATTCACTAAACTGTAGACTATATTTGTATTTCCTCAGTTTTTCCACTAATGCCATTTTTCTCTTTCAGAATCCAACCCAGGATACTATAATCCATTTGTATTGTGTTTTTTCCATTTATCATTTTATTGTGAGCATTTTCTAATTCCATTAAATAGGCTTCCAAAACCCATTTTCTAATGATGTTAAAGCATTTTTCTATGTGTATTTTAAAATGTTTAACCATTCTTTCTTGGATGACTATAGAGATGGTTTATTTTTCTCTTTCTCCTTTTTTGCTCTTATTAATAACACACAGTTGAACATTTCTGAACATGCATATTATTGAGAATTTCTTGAGGTTATAGTCCAGGAAAGGAAAGGATTGAATCAAGAAGTATGAACTTTTCAAAAGCTGTTGATACATATTGATAGCCTTCCAGAGAGGTTATACCAATTCACAGTCTCATCAGCAGTGAATGATTATGCCCATTTTCTAAAACATCATCCACATTATCTATTTTTAAATCTTTACTAACGTGATTAGGAAAAAAAAAATACTTTCTGCATTATTACAGCAACCTCCCTATTGGCCTCCCTACCTCCAATTCACTTTGCCACCAGGTTATACATCCTAAGATTCCAGTTTTACCATGTTATTTTTCTGCTCCCCTACTTGCCTGGGGCAAACTAGATTTTCTCAGGTTGACATTCCTGTAAGCCAAGCCTTATATGTGCCTCCTCCTAATCTATAACTCTATTTTAACCTGTTCATGGGAGATGGTTGACAGTCACCCTACCTTCAGGGCCTGACTCAGAACCGGAACTGATCTGATCAATGGACCAGTGGAAGCCATTGCCCCTGTGGTGCTGGGGAGGTGCCATCCAAGCATAGACAGCAGTCTACTGAGATAGGAAGAGTGGAGAGTGCATGGCTGGTTCTGATAAAGCTCATCTCAGATTATCTAGGGTGCTCAGAGAAAGGAGCTTCAGTAGCAGGCTCAGAACTCATGTACGCAGGAACACCAGTTGTGTAACTGGCTTCATTTAGGCTTGGAGAAGTCTCTAAGTAAAATACTTAGAAGTCTCTAAGTAAAATAGAGCTGGGGATGTGGCTCAGTAGTGGAGTGCCCCTGGGTTCAATCCCTGGTACCCCCCACTCCAAAAAATAAAAGACTACAAAGAGAAGGTGAAACATTCCAGGGCTCACAACAGCAGGGGATGTCACCCCCTATAGGGCTGTAGGAACATGTACCAGATCCCAGGAAGGACAGGGCTATGATCATGACTAGTCAGAGCTATGACCTTAGGTAAAGGAGTGCTGACCCATAGCTGGCAGAGAAGGAGCCAGGGTAATATTTACCCCAGCTATTGTCTAATGTCTTCCATGTGTCAAACCTAACAAGAATCCTGAAGGCAAGGCAACCATGAGCCCTCCATAATTCCTGTTTCAGCAATAACCTGCTGTCTAAGCTTGATGGCACCTTCCTGGCACCAGAGGGGCAATTGCTTCTGTTGGTAAAAAAGCAAGGAACTTGATCGAGGCAGTCCACAGAAGTTAACTCCCAAGGCACAAAGCAGGACAGAGAAGGTGATGTGTGGATGTTGAAGGGCAAAGAGAGACATTCAATCATCCCCTGCCTTTAAGAATAGAGGAAGGATGGAGATGAGAAGGGCTGGGACTCCTTCTCCACTTGAGCTTCACCCAGGTCAAAGAGCAAGAGCCTCTGAAGAACGAAGCCCAGAATGTGGAAAGCTAGCATCCCAGTGAGCATCGAGGAGGGACTTGGGCAAAAATTGAAGCAACTGCTTGGGGGTGTTCTCACCTACCCTTAATCCTTTGCTATCTCATTCTTCTAACTTAGTGTCAATCCCCAAACAAAGTCAGAGGAGGAATCCTGGCAGGTATTTGAAGATTACACTTTCTGATCTATTCATACTCAACAAAGCTGTCTGTCCCAAAAATCTGCCAATAGCTTCTTTGGTGTATATAGAGCAAAAAGCTCCAATGTCAGACCCAAGAACAGGAAACAGTTGGGCTGAAGGGGTCCCCATTGATCTAGGGCTTGAAATCAACTGAGAAGAGAATAAAGAGGCAGGAAGATCTACCTTTCCCCAGGCAAAGCTCTGGCGACAGAGTATGCAGTCAGCCAGGTGGGAAGTCAGTCTGGGTTTCAGATGGAATTGCATAGCAAGCAGGTAGATGGAAATGGCCTTCCAAGTTCACATTCCTTTTTGGTCTTTTCCTCTTTATCATTATCTGTTTCCCCATTGTTCTATCACAGACCTGTCTTTTAGATTTTGAAAATAGCATTCTAGCTAATCTCCCTGCAACAATTTTAATTCATTAATCCCTCCACTACACTGTTTGGAGAGTGATACTTCTAAACTGCAAAGCAAATCATGTCTCACACCTTCCTTACCTCTCTCAATGGCTTTTTTATTCTTTTGTCTATAGGATCAAACATGGACTCCTTGGTATAGTATTCAAAGTCCTTTATAACCTGACCTCATATCCCCAGTCTCAGCCCCTAAGTTTCCTCATTGCATACCCTCACTTCCAGCTGTCCTGAACTCCTTCCTTTGAAGGTGCCCATCCATGTTTACCTCAGTGCCTTTGCCTACATTGCTTCCCTTTGCTTAGAGGGTCCATAGTCTCTTTATCCACCTGTTGAACTCCTGTTCATCTTCTAAGACAAGCTCAAGTGACACATCCCTGGAGGGGGTACCCAAGGAGTTCACATGACTGGGCTGAATGTACTTACCCACTGAGACCCCAGGAGGCCAGAAATGGGCAAACACAATCCATGTATTCTTGGGGATCCATAGCAGCTCATTCTGCATCTCCCTAGGGACTGAGCTGAATGAGCTTTCTGCTTAGCTCTGGAATCTACCAGTTACTTTGTGTCTTAAATTTGAGAGCTACTAGAAGCTGTCTGCTCTATTGCCTCTCAGGACCTGCTTGTCATTGGATTGGTTTGCCTTGGGAATGTTGGTCTGCCCTATAGAATAGACCAGATTTCCCTGTGCCACTCAAGTGCCACTCTTCTGTAATCTTTGGGTATCTTTTGTTCTCTCTCTCTCACACATAATCTCTCACTGTACTCTTATCCATACTCAAATATGTCCTTCATTTTTTTCATACACCCCAAATCTTAGGACTTATTCTCTCTTTCTAGGATGCCTTTATTTCCTTTTTTACCTGCTAAAACCCATCTCATTCTTTAAGGCTGGTTTCCAACATCATCTTCTCCATACCTCACAGAATTGTTCCTATAGTCACCTGCATTTTTATTACAGCACTCTCTGTGCCCACCCTGTGTTGACCGTATCCTTTCTAATCCCCTTATAAAAGTGTAAGCTTCTAGACAGAAACTGTTCAGCTTTACATCCTGCACAATGCTTTGCACACAGTAGGCACTCCATGAATATTTATTAGATTGGATTGAAATACCTTGAAAACCAGAATCATCCATATTCATTTATTCATTCACTGAACAAACCCTGATTCAGGAATACATATGACTTTGTCTTCCAGAGATTTCCCCAAATACATTTCAATTCATTCATGTTTTCTGCTTGGGATAATGAAATTTTTAACTTCACCGGCCACTGTACAAAATAGCAACCCCCTTTATCTGTCTTAAATGTGCTCAAATTTCAAAGCAAACCCACTTTGCCTACAGTTTCAGGATTTTGTGAATGAGCCTCTAGTGACCTTCTCTATACCCTTTGGGACTTTCTATCTGTCCCCCAGCAGCCTTCCCATGTCTAGACTTGACAGTGAGTCATTCCGTCTTTTCTGCTAAGGAGGTTTTGCACCCCCCTGGATCTTCTCCAGGATAGGGCACAACGACACATCTTAGTCCTGCAGGTAGGACTGTCTAGCTGGACACTTGGAGAAATATGTGCTCCTTCTTCTTTGATATCTTATTCACAATTCTCTTTGCCTCTTGGCCAACAGCCTCGGGAAACTGTCTAAATGAAGAAGGATTTCCAGGTCCTTTGCCAGAACCGAGGCTGACCATGCAGAGTTGAGCACTGGGGAGGGGATTTTGATGTGTTTATCACAAAAGGCATTGCCTTGCACTTGTCCACATTTAATTGAGTCTGTAGCCTTTTGCCCTGAAATCTTCCTGCCAACTAAATCCAGAAGGAAGCCTTCCCAGCCCATCCCCCACCACATAGATGCCTGCCCGCCAAGGGCCATACCTTGGGTTGGGTGCCTGAGGTTTTTCTTTGACACCATGTGAAATATCAGAGCCTCTTCAATTCTCCCTGTCTAATCAGAATGTGTAAGACTTTGTTGAAGTCTTCAAGGACCTCATAATAGGCTTGAGGCAAAACCAGATACACAATTCTGGTACTATTTGTGGTAAGGTCTGCTGTTTATTGAACATGTCCTATATGCCAGGTACTTGACATACATTCTTTATACTGAGTATCAAGTTAAATCTCTACAATGACCCTGCAAGGTAAGTAATTTAACCCCATTTTATAGATAAAGATGTGAAAGCACAGTTTAAATAACCTCCCCCAAGATCCCACAGCCAGTAAGTTTAAGAGCTAGAATTGAGACCCAAGTGTGTCCTGTACCACTACATGACATGGCCTCAACAAAGAACAACAGGTAATAAACCTGGTGCAAGTGATTCATTATTGGACTATTCTGGTCTCTCCCGAGTTACCTGTTACCTGTAACAGCCTAATCTTTTCATACCTTAGCTTAAACCTCATCTTCTAAAGGAAACTTTTTCTAGTCCCCATCACTCATTCCCATAACACCTGTCCTTGTCCCCTGCAGCCATTGTCTAGGCAATTGTTTATGTAATGTTTTCCTGTCTTGCCAGAAAGAAAGTTCATGAGGGTAGGGACTGTGACACTTTTGTTCCTTTTTTGTCCCTAGTGCCTTGCCCAGTGCTAACATATAATATGTGCTCATTAAACCTGTCTTTCTCAGGATGTCTCCCTTATCCCTCCCCTACTCCCTTCCTTGAAGCAGGACACCCCAGGCCAACCTCCTCTGCCACTTCCCCCTTGCCTCCAGTACTTCCTTCAGTGACAACATCCCCTCGCCTCCTTTCATGAGTCAGCTTTCCAGACTCTTGGCTATTCCGGGACTTTTATTCACACTTCCATGCTGTTTTGTGGAAGCAGGGCTTCCCCTTAGTCCCAGCAGGGCAGGTGCTGACAGGAGCAGCCGATAACTAGGATACCAGGTTTCCCTTTGCTAAGCTTTTTCCTGGGAATGATTTAAGGCCCTGAACAGATAAGTGAAGAGCAAACCCGCAATGAAGTCAGCACTCTGCTTATTAAGTGGAAAAAGCTGTGCTCGGCTTATTGAAATGTTCATTATACAGATATATAGAGATGAGAAGGAGGGAGGGAGGGCAGGCAGCACCAAGGATCCAGCAGGCAAGCGCCAGTGGGCGAGGCAGGGGGCATCTCCGGGGAGATTTCAAACTAGCCTAGGAGGAAGGATGCCACCGGGGCAGGTGGGTAATGCCTGTGGGGAAGAGGGGCCACAGCTCTGACTTGTGGGAAGGGGAGCAGAAGGAAGGAGGTTGGCCTGACCCTCAAGGGAGATTTGCTGGAGAAGCTGTCAGCTTCATGGGACCGTGGGTGGAGAGGACTTTGGCCCTAAGGGGTCAGGGCATCCTGGTCTCCTTTAGAACAGACCCACTTCTCTGCATCAGTGTAGTTCTCTTTATACCAGGAACATAACTTCTGAAGTTTTCTGACCCAGTTCATTTGTCCACTTTGAAAGCAGGAGGGTGACCTGTGATCTGTCGGGAAAAAAGGGCCTGTACAAAGAAGCATTATGAAGCCACCCACAATTTCTTCTCTGGAGGAGTCATCTCTGACACAGCCACCATCCCCTACCTCCAGCTCCATGAGCCCAGAGCTCCCTCCAGGGAGGGCATTTCCTGGGCTGGGAGTTGAGTCTTGCTGAGGGTCCCCCTTGGCCCAGGCAGAGACTGGCTCCTTCAGCACCCTCCTGGCTCCCTGGCTTCTGACCTTCTCAGCACCTGTCCACGTGCCTGCCCCAGCAAAGCTCAGAGCTTCAGGGAGGGGGTGCTTTAAAAAGGCTGTAGTCACTTGACAATGTCACCTCCTGAGGATGGTGAGAACTCCTAGTGAGCAGGAACTTGCCCTAAATCATCCCATGTCCCCAGAACTAGAAGGACCCAGCCCCCCAAAACGGACCTCTTCTATCTGAGGTTTAATTGCTTGCTGATTGAATGGATGAAGATTCTTCCCTCTCTGCATTCAGATGTTGGAAGGCAGATGAATCATAATGTGACTGGAGGGGCAGGTCCTGTTTCCCAAACAGGAAAAACAGCCTCAAGATTTTCCAATATCTTCAGATTCTTTCCTGCTTCATTGATTTGGCTCCTGGAGGGTAGAGGTGCTGGTGACTAAATAGATAAGAAAAAAGAGAGTGCTTGAGAAACATGTGTGAACAGAACAATAAAGATACTATCTTTAGGGTTTCAGATTGTTTCACACCCAGTGATCTCAGTGGTTGGGCTCCTGTTACCTGTCAGGCACTGTACAAGCACAGGTAACCCTGGTGAAGGAACTGCCCCATTCCTACTCTTGTGTAGCTATAGCCTTGTGGAATGTAAACGTCATAACAATTCTTCATTAATTCGTTTGTTCAGCAAACAATGATGCCAAACTGGACTCCTGGGGATGGAGAAATGAATCAGACATGAATCCTGCCCTAGAGGAGTTTACAGTCTATGAGGTACATGTACAAGGAAAGAGAAGATTGTAAAACAGTGTGATCAATGCACTGAGCTTACCCAACCCTAGAGGGAGGGAAGCCTTCCCTAAGGTGTTCCAGTGGGTCTTTAAAAAAGAACATGTGTTCATCCAGCATTCAGGGAGAAGGAATTTCTAGGCAGAGAGACACAGATTTGAGGGGAAATTCAAATAGTTCAGCCTTGGAAAGAGAATGGGGGAAAAGAGTGTTTAAGAGTTAGGCAGGGCCCAAATCCTGAAAATATTTCCGTGCATGTTAAGGCGTTATTCCCATCCTGAAGGCAACTGGAGGTCATTGAAGGAGAAAGACCTCGCAGCAGTGTAGAAGAGGAGTTATCTAGATGGGCTGACCAAGCTTGACTCAGTTGGGGGCCAGCTGAGTGGCTGCTATGGTTTGGATGTAGTTTGTCCCCATGTGCTAGAAGCTTGGTTCCCCAAGGTAGCAAATTAAGAAGTAGTGAAATGTTTAAGAAGTAGGGCCTAGTTCACTGGGGCATCCCCGTAGGAAGGGATTAATTCTGGTCTTGTGGAATTAGTTGTAACCAGAGCAAGTTGTTATCCAGCCACCGACCCCATGCACTTGGCCCCTTCTTCACATGGCCATTTCTCTTTCCCTTTCTCTATCATGTTGTGACATAGCCCGGGGGTCAATGCCATGCTGTTCCAACCTTCTAATTACGGGAATCATGAGCCAAGCACCTAGCTGAGGTATTTTGTTTCAGTAACAGAAAATGAACTAATACAACAGTCTAAGTAAGATGGAGCCATCTGACTAGATCAGTGACACTGGGGAGAAGGAAGTAGGAATGGATCAGGTGGCTCAGCAGGAGGTCTGAACATAGCTTGGTGATCTGATAGCCACAGGAAATAAACAAGGAGCTATCCATTTTACAAGTGGGGGAGAGGGCAGAGGAATATCATCTCCCTGGACCAGAGCTGTGTGGGGAGTCCTTGGCACTGTAGGGAACTGTGGCTGCTTAAACCCACGTTGACAGTCCCTGCCTCTGATGCTGGGGCTGCTGACACCTGCTCCCAGGCCTTGATGACTCCATTTCCCAGCCCCCTCCTTCTGCCTTGCTGACTTTGGAGGTGATTAGTAATAAAAATTTAACAAGCATCCATAGGTGCGTCTCCCTGTCACTTTTATGAGGCTATTTCCTGAGCAAAGATATAGGAGCGCCTTCAGTCTCTCCCAGCCATGTTGCTGCTGCCACTGTCAGTCTCCACTTCAGCCTTAGCAGGTCCCAGACAACTACAGGGGCTAAGTGGAGGGTACCCAGAGGAGACTGGGACAGCTTAGCTCAAAGAAGCACAAGCTGGCAGAGCCCATGTATGCCCCCAAGGGCTTTTTGGCAATTGTCCCTGGGAAGCCTGAACCGGCTTCACTGCCTGGGCCATTATAAATCAAAGGAGG
Organism: Callospermophilus lateralis; assembly: GCF_048772815.1. Classification (NCBI taxonomy): domain Eukaryota; kingdom Metazoa; phylum Chordata; class Mammalia; order Rodentia; family Sciuridae; genus Callospermophilus; species Callospermophilus lateralis. The sequence continues at coordinate 110,728,264 of NC_135311.1, read as the reverse complement.
CCTCATTTCTCCTGTCTTTCCCTCCCCGCCTGCCTCCACCCTACCCATTCTCTTCCATCCTTGTCCTAGAGTTGCTTTTCTCATTCATTTGATCAGTGTGTATTTATCCAGTGCCATCACAAATGAACACTGGGGATCTAGTGAAGATTCCTACTTGCTCCCTGTCCTTGGGGAGCTGGTGACCTGAATGGGATTGAGAACAACATACACCCACCAAGTGATCAAAACACACTGAGATTGAAGTTCTCATAGGCACACACGAAAGCGCTGTGGTGGGGACCAAGTGAAGCATTCGTGAGCCTGGGGACAGGGAGAAGCTGGACGACTTTCTCCAAGGAGACAGAGGCCTGAATCTTGTTGAATAAGAACCTCTATGAGCTGGGGTGGAAGAAAGGCAGCCCATTCTTTTCTGGCAAAGTCCTATGTCCTCAAAAGCAAGATGGAAGTGGGCTTGTGCAAGCTGAGTTTCCTCTAACTAGGCTGGGCTGAGGTTGAGGTAGGGCCCCCCCAAGACATTGGGCCCCAGCCGCAAGAGCAGGCTGCAGTGGCACTGTGATTCTGGTAGACAGCAAAGGACTTGGGGTGCTGTTATTTCCTCTCCCAATGGTTCTTGTTTCAAGTTCACTAGGGAATTGGAGCCAGGAGAACAGGAAGAGGGGGGCTGCTGCATTCAACACTATTAACTCCTCCCTCATTCTTGAAATTCTCTGACACAGTTGTTTCCTGTAGGATGACATAATGCCAAGACACCTTCGCCTTCAGCAGACATGGTTTCCAATCAGAGCTTCTAAATTTTAATCCCTTGATTATACCTCAAACAAGTTTCACTCTCTGAATCTGTTTCTCCATCTGAAAAATAGAGATAATAGTAACCACTGCAGAAAGTTGTTATGCAGCCCCAATGAAACAGCTGGGCAGTGTGGGGACAGTCTTGATGTGAAGCCAATTACTTTAGTTCACTTCCTCCTCCACCCCCACCTCCCCAGCCCCTCTGGTTGTTCCTTCCAGGGCTCTTTTTCTTCCAGGAGCTCCTCAGTGTCCCTAGAGCTGATATCCCTGAAACATCTTTCCTGGGTTGGAAACCCTCATCCACAGCTGCCAGTTCAATCCAGTTCAGCATTTATTAGATTTTCATCCTGTGGGGCTCCACTGGGCTCTGTGAATTCAGAACTTGTACCTGTTCTTTGGGGACTTGTCATCCTGTAGAGTTTTACCCGCTGGCCTGTTTCTTCTGTGAAGTTAGAATTGATGTCATCTGCTGAGGAGTTTGGGGAATAGGGGATGAGTGGGGAACCAGAGTGGTAACCATTAAAGATAGCAATATGAGGAATATTTCTCAAATTCCTCTCTTCTTTCCATTAGTTCTGCTCACATCATCTCTTGCCTGGACTATTGCAATAGCAGCTCACTCAGGTTTTCAACTGCGGCTAATCATTGAACTCCCCTAGTTGGGCAGGACTTTCCAAAAAACCTAATGTCTGGACCTCTGACCAGGGATTCTGATTTAATTGACCTCAGTGCAGCCTGGACATCAGCATTTCTAAAGCTCCCTATTGTGTGACCAAGGTTGAGAACCTTTATTCTGTCTTTCAGTCTCTGTTCCCATCCCCACTTGTCAGATCTGTACACCACCTGTGGCCAGGGTGAGCCTTACAAAAGATAGTTGTGTTGTTCCCTTGCTTACCAGCCCCTTGGATTATAGGTTCCTCCAGAACAAGAACTTCTGGGATTGACTGTGTCCCCAACACTTAGCATAAAGGCTGGCCTGTAAAAAGTGCTTGGTCAGCATTCCATGAATGAATGAACCAGTGAACAAACTGATGAACCAGTAACCTTCAAACTGGCAGATGTTGGTTCTGTGCCTAGGCATATGTTGGTAGATTATAGCAGTTTGCCATGGAACCAAGAGAATAAGGCCAGTTGGGTACAGATCTAGAAACCTGGGGAGAAAGCAGGGACGGAGGGAGGGCAGGAGGAGAGGAGCAAGAAAGGAGGCAGAGAGAGGTCAGAAAGGCAGAGTTTCCTGAGAGGTGAATTATCAGAGGGACCACCATGGGTCGGGCAAGCACCTCGGCCCAGGAGTAATGGAGTTAGGGAGGAAGGCCCAGGCAGAACCGGAGAGAGCAATGGGAGCTGCTTATTCTGCCCCCAGGAAGTGCAGACTGGGGACAAGCAGGCAGGAGGCAGCAGGCCCATTCCTCAGCGGCTAATGCCCCCAGCCTAACACAATTACCCCTTCCTTCTCCCTCAGCCCAGGCAAGGGGGAGGTTGCATGGAGGGCAAGCATGCCCCGCAGCTTGGGAGGTGGAGACCCGGCTAGAAATCCAATGAGGAGATCCACTTTGGTATTAGCCTGAGTTCCCCATTTTAGCTGGAGGGGCTTGCAAAGAGTCTGAGCTGGGGCCAGGAAAGAAGCTGCTGGGAGTTCTGTGAAACCCGGTGCCCTGCCCTCCTGGGTGCCAATGGGACTTGATCTGAGACAGTCTCCTCCCCACCCTGTGACCCCATTCACCTGGCCAACAGCCTTACCTCTTCTCTGAGGCCAATTTGCTGGTGTGGCATTCCACCTGGGGCTGGCCCCCATTGCTGCTTCTCACTCCCCACCTCACAGCCTCTCCCCCTCCCTCTCTGCTCCACATTGATATAAATGGAGGCTCAGGCTGCCTTTAAATAGTCCGATCTATCAGAGGGGCGCACGCTGCCCATAAATCTGCCGGAGCTGATGGCTCCCTAAGTGGACTGATAGGAGCTATTTCCGGCAAGGTGTTCAGTTACTCTCCCCCTCTCATCCCTCCCCCTAGCTTGCCCTTCCCCAGGGGCAGGGACCCTTTTTGTCATCTGGTAATTGGCATTTTTTCACTTGCACTTGGTCCTACAGAGGGCGTGCAGCGCCAGGCCAGCCCCTAACTGGATTAGCATTGGCTTTCAGAGGAGGCCCCTCTGGAGTGACCTTCCAGTTCAAGAGATCAGGATCGAGCTGTTGGCTCAACAAGGAAGGGGTGAGGTGGAAGGCGCGTGCCCAGGGGAGCCAACACTAAGTGTGGAGGGAGGGGGCGGCTGAAGTCCTCAGACCCCCTCTGGCTAAGCCTGCCTGTTTCCAAGGCACCAGCCTAAGAAGCATGGAAGGGACTGTAAGATAGGCTCTGGAGTTGAGGATCTCTATCCTGGCTGTCAGAGTCCATCTCCCCCACCCCATGAGAGCGGCCTTGGGCTAGCCTTGAGTTTTCCTTTTTTACAAATGACCTAGTATTGAATGGGGGATAGGAGTCTGAGACTGGGATGGGATTCCTGTAGACAACAGTGTGGATCTGAAACAGAAGCTGGACAAGTCTCAGGGCCAGCTGTTATACATAGGGCATCTGATGCAGGAGCCAGTACATTACCCTAATTTGGAGGGCAGCTTCTAATGGATAGATTCCCTTGAGGGAAGGACAAAAGGCCTCTAGAGGTTGGGCCCTGCTTGGGGAGACATGGAGATGCCCTTGGAGGTCACCCCAGTGACCTCTGGTTAAGAGGTCACTATGGTCACTCAGAGATCATTGCTAACATAGCTCTATTTCCTGTCTCATTCTCCCTTTGTTTTCACAGGGCAGAGAGCTGAGCCAGCCCAGTGACATAGACCTAAGTCCTTGCCCCTGCCAAAGACTCCACTAAGGTTCTTGTATCTAAAGAGAAGGAAAAAACAGAGATGGTGAGGCAGAGAAGAGCTGATAGAGAATTATTCCTTGAGCGTGTCCTTAAAGCACTTGTCAGGCTTCTTTCCTGAAATCTGGGTTCTTGGGAATGGATTTAGTGAGTGGGTGGTGTTTTTTATTGGGATGCAGGAGGTAATATATTCCTGCTTGTGGATTCTGGTTGGGAGCCAGGAAAAGTTCAAATAGAAGACTTAGAAGAGTGTTATTTTGAACAAAGCAAGATTTTTTTTTTTTTTTTAAAGAGAGAAGTGAAAGAGAGAGAGACAGAGAGAATTTTTAATATTTATTTTTTTAGTTTTTGGCGGACACAACATCTTTGTTTGTATGTGGTGCTGAGGATCGAACCCGGGCCGCACGCATGCCAGGCGAGTGCGCTACCGCTTGAGCTACATCCCCAGCCCCAAGATTTTTATATTACAGTGACCCCATGTCTGGCCAGCTTTGGTAATTCACAAGAGGGTAAAGGGAAAATCAAAAGGTGAGATTTCCAGGTATGGGATCCGGGAGCAGGGACAAGAGTTGGCCGTATAGCCCTAGTCAGAGTTTTGGAACTGACCGGGACCTTTTCTCCTGCTGTAGGGAAGAGTCTAAGCAATGACAGAAGCCCTGTGAATGACATCAGGAATGTCTAACACCATGGAGATTGTGAAGGTCATCAATTCTTAAGTGATCTTTCACCAGACCTGAAGAGAACCTACCCTTTCTGGGCTGGGTGACTTGAGGGGAATAGTTTTTGTTTAGAAGCAATCCTGAGAGACTCTGGGGCAGCCACCAATACCCAGGGATAGCGTCACAGAGCACGAGCAGTTGCCCTACCCTTCCTCCCTCCATTCATTCATTTCTCCCTTCAGTCGGATCATCCTCTGTGTAATCTGCCTGGTGCTGGTGAATGAAGCTGGGAGCATATCCAGGTCCAATTCCCACCCTCAAGAAGCTCACCTCTGGGAGGGAGAAATAATTTTATGAAGAGATGACGAAACCCAGAGTGTGAGGCACCCAGAGGTCACTGCTGAAAACTAGCATGAGGCACTCAATCCCACCCTGAACCCGGGCTCCACCTGCACTTCTGGGCGTTTCCACTTGTCTGATCCTCAAACTCCACAAATCCCACCTGTTCACATCTCAACTTTGCCATCATACCTCTAAGTTTGTTCCCCCTTCAGTGTCCCTAACTCAGTGAATGGCACCACTAAGAACTGGCACTGTCATCACAGCCAGAATTCCAGTTCATCCTCAACCTCCGCATCCCACTAGTGATGCATCAGTGTCCCTTCTAACAACATAGGTGACATACCATTCTACACCTCTGCCGAGAATCCTCCACTGATCATTCCTCTCCACCAGGGTAAAATTCTTATAGTGGCCACAGAGTCTGTAGGACCACCCTCTTTTGTCCTCTCTATTCTTTTTTTTTTTTTTTTTTTTTTTTTTAATATTATCAAGGATTGAATCCAGGGGCACTTTACTTCTGAGCCCTTTTTATTTTTTCTAATTTGAGACAGAGCCTCACAAAGTTGCTGAGGCTGGCTTTGAATTTGTCATCCTCTTGCCTCAGCCTCCTTAGTTGCTGGGATTACAGGTGTGCGCCACTGCGCCCGTCCCTCTCTGCTCTTACATGCACCATCCCTGTCCCATCCTCACTCTACTCCAGCCACACTGGCCACCTGGTATTTCCTCAAACATAGACTATGAGATAAAGATATATTGTTATTATTTAATGTAGATGTTTGTGCCTGTTCTTGTCCTCCCACTTGTGATCTTAGGAATACTGAATTTACCTTCATTCTTGTCAGATAAATTCATCTTTGTAACCCCAGTGTCTAGCACAGTGCCTGGCACAAGGTGGATGGATGTTTATTTAATGTCTTGTGAATAAATGAATGAGCAAATACCAAAGAGATATCCTGCCTGGAGAAACGCACTAGTCCAACTCCCATGCAGGATTTAGAAGTGTTCTTCTGGAGCCCTTGCCCTCCGAAAACACTGTCCAGACCTATGACAAGCCTAGACAGAAAGGAGCCAAGGCCGTGTGCCCAAGGCCAATGAAGAACATGATCATCACTTGTAGATGCCCAAGCATTTGAGCTGTGTTTGAAAAATGAGGAGGATGCCCAGAGTGGGGCCAGGAAGGATGGGGCTGTAAAGGCAGGACAGCAGTGGCCTGTCGAGGAAAGGCCTGGAGGCAGTCCAACTTGGAGGCATGCAGAAGGCCACCTGGCAGTGTCCCAGCTCTCCCACAGACACACTATGTGGCTCTGAATAACTCATCACCTTTTGCCTTTTTTTTTTTTTTTTTTTTAAGAAATAAGAGGTTAGATGGGAAGATTTCTGGGGACCATTCATTCCTACTTGAATGTTCTAGGTTGCAGAATTGCCTGAGTTTGGAAGCTCAGCAGAAGAGCCTGGCTTTGGTCTTGTTGGCAGCACAGTTTCTAGGCAGAAAAGTTTGGCTTCAGAACTTGGTCTATGAACTAGAGGCAAAAACTTCCTCTTAGCCCTCTACACAGACCTTGAGGCTTCAGGAAAATTGATGAAGAACAAAGACTTCATTTGCGGGCAGTCTGAGGTGTGTGGAGCTAAAGAGAGGTTGGTTATGGAAAGGCATCGTCTCCCCCTGGGACACTCCGGAAAGGGGCTTTTGTCTGTTTTTAGACTAGCTTGTCTCCCCGCCCCACGATCCCCAAAAATTATTATAAAGAATTATTGCCATTAGTACGTCTTTCCTACTGAAAGGAGAAAATCGCCTCATTCATAATTTATACCCTCAATTACTATTAATAAAGAAATATTTCAGCAGAAAATCGCCTGGGAAAATTACACGTAACATTGCATTAACATTCTATTTGAACATTTTCATCACATTTGTTATAGAGTTAATAAGAGGGATACGGTCCCCTGACTTCTTCATGAAATTATGGGCTGACGATGATAGTTTAATCTTTTAGACTTTATATAATATATTCACTTTACTAATTGAGCTATCCAAGGAGCAGTTAGAGATGTTCTTAAACGTGGAGACAGAGGAATCAGGGCCATGACTTTGCTGCCAGAGGCACCGCCTGTCGGGGTGGGGCTGTGGGTGAAGCTTGCTGCCTTAGGCCCTGGCCGGCCTGGCGCCCACTTCACAGGCCCAGGATCTTTGTGCTACCTGACAAGGTGTGTGTGACTCCTGGGAGGTGTGTGGAGCAGCTGAGAGGCAGAAGGGAGGCCAGGAGGAGATGAGAAAAGGAGAGAAAAGTGTTTTCTTTCTAGACTACTTCTTTGGCCCTCACTTACTTCAGTTGCCTCCTTCTGCCTGATTGTCCTGGGCCCCGGGGGGATTCATAGCTAAAAGGGGCAGCAGACCCATGATGGTTTGTGCAATTAGCTTCAGAATTGGTTCTAGATACTTATAGCTCCTGGAAGACCTGAATCCTATGGAAAATCCTGTGAAATCCCTAGAGACAGGCACTGGAAAAAGTGGTGCCCCTATGGGCCTTCCTAGCACAAAAAGAGTTTCTATTTTTTCCACATCTTAATGGAAATGACGGGATATGTTCTGGGTAGTGGGAAGGACAGTGGAGCAAAGTTAAGACAGTCAGTCATTTGTCGCTGCTTTAGTCTAGGCACTGTTCCATCAGCAACCTGGGGCAGACCTAGCGAGGACGTAGACCTAATCTTGACTCACCTCAAATGTCACCTTTTCTTATATTTCCACTTAGCGATATCTCCTTCCCTTGTCACTCTCTATGACAGTACCCTGCTTGATTTTTTGTAACATTTATCACTTCTTAGCAATGCCTGTTTCAGGGGCTGGAGTTGTGGCTGTGGTAGAGCACTTGCCTATTTAAGGCACTGGGTTCGATCCCCAGCACCACAAAAAAAAAAAAAAAAAAAAGCCTGTTTTTCCCCCCTACTAGAATTCATGCTTTCTGTCAGTCCCACTCGATGCTAACTGTTGCCCAACACCTTGAACAGGGTAGTAGGCAATCTAGATATATTATCTGGATCAGTGGAAGTGGACAGAGTGGTCAGACAATGTGCCTGAAACCATGGAGTTATACAGAATGGAGACTAAAGCTGATTTCTAATTGATCCCGAGTCTGAGCGTCTCTTTTTGCCTTCCTGACCCAATATGTCAACAGATGGGAAGGCACTCAGACTCCTCGACACCTTCATTGCCAATGGTAAAGCAGGCGGCAGCATCCCTCACATTTGCCATTGCAACAATCTCCCCACTTTCTTTCTGCCCTCCTATAATCCGTTCTCCACCCAGCAGCCAGAATAATCCTTTAAAACATAAAACAGACTCTATGACCCCCCTTGCTCCAAACTTTTCCAGGCCTTCCTATTACACATAGAATAAAATCCAGTGTCCTTTTCTTGGCCTACAGGACCCCTGATCTGGCCCCTGACTTCCTACCCCCTCACCCCATTTATTGCCACTCCACTGTGACCTCATCAGCCTCACTGCTTCTTGAATACAAGGTCATTGAACATGTTTCCTGTGCCTGGAACACTCTCCCTTCATCCTCTTTCTCACTTCATTCAGCTATTTGCTCAAATGTCACCTCTTCAGGGAGTATTTCCCTGACCAGCTGGTGTCCCTCATGGCATCTCCTTGCCCTGCTTAATTTTCTTCATTGCATTTGTCCCTATATGACATCCAACAGAACTTTTATCTGTTGGTTATCTGACTCCAGAAGTAGAAGGTAGTACCACATTCACTGATATTTCCAGCACCTGGAATAGTACCTGGAACATAGTAGGTGCTCAATAAATGTATTGAGTGAATGGATTAATTTTTGCTCTGCTTTTCTCTGCACATGCTGCATCTGTGTGATCTCATCCTCTCCCAGGTAAATGGTACCCCAGATGGCCAATGGTTTATAAATCTCAACTTCAATCCAAATCAGGTTCCTGAGTTTCCAACCACTTTGGGACCACCTATTGGATACCTCCCCATGAAGAAATCTAAAGTGCAAAACATCCAAAGTAGAAACTGAATTAGGTTCCTATCTCACTAAATGGTAGCATAGCAATCTTAGATGCCCAATCCAGAAGCTGGGATTATTTTTGACTCCTCTTTCTTTCTCATCCCTACATCTAATAAATCTCTAAACTCTGTTAATTCTACCCTTATATAGCTCTCAGATCAATCCACTTCCATCCACTTCCCAGGCTCCTACCTAATCCAGGCCACCGTCATCATGTCTCACCAAATTACTGTCCCAGCCTCCAGCTGGTCTCCCTGCCTCCAGTCTCCTTTTCCTCTAATCCATCCTCTATAGGATGTTTTATGGTTTGTCTAAAACATAAATCTTGGAGTCAGAGATAATATCCCAGCTTCTAGCTTGAGGAATTAGATGATAATGACTCCTATCACATTAAATGGAAGAGGAGGCAGTCTGGGGACATGTGACATTTGACTGCCTTTGTGGCATTTTCTTAAAACATAGCTGTCTCCTCCCACTAGGTGGCAGAAATCATCTCATTCATCTTTGTATCCTCTGTGTCCTCCACACCTGGCACAGAGCAGGTGCTCATGAATGTTTGTTGTATGTTATTCACCCTGAAATTCATTCATAAGGAAGGGGCTGTTTTTGAAAGCCCTGCTCGCTAGCACCCAGTCACTGCTATTAGATTATTATTGATATTGTGCTATGATTCCTGTTTGCCGACTAAACGATGAGCCCCTCTTTCACAGCTAGGTCATGAGCACAAAGTAGGTGCTCGGTAATGTCGGTTAAGTGACAAACTCAATCTCTCACTGGTATATTACAGCATCCTATTCACTGGTCCTTCTTCCTTCTGCTGACCTGTCAGCAAGACCAGCCACTCTCCCAGGCAGATCTCTGGTCCAGCCACTTCTCAACTCTCTTGGTGTCTGTGACTCACTGCCTCAAGGGTAGCTTTCCATCTCTGCCATCAGCTACTGTCACTAAGGATTTGAGTCATCACCCTTCTCTTCAATACCGAGTACATTGCTCTCTAACAGAAATGTTTCTCTGTAGAATCTTGCTCTTTCACTCTGCTTGGGGAGAGATGCCCAAGAGAAGGGACGTGAAGGGAAGGATCCTACAGGTGGGAATCATGTTGGATGAAGTAGACAAGGACATGAAGACTTGAAAGGGGAGTTCATGAGCTGACGATGTGGCTCAGTGGTAGAGCACTTGCCTGGCCTGCACAAGGCTCTGGGTTCAATCCCCAGGACCATACACACCACACACACACACACACACACACACAGACACAGGGTTGGGGGCCGGGATTCTCTAGACTCTCAAGGAAGAAAGCACATAAGAGAAGGCATGATTGAAGACTGAGGAGAAAGGCAGGCACTCGATCCCAGCATGGGGGTGTGTATAATGGAATATATGATATGATACAAGTAATTATTACAATATGTAATAATAACCACTATGCCTAAAATGGCCCAGGCAACATTCCAAGTGCTTTACATGCATTGTTTTATTTACCCTACACTAGAATCCTAGGAGTTAGGAGCTAGGAATTTGTGTGTGTGTGTGTGTGTGTGGTGGTGGTGGTGCTGGGGATTGAACCCAGGGTGTGCATGCAAGGCAACTGGAGCTATATCCCCCGCCCAGGAGCTAGGAATTTGAACATCATTTTCAGCGGGATTCACTTAAGACTTGGAATGGGGACAGCTGCATGGTCAGATTTGCCTAAAGTTTGCACATGGAATACTTCACCCAGAAGAGAAAGGTATCAGCCTCAGGACAACTGAGGGGTCATTACTGAGCTATCAGACCATGGATAAACCACACTAGGGAAGAGAAGAGACCAGAATTCATAGAAGGAAGCTAAAGGTGAACATCATGAAAAGCTGAAATGCACCAGAATCAGGAGCAAGTCTGGAAGGACATTGGGAGAGTTCATACTAGATAGTTTGAGTTTAAAGAGTTTACATCCACTGAAAGTGTATATGAGGGTCTGATACTCCCAAGAGAGTTCAATGGTAAAGACAGAAAATCTAGAATCAACAGTATACAGACAACGGTCAATTCCATGGGGAAGTGTCCCCATTCAAGACAAAGAGCTGGGCTTCCTGAGCTCTTAATCATCTAACCCTTGCTTACCTCTCTAGAATCATTTCAGTGTCCCTTCTGACTGCTCCCCACTGCGGTTCTACTGTAATACTTGGATTCCCCAGCTGGGCCATGTTCTTCCTCCTGCAGGTCTTTGCCTTTTATTTAGAACCCAATCTGCCCCACTTCACTTAGCAGATGCTGACCTCTCCTTCATGTCATATTTTATTTTATTGGTGCTGGGGATTGAACCCATAGCCTTGTGCATGCAAGGTAAGCAGTCTACCAACTAAGCTATATGACCAGCTCAGTCACATTTTAAAAATCAAACTTTAATTTGTTTGCTACTGAAATGCACTTCTTTTTTTTTTTTTTTTTTTTTCTTTTTTCTTTTTCCCCTGGGATTGAACCTAGGGCTCTGTGCATAAGAGGCAAGCACTCTATCAACTGAGCTACATCCCCCAGCCCTGAGATGCACTTCTTGAACATGTTTGTATATCCCCTCACACCCCTTCATGCTTCTGTTTAACAGGCTGAGAAGCATAGAAAAAAGCTCTAAGGGCTTCACCAAAATTCCTTATTACATTTACTAGGGAAGCAGGACCCAGATGGTCCACTGGCCCTCATGCTCAAGAGTCAAAGGCCTGATCCTTCAGTACTATGGGGGACAAGAGAATAAGAGAGCCCCAGGTCAGACTGCTCGTGCACTGACATAGGGATTCTGCACATTTACACTTCCTTCTTTGAACAAGAGTATCATTTGCTATATCTTAGCTGTCAACTGCCTCCAAGAAGCCCTCCTTAACCCCTGGAGAGGTGAGGTGCCTCCCCTGTGCTGTGGTCTCCAGAGATGACCCCTGCCAGGATCATTGCTCTGTTTTTATTACCCACTTTGCCACTAGTCTGCAAGCTTCTGGAGAAATGCTTGTTTAATAAATGAGATAATTGTGCCCCACTGTGTGTCATGCTCTATGGTGAGCCCTGTGGCCACCAAGTTGACATGGGCTCATAAGCAACGACCATACTAAGGACCTGATCTTCATCCCTGGAGATCAGCTATTTGGCTTCAGTATATTACCAGAGATCACTTTGACACAGTAACAAATGCTTTTTAAGTCTTCACAGATACATAATTTCCTTTGATCTTCCTAGTGGTTTTGAGGGGGATGGTAGATCAAGCAGAAATTAGTTCCCAGACCTTAGCTACCAGGAAGAATGGGGGTGGGGAGGCTACCATCTTTGTTATCACAAGTTCACCACTTGAAAAAAGCAGAAATGGAAGCCATGGGATTCCAGCAGCTCTCCTTTCTCTGGGGTTTCTAAGGGCGGAGATTTGGCCCTGGGTCCAGGTCTCAAACCATTTTCACTCTATCTTGAGACTTGTGATTTCCCTGTCGTTTGAACATGATGGAACCCTCCCACCCTTATGGCCCCAGCCTAAGATTAGGGAACCCTAGGCCAGGAGAGGCCACTGGCTGGAGTCTGACTGGAGCTCCCTGGCCCATCGAGGACAGGATGGGCCCCAGTGTAAACCGGATTCACCTTGTAAACAGCTGAGCAGCTGGGCTCCATCTTGGCAGGGGAGCCCCAGCAACAACCCAGCAGGATAGCCCCAGCCCAGCAGGGCATTGTCCAAAGAAAAAGGGGGGGGGAAAGCTGAGTAAACAAAAGGGACGGCCAATTTTTTAGTCTCTGATTTGTTATTTCAGCCGGACATTTGCCTGGCGGACTGTGGGGCTGCATTGGGCTGGGCAAGGCTAGCTTGGTCAAACCCGAGGGGCTGGAGTCTCAATGATCTTCCTTACCCCACCTCCCCTTTTCTCACCTCACCTCTACTCTAGGCTCCCTCTGGGAAGGAGCCAAGGTGGGGGCTGCTGACAAGTGAGGACAGGCATCAGGAGCTGGTGAGGGAGGGTGACAATCATGGGGTTGATTCTGGGTAAAGGAAGAAATGATGGACTGGGCTGTGGCTCAGTTGTAGGATGTTCACCTAGATGTGTGAGGCCCTGGGTTGCATCCTCAGCACCGCATAAAAATAAATAAACAAAATAAAGGTATTGTGTCCATCTACAACATATATATATATATATATATATATATATATATATATATATATATATATAAAGAAAATAAATAAATGAGCAGGGTGGCCCGATGCACTGGGAGAAAATGTTAGTACTGGGTCCTTGGCATTTGCCTAGCTTCTGAGCATACACAGAGACACACCCAAGGTGCTGTGAGAACATAGACCAAGGGTGATACAGTGGATAAAATAGTCAAGAGTTAAGATGGATCTCCATCTCATGGGCCTTGAAATCCGCTAAGAAAATGGAAGGAAAAGGGGTAGAAAATCTGATACAGGTATTCACATTGGAAAACAACAAAGAAGCTAGAATATGACAAAGACAGGAAGTGATAAATGAATGTTCTAACCAAATGACAAGAGCTTGAAGGGAATAAATAGTACAATAAGATATAGAGAGTCCTGGAGGGAGGGACTGCTCTATACAGGATGATCAGGGAAAAAACTCTCTGACATATTTGAGTGGAGAACTCATAGATGAGATGGACTCGAACGTATAAAGAAAGGCGCTTAAACAGGAAAAACTGGGGAATGAAAAAGAATCTGATAAGCCTACTCAGGAGGCTTAGGCAGGAGGATCATAAATTCAAGGCCAGCCTCAGGAACTTAGCAAGACCTGTCTCAAAATAAAAAATAAAAAGGGCTAGAGATGTAGCTCAGTGGTAGAATGAACCTGGGTTTAACACTAGTACTTAACAAAAAAGAAGAAGAACTTGAGAAGGAAGGAGGCTAGAGTAATTAGAGTTCAGTAAGGGGAAGGTGGCATAAGATGAAGTCAGAAAGGAGGGGAAAAGCCAGGAGATATAAGGCCTTACAGCCAGTGGCTACAAGTGTAGATGTAGTCTAAGTACAGTGGGAAGCGATTTAGAAGTTTTTTTAAGTCATTGGTTGAAACTGCCTTACCCCTGAAATTTTTTACTCCTCTCTCATACCCAGGTCCCCTGCCAGCAGAGGGGCAAGACAGCATGTGTTAGGTTTCACAATGGTTGGTTTCCAATATGTTTTCATGGGAAATGAATAATCAAATCAATTCATATATAGTTAACTCCTCCTCTTTGACCTCATCAGGACCTCCAGGGCCCAGTTCTAACATTTTCCCCAGCATATATACATCACCCTGCTCATTTCTTCACCCAGACTCAACCCATGACCATTCTTTTTTATTTTTTAAAATATTTTTTTAGTTGTAGTTGGACACAATACCTTTATTTTATTTATGTATTTGTATGTGGTACTGAGGATTGAACCCAGCACCTCGCACATACCAGGCAAGCACTTTACTGCTGAGTCACAACCCCAACCCCCCCATGACCAATCTTATGAACTATTTTCTCATCAGTACTCCTCACCTCCTCTGTACCTGTTCACACTGAGCAAAGCCCTAATTCTGTAGCATTGCTACAACCCACTTCAATGCCCATGGCAGAGAGCTGTTGAACAAAATCACAATACTCTGCAGACCAATCCCACAGCACATGCCTGTTCACTTGGTCAAAGAGTTTTCTTCTTCTATCCATTCACTCTCACTTCCTATCTCATCTAGAAGGCCAGGATATATGGCATCCCTCCACTCTGAGCACCTTCCCTTCAACTCCATTTGAACCCTTTCTTTTCCTGTTCTCTTTCCTGGAGGTCACCTCCTCTAGTTCAGAGCTAAACTTCTCTGCCAGCATTTATGTCCCATACAATTTGATCTCTCTGTCTTTCCATCCTCATCTCTCCTTATTCTGTGTCTTAACCTTTAGGAACACCAAAGCACGGGCTGTATCAAATAGCCAACATAGCTAACATTGATTGAGACCTTATTATGTATCTCTCTATTTTAAGTACTTCACATGCATTAATTTATTTCATGATAAACACAGCCCATATTAAGGAACACTATTCTATAACATACTATACTAAACATATTATTCCATAATTATTCCTATTTTACAAATGAAGAAACTGAGGCACAGAGAGGCTAAGTAACTTTCCACAGCACACAGCTAATAAATGGTTGAGTTAGGAATCAGATTTTGGCATCTGACTCTGGTGCTCATGATTTTTGCTCTTCTATTTCATCCTTTATCTTTACTCATTCAGAAAGACTAAGCTCAGGGACCATTCACTTCAGGGAACATTCCCTTACCACCTTTCCTGATCTTTTTCCCAGACCCCTACCCCACAGCTACCAAGGTCTAGCATGTAGTAGATGCTTATATAAACAATATAATAGCATTATTGAGATGTCATTCACAAATAATTCAATTCACCAAACAATTTAAACTGTACTACTTAATTTTTTTAAAAGTATATTCTCACAGCTATACTGTCACTGCCATGTTCTAATTTTAGAACATTTTTGTCCCCCCTAAAAGAAGCCCATTAACAGTCAATCTCATCCTTCCCTCTTCAGTCCCTGGCAACGACTAATCTACTGCCTTGATAACCTTGCCTATTCTGAACATTCATATAAATGGAACCCTACAATAAGTAGGTTTTTTTTAACTGGCTTCTTTGACTTAGCATGTTTTCAAGGTCTGTCCATGCTTTATTATATATCACTACATAATATGTATTATGTATTAATACATTTCCTTTTTATAACCAAAGAATATTCCATTGTATGGATTACCACATTGTTATCCATTCCTTAGGCGAAGGGCATTTGGATTGTTTCCACTTTGTAGCTCTGCTGACTAATGCTGCTCTGAGCATTCACAGAGGTTTCTGTGTGGCTGTATGATTTCAGTTCTCTTGGATATGTATCTAAATATATATCTAATTTCAGGTAATATAATAACTATATTTAATATCTATAATAATGTCCACACTGTTTCCCAAAGTGGCTGCACCATTGTACATTCCTACCAGAAAACAATGGGGGTTCCAGTTTGTCTACATCCTCACCAACATTTGTTATTGTCTTTTTTATTATAGCCATCCTAGTTGATAGGAAGTGTCTTGACAAATTTTTAAAAACTAATTATTAGGGGATGGGGGTGCAGCTCAGTGGTAGAGCACTTGCCCAGCAAGTGTGAGGCACTGGGTTCGATGCTCAGCACCATTTAAAAATAAATAAATAAATAAAGATATTTTGTCCGTCTACAACTAAAAAAATACCTTTTTAAAATTTATTTATTTATTTTTTTTTAGTTCTCGGCGGACACAACATCTTTGTATGTTGTGCTGAGAATCAAACCTGGGCCGCACTCATGACAGGCAAGCATGCTACCGCTTGAGCCACATCCCCAGCCCCCTTATTTATTTTTATGTTTTAGTTGTAGACGGACAAAATACCTTTATTAAATACCTTTATCTTGCTAAGTTACTTTTGGGCCTTGCTAAATTTCTGAGGCTGGTTTTGAACTCAAGATGCTCCTGCCTCAGCCTCCTGAGCCAATGGTATTACAGGCGTGTACCTCTGAACCCCACTATTTAGGGAGTTCATTTACTCTATCTGCTTCTTTCTTCTTCTGACCTCCTCTGTTTAAGTAGGTCTCCTCTAAGCTCAAGATGTAGCTCAGTGGTAGCGCATTTGCCTAGCATGTATGAGGCCCTAAATTCATTTCCCAGCACCAAAAACAAAAAGCAGGTCTCTACTTGGCCTGGCCTTGGATCACATCTGAAGTTATTCCAAGGAGAAAATTGTTCCTTCATTTAGTGTTGAGATAAAGAAAATAAATCTCAAAAAGGTGAAGTAAATTATTTAAATTCTTTACACAGCTAGGATTCTGAACCTTAGGCTTTTGACTGAAGAAAGCTGTGTTTTTTTCTCCTTTTTTCTACCACAACAACGAAAAATGGGCATAATCTCAGTGGAACAGAACTGGGTCCCTGGGGGTCAGGATACTTAAAAATCAGGTCATACTAGGAATCACTGAATGGACTAGAAATAGTCAACAAAGGGGCTGGGGCTGTAGCTCAGTGGTAGAGCGCCCGCCTCGCACATGTGAGGCACTGGGTTCGATCCTCAGTACCACATAAAAATAAATAAGGGGGCTGGGGATGTGGCTCAAGCGGTAGCATGCTCACCTGTCATGCGTGCGGCCCGGGTTCGATTCTCAGCACCACATACAAACAAAGATGTTGTGTCTGCCGAGAACTAAAAAAATAAATAAATAATTTTTTAAAAAATGCTAAAAAAAATAAAATAAAAATAAATAAGGATATTGTGTCCAACTACAATTAAAAAAATTTAAAAAAGAAAAGAAATAGTCAACAAAGAGAAAAGGAGACTCTAGGGACCACTCTGATTTCATATTCCCAAAAGGCTATTGTGTGGGATTGAGAGAACACCTTTTCTGTTGAGCCCAAGGGATTAAACACAGACCAGGGGGTGGAACTTCCAGAGAAATAGACAGCTGAAGCTGTGTGCGAGTTTTCTAAATAGCCAAATCTCTCCTGAGCAGAAATGCTCAGGAATGTCTGGAGCCTCCTGGCCATGGGGCAGTTTAGGCAGATACTTGTTAGGCCACTTTCCTGGAAGATTGTGGAGATGGGCCGAATCACGAGACCTTTCCAGACTTTCAACAGGGTAGTTTGGGGTTTGAGGCTCCAAGGCCAGCCTCTCCCAGCCTTCAGAACTCTGGAAGTCTCTGAGCATCACACCTGTGACTTGGCCTGCTCTATCTGACTGTGTCCTTCCTTTCCAAAGTGTCCTCTAGCCTCCCCAGGAGACTGAGGAGAGAAGACTCGCATATCTGGGGCCTGTGTTGCTGGGTGGCCTTCTCCAGGTCTTGCTTTTTCCTTGAGGTTGGGTGGACCTTCCTAGGGCAGGATATGGAGTCAAGGCCAGGGTCTGGGCCAGGGGAACTTTGTGGGAGAAAGGCAAGCTGAGGTCTAGGGATGAGCCCCGGGTGAGGGAGGAAATATCCGGAAGGAGTGAGTACCTGTCTGGTGCTGAAGCACGAAGGTTCATTTGATGACAACTTCATTAGGATTTTCCTCTCATCATTCGGACTATGCACCACACTCACACACATATATAACTATTGGAAAAACGATTTTAATACCCATGGCACATTGTCCTTGTGTGATATAAAATCCAATGACATGTGGCATTTGGAAAAGGTCACTTCTCCCATCAGGATTCATTAGCCTGTTTCAGCCTCTACGCCTGCAGGATGGGTCCCAGCTGCCTGTCCCCTATAGTGGGGGCAGCTGGACAGGTGGAGCCCACAGGGACCCTCCCTGGAGAGCAAAGGGCCTCCCCCGAGTGATGACCAGGGAGCCTTTACTTTGGCCAAGCTCCTTCTCTAACATGCCTGGGGAATAAGGAAGGATGGTATCCAGAGAAAATGAAGCCCCTGGCCAGGCAATCATGATTTTGAGGTCTGGGGTACAGGAAGAAGAAAGATAGAAACAGAGTCTCAGTCTGTTTCCTGAGTATCATCCTTTGGGCAGAGGATAGGAGACCTGGGACTTTGAGGTGAGAATTCAATGACCAGGGTGGATTCTATGAGGAAATCAAGGACATGGGGAAGACAGAGGCCTTGGGAGGCCACTGTGGCAGATCCTGGGCTGCCTTTAGGGACCTGACTAGAACCTGCATTCTCCTTGTATTCTGTTCATTCTTCTTTCAAAGCTAGGACCCATGTCTGGTCTTCTGGCTCCTCTCTTATGTTCTTTATGTGCTTGGATTTCATCTCTATGTATGATGTGAGTGTGTCCTCCACCCAGGCCCCTGGGAACAGGCAATATCTGTCAATGTTGATGGTGGTATAGCCAAGGGATGGGCCATCCAGCACCAACATCCACGCCTTCTACACTTGTCAGCCTGTGCTGGCATTGGCATCTCTGTGAAAAGCCCAGCCTTACCAGCTTGGGAAGTTACCTCCTTAACAGCTAAACAGGAGTGGCTTCTACAGATCCTTGTGCTCTTGGCTTGTTAGATGGGAGTCACCAATAGGTCACAAAAGAACTCTGGTTTCAGAAAACAAGAATGAAGATAGTCAGAGTGCAAGGAAAGACTTTGGAAAGATTAGACATGAGGCCAGGCATGGTGGTGCACACTTGTAATCTCAGCAACTCAGGAGACTGAGGCAGGAGGATCACAAGTTCAAGTCAGCCTGGGCAATTTAGTAAGATCCTGTCTCAAAATAAAATAAATATAAAGAGGGTTGGGGATGTAGCAGCTCAGAGGTAGAATGCTCATGTATTCAATCTCTAGGATTCCCCCGACACAAAAAAAAAAATTAAATAAGTAAATAACTAGAGCTGGAGACCAGGAAGGTAGTGGGTTCACCCAGATGAGGGGAACAGGGAAGACACACACCCTAAGACAAAGCCTCAGAAGCAAGAAGCCCATGTGTGCAGCCTAGTTCCTGTACTATGGTACCCATCTACTCACACATTCACACAACCTGTCTTACTTGTCTGTTCTTGCAATGGGAAAAGGAGGGGTCTCTAGCAAGGAGAAGAAGTATCCAGGGAGACCAAAAGAGGCAGGAGTGCTGAGCGCAGTGGTGCATGCCTGTAATCCTAGCCACTTGGGAGGCTGAGACAGGAGGATCATGAGTTCAAAGCCAGCCTCAGCAACTTATTGAGACCCTAAGCAACTTAGACCCTGTCTCTAAAAAAAAAAAAAAAAAAAAAAAGGGCTGGCTCGGTGATTGAGTGCTCTTGGGGTCAATCCCCTGTACCAAAAAAAATACATAAATAAATAAGTAAGTAAATAAATAATAAGAATAAGTAGAAGCAGGAGAGTGTGGTGTGCCAGAAGCAGAAGCCAGGTAAAATAAGGCTTCAAAGGAGAGAACCTCCCATTGTGTTAAAGTTGCTGCCGGTAGCAAAATATGAGGATTTCTGAGACTGACCGTTTGGAACTGGCAAAAATAGGAGCCATTGGCAAGCCTGACAAGAGCACTTTCAAGAGAGGATAAGAAGGAAAGAAGAGAAAATGATGAGTATTGATGTCTCTTGTGGAATGTTGCTCCCAAGAGCAGATATATACTTTTATACAAAGATTCATTTATTTGTTTGAGAAACACTTGTTGAGGCCCTAATCTCCATGAGGATCTCTGCACCAGGCACTGTGTATTTGAAGTAAGCAGCCTGATCCTTGCCCTTGGCATCTTGCAAAGTGATGAATGAATGAATGAGATAAAGCCTAGTTCTCCCATGACTTGAACTTCATTTTCTTAACTGTTCAGAGAGCATTATTAGAAAACTCTGCCCTGTTTACAGAACTTAGAAATGTCCCAAATTTACTGTGCCAGTTCCAAATGTTCTGACCTATTATCATACCATGAGGTGGTCATGCTGGGTTCTAATTTTAAAATATATATATTTTTTAATTTATTTTTTTAGTTGTCAATGGATCTTTACTTTATTTCTTTAAATATGGTGCTGAGAATTGAACCCAATGCTTCACACATGCTAGGCAAGTGCTCTACCACTGAACTACAACCCCAGCCCCTGGATTCTAATTTTTGATCTAGCAAATGTGGTCATTGTTAGGAGTAGTGAATGTAAAAGTCTTCTGTGACCTGCAGGTGCTCTATCAGTACAAATCATTATTCAAAACTGGTCTAGATTAAAGAGGCAACGTGGCCACTCCTTTTTGTGTGCTTTCAGGGTAACTTGTCCGTCCCTCCTTCCCAGCACTCATCTCCCTTTATTTTTAATGTGTTGTAAGTGCATGCCTCACTCCAAATAGCGTCTGACGAGGGGGCTGGCATGCACTCTAATTTCTCAATAAAGATTTATTGGATTTCTGAATGGATGGATAAATGGTGGGAGACATAGACAAGCAAACAGCAAATTATGATTTAAGACCAAATGAAATGATAATTATCATCACTAACATTTATCGAGGACTTACTATGTATAAAACCTGATGCTAATTTCTCTACTTGTCATCTCACATCTCTCACACCACTCCTCTAGGAAGTAGAGAGCATCACCTTGCAGATGAGAAGACAGAGGCCCAGAGAGGTTAAGTCACTTGCCCAAGACACAAAAACAAAAGTTCCAGAGGTCCTGAAGTCAGAAGCTCCAGCTCCACCAATCCAGGGTTATTCACTCTGACCTAGCCAGAAGAGTCCTTTGGCCCCTGGGTTGTCCTTCTTTTTGGTCCAATCAATGCAGAACCCAGACAATTGGCCATGAATCCACCACTTAAATCTCCCCTCCTTCACCAGGGCAGCCTAAGCAGGCTTGTCCAACTGGAGCAACCGCCAGGGAAGGAACTGAGAGTGGTTCATTCCTCTTTTACAGCCCTTGTCAAATTCCAAAGCAAGTCGTAAATTCATTAACCTCGTAGGGATTAAGCTGTACAGCTTACTTAGCACCATAAACAAGATCATTGGGATGTTGATTTTCCCCTTTTATTGCTTCACTCAAGGAAAGCCTAGTTGGCCCCAGCTCTGGAAACAGAGGTTGGCTCTCCCAAAGCTTGTCAGGATGCTGGGGAAATCCCAGCTGGCTGTCCCCTAGTAGCATTACAGGCAGGACTAGGGCTTGGGGCCCAGGTATACGTAGCCTGAGAATTTCTCCCCATGGCTTGTGTTGGCATAGCCAGAAGTAGCATTTCCAAACCAGCGGCTGAGCTTCTGTCTCTGGAGCTGGAGCTGGACATGCTGGGGAGAAGCAGAGGAGAGGGGCTCTAAGGCCTGCCCTCTAGCTCACCTGGCTCTCCTGTCAAAAATGGTCTCAAGATGGCATCACCCTTCCTTCTTGCTCCCCCAGCCCCCTGAGGTTTATCCTAGGAAGGCTATCATTGTCTGTGTGACCCGTCTCTCTTCAACAGAGGCCAGGAACTGTCCCTCTCCTGGGCTTGGGATCCATTTCCTCCTGTCCTGTCTGAGGCCTGGCTCTAGCAGTGATCCTCTCTCCTGGAGCTCCAGCTCTCTTCCATATCTGACACACAAGACCCCTAGAGTTAGCCTCCAGACCCGGTGCTCTCCCAGCAAACACAAGCCTCTCTCTCCTCCCTTCACATTCTAGGATAGGATGCCCACATTTGACACCTGCCCACACTCCTCCCTCCCTCCCTCCTTAAGCCACTGCAGCTTTACCTACATCCCCACCTCTCCCTTGACCTACTTTTGCCAAGGTCAACAACTGCTGCAAAGTACCAAATCCAGCAATAGCATTTTTAGTCATTTATCTGTGTTCTGCTCAACGGATGTTCAGGGGTTCCTAGATGCTGGTGACAATAGTAAGAAAAACAGAAGAGAACTGAGACATTTCATAAGCTGAACTGTTATGAGCAACAGTTCATAAGCTCAGACTATGCTGACCCACCTAGATGCTCACCTTGACTCTGCTGCTTACTAAGTTCTGTGACCTTGAGCAAGAGCCTCACCATGTTTGTCTTTTAAATGGGATAATCATAGTATTGTTTTGATTGCTGAGATGTTGAAGTAAATCATCAAGGCCAAGTCTTTAAGTCAGTACATGGTGCCTAGTAAGTGCTCTGCCTAATATCACACAGCAATCTACCTGCTCCAAACTGTCGCCCTCTAGTGGCATTGTGCTAACTCCCTGTTCTTTCTGCCTCTCACCTCCACCCCACTGTCCTGGACTCTTTGGGCTTTCCCAGTGGTAATCACCCGGAATGTGTTTGCTCAACATATTAATTTAATCAGTGGCTCTGTGTTTGGGGTAGCTAGGCATCAAGAACAATAGTTATCTCATGGACAGAAGTGAGGTGGAGAAAAGAAAGCTATTTTGAAGAGAAGATAATTATATCTGATTTCAGCTTGTTTCATTTGGGAAACAATAAAACATCCAAATGGTTATGGCCTTTGGGCAGAGGACAAATCAGGATGTGAGTGCTGAAGAGAAGCCCAGTTGGAAGAAGGTTTGGGAGTCATGGGAAGAGTTGTGGAAAGTTGATAGCTAAAGAGGGAAGAAAATAAATTCTCTGAAAGCAAAGAGCTCAGGAGTGGACCTTGAGTCAGAGGAACTGGGACGTGGAGCTAGTGCTGATTTCAGGACAGCCGAGGAGGAGCAAAGGAGCGAGGGCAGACCGTGGTGTGAAATGGAAATGCAGGAGCACCAGTGAGAAGCATAGACACTGTGGTAAGGGAGGCCACAGTTTCCACAGGTTTCATGAGCTGCTGAGGATGACACCATGAGAATGACACCAAAGGGACAAAAGCTGCATCCCAGAAAATCAGGAGATGGGACAACAAGCTCAGGCTCTTGTTCCAGGAGGCAGATTAAAGGACAGAAGAAAAGTAAGGTAAAGGGTTCATGAAGTAGCAAGGTTAGGGGGTGTAGCTCAGTGGTAGAGCACTCATCTAGCATGCACAAGGCCCTGGGTTCAATCCCCAGCACCAAAAAAAAAAAAAGGGAAAGAGAAAGAATTTACACTTAACTTGGAAGACGGAAGAAAGAGAGCAATAAAAACAAGTATGAAATCCCTGCCAGGGAGCAAGGGAACTGGCCCTAGGAGACAGTAGGCACTAGATTAGGCGAAAAGGCAGAAATTCTGAAAACTGAGAATGGAAGGAACTATTCTGTGTCTGAACTGAAGAGAGGACTTGCCTGTTATTCTCAGTAACAGAATAAAAATAACAACAATGACAATAAAAAGTTTATTTGGTAGCTCAATTTGGGAGATGCAAATCTGAACTGTTTTCCCTCTCCAATCCCTACACCTGGTCAAATACCTTTCCTTGGATGGGTAGTTGATTCCTTAACAAAATAGGCAGATCCCACCCCCCCTCCACTTCTAGTTACTTCTGATTTGCACAGATATCAGAAATTCTAATCTGCTATCTGGTTTAAGGTATTCCTCTCCTTTTATTACCCCTTCTCTCCGTGTGTGGGGGATCTGTCTCTGGAACCTTCCTTAGCCAGCAGCTGGGGCATCAGGGCTCTCTGCAGAGCTGGTCATCCTGAAGGGCGCATGTGTTCAAACAACTTAAAATGCCTTAGCCTTGGTTCGCTTCCTCTTCTATAAAATAAGTAACACTAACTTAGAATGCCCTCAGGATTATGTGAAGGATTAGACAAATGCTTGTAAAGCCCCTTATCCACAGCACTTGCCCCACAAATGGAACACTCATTACTGGGTGCGTGAGGATGGCTCCTGGGCATGAATGTACGGTTATGTCTACCAAGATGTGTGTATGTGTCTGTACCTGTGTGTGCAAGAGAGTTATGTGTGGGCTGGGGAGGGGGCACCCTGTGAGTCAGCTATTGTGTGTGTCATTGCCTACAGCTGACCCCGGAGCTGTAAATCCTGCCTCTATGCCCGCTAGAGTGAGCACTTTATAGCCCAAGGTCAGGCCCATGAATCATAAGTGGGGCTGGCAGGAAGCAATCAGGCAGGGCTGGGTGGAGCTGGGTGGGAGGAGGCCCCAGGATTCCCACCACTTGGAGAGGAGCCCCGGGTGTAACCTGCCATCCCCATCTCCTGGAGATTGTGGCCCTGCCTTGACAGGCCCCTTCGTGCTCCAGGGCACCAGCACAACCAGTGGGTGAGCTGTGTGCTTCAGGCCTTTCTCTTGAAGGATATGGGTCTTGAGCCTAGAGCCCACAGCCTGGTGGATGTGGAGCGGCCGCCCTCCAAGCCCAGTGCTTTTATTTCTTCTTGCTTTTCCAATCTGTCTTGGGGAAACTGGCCCCAATAAGGCAGCCCTTTCACTCTGAAACCTTTTTATGACTCCAGCCATAATTAACTTGAGTAATAAAATTTTTCAAATCCAAATAGATATAATTAACATTTAATGCCCCTGGTTGGTGCTGGTGGCTGGGCCCATTAAGAGCACAGTATTGATTGAGAAGGTGAGCCAGCTGGGCCTGCTGCTGGGCCAGGGGGCAGAGGTGGCTAGAGCCAGGGCTGCCTATGAGCAGGGCCCAAGCCCAGGTGTGAGGCAGGTGGCCAACCCCACCCCCACCTGGGTGACCAGGATGGGACTACTCACTACTGGGGCTGGGTGGACTCCTTCCTGCTGTCAGTCTCCCTTGGCTCTCCTACCTTCAGGCCCTATGGTCCCCAGCAAGCACTTCTGTACCAGCACTTGCGCTGCCTGTCCAGTGCTGGAGGCCTGCCTCCTCCCCAGAACTTACCCAACTTCCCAGGACAAGGTTGTTCTTCTCCCTAAGGAGCCCCCTGGCTTTGGGGCACATCTCCTCCCACTTTCCGACTGCCTTGCACCACTCCACTGTATAGCTCAGGTTGAGCTCTAAACCCATTTAGTCAGAGAAGAAGCCTTATCTATCTCCAGGGCAGGTTTACACCTTCCCACAACTTCACTTCCCCCAAGGAGCTGCAGAGTGGTACAGTTCAGGGAGCATTCCTTTGAATCCCACTTCTGTGCTATGTGACCTTAGGCAAATACCCAAGCTTTTTCAAGCCCTAGTGTCCTTTTCTGTAAAATAAGAATAACAAGAATATCCACCTTTTAAAGATGCAGTAGCATCAATCTTACCTTTTTCACATCACAAGAGTCCAAGGCCAAGAATCATTGTCTTCATGTTACATGTAAAAACTCGGACTTTGGGAAGGCAAAACAGATATTCTTGTGTCTTCTCTCTGTCTCTCTTTCTCTCTAAAGTTAAATTTAATATATATAAGCATCTAAGCTGGGTACTACCTAGGGAACATCTCACTGGAAATAAGATAATTCTAAGACTGCACACTGTAAGCAGGGTTCTCTTGGTCTGGAGGGGCACAAGGGAGGAAAAGGGGATGCACATCATAGACTAGTTTAAGTTAAGGCTACATAGGAGAAGCAAGCAGGCTCTGGGACCTGGTGCAAACTAGAATGAAAAATGTTGTAGGAGAATTGGGTAAAGGTCATGAATTCAAGGCAAATCCAGCTATGAGAAAAGAAGCACTACCAGGGATTGGGAGGGCACACTGGGGCTTATGTGTGTAACTCTGGGTCTGGGACAGTGGGGGTGCTAGAATAGGTATGTTCATCACAGAACCAGGCAGTTGCCCACAGGGAGCCCATAGGCCCAGGCCCTGCTGTGCAAGAAGAGTCTACTTAGGGACTGAGTTCCTTTCTTGGTCCATCTTTGCCATTACTGGGTACCCCTGCTCCCAAATTTATAATCTTCTACTCTCCATGAAACAGCATTTCCTGTCTCCAAGGGAAGGGCTTTCCTGGCCTTTAGAAACCTCATTCTTCTTCCAAACTCTCAAAGCCCAACAGGGGCCTTGAATACTTCCTGCTTTAGTCCAGGTCTTTATCTAAACTTGATTGAGTGTCTGCTTTGTCTACTGCCCCTTTCCAAGACCACTGACACCAGAGCTGGTGCCTAGAAAGGTGTAGATAGGAGGGCATTCCTTCGTCCCTCCACTCACTCATTCACATGACATCACTGGCTGTGCCCAGCCCTGCTGAAGAAAGAGCAAGTAAATATGTAATTATAATCAGAGAAGGCCCGGGGTTAGAGGGCATGTGGTGGACCTGAAAGGCTCAGACAAACTGCTTCTGCAAGAGTAAACCTGGAAGCTGAGCTTGAAAGAGTTGTCCAGCCTGAGGAAACAGTGTGTTTAGGAGCCCAACAGTGAGAGAAAATGGCCCATTAGAGAAACTGAAAGAAATCAGTGGGACCAGAACAGTGGTGAGCAGGCTGAGAAGCAGTAAGGGCCGAGGCTGTCCAGCTCAGCAACAGTCCACACCAAATGCCCCTCAGGACTTGCTAAAGGACTCAGGCCCTTTCCAGTCCCAGCTGCGTATGTGCTGGTGGTGGGACTTAGGGAATCTCACTTGACTTCTGAGTCAAATGGGCATGACAACCTGGGTACCTGCGCCAAGTGTTGAACTGCTTCACGCTGGGCCAGTGCCTGGCTTATTAGGTAAGGTTAGAGACAGGGCCAGGGCATGTCTTCTGAAAGGAACAATTCCAGTCAGAAGCCTTAATTCCCTCTCTCTAAATACTGAGGGGGTTCAATAACATGGTCCATATGTCCCACCAGCTCTAAAATGACTGCAGAACAAAGGCCTACGGGAGGCCCAATGACCCTTATGGCAGGGACTCCTCGCTCCTACATTCCTGACTCCAACCTCACTGGCCCCACTCGCCACCTCTCAGCCTTTATCTTGGTTATTGCACCACCTTTGCTTTTCTTACTTTTTTTTTTTTTTTTTTTTTTTTTTTGTGGTGCTGGGGATTGAAACCAGGGCCTTGTGAATGCGAGGCCATATCCCCAGCCCCAACCCTTGCTTTTCT
The DNA here is from genome assembly GCF_048772815.1 of Callospermophilus lateralis. Lineage (NCBI taxonomy): Eukaryota > Metazoa > Chordata > Mammalia > Rodentia > Sciuridae > Callospermophilus > Callospermophilus lateralis. Next base: position 110,701,334 of record NC_135311.1, on the reverse strand, counting down.
TGCCACCCTACCCTCTGGACTTCTGCCGCTGCCTCCTCCAGGAAGCCCTCTCCCTGAGCCCTGGCCTCATTCTTCTCTCATCAGCCTCGCAGTGGTATCTTATTGGGCCCAGCCTGGCTTCTGAGCCTGGCTCTCATTCCTCCACACCACCAAAGAATTGGCTCCCAAACTTTGAGGTGTGTTCCAGTTCTAAGTTTGAAACAAGTTATGATAAAAATGAAAGGAGAATAGACAGAACAACTGACAGAGGCAGAGGGAAGAGGGCAGTCCTTCCTGTGAGCGGCCCCAACCTGAGTCATGGTTCCTTCTCACAGTCCTGCTCTGTGATGACAGCTAAGAACTAGAGAGCAAGGGAGCCTGGAGCTGGGACTTCACAGCCAGGGGAGCTGCTGCTGACTTCGAGGTTCATTGCGCAGCTGGTAACAGGCTGTGCCTGGCCAGGCCTCCTAGCTGCCCCTCTGTCTCAAGCCCTCTTTACAACAAACTCCAGCCCAACCCCCTACGCAGCTGCCTCCTCATGACACAGGCCTGTGTTGTCCTGTTGATCACTGACGACTATGACTGGGGAAGGGCCAGGACTCCATGGGAGGAGGATCTTGAGAGCCATGGGCAAAGCCCCCAGGCCCCTAGGTTATCAGCCCCGACCTCTTGCACTTCCAGGCTCATAGCAGCTCCATGACCACCCCGCCCCCACCATGCACATACAAAGACACACTAAGACCCATTCTATGCAAGTCCCTCTACTTCAGGTGACACACACCCATCTCATTCATTTATTAAAGTAACAGGGAGGCCAGTGCTGTCCCCAGTGTCTACAAGAAAAGAAGACTGGGGTAGAGGACAGCACTCACCCAGACATCCATGGCTAGCAATGCTGAAGCTGGTTTCAACACCAGGTCTGTCTGACTCTAAAACCCATGTTCCCCACTCCCAGCCTCCTTGCCTCACTCCTGTTTCCTGCTTCAGTCCCATCCTGGCCCTGGGATTCTGCCTGTGATTGAGATACCAGTGTAGATGCAGGGACAGGGAGCAGCAGAGACCAGTAGTAGTAGGGAATGCCAATGTGGAGAGACTTAAGAAGATACAAGCTGGAAGGAGGAGGAGAACATATTTGGTGAGGACTTGGACTCAGAGCTGCCATAGTTTCTCTCCAACTCTCTCTTGGTCATGGAAGCTGAGGCCAGCCCATGGGGACCTGGCACTTGCTTGGATTCAATAGGAAGGTAAGGCTCCCTTCCCTTCCTCCTCCCATGACCTAGACCCAGCAGAAGGCAGAGGAAGGTTAGACTGACCCTCCTGCACAGTTGGCCTTTCCTTCCTGGTGAGGTGTTTTCACTGTAGTAGAGAGACACAGCACAAGAAAAAGTTCGCTCAAAGTTTTATTCTTAAGTTGAAACATGGCTTTGGCAATGGTTTTCACTTTTCACTATCTCAAGAAACTTTCCCTGCCTAAAGTGCTAAATATCCCAGGGCAGAAGTAGTAGTAGGAGTAGGAGTAGGAGTAGGAGTAGGAGTAGGAGTAGGAGTAATAATAATAGCAAACACCTAAAATAAAGGGCTTATATGTGCCAACACTATTCCAGTGACTTTATACATAATCTTGTAAAGCAGGTACACTTATTCTTTCCATTTTATAGATGAGGTACAGGGAAGTCAAACAACTTTTCCAAGGTATTCAAAAGGATCTTTTTATTTCAATGGTTGATGAGAAAGTGTAAAGTTGTAGAGACATTTTGTAAGTGTGGAGTTACTTTATAAATGCAGAGGTAGTTTTCCATATAGAGGTGTTTATAAACAGGCGGGAAGTGCATGCTTCTGAAAGGCAGCAGTGTTTGGTACATGCAGAGGTATTTTTAATTATGTGGTGCCTCACAGTGTGAGAGATGGCTCTTCCCTGACTCCGACACTCCACACCTGAGGAGTGGGTCACAGTGAACTACCCTCCAGGGCAAGGGCAAATTGCTTCTTAATATAAATTGCATTCCTGGGCTGGGGTGTGACTCAGTAGTAGAGTGGCATGCTTAGTGTGTGTGAGGCCCGGGTTGGATCCCCAGCATTGAAATTTTATTTTATTTTATTTGTTTTTGTTACTAAAATTGCATTCCTACTTAAAAATCACAGATTGTCAGACTTGGAAAAGGTAAACTCTCACAGACCAAATCATATAACCTATTGCCCCTGCAGGAATCTCTTTCTTTGCTTCCCAGAAGAGCCAGACAGTAGGCAGGAATAGGAAGGAAGATGGTCCCTCAGAAAGAAAAGCCCTGGAGAGTGCCTTACCTACCAACTCCCCACAGAGCCATACCTCCTCCCTCCTAACCTGCAGTCAGGGCTGGGCTGATGGACACACTTCCTCTCTGCCTTCCGCAAGTCCTGGGAAATGGAGCCCTTAGGACAGAGCAGAACAGCATAGGATTGGGCAAGAATAAGGCTCTCTGTTCACAACAGTGAAGGACCTTAGAGGCCTGGAACATGCCTGTTCTCCATGAGGCTGCCCACTTGTTCTTTTTCTCTGCTGCCCTCGGAGCTGAGTCCAGGAGGAACTTTGTCCAGGCATCTGTGCCCAGACCCTACTGCCTCACCATCCTGGCCCAAACTGGCATCCAAAGGAAAGCATGGCAGAGGACCAAGAATTATCAGAGAGGCCAAGGGGGCTTTTGGTCTTGGACTGATGTGATGGATGGCTCTTTGGGAACTAGGGCTAATTTGGGGAACTAGAATTGGATTGGGGTTTAGATTTAATTTTAGGACTTGGGCTAGGAGGCAGAACTGGGTAGGCTCAGGGAACTGGGTTTATATTTTGGTTCAAAGCTTCTCTAGAAACTACATGCTTCATGTGGTCTAGCTAAGTCTGTCTCCAAAAGAGGGGATCTGTCACAATAACCCTTGACCTCTAATTTTGAACTTTATTGAAAGAAATAGGAAAGAGGGTGAGGGTTGATTTTGAAATAAAGTAGAGTTGGTGTCCTGCACTGGAGAGCTGCTTCATTAGGAACTTGCTACTCAAAGGATAGCATGGGTATCACCTAGGAGCTCGGAAGAAACGCAGTCTTGGGATCCACTCCAGAATGGCTGACTTAGAATCCACACCTAAATGTGAACCCCCAAGTGTTCCGTGTACACGTAAAGTTTGAGGAACCCTGTGAAGGCTTTCTTGACAGGAAGCCAAGAGACACCCAGTACCTTGGCCTGCTCCAGGGCCCCTGCCTAACACCCCCTCCCAGCGCTGGAGCCACAGTGACACCTACTGGCCATGGGCACCTAGACCACTTCCTCCAGGACATCTGGGCCCTATGGTCCAGCCCTGCCTGGCCTGCAACCTGAACTGAAGCAGACATTCCTGAGTTCTGGGGATCTGGCTTCCCCATCTGGACTGGAGCAGGCACAGGAAAAGCAGGCGCAGTGTGGAGCAGGGATGTGCAGACTGGAGCCTGAGGCCTCCGTGGGAAAAAGGCAGGAGAAATAAGGAGGTGTTTCACAAGTGCACAATGCTTGGGACACATCCCAAGCCCTGGCCTTTCCTCCAGACTCAGTAACACTGGGAACATGTTTGTCTGCTCTCTTCACTTAACCCTCAGCCAGATGAACAGCTGGCTTCCCATCCCAACCAGCATCAGGCTGAAGCCCCTTGGGGATATGGTTTGGACCTATGTCTAAATGCCTCTTCCTGGAAGTGGATTTTTAGGAGGGACCATTAAAAAGCACCTCAGGGAAGAGGAGAGGGTAGGAGGTAGGATATTTCTGATATAGGTCAGTGGTTGATAGAGACTCTCATGACTGAATTATAAGTCAAAAGTGAAGACTGAATCCAAAGAGTAGTAAAAAGATAGGGAAGGAAGCAATCCACTTCCAGGGCAAAGCTCAGCTGATGGACTCCCAAGGGACCTGGTTTGCCCAGGGCTACCAGTGAGGAGAAAAAGGCTTCTTTCTGTGCAGTAGTGATCTGCACCCCCACTACCATGCATCATTCTGGATCCCATTTATTTCTGGATGCTCTCCCCCTAGTCTGCTCTCAGCAGTGAGAAGGGTTTGCCTGAGAACTAAATGAATGTGATTGCCCACCAGTGCCTGCCATTAGTGGTGATTAGTTAAAACATCAGAGTCTAAACAGTCAATTGGTTCTAATAATTAATACTATGGCTCAATGGTGATTGAGAGAGGGAGGGAGGGAGGGAGGGAGGAAGAGGGAGAGAGAGAGAGAGAGAATATAAAACTGAAAGAAAAACAGGGTTGACCAAGGGGCCCTTGCTGTGTAGCTACCATTTTTAGACCTACATCTAGTAATACAATACCAGGGTGCATCTAGCTCTGAATCCTGTGCTTTTTTGTAAGACATTTTACATAAATTACATCATTGAGTTATCACAACTATCCTGTTAGACAATAATATTATTATCTTCATTCTATAGCTAAGAAAAATGAGGTATGGGAAGACAAAAGCTACTAGATGCTCAATAACAATTTGTTGAATGAATAGATAAATAAATGAATGAAATAGCCAGAACTGAAATTCAAACCCAGGTTAACCCTAATGGGTAGGGAGAGGAGAATGGGGCGGCATGCCTCACACACCCTTCTCAGTCTCATCGTACTTTTCTCTCTCTCTCTCTCTCTCTCTCTCTCTCTCTCTCTCAAACACACACACACACACACACACACACACACACACACTTCTCTTACACACGTTTTTCTTTCCCTCACACACACCTCTGTCTCTCTCACACACATATCCTTCCCTCTTCCTCCCTTTCTCACCTCTCTTTTCTCTCTCTCACATACCCCTCGCTCTCTGTTTTCCTCTCCCTCCCTTTTCCTCACACAAACCCACCTCTCTCTCCTACTGTACCCCCTCATACACACAGGAACCTCCATCACACCTCCCTGGTGGTGTGCCCTGCCCCCACCACGTGTCTCACACTTCACACACAATGCATCCCTATCATACACAGCCTTGTTCTCGCCCCCCTCCCCCATTCAATCATCTCTCACAGGCTCCCCTGCACCAGCCTGCCTCCCTCCCACTCACACTCAGTCACCTCTCCCTTTCACACTCACACACCCACCTCCCTCTGAAACACACTTCCTTCTCTCTCACATCCTGATGTGTCCCTCTCCCTCACACACCTGCCCTCTCCAGGGCCCTGGTCTGTCTCCCTCAGTGCTGTACCTGTAGTTCTTAGAATATCACCAGCCCAGAGTGTTCAAAGAGTGTTTGGGACATGAGGGAAACATACCTCTCCACCTCCAACCCAGACTACCCTCTCCCTTCCACACTCCTTCCCACACCACCACACACAGGATGCACTCTGGGCCTTACTCAAAACCAGCCCTCCTGCACTCCTGTGTTTTTTGTTGTTGTTGTTGTTGTTGTTGTTGTGTTGTTTTGTTTTGTTTTCTGCTGCTGCTGCTTTTTTTTTTTTTTTTTTTTTTTTGTGGTGCTGGGGATTGAACCCAGGGCCTTGTGCATGCGAAGCAAGCATTCTACCAACTGAGCTATATCCTCAGTTCTGCACCCCTGTTTCTTGCCCCTCCTCCAGGAGTCAGGCAGGCCCCAGAGGCCTCCACTGTGCACTCTCTAGTTGGACTTGCTAACCTTTAAACTCTCCCCCTAATCTCAAAGGGCTGAGTGGACTTCCCTGCCTGAAACTGGGGAGAGGATACTAGGGAGGGGGCTGAGCTCAGAGCCCTCAGTCATCCTGGAGCAGGCTCAGCCCCTCCCCACCCCCTCCCCAGGTCAGGAGCAGCAGCAGGAGCAGCAGGAGCAGGATGGCTGTGTGTGCATTGCTATTAATCACCCCTCCTGGTCCACTAACGAGGCTAATGCGGTAAGTGACAATAGCCCATCTTGGTTCCTGATTTAGGGGCTTGGGACGGAAGCTGGGCTCCTGGGAGTGAAGACGTGAATTCTCCACGACACTAAACCTTCAAATAAATCTCCTCCAGTCAGAGAAGCCCAGGGCACTAAATCCCACGCGCCGGTAATTGAAACCCTTAGAGCTTTCTTGGGTAGGGAAATTGCTGAGAGAGAGCGCGCGCAGCCCAGGGGTTCCGGGTCGGGTGGTGGGCCAGGGTGGAAGTCTGCAGAAGTCTCTCTGAAGGGGGAGGTTTCCAGGGCCCCTCTAAGAGCATGTGGGCATCTGCCTGTCTTGATGCATACATCTGTTTGTCCATATTTTTAGGCATGGAATTTACTATCTGGCTATGTTCCTGTGGTCACTACTCACCCATTTTCCACCAGGTCAATGAACGCTTGCTATTTCAGGGAAGAACCATTAAGGAGCTTCTCTCTTTTGAGAGCTTCCATCTTTTGAAACTCTTGGGACATCTCACTCTTACTGACCATGAGCAAGTCTTCATTTAAGCAAAAGGGATTTTCAGCATTCTCTCCATTGCCTTCTGTCACCTATTCCTGCCTCTCTCACCCCGACACTCTCCCTCCCCAATCTCCCACTCTCTTTCCAGACATTCTCCTATAGGCCTTTCAAGTCCTTGTCCCATTAACAGGAGGTCACTGAATCACTCAACAGTTACTAACACAACACCCAGTTCTCTGCCAGACCCCAGGGTGAATCAGGTAATTTCCCTGCCCTCAAGGAGCTTAGAGCAGGAAAGTGGACACATAATTGCAGTATTATATGTGTGTAATAACAGAGGTACAGACATATATAGAACAGAGAATAATAACTATCAGGGAAGGCTTCAAAGAGGAAGCATTGTCTGATGATAGACTTAAAGAATAAATAAGAGTAGTTACAAGTTACCCATGGGAGACAGATGTCATGGGCATTATTGGCACTGAGAATCTAGCAGAGCACACAGTATTCCTGAAGGGCATGTGAGACTGAAGAGGGGCTTGGGAGATAAGGATTTACGCTTTGGGCTTCGGGGGCCAGGGAAGGGTCTTAGTTGCTAAATGATAGGATCTGATTTGTGTTTTAGGAAGCACTTTTTATCTGTAGAGATGGAAATAGATTAGAGGGGAGAGAGATGTGCTAGCAGACTTAACAGTAAAGATTGAAGGTGATGATGAACCAGGGTGATGGAGAAAAGTAGTTCCCAAGGGTACCTAGGAGGTAAAAACAGCTAAGATGATTTACTGAATTTAGGGGCCTGAGTAAAGAGTTACAAGCCAAGATTGTTGATTTTGGGAAGGCTGTGGATCACCATCTACTCACTAAAACAGAAAAGCAAGGAGAGGGCAAGGTAAGTCCCATTTCAGACAGGTTGAGCTTGAAAAGCCCATGGGACATCCAAGTGGAGAATCTTCTCAAGGTGTCATATGTGGGTCAGCATTGGAGGTAAAAACTGAGGGAATGAAGCCTGAATAGACATCACTCATAGAGTGTGCAGAGATGTGAAGGATGGCAAGGATAATAGTGACCATCAGAAGTAGCAGAGTGGCTGACAGCATGAAGGCTAATGTTAGGTTATCTGGGTTGAAAGTCCAACACATCCTCTCACTGCATAACCATGGGCAAGTTATAGGACTTCCCTATGCCTGTTTCCACATTTATAAAATGCAGATAAACAGTGCAGTGCTTGTCATAGAGTAAGCATGAGATCAGTGTCTCTTCAATTCCTACCCACCCATCAGTTCAGCCTGTATCTCTTCTTCGGGGAAGTCTGTTTGGATTTTCCTGACCAGGGCAAATCTCCATATTATGGGCCTCTTTAGCACTGTTTGCCTCTTAAGCAAAACACAACTGCTATTTTACAATTGTTTGTATAAGTATTTTATTGCAGTTCCCTCACTAGACTGGAAGCACCACTAGGATGTAGATTTGGTTATCTCCCTAGAGCCTGGTATAGTGCTTAACACATGAGTGACATGCAATACGTATATATGGAATTAATAGATAATGGATTAACTAGAGTATCCATTACAGTTAGCAAGTGATGATCATCAAGGACCTGATTGGGAGCAGTTTCCATAGAATGGTGGAGATGGAAATCAGTCTGCAGTGAGTTAAGGAGAGGCTAGGAGATAAAAGAGCATGAAGAGCAAGAAAGAGTCTTTGGAGCATCTTAGATGAGAAGGAAAAGATGTTTGTTACAGAAGGGATGGAAAGCTTGCTGACACAGCTGAACTATGGGAGAGACTCAGAGTTTATGCACTCATGGAGGGAAGCAAGAAGCAGAAAGGGGAGAATGCAACAGAAAGGGGGAACCAACATTTTCCCCAGGGAACACAGGCAGGAATGGTACTTTAAGCCCAGGAGAAGCAAGTAGGTTAAAACAAAAATACAAATACCTCTTTCACGGAAACTGGAGTGAGAAGGAAGTGAGCTGAGGAGAGATGAGGGAACTCATGCCTAAGGACTCACCATTTCTCAGTGAAATAAGAAGCAGGGCCACCTAGAAAGAGAGGGGGACAGAAGGTGGGGAGGTGCCCCAAGATGGTAAAATATTATTGAATCGTCTCTGTGGGAAAGGAAAGTCAGAGGCGACTAAGAACATGTAAAGGGATTGCTTAGTAGTGCTGAGATTGGAAACTGTGAATTTTTATTGGCATATATCTGCGTAATTTTGTGATTTTCCCCAGCTGGGCTTAGCCGCCTGTGTGTCTGAGACAAAAAGAATAGCTGGAGCATGGCAAAGCCAAAGGAAGAAAAAAGGTTGAGTGTGTTGATGAGAGGGTGTTGGAATGATGTGCTGCGGGGTCCAGTCTGGCGTCCATGAGTAAATGGAGGCTTGGGAGTTGAGAGGCAGGTAGAGGGAGGAACAAATATAATAGGCACAGAGTACAAAGTCCGGGAGAGGGCTAGGGGAGAGAGGGAGTTCTACCACAGAGCAAGTTAGGTTGTTGACAAGATCCTCCAGGAATAAGGAGAGTGCAGGAGAAAATAAGAGGAGCTGAGAAGGTCAGGGAAATGACAGGACTCGGCTGAGAAAGGTGAGTGTCAAAGTCCTTGTGGAATGCAGAGAATGGTGGAAAACAGAGATGGAATTCAGGGTGGAGACCTCCAAGAGCCCATTGAGTGGAAAAGCAACGGACTGCAAGATACTGGCCTCACTTCCTGGCATGAAGAGCATGGAGTTGGGAGAAAAGCCTGCCCTGACAAGGACAGGAAAGACGTGGTATCTCCAGGGATAAGTCAGGGTTCAAGGAATATGAAGAGAGGAAGTAAAGGGAGTCTCCAGGACTGAGGATGAAGAGGAGGTTACTGGCGTGGTACTCATGGGAAGGTGGCAGAGAGACATCAGCTGGAGCCACCTCCAATCCTCATGTCAACAACATCACACTGGGGACTGTCTACATCTCTAGCCTTCCTTCCCTGACTTGATGTCTCTCCTGCTACTCCCCACTCCACCCCATATGCACATTCCCCATCTAATACATCCATCCATCCCTCCTCCTCCCACACTCCCTCCCCAGTTGTCCCTCCCTGGACCCTTCCCCTGCCCTGCCCCACCCCAGCCGGCCTGAGTGAGCAGGAACCCCTGCACCTTCATTTCTCAGGTCACTGCTTGGCTAATGGGCTATTAATTTGCTCAATCGTCCCCTGTGAGGCAAACTCAATTTCTGCCAGCCAGTCGTCCCTCCCTGTCGACAGCGTGATTGATTGGAGGAACAGCTGTCACCGCCCGGCTGCCTGCTCCCTGCCTCCTTCCCTCAGAGTCTGCACCACCCCTCCTCCTCGGGCCGCCGCCCCGCGCCCACAGAGGCAGCGTACCCCTGCCACCTGCCCAAGGATCTGTCGCCAGCAATGAAAAATGACAGAAATATTTAAGGACAAATAAGGTTTCCCAACGCAATTGAAAATGATTACAGGCAGCTACAGATGGGGCCAATCTGATGCGCAGCAGCAAATCAAATCGAATTTCCTTATCGGCGTATTATTTTAGGCGTTATCTGGCACGTTGATGCAGTTATCAATTCAATTTCAGCCCGCCGGGCCGCTGTTTACCGTCTCGCCTTTGCTGGGAAAAGGTAAACATGCTCAGCCCAGCAAATTAATTTCTGACTGAAGCCAGAGGCAGTAAAGGACTGCTACCCAGGACCCACGGCCTCCACCTTGGCCCTGGGCTCCAGAGGGCCAGGCCAGAGCTTGCCCAGGGAGCAGAAGCCCCACTAGCTTCCTGCCCCTGCCCCAAGCAGGATGCAGAGCTCCTAGGAGGCTGAGGTGACCGTTGTTGGCTCTGCTGCTGCTGCCAGGGAGAGGTGAAGGTCTCCCATTAATTCCCAGCTAAAAATGACAAATTCATCTTGGACGACAATTAAATGAAGTCAGTAATTGATGCTAATTGATCTCCAGATGCGAGGGCTCCCCTCAGCCTTAGCAGCACGTGGCTGTCTTGCTCACTCTCCCCACCCGGCCCTTCTCTTCCTCTACCTCCCTCTACTGCGCTCTCAGTCCTTGCTCCTTCCCTAGAGCTCTGGCTCTTTTGACTGCACAGGTCTGTGGGAGGCAGCTGGGCTGGGCCAGCAGGCGGTGCCTGAGGCTCGACAGCTGGCCCACTGCCAGTCCAGTCCCACAGGCACTTGTCAGTGCCCGGACTCCACCCATCTGCCTAGAAAGCAGGTAACCCTGCCCTCCTCGGCCATTCAGGATTTATTGCCCACAGCTGTGGAGGTTCCCACTTCATTTTTATAAGCCCATAGTCAGAGCCAGCAGGGGGTAAAGCACACTTGAAGTTACTTTACTTTAAACAGTACAGTCTTAGCCTTTTGGCTCCATGGCGAGGAAGGGATGGGGAGAGGGAAGTGGGTAGCATGCTGGGGAGAATATGTAGGTATATACTCAGGCCTCACATTAGTATATGCATAGGAGCTCAGGTGTGTACGTGTAGATGTGAAAAAACGCCCACTCTTTCGTGAGCACCTGTGCGTCCAGACATTTGGGATGACAACCGTGCATGTCCATATGTGGATATTTTCCTGAAGGGAGCCCTTTATTGCAGTTTGTAAAGCCTAATCCCAGGAAACGCTGGGAGGCCCCACCTACCCCACCCAACACTGGCCCGCCCAGCCCAGGAACTGTCTGGAAGTTATTAGCTCTAGGAGGAGGGGAACAAATTGTAGCTCCACAAGAGAAGAGAAGCTGTAGTTATGTTTAGGAGAGCCAAGGTCAGGGGTGTGAAACAACTGTGTCCCGAAGCCCCTCCAGCCTCTGAACCAGTTGGCTGGTGCACTTGGCTACAGCAAAGGCTCATAGAGCCAAGGATTTAGGTTCCATGACCAGGATTCAGTGAGCTTGATTGTGCTTTGGTCCAGCACCTTTGGCCTCAGCTTGAGCCTAAGTCTGAGTCTAAACCTGCCCAGAGGCTGACCTGCAGATGTTTGCTAGTGGCCACCCAAGAACCATGTCTGGCCCCCTCTATTGCCGAAGACAAAAAAAAAAAAAAAAGACATCCATCCAAATAGTAGTCAGAGCACCAGCCAGACTCTTGTACCTGAAGCTGAGAGGAAGCCATGCGGAATGGGCAGCACCAATCTGAGTTTCTGTAGGCAGAGAGGAGGGAGAGGGAAAATGGCAAGGGCTTATGGGCATGAACTGTCACTCCTGTGTATGGGATCTGGATATGTATGTCACATATAAAGAACCTGATGCTGTGTGAAGGGATCTATGCAACCAGATTAGGCCAGAGTCAGGGTGGGGACAAGGAATCAGAGAAAGCCCCTGGTCAGCAAAGCAATTTTGGCATTGTTGGGGTTTCAGTAAGTCAATAATTGTTTATTCATTAACTCAAGGAATATTTATTGATTTATGTTATTACCATTACTTTTCTCTTACTTTGAGCTATGTCCCCTGCTAGTTGCCAAGGCTACAGCCATGATCAAGTTAATTTTTTGCCCTCAAGAAATTTACTATCTTAAAGTAGATAATAGATACACACAGGCAATAATAACACTTATGTGCCAAGTCAAGGGGAGTCAAGGAAGGCTCGCTAGAAGAAGGAATTCTAGGTTGAGTCCTGAAGGATGAGTAAGAGTTAGCCAGCTTGTGACAAGGGCCCCTGTCTATCCTTTCTGGTTGTTTGGCAATATTTGTTTGTACTATGGATACAACGAATGGATGGGACACTTTTCATGCCTGATATTGTTGACCTCGAGAACTGATGAAAATGTCACCTCTGTCCCTTGAATGCCAGCCGCCATTCTGGGGTGTGGACAAGAGGGAGCACAGCTGCTTTCAGGGTGTGCTTGGGCACCAGCAGATAAGTATGGGCCACAGCTAAATACACATCTCTCTCCTGCCTGCCCTACCCCCACCTTCCCGACCAGGGATGCCTATTAATCCTGACAAATGATGACTTACGAACATGTAATGCAAACTGATTCATCATACATTCAAATCCGCCGCCCCGCCCCAGCGGGAGGCCCCAGCCAGACAAGTGTATTACACGGATAATGTATTTGACGTATTAATAAAACCAGCCGCATTGCTCTGGCGCGGGGACTGGGGAATGCCAATATACGATGACAGATCACATATTGATGAAATCCAGATGTTTGGAATCATAGTCTTGGGGCCTTGTTCATATTGACTGAAGGTAAAAAATGCCGTCTGTCAGCATGTTAACTCTTCCTGCCCCATATTCAACAGAGGCACCAATCATGGTTTTCTAGATAGAAAAGGAGAAGGAAGGGAATGAGTAAGAGGGGAGAATGGATGAGTAATTAGGTGGTTTGGATGGATGATGGATGGATGAAGTGAAGGGTTGTACTATGGATAGGATGAGTGGACGGGACACTTTTCATGTCTGATGTTGTTGACCTCTTAGCAGCATTTGACTCTTGGTGACAATTACCCCCCCAACCCTGCCTCCTTGAAACTCTTCCTTTCTTGGCTTCAATGACATCACTCTTTCCTTGTAATCATCTGCCCCTTGACTGTTCCTTCTTAGTCCTTGGTGACTTAAACTTCCTTCATCTGTTAATCAAGGTTCTGCTCCAGATTCTTCTTACTCTATACTCTTTCCCTAGTTGATCTCACCTTCTCTTAACTTCACTCATTTACTCATTCAATAAATATTTCTTGAATATTTACCATATGTCAGACCTTGTTCTAGTCACAAAGGATACAGTGGTAAACTTTAGTTCTTATATGTATGTCAGTGTCTCTCAAGTCTATAATCTGGCTCTGTCTCACATAATCATACCTCAGCATTTTCACATAGATGTCTTAATAGTTCTTCAAACTAAACAGACCCCAAACTGAACTCATTTTCTTCCTTACTAACCCTGCAGCTTCTTCTCTTGTTTTATAAGTCAGTTCATTAACAGTCTACCACCTAGTAGTCCCTCCAGTCAGAAATCTTAGAATCATCCTTAACTTTTCTTTTTTCTTTTCTTTTCTGGTGCTGGGGATTAAGACCAGGGGAGCTCTATCACTAAGCTGCATGCATCTCCAGCCTTTTTTATTTTTCATTTTAAGACACGGTCTCACTAAGTTGCTAAGGTTGGCCTCAAACTTGCAATCCTCCTACTTCAGCCTCTTGAATCTCTGGTACTAAAGCTGTGTATCACCGTGCCCAGCCATCCTTAACCACTTTCTGTCCTTTAACCCCCAACATCCAATCCACCTGCTTCTGCCCATCCCCATCATCATCACTCTAAAACAATGTCACCATCATTTCTCACCTGAGAGAATGAAATACCCTCCTGTGTTTGCTTTTGCCCCTTAGACAATCAGCTACTTTGCAATTAGAATAATCCTTTTAAAATACAAGTCTGACCAGTTGAATAGAGGAAGGGCAACAAGGGGAAGGAACAGGAAAGGGGGGAAAGGAGGCACTGGGGACTGAAAGAGAGCAAATTGAATCCTATACATGTATGATTGCGTCATAATGAACCCAGCTATTTTGTACAACTATAATGCATTAATAAAAGCATTTAAAAAATAAAATATAAGTCTGATATGTTAATCCCCTGTTAAAACTCTCACAAAGGCTTCTGGTTATACATTTAAAAATAGTAATAACCAAAATCATTAATGTAAATAAAAAGTCCTCCAGAGGTCTGGGGATGTAACTCAGTGATAGAGTACTTGTCTAGCATGTGCAAGGCCCTGGGTTCAATCCCCAACACCACAAAAAAAAGAAAAAAAAAATCTTCAAGTTGTGGCCTCACTATCATCATATGTCACTCACTCTGCTCCAGTCAAACTCCTTACTTGGAATCTCCCTCCTCTATACCTTCAAACATGCTGATTTCTATCTAGAACATTACTTTTCCTAGTGTAGTGCATGACTGGTTCCAAATCATCCTTCAGGCCTTTGCTTAAATATAACTTCCCTCACCTCTCAGACCAGATGATATGCTCTCATTAGCTCCATGCATTTTCCTTTTCCTAAGACCACTCTCGGGACAATCATTTACTGTCTCTATCCATAGTTAGGTCCCAAATTCTCTGAAGACAGTTATTGTGGTTATCTTGTTTTTTATTATTATCTGATATCTGTACTAGAGCAGGCCCATAGTGGGTATGAGCAGACACCTATAGAAAAGTACTGAATCATGAGCTAGGTGAATGGGTCCATAGGTAGGAAGGTAGTTGGGTATTGCTCAGGTTTGGATCAGACAGACCTAGATTTAAATCTCTGCAGTTCCCTTGGTTACTGTCATTGCACTATTCTGAGCCCCATTTCCTTATTAGTGAGATAATAATTCCTATTTCACAGGACTGCCATGAGGTTTAAATGAGATAAAGTATGTGCAGTACCAAACTATAGCTTAACATATAATGATACTCAGTAGTATTATTTTTATTTAACAAAAAAACATATAAATAGATGGGTGAATGTATAGATGGATACATGGACATACAAACCAATAAACAGATTCATGGGTATGAGTGCATACGAGAAGGAATTCCACAGAGGCCAGGGAGCCAGGACCAGAGTATCTATTGAATGGTAGATATATCTACCATATATCTAGATATAGATATATCTATAGCCTGAGATATCTATAGCCTGAGTATAGCCAGGAAGAAGGCTGGATACAGGACACAGCCAGGTGTCAGGATGGGACAGATGCAGGCATAAACCACAAATCTGTGCTAGTGAAATTCTGTTGAATTCTGCTTGAAGTTCTGTTTTGACTTGTCACTAAAAAATGAAAGTCCTTCTACTAGAGGTGGGGAGGGGAAGGGCAGGACCTACACATGTATACACACAAAGATGCACATATACCTACCTATATGCATACTCTTAAATGTCCTAGCCTCCATTGCCATCTAACATTAGGGTCACCCTCACCCTCATTTTAATGGTCCCCATCCCTAGTCAGACACCAGGCAGTCAAGTCATGCCCTTTGTGGCCTGCAGAGAAGAGATAGTAGAGATGGAAATTACTGCTTAGACAAGCAGAGACGTAAGAATAGAACCACCAGGCAACAGAAGTGGGACAAAAGCAAAAGGCCAAGCCAGAGAGGCAATCACATGGTGGGGAGCTGCAAGGCCGGATGTGGGTTATTGATCTAGGAGGAGAAGGCTTTTCTTTGAATGAGACCTTCACCCTCCAGGTGTCCAGGACTCACTGAAGAAGATGGCAGGGAAGGAGCAGCATGTGTGGGGCCCAGTTACCTGTTCCCAATGGTCAGCAATTCCCAACAGAGGGGGGCAGCAGAGGGCTAATCTAGACCCCCACATACCTGAGGCCTTGTTGCAAAACTTGAACAGATGGATAGACTGGAGCCTGGCCCAGGCTGCTAGAGGGCTGCCTTGGCTTGTCTTCTTCCCTCTACTCAGTCAGCCCCCCTTCACCTTTTACAGACAGCCGATTCCTGTTGGAGCCTTATTGGGACCTGGTGGGATAGGTAGTCTAGCAGCTCCGCAAGCCTCCCCTGGAGGTCACTCTGACTTGGGAGCCAACAACCAGGACCTGACTGTCCTGACACCCGGCCGGGCTCCCTCCCTGCTCTCTGAGACAGTGCCCTGTGTAAGGCTGAGGACAGGGTCAGACTCCTCCCCGCCCTCCTCCTGCTTTGGAGATACCTAGGCAGGCAGACAGGGAAGTGGAGGTGGCAGGCCCTACAGCGGCAAGGGTGGTGGGAGGGAGGCGCGGTAATGAATGTGGACGGGAGGCGGAATGAGCGATCCATCTTTGCATGGGAGGGGAGGGGGCTGCGGGCGTTCCCCCCACACACTCACACACTCAATCAGGCGCTGTCAGACCTCCGGCCGCCTGGCATTTTGGTGAAGAATCTCTCAGCTAAAAATTGTTGTCAGTCCCATTTCCTCGTTATCAGTGCAAGGGCTGAGGCAGCGCCCGGGGATTAGCAGGAGCGGCGAGCGCCCGCGCCCGCCATCCACCGCCGATAACACTGGGCCTCCCGCCTCACCTCCCCCATTCATCATCTTTAGCACTGACAGCCCGACCCAGTCCCTGTCCCCATCCCCTCCGCGGCTCCCTACTATGCGGCTCAGCCTGGCTCCTGACTTCTCCAGGGAACTAGGCCTCCTGGAGAGAGACAGGATTCAACCTAGGCTTATGTGAACTAGACCCACCTGTGGCAAAAGGCCTTGCCCAACAGTTGGGGGAATTGTCAAGGGCAGCACCAGGAATGTTCAAGGAGAGGATGCTTGCTGACAGTCTGCCTCCTGTAGACTCTGGCGCTACCTGTGATGCTGACAACAGAGTTGGAGAAGGGATTTCTGTACAGGATGGGTAGCTGGACTAAGGATTTCTGGGGGTATCTTTGGCCTGAGATGGACTTCCAGATTCTGGGAATTGTGGAAAGGAAGAGCCAGAGGATGCCTCCACCCAAGCCTATGAAGAGTAGAGGGTTGAGGGCTTCATTCCCACCCCAGCAAGACCACAGCCCCCTCCTCTTGGCCATCCCCAGCGGTTTTATGGCCCATTTTATGGCCACTGTAATGGCCCAGGTCAAAAGCTTCAGGGAGCTGTATTCTGGGAATTATGCAAACGAGGAGCAGGCCCAGGGCCAGAGTATGGATTTTGTCATTAAACTTGGGCAGGCCATGTCGTTAATGCAGTAAAATCCACGTCATGACCACAGGTCTCAATATAAAATTATAGGGAACACAGCGGGGGAGGGGAAGCAGGGGGCCATGGCCATGCTGACACCTGCCACTCTAATTCCTGAGAAAATGGAGGTGGGATGGAGGGCACAGACTATAGGATTCTTCCGCTGATCCCTGTCAGTATTATTCCTGAAGCTGGAAGCCAAGAAGGCCCATTGTCCCCACAGGAAAACTGAGGCAAGCTCAGAAAAGCAGACTATTTAGTGACAGCAAAGCAAATAAAATGAGAACAGGTATTTGGGAATGCTGATGCCTGGCCTCCAAACATGGGAAGAGGAATCTGGGCCCCAGGAAGCCCTAAGAGTCAAAGTTGGTATCTAGGTAAAAAAGAGCCTGAACCCCTGATGTTTCCACCTCAGCTTAGACCATATATCCTGGATCCTCATTTTACAATCCTTCTCTCTCACCATTTCTCCTTTTAAACTTCAGACCCTGCTGCAATGAGCTGTTCCAATAACCTGGTCAACTTTCCCTTATTTATCCTTCATGCCACCCCTTAAGCATCACCTTTGCCTTCATTCCTACCAACCCCCCCTTTGGCCACCTGCCCTTCCATAGCATCCCTCATCGTTCCTGCTTTCCCACTAATATGTGATCTCCTAGAGGCTAAGAATGTGTTTTACTTATCTCTGAACTCCAGTCTCCCCTATGCCTGACATAAAATGGTTATTTTTGTTTATAAACATTTGCTGAATTAATAAATAAATGAAGCCATGGAATCAAAAGCCAAGTTCAGCAGACCCTGTCCAGTTCTAAGCCTCAATTTCCCCATCTGTAGAATAAAGATAATAGCTGAGAGAATTCCTAGGGCTTTACTCATCTCTGAAAGTCTCTGACTGAATGAAACAAGGAACAGAACTGAGACTAGAATCCTCATTTCCCACCTCTCACCAGGGCCACACCTACTTCCTTTACTCAGAGCTGCACTCCAGCTGTCCCCTGAACACTTGAGGCCCAGCCACCAAAGCACAGGACAGTAGGATCTGTTCCCCTCCTCAGAGACCTAGCCATGCAGGCTGGGGCCACACCTATACCACCCTGACACACATAAAGCCTCCACAGCTAACATCCTAGCTCTGCAAACATTATCTGACTTCTAGGACACTCTAATGGTTATTCCTTCCCTTCCTCTTCCTTTCTTTTGCTTCATCACTGAACATCTAGTTTATGCATGGCCTGCTATAAATTGTCTGTAAGTATACAAATGGATATGAAATGGTTCCTGTCTACAAGGAAATTACAACTTACTCATTTATTCATTCATTTGCTCCCATTCCCTGCCTGGTATACTTCTAAGCTGCAACTTAAATTTCATTTCTTTGGTTAAGCCTTCTCTCTGTTTCCACTCCCCAAAACACACTCAGAATGAATTGCTCCTTCCTTTGAGCCCTCATATGACTCTCCCTGGGCCTCCAGAGAAGTTATAATCTTGCTCAGAGTGTGTCAAAGGGAGGTAGGTTCTTGCACTCAGTCTGAACTTATACTCAAGTATAAGATTGTTAGATTTAGCAAATAAAAATATAGGAAAGAAATCTAGAGGTAAATTTGATTTTAGAAAAACAAGAAATAGTTTTTAGTATAAATATGTCCCATGCAATATTTGGGACATCCTCATACTACAAAATCAATTGTTGCTTATATGAAGTCAAATTTCACTGGGCATCCTGTATTTAACCTGCCAACCCTACCCAGGTGACCATCTTGGTCATCACTGGCATGATTTTTATCTTCCCAAACTGATTTTGAACCTCTCCAGGTACCAATAGGAAGAAGCAGCAAGGAGGAAGAACTGGGGTCAAGCTAAAGAAATCTAAAGGTGATATGTGCCTGTAATCCCAGCTACTTGAGAGGCTAAGGCAAGCGAATCACAAATTCCAGGCCAACCTGGGCAAATTATCAAGACCCTGTCTCAAAATAAAGGGCTGGGGAGGTAGCTCAGTGGTAGAGTACTTGCCTGGCATGTACAAGGCTCTGAGTGTCTTCCCCAAAGTTAAAAGGAAAAGAAAAAAAAAAGTCCTTCCTACAGCTATCCATGGATAGCTAGAGATGTTTCTAGCTCCTCAATCCTCATGCTTGTAAGCAGAGACTAAGAAAACACTGGATGGGTTTAGACATCCCAAGAGGGGTAAACTAAGCAAACAGAGGGCTCCTTCCTAGCTTAGTTTATTCTGGATATCGTTAGTAACCAAGCAGGAATAGAGTTCAGGCTCCCAGGTGGCTCCCAATATACTCATATATTGGGGATATACACAACTTAAAGGATATTTTGGAGACGAAAACTCAGAATCAATGAGACCTACAGAGGCCAATGAAGTTGTCCAAGGAAGAAATAGTGAAACCTGAATGGAGAGACTATAGATTCCAGGAATATTAAAGTAGACTGGTCAGGACTTGGTAGTTAAGTGTGCAAGAGGTGGAAAGGCAAGAGAAGGAGTGGATGATGAGGCTATTACTGGCTTGGGTGAGTAGATTAATGAAGGTATCATTTACGGTGATGGGCTCTGCTAAAGGAGGAGTAGGTTTGCAAGGAATGAAGAAGTTGAAGAACTCAAGTTGAATTGTTGAGTTTCAGATATTTCTGGAACATTCAGGCATTGATGTTCATTATATATTTGGATATAGGGGTCTGGAGGGATCTGGGGTAGAAATAGAGAATCTGCAATCAATAGGACATGGGTAGGAATTATAGCTATAGAATAAACTATATCATTCAGCATGCAGAATGAGGAGAGCAGAAGTTAAGGACAGAATCTTGGGGAAAATTAAAAAAATGAGAGAATGCTGCTTTGGAAATCATCTAGACTCTGTTGGTCTTTCCCACTTGATTGCAAGGTCCTCAAGGGCAGGGACTAGATCTGATTCCATTCTAGGATGACACTGTTCTGCACATGTCTATTTTGGAGTGAGTATGAGGGAATAGTTGTTGAATGACTGCAGAAACCATTATCCTTTCTCCCTCTCTTGTCTTTCTTCTCCGGATCTGATAACTGTGAAATCAATGAAGAAAGGAGAAAGTCAGGGAACCTCTAGATATTCTGGGTGATGGTATGATTAAACATGTGTGAAATGGAGTGATCAAGTTTGATTGCACAGAGCATTGTGTCCCAATAGACTTCCAAGAGGGGCAGCTAGCTGAGGAGGCACCATTTATGGCCACAGCATCTGGAGCTCAAAAATGAGTGATGTTTGTGGGCTTTCAGACCCTCCGACTCACCACTCTTCTAGATCAAGAAGCCCTAGGAGGAGCTGGGGTTGTGGCTCAGTGGTACAGCGCTTGTCTAGCATGTGTGAGGCACTGGGTTCGATTCTTAGCACCACATATAAGTAAATAAATAAGCAAAGGTCCACCAATAACTAATAAAAAATATTTTAAAAAGAAGAAGAAGAAGAAGCCCTAGGGGGTGGTAGCCAATATGGCTGAGTTTTCCTACAGGGACTGGAACAGCTAATGCATGTCTATCCTTCCCCTGCCAGGTAAGAAGAAAGCAGCAGCATTGTTTGACAGCCAGGCCCCGATCTGCCCCATCTGCCAGGTCCTGCTGAGGCCCAGCGAGTTACAAGAACATATGGAACAAGAACTGGAGCAGCTGGCCCAGCTGCCCACCAGGTAAGTCCCCTGTGGGGAGCCTGCACACTGGAGGATTTCACTGAAGCTCCAGCCACCAGGTTTCAGGAGCAGCCACCTGGCCACACCCCAGCCTCTAGGGAGAAGCCAGGATCCTGCTGTCATTCTCCACCACTCAGCTTTCAATCCTCAGATCCTCCAGCTGAATGGTACTGGAGAGTAGGAGGAGAGTGACCCCTTGGGCCCCAGCCTCAAAGATAAGAAGAGGAGTTGGAAAGGAGTGAGTCACTGCCCTAGGCCTAGTACTGCCATAGTTACTGCCCCAGGCTTACTATTGCCATGTAAGGCTTCGGGGCAGAATAAAGAAGCTGGTATGAGACCTGGCAGCCCCATCAGAAGTTCAGCCTGGTTCTGCCTTCCAGGCGAGTGAGCAGTACCATCTCCATCAATCTCAAGGACTGAGAGGTAACAATCTTGAGAATGTGCTCAGGTGTGTTCCCACCCCACAGACAGGAGGCTCAATCTCCTCAAGGACCCTGAGGAGGAGCTGGACCCTGAGGGGAGCAGAGGAGAGGTATAAAAACTTATCTCAAATCTTAGCAATATAAAGCAGCTATTCCATTATGCTTGTGTAATCTGTGGGGTCAGGAATTCAGACAGGGCACAGAGGGGATAGTGTCTGCTCCAGAGGTCTAGGGAAAGATTCAGTGGCTGGGAGCTGGGATCATCTGGAGGTTGATGCTGGCTATCAGCTGGGACCTCAAATGGGGCTGGGACCAAAGCACCTGCACATGACTTTCCCATATGGCCTGGCCTTTCTCAGCTTAATAACCTTGGGATAGGTAGATTTTTAGGACTCCAAAAGCAAATGTCCCAGCCAATGAGATGGAAGCTAAATCACCTTTTATAACCTAGCCTCAGAAGTCATTTAATGTCACTTCCACATCTACTCTATTGATGAATGCAGTATTAGCCCACCTAGATGCAAGGAAAAAAGGAAAAGTGCCCCTTTTGATGGGAGGAGTGGCAAGGTCATATCATAGAAGAGAACAGGGGGTTCTCCCTATCCCACTGCTTTTTATTTAGTTCAAGTCATCAAACTTGAATGATCTGCTTTCCTTCTACTCTCCCACCTAACCTCCCATGCAGGGTGCAAAAGATCCAAAATGGTCCCTGTCCTGGGAAGCTCAGAATATGAGAATACAGAGTCAGGCACTACAAACCCCAAAGCAAAGAAGCTGCTATATGGGAAAAGCTGGAGCTGTGGGGGTATCATGGAGGCACCCAACCCAGCACAAAGTAAAGGAGGCTTCCTGAAGGAGGAGGCTGTGTGTGTGTGTGTGTGTGTGTGTGTACAAGAGATTGAATCCAGAGGTGTTCTACCACTGAAGTACATCCCCAGCCCTTTTTATATTGAGACAAGCTCCCACTAAGTTACCCTTGCTAGCCTCAAACTTGTAATCCTCTTGCCTGAGTCTCCCTAGTAGCTGGGATTACAAGCATGTGCCACTGTGCCCAGCTCTGAGGGAAGAACACTGAAGGAAGAAGTATTAGTTGTCAATTTCTATGTTATAAATTATCCCCAAATCTAGTGGCTTAAAACATTTATAATCTCAGTTTCTGTAGATCATCAATTCTAGTGCAGCTCAGCTGAGTGGTTGTGGGTAGTTGTGGCTACTGGTTTCATGAGGCGTCTCATGAGGCCACAGTCTCAAGATGTTAATCAAGACTGTGGTCATCTGAAAATCTGACTGGGATGGTAGGATCTGTTTCTAACATGGCGGACTCACATGGTTGTTGGCAGGACACCTCAGTTCCTTGACATGTAGGTCTCTCTGAGGGATGCTTGAGTTTCCCTCTGACATGGCAGTTGAATTCCCACAAACATGTAATCCAAGGGAAGCCACAATGCCTTTCATAGTCTAGGAATTCACACACTATCGCTTCCCCTATATGCTATTCTATTCAATAGAAGCAGGTCACCAAGTCCAGTCCCTCAAGGGAGGAAAATTAAGCTCTATAAGCTCTGCTTCTTGAAAGGAAGAGTATCAAAAGAATTTGTGGGCATACTTTAAAACCCCCAAAGAAGACTACTACTAATAATAATCCTTATTGAACATTCACTATGTGCCAACTACTTTACATTGCCTTAATTTATTTAATCTTCACAGCAACCCTTTGGGGTAAGTGGAACAGTTGTATGTTACTTAATGATGGGGCTATGTTCTAAGAAGTGTGTCCTTATGCTAGTTTTGTCATGCAAACATCATAAAATGCACTTATAGGACTGAGATGGCTACAATATCACTAGGTGACATAATATGTGATCACTGCCACACATGCAGTGGGTCATTGACCAAAACATCATTATGTGGTACATAACTCTAATTATTACCCATTTTACAGATGAGGAAACAGAAAGGTTAAGTGACTTCACTAACATTGCACAGTTAATAAGTGGTAAAGATAGAATTCAAACTCAAGAAATCTGACTCCGGTGCCCATGCTCTTAATGCCACATCCCCCAAACACTTACACATCCAAGACTGACCTGCCAGGGGTAGAAAGTGAAAGAAACATCCTCACTGTCCAGGAAGAGTTCTGTGTAATTTGCTCCCAATGGAGGATGTCTCAGGAAACTGAAAACAGAGGCAGAGATGGAGGGACCTGCAGAGTCTGGTGAAGGCAATGTACCCTTGAGGGTCTGGAGAATGGGAACTCTCTTTCTGCCTCTTCATTGGGACCCCCCACACACACACCTGTACTGCCCAGGCCATCCCTTAATGCCCAAAGCCTTCCTTGTTCAACTTCCATCCAGGACCTTGCACAATCCCTCATCCCCCACGTCTTCCCAGGAGCATCCCCTTTCTGCACACCCTTAACCCCTGTGCCTTTCCCCACCCCGCATCTGCTTCCTGCCCCTCTGGCTGTGTCTTGCGTCCCCAGCATCTGTCCCCTCACGTCCGGGTCCTGCCCAGCACCCCCTTCGCCCAAGCCGCCCTCCACACGTGCACGCCCTGTGCCCCCGGCACGCCCCCCTCCCCACCAGCGGGTGTCTGACAGCCGGACAGCGGGATCTGCACAGCAAGTGAAATTCCCGTCGGATCGATAAAGCCGAAGCGCTGGCGGCGACGGGTCGATGGTTTTATCTGTCTCGGCCCCGCCGCGCCCCGCGTGCTGACAGTCGGACCGGCCGGCAAAGGCGTTCAAGGGCAGCCGCGCCCGCCGCCCCCTCCCCTCTCCTCGCCCGCGCTCCCCTCCCTGCGGCCGCTGCGCCCACTGGACTGCAGGCTGGACCGGCCCGCCACCGCCCTCGTGATTTATCTGGATTTTTAATTGGAAAAAATTTGCGAATTAATTGATTTCAGGAACTTGCCAATTAACATTGTAATTGGGTGCGTGATAAATTCCCAAGGAGCGTGTCAGCTCCCTCCGGGCTGACGGGCCGCGTGCGTGCGCGGGGCTGGGCGGGTGGCGCGGAGGGAGCCCCAGCCTCGGCTGTCCTTGCCCCGCCCCTGCCAGCTCTCCGGAGGACAGAAGGAGAGCAAAGGAGGCTGGGAAAAGATGAGACACCAAGGCCTCTGACACACGTGCCCTCCTTTCTTCTCCCCAACATCGGCATCTGGACAGAGAGGGACCTTAGAGTGGCCATTTCACAGATGGAGAAACTGAGTCCCTTAAGAGGGCAGAGCCCAACCGCGGGCATACGCCATCTACAGCCTGTGACCAAGGCCTCCTCCCCAGCTCTCCAATTCTCTCTTGTTTTTCCCCTTGTTCCCTCTCCCAGCTGCTCCTCTCTCTTCTTACCCCTGATAGCCCTTGCCTTCTGCTTTCCAACTGACCCCTTCCCTGTCTTACCCTGCCTTGTCTTCTTTGCCTCTGGGAACTTTCCTTAGACTGGCCCACTCCTGAGTCTTTGGATGCTGCTGCCAGGGTGCCCTGCATCAACCTGGATGAGTGCCTCTCTCCCACGTGGCTCTGCTTGAGTGGCTCTCCAGGTGGGTCTGTTCTGCCATCAGTTCTGTCAACCCAACAGCACAAAGCAGGCCTCTTTGGCAACCAGATGCTATTTTGGTCACACCCAGGGGCCCACAGGAAAATCAGGGAACTTACCCTTCACAAACCCAGGCACAACACATAGATGTGCACATAAATCTCATTTCCACATACATAAATGTGCTCACACAACCTTGAAAGAACCACCTTCCCAAAGATGCACATTCCCACGGGTACATGGCCAGCCAGACCCTCCCAGAAAAAGTAGTCAAAACTTCCTTTGGCACAGCACATAGACTTTTCAAAACATTTTTACATCTGAGATCAGAGACAATGCTCACACACCCTCCTCACGTCAACCCATCCTGTCTTTCCTCAGTCCTACACAAGGGCTCCTTTAGACCCCAGGATTTAGCAGATAGAACAAGGTCAATGTTCGGTTGAGGACAGATTCCATGCTGGAAGGAGTCCTAAACGTAGTAGCAGTAATGAGAATATTTGTGAGCCAGGAGGAAGCTCTCCCAGAGCAAGATGGGCGACAGAAGAAATGCTCTGGAAGCCAGTGGCGTGTATGGACTGGGGGCAGAAGCGGGGAGGCAAATGAGGAGGTTGGCCCAGGTGCAGAGGATGCTTGATGAGCCTGCCCTAGGACAATGGCAGTAGCAGTGGGGATGCAGGAGAAGGGATGGTGAGACACCCGGAGGATGAAGAAATCAGAAGATTTAACTGGGGTACTTGGAGAAAACTTTCCAACCTGGATGATTGAGAGGGTGGTGGTAGCAGAGAAACAAGTATCTGAAGGGAGGAGGAAGCAACAGGCAGGGTTCTGGGCAAGCTGAGCTTAAGACATGTCTGGGATGGTGATAGGGTAGGAACTGCATGTGTACAGAGACAAGCGGGAACATAGATGGGAGCTGAAGATGGACGAACAGGTCCCAGACCTCTCTGTGGCCCTCAGGCAGGAGTTTCCACCCAGAGGAAAGAAACAGCTTTAGTCATGACAAGATTGCACAAAGCTGAAGGTGCAGGTTGGCTTCTTGGGGCCTGAGCTCAGAGATCTCCTCTCGGAGGCTTCTAGAGTTACTGTGAGAGCTGGCTTCTGGGCGGGAGAACTACTTCATTGGGCAGAGCTATAAGAGAACTGAAATAAGCCAATGGAGGCTGGGTGACTCTGGAGGAGAGGCGGGCTGTAGAGATGGCAGTGCCCTCACCCCCACTTAAGCCTTATTTAAGGCCGGCCTCGGTGTTTGGTTGGGTAATGAACTAGATAAACAATTCCCCAAATAGATTAAAACGAAGTGTAACTTACAAAGGCGGCTGGTGATGATGGTTTATTCCCGGGCAGTGCACCATTTCTTTATTTCCAAGGATAATTCAGTGTAAATCACCTTAATTAAAAGTGTCAGCCCAGCCCATGAATATTGTACTTAGGAACGCATTTCCTGGGTCCCAGTTATAATTTAAAACCCATGGATCACTAGGCAGCGAGTGGCTGAGCAAGGGAGGAAATCGTTGAGGGCGGGCTGTGGAAACAGGGAGGGACAGAAGGCAGAGCTGATGGACTGGGCGGGAGCTGGGCTGCCAACAGCTCCCAGAGCACAGACCTCTCTTTCCAAGCAGGCCCCTCACCAGACTCCTCAGTCTCTGGGAGACCAAAGAAACTTGGAGGTGATGGGGTTGATGGAGGAAAGGTAGGGGGGGCCCTTGCTCAGAGCAAGGGAAAGAATAGGAGCTGGTATCAGCTCCATGCAAGGAAAGGAAAGAGCATTGCTAGGAAAAGATCCAGAACATGAACTTGACCAAGTAAGAGGCTGGACATCCTGACCCTGAATGGCCCAAATCTATTTATCAGCAAAGTGAAGCCCAGGGTCAGTAAGACCCTCCCCAAAGTGACATAGCAAGCAGAGGAGAAAAAACTCAAGAGTTCTGCAAATAAGCCTGAGCCCTGCATATCCTTAGAAAGATGATGTGGGCAATTAAAAAATGAGCACTCTGGGGGCTGGGGTCTTGGCTCAGCAGTGGAGCGCCCGCGTAGCACGCAAGAGGCACTACGTTTGGTCCTCAGCACCACATAAAAATAAATGAATAAATAAAATAAAGGTATTGTGTCCAACTACAACTAAAATATATATAAAAATAAGCACTCTGGGCCAGGGTTGTAGCTCAGTGGTAGAGCACTTGCCTAGCATGTGTGAGACACTGGGTTTGATTCTCAGCACCACGTATAAGTGAACAAATTTTAAAATAATTATAAAGGTCCATCAACAACTAAATATATATAAATGAACATTTTGTGTGAGCATGGAGGCTATAGTCCCAGCTACTTGGAAGGCTGAGGCAGCAGGATCTCATGAGCCCAGGAACTCAGGGCCAGCCTAGGCAATGTAACAAGACTCCTCCTTCCCTGTCTCAAAAAATAAATAAAATAAAAACCAACACTTCAGATTTGGTCAGATACAAACTCAAATCCCAAACCCTCCACAGACTGTGAACACAAAGTTGTCACATAACTCATTAGTCAACTTTGTAAAGTTTTTGTGAAGATTCAGTGAGATGAGACATTCAAAGCCTGTGTGTCTTAGGCAGGCACAGTGTTGCACACCTGAAATCCAGCAACTCAGGAGACTGAAGTAGGAAGACCACAAGTTTGAGGCCAGTCTGGGTAACTTAGTGAGGCCTTGTCTCAAAAAGGGAGTGATGAAGCTCTGGGGTAAAGCACTCCTGGGTTCAATCCCCAGTATCTGTGGAGGTGCAAGGAAGCCTGTAACTATGATATATAGTGGGTGTACAATAATTGTTCATTCTTTCCTTTTCTGTTCTTACTTGATCCAACTAGATACTACTTATATCCCAGTTGGGGATAAGGCCTGGTAAACACACTGTATACATTAGATGCCTCACTATGTAGGCAGAAAGGTGATATTAGTACTTACTTACGGAGTGAATTGAAGAGTATAGTAATGATAAAAGTCATGAACTCACCAACAAGTTGCTCCTCGAGAGTAGCTCAGTTTCCCCTCTGTATCTCCGATGCCTAGATCAAAGCCTAAAATGGACAGGAATGAAAGGTAATTGAATGGGACCTTTTCTGTCTGTCCTTCTTAGCCCCCTCTGTGTGATCTGACTGGTAGATGGCTCTTTCTTACACTCAGACCTTGGTTTTACCCTTTTGCTGAGCCAAAGGCCTCTGCACTGTGGTGTATGTGTGTACCTCTGGGGATGACTGTGCATCTTGGTTTGTGTCAGTGCCTGTGGATGTCTCACCTGTGCATGTTTATGTGGACCTGTATGCATGAGCAGATTTTCCTCGCATTGAATTTGTCTTTATGGCCACATCTCTGGAATTATGACCCTGCAGCCCTGTGTTGTATGCACTCTCTAGGTGTGACTGCATGTGTATATATGCCTATTGGCAACATTATAGTCTGTGGATATGTGTGTCCCAACCTCAGCACTATTGATACTTTGGGTCAGATAAGTCTGTATTATGAGGAGCTGTCCATGATACTGTAGGATGTTTAGCTTCTTCTACCCACTAGATGCCAGTAGTAATCCCCCTCTCCCCGCCCAAGTTTCAACAGTCAAAACTATCTCCAGGGACTGGGGGTTTAATTCAATAGTAGAGTATTTGCCTGGCATATGTAAGACCCTAGATTTTATGCCCAGAACTGCAATACACACACACACACACACATACACACACAGAAATACTCCCTGGACTGGCAAACAGCCCTCCCCATCATTGAGGTCACTACTTTATCCAAATCTGCTTGTGTTTTACTTGCACATTGGGTGTGTCTAAGTTTGACCCTGTGGATGTCTAAGAACATCTGTTGGTGTTTCCTATGTTTTTTTGTTTTATTTTGTTTTTTGTTTTTTTGGGGTTCTTTAAGCCATCCTGGGGTATTGGGGATTGAACCCAGGGCCTTGTGCATACTAGCCAAGCTCTTGTGGGTATTCCCTAGGTAAACACACTTAGTATATTCATATACATCTCACATATTCTGCATTGGATGTGTGTATATCTTTTGTGCCTCCTGGATGTTTCCATGGATGTGCTCCACATGTATGTGTGTCTATATGGAGACCCTATAAAAATGGGCTGCATCTGCCTTCGTACATGTATTGGCCAGCACCTCTGTATACATGTATTTGTGTGTGTGTGTGTGTGTGTGTGTGTGTGTGTGTGTGGGCACTCAAGCAAATGTGTGAGCACAGATGTGGTGAGCGTAGCGGGGGCAGCAGGCAGGGAGGGACAGGAACAGGGATATTAATGTTTCTGAAGTGGATCTGATTTGATACGTCTTGTTCCATTGTCAGCATCTGTTTAGCGGGGATTTGTAATACTTTGTGGCTCTGGATCACTCATGCTTAGCGCAGGATGTGGCCTTGCATACCAATTTTGTTATTAAACACAGTCCTCGCCTCCCCCACAGCCCATCCATCACCTCCCGCCCCGGCCCCCGCCTGCTCTGAGCTGCCCACCATATTTCAGGGCCCAGCTCCCGCCCGCCTGCCGCGCCCGATGCCGGAGGGCCTGGGGCTGACAAATTGAATCAGGGGGAGATCATTCCTGGCCTAACACAGTTTGCAGCGTGTTGGAGGGAGAATTGACAAGAGCCATGTCAGCTTCATCACCCCAATCCCATAGGAGATAAGAACAGGCTGGGGACAGGGCGTGGGGAAAGAAAGGAAGCCTCCTAGGCAGGCAGAATTTTTAGGGCTAATCCCAGGAGTCAGGTAAAGTTCCTTTCCTCAGATCCACTGAGGAGTCTCCCATGCCTTGTATGTGTATCTCTCTACCAGTGATCAGCATGGCCTTTGGCCCCAGATAAAGGCTGATAAGGTAGGCCAGGCCACTGTGTAGAATAGGTTGGGTGGTATTTGGCTAAGCTGGATGGGTAAGGCTGGCTATACCATCTCTCTTAGGTTCTTCTTGGTACTTTAGCTTTACATACCCTGGGCAGCAGGTATAACGATCAACCCTGTTTTCTTCTTTCTTGGCAGCAAGAATTCCCTTCTGAAGGATGCCATGGCTCCAGGCACCCCCAAGGTAGGTGGTCAATTATGTTTTCCTCCTGTCCATCCTGACCTAATTCTACCCAGATCTGGTTCTTCCTGAGAGAAAGGAGCTCCTCCTGGATACTCAGTGTCTCCTGGGTTTGAACATCAACCTAAGGCCTAGAGCTACTGTGTGGGGGGGGTGGGGGTGGGGGTGTCTCATCTGACTTCCTCCTAGGAGGAAGGAGAGGGATCAGAGTCAAGAGTGGCTTGGGGATATGGGCAACCCAAACACTAAGGCTGGGAGACTAAAAGGAGGAAGATGAGCTGTAGCAGGTGAAGAAAAATATAGAAATCGAGTTAAAGACAGTGCAAGGCCTTAGAAGCCAGACCACTGGGTGTATGTGCAATGCAATAAGGAACCAGAGAGGATGTTGGTGATCGAAGGAGACAGTCTGCCCCTCTAAACACACATTATGGAAGAGAACCTTGAAAGCATCAGATGGAGAAAGGAAACATGAAGGGCGAGTATCTATCTCAAAGGAGGGGCCAGAGAAACTTAGTACAATAACATAATTTAATGCTGAGAACTCCCTACAGAGGAAGATGGTACTTCTCCAAAGATGATGATTTGGAAGGGATGAGGACCTGGAGGGGAACACTAAGCCCTTACCGATAAGTATCCCCTGCTCCACCCCCAGCATAAGGTTGCCCTTCTTATAAGTTTTCAAAATAACCCCCTCTTAGTGCATATTATAGAGAGTGAGGCATGGGTGTTGAAGCTCAGGGAATCTCAGGAATCCTGCACTTCCAGTCAAGGTGAGGTCCAGAAGGCTGGGAAGGAGATACAGGAGGGACAGTTAGTGTGTTAGGAGGACCACAGGAGAACATAGTATCCTGAGATCTTAAGGAAAAAAATGTTTTGGAATGTATGGGTGCTCAGCAATGCAAAAGGGAAAGGCTGGTGAGGGACCCACTGTATTCGGAAGACTTAAAGTCATTGATGACCTTTGAGAGGGTCGTTTTGGGAAAAAGAGCCAAAGTGATAGGTTTCACTTCTGCAGGGTTGGCCTCACTACTCTGCAGGCCTTTACAAAGGATAAAGGTGAACTTGGCACCTTCATTTTAGAAGTCTCTCAGCTGCAGTCAGCTGGAAGAGGAGAAGCAGAGAACTGAGCCCAGCTTTGGACTGGTGCAGGCCCTGGCCAAGGAGGCAAAGGCCTGCCAGCCCCAAAGAGAAAGGTGGGAAAGCCAGGCAACTGTGACTCACAGAGGTAGGGAGCCACACTGGCCAAGCTCAGCCCAGCCTGCAGCATTGAATGGTGTGGTTAAGGAAGGTCATGACAAAACTTGCACATTGGCCAATACACCAGTGACATCTGACATCTGAGCATGGCTGGAAGGTTTGGGATCTTGGACACCAGAAAGGCCAAATATTCTAAGGCCAAATCCTGAAAATCTGCATCCATTCCTACCTCCCACATATGCAGACCCATACACAAAGCCTGGTCAGAATACACACACAGGAAGTCTTAAACTTGGGCACATTCCCACAACCACATACACAGGAAGAGTGGCCACCAGATGAGACAAGAGACACTTGCTCACCCACTTCCAGATATACGCTTAACCCTCACAGCTGAACAGTTTCTGACCTATCCTTGGCCTTGACCTCAGCTTTAGGGAAGCAGGTCATGGGGGAAAGAGGTAGGAGGCAGAAGGTTGAAGCAAGAGACTAGGAAGATAGGGAGAAGGCGGGAGGGAGGAGGAGGAGAGGGCGAGGAGGCCTTAGACAAGATTGATGGCCTCGTTGCCATTAAGAAAAAAATTAGCCGGTGGCGGCTATCATATTAAAGGGTGAAGAAGCCGTGAATTATTTTCTTAAAGATCTTATCGCTTACAATGATAATTTTACCTTCCAAAAGGCCACTTTTAATGAGGCGAAGAGCCAGGCAAAAAGTCATGATTTAATGCCGAGATTTTTTTTTCAAAACACATTTTACTGCTTTTTGGTCCATGTTTAAAAAGCGCCAGTGACCTTTTTTTATTCTGCTTGCCCCAGGTGTAATGCTGAGGCCTCTCAGGGCTTCTAACCCAGAGAAAAAGAGAGAGGAAGGAAGGGAGGGAGAGAGAGAAAGCGCACACAAGCATGAGTTTTTCATGGTGGGGGACCCACATTGTTCACCCTCCTCAGCGTTGGGACCAGAGTAGAAGGACATTGCCTGACATCACCTTCTTTCTGATCTAGGGCTGAGTTGCCCACAGGCCTCCTTTTGGGCTTGGGTGGGTGAAAAAGGAGATGCCAGTTGCAGGGAATCCCACTCCAGGCTCTCTGCAGCCTCCTCTCTGGGCCGTGGGCGAGTCAGGGATCCCTGCCAGATCAGCAGCTGCCCCTTCCCTTCCCAGAGCCCTTGCTTGAGGATGTGCAACATGGCCACCGCATGCGGGTCACATCCTAAGGCTCAGTCGGAGATGAAGGATAAATGGTTGCTCCATCTTTCCCAAATTGCTTTCTTTGGGCTGTCACTGGCGATTTGGCATGGCTTTCTAGGCTGGGGAGGACTCCTAGGGAATTGTGTGCTTCCTGCTCAGAGCTGTGCAGGCTGGAGAAGGTGGGGGGAGGAAGTATGGATTGCTTTTAGGCCTCTGGGCCCCCAGTTTGCAGCTGAACAGGCCTTGGCAAGAGCTGGCTCTCAGGCTGAATGTGCCATGTGGTATTTAGAATTGTGGTGCTCGCAAACAATTTAAAGTAGACAGTTTATTAATCTAAACTGCAGGCGTATGTAGAAGAGGCCGTGCAGGATTGACATGGGGGGATTAGTTTTGCTGGGGTTTTTGCTGGGGTCATCGCCACAGCACAGGGATAAATGGACCCAGCGTACATCCCTAGCTGCACGCGGGAAACTCATACATACTATTTAATTTACTGTCTCCATAGAGGGCTGCCATCAGCCTGTATTAGGGGCAGGCAGGGTGGTAGATATGTGGTTTTACCCCCAACCTTTCATGGGGGTTTCAGAGTGTCTGCTCTCTAAGGGAGAATAAAGCAGGTTCTGCCCACTGTTCAGCCCACAGAGAGTGGACTGAGAGTGTCAGCTCCCTGGGGCAGAGATTAACTGCAGCAGGGATGGAGGTTTGGATGCTCTGGGGTGGTGGGGAGTCTATACCTAGACCTAAAATCAACCAT
This sequence comes from Callospermophilus lateralis, assembly GCF_048772815.1. Classification (NCBI taxonomy): domain Eukaryota; kingdom Metazoa; phylum Chordata; class Mammalia; order Rodentia; family Sciuridae; genus Callospermophilus; species Callospermophilus lateralis. The sequence continues at coordinate 110,668,593 of NC_135311.1, read as the reverse complement.
TCTCTCCCATAACCATACTCCTGCGCCTGACCATACGTCTTCAGAATCTCAAAGGTGGCCTTCTGTCCCTCTGCCCTACTTCTTTCTGCTTCACTCCCAAAAGCTCTACAGGACTGGTAACTCCAGGGGACTGACTACAGGTCCCATTTGGTCTGAGGTCACTTGTCTTTTTTCTTCTTCCAGTCCCTCCTGTTGTCTGCTTCCATCAAGAGGGAAGGAGAATCTCCAACAGCATCACCACATTCATCTGCCACTGATGATCTGCACCACTCAGACAGATACCAGGTGAGGAGGGAGTAGCAGGTGGCCATGAGAGAGAAGTTCATCTAGGTGAGAGCTTCAAGACCAGGCTTGTTGCTAGCTTTTCCCCTCCCAGGGAGGTCAGAGAAGAGGACTGAACTGTGTTTGGTTCCCTCTTGTGTCTAAGTAAACTCAGAAGGCCCAGGTGCCACTGATGGATGGATCTTAAAGATGGATGGTTCTTAAGGAAAGATGCCAAGGTCCCCTGGGGTCTGCTGGGCTCAGAGTACCTCTCAAGTGTCCTATCCACCAGGAAGTATCCTAGGGAGTTTTGCTTTATAAGAAAGCCAGAGACATAGGCTAGAATCACTGAAGATTTTAGTCTTCGAAAGCAAGATGTGTAGCCAGGCATGGAGGCACACACCTATAATCCAAACAACCCCGGAGGCTGAGGAAGGAGGATCACAAATTTAAGACCAGCCGCACTAACTTAGTGAGGCCCTAAGTAATTTAGCAAGATGCTGTCTCAAAATAAAAAGTAATAATAAAAATAAAAAGGGCTGGGGATTTGGGTTCAGTGGTTCAATCCCTGCTGGGGGAGTGGGAGTGGGGAACACACACAGGATCTCTTCAGCAAATCAACAGTCAATCCTGCCAAAACTTGGTATCAGGCCCGTATAGAGAAACAGGTAGATAGATATTGCCTGTGGGCAAACAGGAAGGGAGTCATCACACAGTCCTAAAAGATCAGAGCAAAAAACCGAAGGGAGCCTAAGGATAACAGCTTAGCTATAGATGGCACTTCTTTGAGTAGGAAGGAGAAAGAACTTCCCTCAGAAGTTTTTACCTAAGAGGTAGAGCCCTGCCTTTGGGCACCCCTGTCAGAAAGAAGAAAACAAGGCCTGCTCCAGGAAATTTATCTAAATGGCAGGAGAGCATCTGAGGGATCCCCAGTATGAACAGGGAAACACAGCCCTGCTCTGGTGGAGAGGCAAAACAGTAGGGAGTGATAAGCTGCAGTGGAGAGCCAGGGTCCCTGCTGGCTCACACCAAACCTTGGTGGGAACTAGAGAAACGTGTCCTCTCAGGCACTCTGTCCTCCCAGCTGACACAGTGTGGAATCAGGGTGCAGAGCTTGGAGAGAGGAGTGCCAAGTGTGGGCTTGACACCAGCCTCCACTGGCACCTCCTCCAATAAATGCCTTTGTGTAGAGCTTGAACTGAGTAGCCCAAGTGCCAGTGCTGGAGAGGAAGCCCCACCCTCATGAATCCTGATTTGAGAGCAGCAGCCCAGTCAGCCCCCAAGGAGACGTTGCCCTGATCCAGAAAACCCTGATGTGAGGTAGAGAAATGACCTCTTGGGCATCCTTGTCTGAGAGGAAGACGAGGCTCTGTCCTGGAGAGTTTCACTGTAAAGGCTAAGCAGAGCCCTGCTTTTAGAGGCCCTACTTCTCTCACAGCATCAGTCTCACCATCTGCTGAACTAGGAAAAGAATAGCCATCAGGCAAAAATCACCTCAATTCCTTGACACACACACACCTGTTCCTACCCCCAAAATGTTGGTGTATCTTTTATTCTCGACAGAATACCAGAAAAGTTTCTTGCCTAAAAAAAAAATACATGTATGATCACACACATTCATACACAGCATTGTACATGCAACTAACTCAGGAAGTGAGGAAAACTCTAGAGCCTATCTAGATGCTTCTCAGGTTAAAACCCAAGACCCCGTCTATACTCTAAGTTTACCTCTTAAAGGACAAATCAAATTAAGTGACTTCCTATAAAATAAAGTTCAAGATCCTCTGCATAACAAGACCTTCTGTGATTTAAATTCAACCTGTATTTCCAGCTTCCATTTCTGCTACTCCCCTCCATGAGTCCCATGGCCTATGTTCATTGACTCAATGCTACCCAGCTGCCCTGTGCCTTTCCTTTTTTGCCTCCTTATCTTTACACAGCTGCTTCTTCTAACAGTGCTATTTTACCCTACCATATCAAATTTCTAATTATCCTTCAACATCCTGCCCAAATACCATCTCCAAAAGACTTGGTGGTCTTTTCTCATGACCCCTGTGTCCTTGTTATTGCCCCTGTCACCCTATGTTATGATCAACTGTTTAGGTATGTTTCAGTCATCTATTGACGCCTAACAAACTATCCCAAAACCCATTGGCCACTTATTATTTCTTTTGTTCTGTGGGTTTACTGGGCACTTCCTCACTTATGCAGCTCATTCAGCTAAGGACTGGCTGGGCTAGAAGGTCCAAAATGGTCCCATGACATGTCTGGGAAATTGGAGTGCCCTGGTCCTCTTCCGGGTAACCTCTTGGCTTCTTAGAAGCCTCCTGGAAATGTCCCACCAAGAGGGTAAAGGCCAAAGTTGCAAGTCCAAAGCTAGATCTGGAACTCACACAACATGATTTCCATAAGTTTCTATTAGGCAAGTCACAAAGCTAGCCCTTAATCAAGGGATGAGGAAATCCAGCTCTCAAGAGGAAAAGCTACAAAGGACTGTGGCCACTTTTAATCTATCATGAATCTGACTCTTCACTCCACTTGGAGTTCCTCCAAGGCAAAGACCTTGTCTTATCCTTCCTTTACTCAAAGGTTTATCTAGTACCACTCATATTCAGCCCAGTGTCCTTGCCTTCAAGGGGTTAGACTTGCAAATAGATAATTATGGCCCAGTGCTATGACATGGGTATAAATAAATTTTTAAAATAGCACAGTGAAAGGAAGGAAAAACAGCAAATTTCATTTGATGAACAAGGAAGAAAGGGTATTCAGTACTATGCAGGGCATGTAGTACTATGTAGGAAAGACAGAGAAGTACAACACAGAATGATATGTCCGAGGACCTGTAAATAGTTCTTTTATTTATTTATTTATTTTTAGAAAGTACAATGCTAACTGAATACTAACTACTCCCTGGATGTGCTGTTGGAAAGGGGAACTGGTAGGAAATGAAGCAGAAAGTAACCCAGGAACTAGCTAGGCATCCCCTACTCTTTATACAATGCCTGGCAAGTAGTAGTTACAGTTTTGCTAGATTTTTAAAATTGTTAAAGTAAGCCAGGCATGGTGGTGCATGCCTGGCTTATTTTAACAGTGACTCCAGAGGCTGAGCCAGGAGGCATGCAGGTTCAAGGCCAGCCTCAGCAATTTAGCAAGATCCTGTCTCAAAATTCAAAATAAAAAAGGATGGAGGATGTAGTTCAGCATCCCTAGATCCCCAGTACCAAAAATAAGGTTTTAAAAAATTGTCGAACTAGTACTTAAAAGCAGGGGGTACTGGTTTCCAATTTGGATTCCCATTTACTTAGCTCCTGCTAGGTGCCTAACCCTTTTAACCATTACCCCCCTTAACCCTCCTGGCAACCATATAAACTAGGACTCATTGCCCCCAATTTATTATTAAGGAAACAGGTGTAGAGAATGGAAGTGACTTTTCTGAGAACATACAAATTATGACAAACATAATTTGTTTATGGTAGGGCATGCCTACAATCCCAGCTACTTGGGAGGATAAGGCAAGAGGGCTTTAAGTTCAAGGTCAGTAGCATGACCCTGTCTCAAAATAAAAAACAAAATAATAACATAAATAATAAGAACTGGGTATGTAGCTTAGTGGTAGATCGCCTCTGGTTTAAATCCCCAGCAACACACACACACACACACACAAAAGGGTGGGGGGGTGGAGAAGGAGGAGGAGTATGGGAGAAGGAGGAGTTTACCAGTTCACTTCATGCCCAAAAAGCCAAAGAAAAAAGAAAAAAAGATAGACAGGAGTCCCCAAATCCCCTTCAGGGCACACCCCCAGTGATGGAGGATTTCCCACTAGGCCTCAATTTCTAAAGATTCTACCACCTCCCAATAACACCAAGACTAACACCTGGGCCTCTGGGGGGCATTCCAGATCCAAACTATAGAAGTTTCCCAACCCTGTACTGGGCTTAAGGCTTCCCTCACAATGTCCTTCTCCTTTACTGGTATTTCCTTCATGCTAGACCTTTTGCTGGGTGACTGAATAGAGATGCCTCACCAAACAATAAAAATACATGTGATCAGAGGGAAGCCAGGGAACTATTGAAAACTCAGAGGAGGCAACAAACTCAAGACTCTAGGAGATGGGGAGGAAGAATGACCTGGAAGGAAAAATGAAGGCTTGCCAGTCCTTAACAAGTTAAAGAAGGGAACTGGGGGGCATGGGGCATGGAGTATCTATCCCTGAGTGCAGAGCATGGATGCTCAAAAAGCTACAGTGTCAGGAGGGCAAAAGGAGGGAGTAGGTATGGAAGAAATGTCTAGAGATAGGGTAGAGCAGGGTAGGTCTGTGTCACTGTGTAGATCTTCTAGGTGGAAATCTACTGAAGGATTTAAAGAAGGGGAAATAGGGTTAATTTTGAACAAAAGAGAGATCATACTGAGTGAATTGTGTGGAGGAGGGGTTGCAAGAAGACAAACTGGAGACTAAAAGATGAGCTGAGAGACAGGTGCAAATTGAGAAAGCTAATAAGATTATGAACTAGAGCAGTGACAACCAAAGTAGGGAGAGCCATTAAAGAAACTCTCAGGGATGTCTTGCCTATGCCAAGCACCATGCTGGGCTCTGGGTTCACCCAAATGACTCATACATGGCCTCAACCTGGAGTCATCAGCTCACTGATAAAAACTTGTACTAACTATAATGAGGATACAGAGATGGAAGGGAGGGAGGGAAAGCTTTTTCGATTAGGCCTGGAAGGATGAGTAGGAGATAACACAGGAGGTGGAGATGAGAAAATTCAAGAAATCTTTAAAGGGAGATTCTCAGGATGGATTCTACAGGAATGATTGAGGGGTGAAGAAGGTGGGGGCAAGAGCGACTCTCTATTAACTGTGGGCACACCTGAGTGATGGTGGCATTCCCTTATGAACTGAGAACCCAGGAAGCAAGCGCCTGTTTGGGGGATGCTGAGCTCAGTGTTGGCCATGAGGTCCTCTTGAGGAGCTTCAGGGGATGTCCAGCAACAGTGAAATATGGGGAATCTTCTACTAGCAGGAACGGGATGCACTGGGCTAAGTAGGAAAATGTTGGGAACTTGCGATGGGATGGCCAGCGGACGATCAATTCCGACACCTCCTCCGCAGCAACGCGCCTCTTTAGAGCGGATGCCCTAGGGAGGCCGTGCGGGAGGAGCGAGTTGGGACCGGGCTCTGGGAGGGGCCGTGGGTCGGGGGCAAGGACCTTGCAGGCACTAAAGCTGGGGCTGGCAGGCTGTAGGGGCAGTGGGAGGGACCCTGCGGGCGGCCCCAGCTAGTGGCTACCAGAGTTCTGAGCGGCTATTTCCTGGTCCCAGTCCGGCCGCCCCCCCATTGTGAACTTTCACCCCCAGCGCGCGACGGCGGAGGGTCACGTGATCATGGCCAACATGGCCGCCGCCGCTGCTGGGAGCTGAGGTGCCGCCGCCGCCGGGCAGCCGGGGGGAATCCGCCCGCATCGCCGCCCTCGCCAGCCGGGCGGCTGCGGGGCCCGGAGCACCGGACGCCGGGGCTGGGGCGGCACCGCGTGGCGGCCACGGGGTCCCGTTAGAGTAGCCCCGGCGGCTATGCCGAGGGCCCGGAGCGGCCGGCGAAGCAGGGGGGCCGGAGGGAGGGAGGAAGTAGGTTTGTTTACGGGTTGTTTGGGGCGGGGCAGGCCTGGACTAGGGTCGGGGGCTGGAGCGGGGCCAGGACTCCAGGTTGTGTCTGACGTTCTGTCCTCTTTTTTTTTTTTTTTTTTTGCATCTGTCCGGGATTCTCTCCCAGACCTTCCTGCGAGTGCGAGCCAACCGGCAGACCCGACTGAATGGTGAGTCCTGCCGGCCCCTCCCTCCGCCCCACCCCCGGCCACCTCCTCACTGCCCGCTGCTCCTGGCTTGCTTGGGTCTCTTCCACTTTGGGGCCCACTCACTTCACAGTCACAGCGCATAAGTATTTCCAAACCACCGCTGGTGCCCTCAGTTTCCCCGTCCGTCTAATGGAGGTTATGGTTCCCAGCTCTTGCCCATTTCTCTCTAAAGGCCCTGAAGAACCCTGGGGGGCAATAAGTGCCAGAGAATGAGGAACAAGCTACATAATTCCACTCGGGAGCTCAGCTTTGAATTTGCAAACTGCTGGGACCTCACTATACAAGCCGGCAGGGCGCTGAGAATGTTTTTCTTCCAGTTTTTAATCAGTGCCCAGTAGTGTGAATACAGCCTCTCTGCTGAGACTTGACAATGCAGTGAGATCTGGAGTTCCCACGGCAACAGGAACTAACTCATCCCAGGGCTCTTTGAGTTATCAGTCGGCCCACATTTCACAAAAGTGATCAGCGTGGGCTCGACAGCTCTTAGAGGCCTTCTCTGAAAGCAGGCCATGTTTGCACTACCTGGCGGCCCCCCTTTTGGATTCAAACCTCTGGAGCATTCTTGTTTGCGAACACAATTGAATGATCCTCGCTTTTTGTGCTGACTGGGGTGTGGTGTATATGTGGGTTGGCTATAAGCTGCTTAGGGTCTCTGGAGTAAGTGAGTGAGGCCATGGACGTTCAAGAGCCCCAGCTCTTATCACTTGTTTGCTATTGCCAGGTTCTGCTTGTCTGAAAAAGGGAGAGCATTCATTATGGGCTAGCACCATGTTAAGCACCATTCTTAAAACACTTCTGAGAGGAAAATGTTACACACGTTTGGTAAATAAGGAAGCTGAGGCTCTGAGACATGAAAGTGATTTGTTTAAAATCACACAGGCTGGGATGTAACTGAGCCACTATGGAACTGAAGTTTGTTTATCTCCAAAGTCTGAGCTTCTACCATACCATGTTACTCCTTGGCAAATACTTTGGCTCCTCTAACTCAGAGGTAGCCTCATGTAGAGAACAAGACTCTGTACAACACTGGGGTAAGTTAGTTCAAGTCTTAGAAGATGAATGGCAGGGGAAAACCAAGTCTGCCTTGCTTACCTGAGGATCTTAAAAAGAAGCCCAGTACATTGTCATAGCTTTCTGAGACTATAAGGGATCATCTGCTCTCCTAGGGTGTCCTGGACAAGGAGAGCATCCAGTATCATGCCCTCTTTGGTAGTTCTGAGATTCATTTCTTTATTCAGTCATTGGACAGTGAGGACCTTTTGTGTTGGCACACTGCTTCAGGCTAGACTTCTAGAATTCTCAGGGGGCCTTTGCTCAATGCCTTTCTGATGTATTACATCCCTTCTCCATCCCAGCCGTGGAATGTCAAGGTTGCCTGAATTTGAGATTCTAGTTAAGTAAGCCAAAGCAATGTGATCTGGATCTTTGTCTACAAAGCCCCAGGAACCCCAGAACATAGTCACATCTCTATAGTGGAAACACAGGTAATTGAGATGGGCTGGGCTATAGACCAAGGTTTCTCAAACTCCATGCTCAGTTTGGTGGGCCAGTGGTTTTTCCCTTTGGTTTGGGTCTTGATCTAGGGTCATACTGCTCTGCAGTTGAAGAAGCTTTCTCCTTGAACCTTCAACGGGTGGGAGTTGGAGCCTAGCACACTCTCTGGGATCAATTTTGTTGATATTGCTAAGTATGGGGAACCATTGGGGCAGGAGAGCATTCTAACCACAGAGTCAGGCCTGGTTTCTTATGTTACCTTTGCCATATGTCAGCCTCTTGGGCAAGCGCATAGATCACTAAGCGCTTGGGGGAATACAACCTTAGCTTCATTGTAGATGTAGATGAGCCTCATTGTGAAGGTGCCTGACATTGAGCCTGACTTTAGAAGTTCTGATTTACAACATAACTGTCATCTGTGTTCCTTCCTTTATTGCATTCATAAGCTTCCCATCAGAGTCAGCATACATAAGAAAGTTCTTCCTGGCCTGGTATGATGGTACATGTTTGTAATCCAAGCAACTCGGGAGACTGAGACAGGAGGATCACAAGTTTGAGACCAGCTCTGACAACTTAGTGAGACCTGTCTCAAAATAATAAAAAGGGCTGGGGATGTAGCTCAGTGGTAGTGCACCCTGATTTAATGCCTTGTGCTACAGAAAAAAAGAAAAAGCAAAATAGTATGTAATTTGTTCTTCCTGGCTCTGCAGTGGAGAATCTTCCTCTCCTTGGCAGGCACCTCTCCTTCTCTCCTTTCAGTGTCTGGTATTATAGTGGTCATCTCTGATCCTTCTATTGTATCCTAGAAGGGAGTAGAGAGAACAGAGTCCCTTGTTTTGACCCCTCCCTGCTTCAGTGACAGGAGGACTACAGAGAGGGATTAGTGAGCTAATTAGAAATGATTGCATCTCTCAGCATTAATTAGCAGTGCTGTGGGCTTGCAGTGTGCACTTTGGAACTGAGCCTCCTGCGGGATAGCATGGCAGGCGGTCCTCTGTCTCTGGGGCCTGCTAGCCCCTCTGTACTGATTAGAAATGATGGAACAGGTTTGGGGTAGGCACATCAAGGGTTTCCATTTCAAGGTATCTTGGGTACCTTGACCTGGGCATCCATGGTCTGACCCAGATACTCTCTATTTATAACTGGGCCTCAGTTTCCTTTCCTATAAAATGGGACCAGTGGATATCAGAGAACTTCCAATTCCTCCTAGGATAATTCTAGGTAGGACTCCAGGGATTGTACTTCAGGGCTCTTAGCCCTGGAATAAAAGGGTAGTTTAATTGATGAGAAAACAGTACGCCAAATCTGGCCCCTGGGGTGACCTTGAGTTCTAACCAAGAAATGTTCTCTAAAGTTGTATTTCCTGACACCAAAGAGCCTGTGGTCTTGACCTTCTGGAGAGATATCTAGCAATAATTGGAGTGTCTTTGCCCATTGGACTCATTGAAGACAGCAGATAGAAAGATATCCGTTGAGCTTGAGCCAACTATAGCCAAAGAGTGGACACTTCCTGGCCTAGCACCCATCTCCTCCCTGGTGCTCTTAGGAAGTTCTTCCCCAAAGGAGCAGGAGGAAGCATTGTAAAATGAGGGCCAGATCAGGCACTGAACAAAAGGGCTAATGGCTGACAGCAGGTCAGAATGTGTTAGCTCCACTGGGACTCTAGTTATAGTGATTGCTTATTCTGTGCCTTGTTTCTGATTTCTCCATGCAGCTCGGATTGGGAAAATGAAACGGAGGAAGCAAGATGAAGGGCAGGTATGTCCCCTGTGCAACCGCCCCCTGGCAGGATCGGAACAGGAGATGAGTAGGCATGTGGAGCATTGCCTTTCTAAGGTAGAGGGACCGTCACCACCCACCTTCATTCTCCCCTCCCTTCCCTTGATACTAGCTGCTGACTGCCCCCAAATCTGTGGGCTCTTGGGGTCTTCATGTGATCTTAGCAGCTTTTCCCTTTCGTTTGCTCTTTCCCTTTGCTTTCACTCTTTCTCACTCCCCACTTGGGCTCCCATGGAAAGTTATTGGGAAGAGGTCCAGGTCTTTGACCTCTAAATTGGTTTTACTTCAGAGGAGCCCTAGAGCTGGGGCGTATATGGTATATAAGCAGGGGCTTGGGCTGTGCCTTCCTTGCAAGCCCTGGAGAACAGGTGGGGATGGCTTGGACCCTGCATGATCCTGCTCTGCTCTTCACAGAGGGAAGGCTCCTGCATGGCTGAGGATGATGCCGTGGACATCGAGCATGAAAACAGCAACCGCTTTGAGGAGTATGAGTGGTGTGGGCAGAAGCGGATACGGGCCACCACTCTCCTGGAAGGTGGCTTCCGAGGTACAAGCAGCTGACACATAGGCATTGACACTGGTAGACAGGCGTCTGCTGGGTATCCATCTGTTGGGAATTGCAAGGCCAGGGCTGGTGGCTGGTCATCCATTCCACCACGTGGGAACTGCTTCTGGCGGGGCTCCTTTGTGACTGTGCTGCTTGCCTGTGATGTGCATATTAAAATGGATGTATTTGGGTGGGGAAATGGAATTGTGAGACTGCAAGCTAGGAGTGACGAGGGGGGCTCTCAGCCTCGGGTGATGCATTGAAGGTGACAGCCAAGCCGCGTTAGCACCTGCATAAAATATTAAAGGGACGGTTATGCATTTATCACTCCATCCCTCTTAAGGCTGATAAATGAGAATCCAGCAACCTGCTGTACACCTCCAGCACTGGGGGCCCTGAGGGCTTCCAGGCAAACACATTGGATTTTCCTCCTCCTCCTCAGCCCTGTGTCAGGGAAATCAGTTACAGAGGAGAGAGTGAGTTATGGCAAAATTTGACCTCCCATGAGCTTCATTGGTGAATCTAATTTTAACTCTGATCCTATCCCTTCTCCCTAGGCGCCCTCTGCCCTGAAGCAAGAGGGGCCTGGGCCCAGCTGCTCCCTGTTTCCCTTGGGCTCTCCCCAGTTGCTGCAGAGGAGTCTGCAGGGCCCTACCCATCTCCATGTCCTCCTAACTACTTGGAGGGACATGACTTGTAGGACCCCCCAAATATCAGTTCAGACAGCAGAATTGGTGGGGTGGCCAAAGTCATTGTCCTTGTCAAACTCCCATCTTGGGCGGGGGAAAAAGGGAGCTGCCTGCCTCCTGGCCTCCAGCTCTTCTCTCTTTCTGTGCACAAGCACAGCTGGCATTGCAGCTTGTGATCATAAAGGGAGCCAGTCTGCTTCCCGTCTGCTTCCCATTTTCTGGAAACATCCTTGGAAGTACTACTGCATATGATCCATGGAGAATCTCACAGCATCTGGGAAGAAGGTCTTGCCTCCTTGGGGCCATGCTACCTGGGCTCATGCTAAGAAACCTCCAGTGCCATGCATCATAGACTGGCTGTGTGAAGAGGCTGAGAGCCCAGATGGGACATTATGCCTGTGGGCTTCTCTTACATTACCCACATGTCTGAGACAAGCCAAAACATAAATCAGGAGGGTTAGACCAAACTATTTCCCTGAGCCTGAGCTGTTTGCATTAGTTGCCATTGCATTCTAGTCTTATGCTGGATCTCTGGTGTGTCTCAGGCCCTGAAAAAATGAATAGCAGAGCCCATGAGCCCAGAAATTGTACAGACAGGTGTGTGGTGGCAGTCTGTACAGAGTCAGTTCCAGAATGCTCTGGGTTAGCTTTGTTGGCAGCTGTAACTATTCATATCTTCCATTGCTGTGGCAGTTTCTTAGGTTTCTTGGCACAAAACTGGACCTGATGGCTCCTGGGCACTCAGGGTTTACGGGGGTAAAGCTGCACAGGGCTTGCTGTTTCTGTGAAGTCTTTCCCCAGTGCTGGGACATACTTGCCAAGCAGTGTGAGGGGCTCTCAGGCCCTGGGTGGGTATCAGTTTTCCCTAAGTGTTTACACTGCGAGGTTGTTTCTTTCAAGAATTCCTGAGGAGAGTTCAAAGGGGGCTTTTCTTTGAGCGATTTGGAGAGCGAGAATGAGAGTGAGACTTGAAGAGGGAACGGCCGGAGGTGCCTTTATCTGCAGAGAATTGCTCCAGCTTTCCTGATAGAAGCTGCTGCTGCCTCTTAAACAGCTTAGTGCAGTCAAAAGACAGGCCGACTTGAAAGGCTGTTTTACAGCGAGATCAACGGGGGCCATGAGGCAGAGAGAGCAGAGCGGAGGAGGCTGGGCCTCCTCAGTGGGGGGAGCTATCAAAGGGAGGCCCTGGCTGATCTGACTGCCTCTGCTCCTGAACCCTGTCTGCAAAAGCTGGCCATCTGTCAGCCTGCCCTTCCTGGCCAGAACCAATAGGCCCAATTCTTGGGGGGTTGGGTGTGGCCCCGCCAGGCGGGCTGGTGTCAGTGCAGCACATTGATCGCCCGCCGGGCGGGCTGGGCCGCAAGCCGGGCAGCGCGTGCTTAATGTGATTGAAAGGCAGTTAAAATGGCGGTGACCTTTTCAGGAGGAATTAGATTGCCTGCCAAGACCGGTTAGAGGGAGTGATAACGCCAGCTGAAGAAGCTGCCCAGCCGACTTCAGAGAGAGGGAGGCAGAGGCAGGATGAGCAGGCGAGCAGCGAGGCCCATTTAAGCTGTGCTGTGCGTGCTGACAGAACAGAGATTGCTGTCCTTGTTAGATATGAAAGAATTGAAGAATTGCAGATAAGTTTCCGTATCCGATCATCCCCTGTCCCTCCTCCCAGACTAGGGCTTCCTCGTCATTCTCAGCAAACCTTCCCAGCAGGCCCACCAGTAATTGGGCTGATGGGTCAGATCAGTTACCTTGAGTGAAATCATCTGTGGGAGGCAACAGACAAGCAAGAGTTTTGGAGGAAATGCTTGCTAGAGGGAATGGTCTTCAGGATGGGACCCCTTGGGTTTCTAAGGGGAAGGCCCAGATGTTTGAGGCCTGGGAGTGCTTGAAATTGGTATTTTAGGAGAGAATGAAGGACCAGACAGAATAGAAGAGCATCAAGATAGGACCAGCTGGAAACAGATGTTTAAAAGACCCAAGAAAATAGGTAAAAACTTCAAAAGAGTAAGTCAGAAGAAATTTTTGGTATCTAGGAAATACTCTAACCTTTGCAGTTCTGGAGGAGGTCCTCAGACTGCTCAGCTGCTGCTTGCTGTCTTAGAGCCTGAGGTTAGCAAACCTGCTGGTGTTGTTTTTATAGAGAGCCACACACAAAGCCCAATGCTTCTCCTATAAGAGATAAGTAGTTAGAAAAAGATGCTTTTCTGGGGTACCCTACAAAACCTGTGCAAAACAGGGGCCTTCTATGCCAGAGATGCAAACCGTAGAAAATAAGCTAATTATATAGCCCTACAGACAAACCTGCCCTTACCCTTAGTCAAAAGAGGTATGTGACAGATTACACATGGTACACCTTTCTTCTTGTTTCCTAACTCCAGCTACTCTTAGGTCCTAGAGAAGAGACCTATGGTGGTAGTGAGTGAGTTGCCAGTGAGTTCCACCTGTTTGGATTTGGGGAACCTATAGTCCCTCACATCTGGAAGAGACAGGCAAAAGAAAGGACGTGGGAATGATTGGTTTCAAATAAGAGTGTTGGGATGGAGGAATTTCCCAGGAGGCTACACAAGAAATGGAAGGTGTCTCTAGCTGTGTCATTGAGTCCTAGGTGAAACTATTGAGCAGGAAGCTCATTTGAATCAAACAGGTGGAGTAGGGAGAGGGAATAAAACATTTTGATATGCATCGTTTCTGCCCTGCCAGATTCTGGTTATAGCTTACATTTTTCTTGAGTTCCTGTCTTAGATTTAGACTAGTTTCAAGCAACCTGGAATGAGAAATCAGAAGAGAGAACTACAGGCAAGGTAGCTTTGGTGCAATTCTTTCAACCATTTGTTACTAAAACTTCAGCATCAGATTATGGGACAAAGGGCTGAGAGGTGTTGTGAATCCAAGGGCACGGGCAAATGGGTCTTGAATACTAAAAATGTCTCCAACTACAGCTGTTCTGCTTGGTCTAGTCACTGGCAGGTGTTGGAACAACACACAACTGGAGGCTGGCTGGAAATGCAGAGAGGCTTCTAACTCCCCACCACCTTTAGTTATGACTGTCGCCTGTTGGGAGGGGTTAGGAGAGGTGGCAAGGAGCAAGGCACTTTCTGTCCCCTGTGGCGACGGATGGGATTTAATCGCCTTTTGGAACACAATTGTTAAGCTGGGACAGAGGGAATCCAGGCAGAAGGAGCAAGTATCAATGGTTTTAAACGGCGTCTGTCTCTGAGCGTCTTTCCTGACGTGAGGCAGTGAAACGCGTTATCGAGGAGGCCCGGAAAGTGGCTAAGTGCGTTTGACACACGCCAACTCCCTGCCTCCACACTGGATAATTGCATTGTCAACTGTTCAGCGAGGTGGCAGGTGACACTGCAGGCCGATTGATTGTCCCGCATCGCAGCTCCCCAGACTGTCAGCTCCCCAATCGATGGCGTTTACACAAGACACCGTAACTGCATCTGTAACTAATTCCAGTGTAAAACTCCCCGGAAGCACTGTCCCTGCCCTCCCCTTAGGTGAACTTTAGGCTCTAGAGGACCCCCGACTTCTTTCTCTCTGGGTTCTGGTTTGGTTGAGAGTAGCAGGTGAGGAAATCGATGGCTCCTTTTTTGTGGTTTCAGGTTTCAGGACATAACTACCCCCAGTAAACAGGCATCTCCAGTTTCTCAATCGATCATTTGATCAATTGATTAAATTAACACTGATTTTTTTTTTCTCTCCCTTCTCAATGACCCAGGAAGAAATGAGTTTATGGGAAAAGGGTTGTTTTTATAAAATTTAGACTTATATATCAGTTTGCACTTAACCCTCTCCCTCTGTATTGCTGAGTGTTCACTGGGAAGAGGGATTTTTGTACTGCCCAGCTGCCCAGGACCGGGCAAGCCTGGCTCCCACTCTACTGGGCATTGCTCACCATCAGACTTAGTTTGCTTTCTAGCCTTTTTTTGCTGCTTTCAGGTGGGTTAGAACCCTAGTCAGGGGCCCCTCCTAGTGACTGAGGGGTATGAGTCATCTTAGAAGTCCTAGGAACCAAGTTCCTTCCCTGGAAAGCAGCACCAGAAGGAATAACTTGCGCCAGTGGCACATGCCTCATGCCAGCAGCTCAGGAAACTGAGTCAGGAGGATCACAAGTTCAAAGCCAGCCTCAGCAACTTAGCGAGACCCTGTCTCAAAATAAAATATGAAAAGGGCTGGGGATGTGGCTCAGTGGTGTTGAGCATTCCTGGGTTCAATCCTTGGTACTAAAAAAAAAAAAAAAAAGGAAAAGAAAAAGTGGCAGCTTGCCTAGTATTCCCTGAGCTTCAGGGAAGAGGAGCCAGAGACTTGGAAAGGAGCTATCTGTGCCATCTTGCCTCTGAGTACTGGCTTGGGATATTCCAGCAGCTGAGAACATAAAACGACTGTGGAGCCTTCCTCTCTAAGCAGGAGGGGGTAAACTGGCGGGGGTGCTGTCTGCATAAAACGGCTTTATGGCCGTTTCTTTTTATTATGATTCTGCCAGAAGTCAGCAAGTGACATTTCATTAAGAAAATAAAGTTTAATGTGCTGGGAAGGAGGTTGGAGCAGGCTAGGGCAACACCAGAGTGAAATTGGCAGTGGCAGCCTGTTCTGAACACCTGTGGGGGTAGAGAGAGGTTCCCAACATCTGTCTCAGCTGGGGCATGGGGTAAGGGTCAGAGAAGACTACTCAGACCAAAGGCAGAGAGGCCTTTTCCTTGGCAAATAAGATGTTACACTTTCCCTCCTGTCTCACTGGTCAGAGGAACAGAAGGTTGCCACCTGGCTGGGAACTGCAGTAGAATAGGGAAGGCTGTGTCATAAGGTTTTTCTAGGCCCAGCCTTACTTCTGGCACAGGACCCCAGTGCCTCATAGAGCAGTGTTGCCAGTACTGCTCTGGTATGTTATATGGCACCTGCTCTGGGCCTAGCCAGCCCTGTTGGACAATGCAGAGATCACAGCAGTGAGTCACACTTGAGACCCTTGCACTTTTTGGTCTGAGGAGGGAGAATGACAATACATGGTAATAAAGGTGAGTAACGCAGTAGTTTGGGTGGACAGCAAGGAAGGGACACATACGTGTAAGATGTGTAAGTACCTGAGCAAGTCACATCCCCCACTGAGTACCTGGAGGTTGGGGAGCCATGTCTTGTGTATTCTCCACACTGAGCCAGACAGGATGTGCTCCATAAAGATTGAAAGAATATTAGAGGTGGAAAGTCCTTCCTTCTGCAACTACTCTTTGTAGGCACTGCCAGTCAATAATAGAAGGTTGAGCTAAGTCAGACTTGCCAACTGAGTAGGTATTTGTTTTGTAGACCCGTAGGAAGAAAGTTATAGGCACATGGGATAGGAAGTACCCAGACATGAAGCATAAAGCATATAGGATTTGGGAGACCATAGTATCTCTGTTCCCATGGAGGATGGGTCCTGGTCTAAGCAGGGCAGGCAGTTATACTACAGAGGAAAGGACTTCAAGCCACAGGACTGCTTTATATGCTGGGACTTCTGACAGGTATGGCACCCTGTCTTTCCTGATTTGCCAAGGGAGCCATAGTGGCTTGGGAGTAGTGCCAGGGTTCTCTGCTTTTTTGCCCACCCACAAGGCAGGGAGAGACTGAGCAGAGGATGTGAGGCTGGCTGCTGAGCTGCATGTACTTGGAAGAGGGGGGTTGGCAGGGCTCGGGGGGCACAGGCTCTAAGTGAACCTGATAGCTACATTCTGATTGATGGCGGAGTTTGTCTCCCAAACTGTCAGAGGGTTTATAGAGGTGCCACTCACCCACAAGGCAGGAATTGCTTGTCAGGACACCTGGCCCTGAACAGGAGACAGAGCTGTAACTTGGTGTTTTCTCAGCTTAATGGCCCCGCTGCTGACCTGCCTGCTGTTCAAGTGTGTCAGTGCCTCCAGGTCGAGGGCAAATGAGGACTGTCAGTGAGGGTGGAGCCTAGGGAATGCCCAGCCTCTTTCTTTCTTTTTCTGGTGCTGCTTACCTCTGGGATGAATAGAATCTTTGAGAACAGACTGGAGGAGGAGCAGGAAGAAAGTGCTTTTCAGGGCTTGGTAGAAGGAGAACATTCCAGATGGAGTAAATAGCATAAACAAAGGTCTCAATGTATGGCTGGAACACAGCAAGTAGTCTCCATGTCCATGTGCACAGGGCTTCTGGAGTGAAATGAGAAGAGAGTGAGTGTAGAGAAATAGATGCATATAGATCTTCACAGATTTAATTGAAGAGTCTGAACTTGACTGAGTCATACATGGTTTTGGATAAGGAAAACAAAGGATTAAAACTAAAAGGTAGGCAGGATGAAGGAATACACAAGAGGCTTAAGCTATTACAGGACTATTACCTATTTCTCTGATGAGAGTGTAGGCACCTAAGAATGGACAAGACATTTCTGAGATCATTGGGCAGAGTTCTAAATGCTTCCTTGCTTCTTTAAGATTTATTTACAGATCCTACTAACCACAGAGCCCCCCCCCCCCCACCATCCCTGGCAGAGCTGCCATGCTGGCTAGTAGCTATGGTCTGAGACCCATAGAGAAGTAGGGCAATGGCTGGGGGGCAGCTCTATGGTCCCTGACCGTGGGCTTTCAAGAAGGGTGGTTCTGGGAGTCGGACACCATCCAGCAAGTGAGCTGGCTTGGTATGGTCTCACTAACTCACCCTTCCCCATTAGCCAAGAGTCTGCCTGTGGCATTGTCAAATGAACCTCAAGTGGTCAGCTGCTTGGGGTTCAGCCTGGCCCTTGGCCTGCCCCAGCCGAGTCTGGTTGCCTTCATAGACTGCTTTGAGAGGCAGGTGTGCATGCCTGTTCTCCCTTGTCTGTCCATTCCTAATCCCTTTATAACTACACTTGTCCAGGAATCTGGTCTGCGTGAGGTAGAGATGAATAATTAATGTCAGGCGCTTCAGACACCAAATATTTGAACAGCTGCCTGGAGTTTTTGCTGGCAAGGACCTAGCGGCCAAAATCAGGATGTTGGCTGGGGGTCCCGCTCTATGGCTCTGATTGGCCTTAATCAGTCTGTTCTCTTTGATGGACTTGTCAGACTGGACAATGGGACATAAGGAAGCCCAGGTCCTGGTTGGGGCTGGGCCGACCTTTTGCACTTGGATTTCCCTACTTTCTTTTTGCTCTTCCTGGATCTGGAAGGCAGATGGATAGCAGGCCTAGGACAGGGTGTTGCCTGAGGACTTGACATAGCATATGAATGGGCTAATTTATGAACAGAGACCACAGAGAGAAAGAGATATGCATTGTAAAAGGACTGAAATATCACTCAGGAGCACTTAAGTATCTGATTCGATATATCCCAAGCCCAAGTTTCTATTTGTGCCTCATCTCGCCCTCCTACCTGATTCCTACTTAGAGGCAGCATATAAAGCACACTTGGCCTAGTCTTTTTGGTCCATGGCCCTCCTTATACCCTGCTTCCCACAGGCTCTGGCTTCGTCATGTGCAGCGGCAAAGAGAACCCGGACAGTGATGCTGACTTGGATGTGGATGGGGATGACACTCTGGAGTATGGGAAGCCACAGTATCCTTGGGTCTCTATGGGCAAGGTGGGGCTGGCACAGAAGGCCGTTGGGAATAGGAAAAGTAGCTAGTACCTCTGGTACTTGCCCACACCACCTCCAGGGTCAGAGGCTCAACTTTGGCCGCAGGGAATCCTGAGCATTTTGCCTTCGTGGCTTACAACAAAACTAGGATCCATTGTCCTTGACCACCATGCCAGATACACGGAGGCTGACGTCATCCCCTGCACAGGCGAGGAACCTGGTGAAGCCAAGGAGAGAGAGGCACTCCGGGGCGCAGTCCTAAAGCAAGTGTGGGCACAGGCGTAGCATGATGGGGTGGTGGGATAGAAAGCCCGAGGCAGGGCTCAACCCAGTATCCACCTGCGGGGTTGTCTGTATTCCTTCAGGCCTCACTGTGTTCTTTTTTCTTCTTCTTCTCTAGTGGTGGCCCTCCCAGCACCCGCATCACACCTGAGTTCTCTAAATGGGCCAGTGATGGTAAGTCCAGGTTAGCAGTAATGGGTGTGAGAGGGATTCCTAGATAGTGGTGACTGACTCAAGCCCAAGCCCTCACCTATGCTATCCATTCTGTCCAAAGTATGAGTTGTCCCTGTGTCCCTGCAGAGATGCCATCCACCAGCAATGGTGAAAGCAGCAAGCAGGAGGCCATGCAGAAGACGTGCAAGAACAGTGACATCGAGAAGTGAGTACGGCTGTGCAGGAGCAGGGTGGCGGGGGTTGCTGGAAGGAAGGCTGCTGCCAGGGCTTCTGGCCTTCCCAAGTGTAGCTGAGTCCTGCTGCCCTGGGCGCACGGCCGACATTGGAGCCCAGCTGGTGCTAAGCGTGACTCTGTGAATTGATCGCTGGGCCACAGCCCTGGGAGCCTTGGTGGAGGGAGGTGCAGTCCGCCTGCTTGCCTGCCCGCTGCGCCGGCCTCCGCCCGGGGAATGTGATGTATGGCCGCCCAGCCCAGCCGGCGCACTTGATTCATCTCCAGTTTCTGTTTCTTAATCGGGAGCTAAATTGGTTTCATTTTTCTTGTCCCGGGTGGCGCTCGCAGTGGGTTTTAGGCAGGAGCATTGGGTCTCATCACTTCTGGTAGGAATTTTTGGCCAGGATTTTCTAGCAGGGGAAAAAGAGATCCATTAGTACTTTACCTAGGGCCGGGCAGTCTCTCTGGCCTCTATCCCTGGGAGCCACAAGGATTTGATATCAGCTGGGCATCTCACTGCCTTTCCAGAAGCCCAAGCAAGACTAGTTCTGGCCCTAGGAGGTGGTATTGTCCAGTATGGGCTGCCTAGAGCTGCAGCCATTGGCCGTTGCTTATCTCCCTGCACCCACCCCACTCCCTCCAGTTGCAGGGTAGGTTCCCTGGGGTTAAAAGGCAGCCTCTTCATTCTAGGACCAGTGTTCCATCTTGCCTCCTGCCAGGAGAGTGGATTGCAGGCCGGTGCAGGGCTGGGTCGGTGGCCCAGGGTCACCTCCCATTTGTTTCCCTCCATTTTGTGTTGTCATAAATTCATTCCAGCCCGTTGTGGTTGATCAGTTTATCTCGGCCGGGGCCGCGAGTGCTGCTGGCATGATGTATGGGCCGCAGCGCAGGGCCCGGCTGCCCATGAATCACTGCAGCTGCTCCGTGTCAGCGCCAGAGCGGGCCGTACAGGTTCGGCGCAACCAGCTTTGGGGGGGAGGAATGACGTATGGATGTTTATTTAATAATTCTCTCCTACTCCAGCTGAGCGGGGCAGGCGGGGCTGTAAGGGGCACCCACCCTCGTCTGGAGGGGCTGCTCATAAATCAGAAAGACAAGATCATTAATCAGGGATGGCGCTTGAGGGGGAGATGGGGGGCCAGAGCCAGTGGCCATCCATGAAGGTGCTACCCACCCAAGGCTGGGGGAAGTCCCACCTGTGTGAGCACAGGCTCCAGTAGGTAGGGCTCTCGGGATGAGTTGGGGATTGGCTTGCTCCTGTGCAGAGATCACCAGGAGGTCTGGATTAGCCAAGATTGGAGCCCTTCCATCCCCATGACTTCTGTCTTCCTCATCCACAAAGTATGGAATCCTGCCCTAGATCTGTTTCATGTTTCAGGGAAGGGTAAAGGCAGGATGCTATGGCTTTCTCTGGGAATCTGACCTCCTCATGTCCTGGAGGGATTTAGGAATAGCTCACAACCAAGCTGGGTCCGGAGCTGGAGGACTGGGTATTTCACCAGAGCAAAGATTAGAGGCCAGGTTTGTGCTGAGCAAATCTAGGACAGGTAGGCTTTGGAGCTGTATCTTGGCCTATGATGTGGCCTTGGAGTTCTTAGGCATTTGTTTCCCATCTTTGAAATTCCTAGCATGGGTCTTGGAGGAGAAGGGAGCATAACTCCCCATCCTTATCAGGAGTTTATTAGCAGCAATTGAGATAGAGATGGTACATATGGCATCAGGCAGAATGCCAGGAAAGGAGCCAGCTATGCAGGTACTTGTGAGGGTGGGGTGAAGACTTTCCAGAGCCAGGAGACTGAGTGGGAATCAGTATGCTGGAGACAGCCTTTCCCAGCATCCCTGGAGAAGCAAGGCCTAAAGAATCATGGATCTATGAGCTGGTGGATCTACAGCACTCCCAGTGCAGGAACACAGACCACTAGGGAGTTATATTCTGTGTTGCTTCTAGCACCCTAAAAGAAAAAATTCAGAGATTGAAGTTTGTTGTTGCCCATCAAATGTTACCACTATCCTTCTTACATCCCCCAGGACTATTTGTATCTAACAGTAATAAGCCACTTCAAGCTTTCTGGACCATTGTCTCGCCAAAGCTGGCAGAACAGGCACCCCCCAGGATACTGTCCATGCCCACGCCACACCTCACTGTGTTTCTACCTGTGGCCTCCCTACCCTGTTCAGTCCTACTTTTCCCATTCTTATTAAATGCCTGTGGAACCTTAGCTGTTTTATCACACCCTTCTTCTAATATCCTCACAATTCCCATCACCCATGAGATAGTTCAGTTTCTGACTATGGAATTGAGTTGCCAGACAAGTGTGCTCTGTCATTTTAGCAACTTTTGCCTACCTACAAGTGAGCCTTCCAGCCCAACTGAACTCTTGGGCCTCTTGGTCTTTATTTCTACTGTTCCCTTAGCCTGGAGATCCATCTCCTTATAAACCAGTATAGAGTAACAGTCAGTCACACAGTTGACCACAGGATCAGTCTGCCACCTTGGAATCCCATCTCCCCAAATCTTTGTGAACATTGGGTTGCTATTTAATTTTTCAGTGCTTTAATTTCTTCATGTATAGAAATGGGAATATTAGAACTTTCTCACAAGGTTTTTATGAGGTGTAAATAGGATAATAATTATAGTTCCTCAGTATAATCCCTGGCATTTAGTAAGTGCTTAATAAATTTTAGCTATTTTCTTTGTATTATCATCATACTTATTCCC
The DNA here is from genome assembly GCF_048772815.1 of Callospermophilus lateralis. Lineage (NCBI taxonomy): Eukaryota > Metazoa > Chordata > Mammalia > Rodentia > Sciuridae > Callospermophilus > Callospermophilus lateralis. Next base: position 110,647,035 of record NC_135311.1, on the reverse strand, counting down.
TAAGGCCATCCCCAGTACAGTTTTTCTACTCTTCCAGCAGGTATTTTTCTCCCTCTGTGAGTAGCCCTATTCACTAGTGTTTTAGGAGGGGCAAGAGGGATCCTTGAAGAATCCTAACTATTCCCTGTTCAGTAGTATGACCGGTCTTGGAAAAGTCATAGGGACCTTGTGGTACAGGGTTTGGACAACAGGCTGAGGCTTACCAGGGTATCAAATGAGCCTAGGAAGAAATAACAAGGAGCCCTTGAGGGAAGCCAGGCTTATGGCAAAGGGACCTAGATTATATGGGATCTGTCCAGCCCCACATCTCTCTTTCCCTAGAGGTTGGACTAGCTCTTCATTTTGCAAATGTTTACTCATGCTCAGATGCCAGAAGTGGGGCTTATGTCCAGAGTAAATACTGGCCAAGTGAGCAGCCTGCCCTCAGGGAACTCAGTCTAGTGGAGGACACAAAGATCTTTGCAGTTAGACTTTTGGGGTCGAGTTGGATAAAGGATGCCCCGAAATTCCCCAGTAGTGGTACTGATGATGATGAAGCAGAACGGTGAGTTTGGGCGAGGGGGTTGGGAGGATCCAGAGGAAACAAAGTGCAAAGAGGCCAAGAGACTGGGAAAGGGTGGTACACTTGGAGACACTGCCCAGTTTGTGTGGATAGGCAGGGTGATGAGGAGTACAGGCTGACAGGGCCAGAGTGAGAAGAAATGCTTTAGAGCTTTAGTCTGAGAGACATTGAAATGTTGGAGTAAAAATGGTCAGATTTGCTTTCACTCTGTAAGTTCTTGGTGCTGGAAGGATGGTATGGAGATAAAGGACTAGAGTGGGGAAGTTATTTGCTGCTCAGGTGAGTTATCCGTAGAATAGTCCAGGAGGCCCAACCAGAAATGGTAAGGGTGGAAGGAAGGGAGTGATTCCAGAGGTATTAGGAGAGAAGTGAGAGATTTTTGAAGTTGAAAATGACTCAGAGTGATTGAGAATGGTTCTCAGGTATCTGGTTCGGAAATTCGTCAGGTGGAGATAGAGGAACAAAGAATGGATTTAGTTTTGAAGTGGGGTTTGCAGCTATGGGGCATTGGAGAAAGAGCATGTGGGATGTCTAGGAAACACGTGGTTCTGGATTAAGGGAGGTGCAGGCTGGAGGTTCAGATTGGGGATATCAGCCTACTACCCAACTGTACATCTTCTTTATAGAATCACTGAAGATTCAGCTGTGACCACATTTGAGGCCCTGAAGGCTCGGGTTAGGGAGCTTGAACGGCAGCTATCTCGGGGGGACCGATACAAATGCCTCATCTGCATGGTAAGTAAGAGGGAATTTGGGGTGCCCTTGGTCAGGCTTTAGTGCTGTGGAGTGTTGGAAAGGGTCACTGCAACTATGATCTAGGCTCTTTGAAGGGTGTTCCTGCCTCAGTGATTCTTTCTCTGCCCACCTTTTCCCTAGGACTCATATTCAATGCCCCTAACGTCAATCCAATGTTGGCATGTGCACTGCGAGGAATGCTGGCTGCGGACCCTGGTGAGGTGGTGTGGAAGTTGGGGAGTAGGGTGCTGTTTGGGGGGGCACTGCCCGGGTGTTCATGCCTTTGCTTGTACCTGCTTAGGGGAGGTGGGCAGTCAGGGATAAGGAAGAACAGGAGCATAGAACAGAGCCAGGGCCAGCATATCTACCGTACCCTCCACCCCCAAAATCACTCTGCCCCCCACCTCAGGTTTATTAAATTCTCCCCTCCATGGGCTCACTACATTCTCCTTTCCACCACCCACACCCCTAGAAGGCCCACCACATCACACATATTGGTGAGACCCCAGGTCAGGAGGAGGCTTGTGGTGGGTAAGCAGGACCAGGGCCTCAGCCCCTCCCCCTCCCATTACTAAGCTCCTTCTGCTCCTGGCCCTGTTCTTCGCTCAGGAGCAGCCATTAAAATGTCGCCCGGAGACAGCAATAAAAGGCCCGGACGTGGGCTCTGTGTCCTGATCAAAGGCCGCATGTAATCTCGTTAGGGCCGCGGCAGCCACAGCTGGACCCAGCCTTGTTCTCATTACCGGGGCTCCCGCTGCGGGGCTGGCCAGGCGGTTTGATCCTGGCGTCCCCCCAACACAGGAGCGTGCCTGCCTGCTCAGAGGCCGCCCATGCATCCCCAGCCTGGCTGACACAACCAGAATCCCAGCACACACTAGTGCAGAGAGACGTGGCTGTAGGCCCAAGTACTCACATGGATAAATGTGTCACGTGTCTGATCATAGCCCTCTTCCCCCTGCAGGGTGCCAAGAAGCTCTGCCCTCAGTGCAACACCATCACAGCGCCTGGAGACCTTCGGAGGATCTACTTGTGAGCTAGCCACCCAGCAGGCCTTGCCTCGAGCAGCCTCATCTGCCCCCAGCCTCTGTGACAGTGACCCTCTCCCCTTGTACATACTTGCACACAGGTTCCCCGTGTACATACATTCACATGCGCGCACACAAGCATACACACACACAGGACTCTGGAGCCAGAGTGGAGGCTGAGGCCCAGGCCTTGCCTGCTGGCTCCCACCAAGCCTGAGAACCATACCCATCCAGGCCTCTGTTCCCAGGATGGAGCAGGGAGGTAGGGGTGGGGAGTAGAGGGGCAAGGCTCCTGAGATACAGCTCCCAGATGGACAGACAGACATGCAAACACCAGACTGAAGCACATGTAATATAGACCATGTATGTTTACAATGTTGTGTATAAATGGGACAACTCCTTTGCCCTCCATGCCCCCACCTTTGGTTGTATTATTTTCTTCTCTTTTTTTAAGAACTCTGGAAGCAGTGCCTCCTTCAGGGCTGGCTGGGGGCTCGGCCCAACCACCTCTTAGGGTACCTGCCTCTCCCTCTCCCGTGGCGTCCCTTCCCTCTCCCATGTGCTCGGTGTTCAGTGGTGTATATTTCTTCTCCCAGACATGGGGTACATGCCCTGAGGGACATGACCCTCTCCTTAGTCTTAGCTCATAGGGCTCTTCATAAGGAGTTGAAGGTGGGGCAGGAAGTAGGTCCCGAGCTGAAGCAGAAGCTGAGGTCGGGGCTGACTGAAGGCGCCCCTGGCTGCACAGCCTTCTGCTAAGAACCATTCCTGGGAGTAGAGGTGCTGTTCCCAGGGAAAAGTTGTCTCCTTGCCCCTCCTGTGGGCCCCATGGTGTGATGCTGTGTCTGTATATTCTATACAAAGGTACTTGTCCTTTCCCTTTGTAAACTACATTTGACATGGATTAAACCAATATAAACAGCTGTTGCCTGTGTTATATGTATGGGGGATAGTGAGTTGATAGTAGGGGTTGGACTGAGGCAGTTCAGGGGTTAATTCTAGGCAGCAGTATTGGGGAGAGGACTTAGATGCAGGTGTGTGTAGAGCCATATAGTGTTGGTCTGCTTAGGGGCCCTGGAGCATTCCAGCATGAGTGGGGGTGGGGCTAGAGATCTGGGCTCCTGGCTATTGATGGGTAGGGGCTCTAGGTTAATTCCTTATTGATGCAGAATCGTCAGCTCATTAATCATAGAAGAGGTCAGAGCTTGGGGGTACAGAGGGGATGCAAGCTCTATCCCCCAACCTAGGGCAGGAGCAACTGCAGAATTGGGTTAAAAACCCAAGCCCCAGGTTTCTGTTCCTTTCTAGTCCCCTGAAAGGTGCCCCCAGGATCACAATCTCAGGGCTTCTGGGCTTTTATACTATTCATCCTAGTGCCCACAAGCCTGGTGTAGGTAACTGCCTAGAGCCCCAAATTAAACAGTAGAAACTCCTGCTATCCAAGATGGACTCTCAAGGAACTAGAGCTAGGCCTCTAGCACTGGCTACAGAGCATTTTGTTGGTCACTCCCTCAACTCCCCACTGCTGCTTAGGTAGACCAGCATCCTGGATGCCTCTTAGGCAAGTGCAGACCAGTCCTTGCCCACGACAGAAAGATGTCTTAAGAAAAATAGATTCTGGGAGCAGGGGCTGTGGTAGAGTGCTTGGATGGCACATGGGAGGCACTGGGGTTTGATCCTCAGTACTACATAAAAACAAATGAAGGTATTTTAAAAAGTAGTCATAGTCGTAATTAAAAAAATAAATTGATAAATTCTGTTAAAATTCAAGAGCCCAGAGTCTTTCCATGACTCCAAACTCCTTGACACATTCTTACAGCCAGGCCTACCTCCCATCTCCCCAAATCCCATTAGACACCCACTTCTAGAATGCCCACAGAGAATCATCAGGTCTTGGCAGCTCTTGCCTCCTCCTGCACCCAGAGGAAATGCAGATGACAGGCCACCCTTGGTTGGAGCCCAGCAAAGGCCTCACTGCCCCATGCCTGCTTGTTGGCTCCAAATATCCTGAACATAGATCCTGGGGCCCAAGGTCACAGGGAATGTATATAGTCCCTGGGGAAGTGGAGCAGCCCCACTGATGGCTGAGGGTCTGTAAAAGAAGCAGGCTTGAAAGAGTGGGCCTTCTGGAGGTAAGGGTGATGGCAAGAACAGGTTCCAGTCAGGCTAACTTCTATCTCTATTCCCTCTCTCCTCTACCTGGGACTCAGTAGGTCCATGATAGCTGGTTACCCCCACCCTAGAGGCCATGAGCTCTCTAATAGGCACATTAACCCACAGGAAGGGCATTCTGCTGAAGCCAGCCATGCTGTTGGATCTTTGAGCTGTCTCATGGCACAGGCGGCACTGCCACCTGTTGGCCATGGCTAGGAATGCAGCCACACAGCCTAGGAATCAGCAACAGTGGTAGGGACTCCCAGAGGACTGATATCCTGCAGGCAGAACTTGGCCCCAGGGAGAGGGAATCCATCACCCCTAAGAATATCAGGGATCAGCTCCAACCCAGAGTTTTTCAGCCATTGCTTCACTGCCTGCTAAACTTTGAAAGTCCATCCCTGACCCCCAGGCCTCTTGATTACCACAACAAATTCATTCGATCAACTAATATTTATTGAATACCTACGTGCCAGCACTGTGTAGCAGTGACTCTCAGAATGATAGATGGAACAGAATTGTAAGGCTGAAGGCACTTCACCTTGCAGGCTGCAATGATAACCATCTCCTTGAAAGGAGACTCATTAGAGTATCAAATGAGTCTCCTTTCAAGGAGATGGTATCATTTCAGCTAAAACTCCCTTTACCCTGGTTCTGGTTTTTAGGACTCCAGAGTTAACTTGCCACAGCTCCTACTGTAGCACTGCTGTCTCACTGCTTCCCACTCCAGCTGCCCCTTACAGACAGCTCACAACTTTCCCAGACGCAGTGGCTTCCTAGCAAAATGTGGAGGAGCTAGGCAGCACAAACCCCTGCATCCTCAGCTAATCTGGCATCTACCTCAGACTCCTGGGCTATGAGGTCAGAGAAGCTTCTCTGAATGAATGTGCAAGTGGGATTCATGCTTTATGTTGTGGGCCTTTGCCCTTCTGGAGCAGAGATCAAAGGGGCCCCCTTCATAGTCTGACCCTACCCTCTGGCACCTCCCCAATAAAGCTCACCTTCCAGTCAGAAAATCAACTCAACTCTGGCAACAAGTATAAAGTTTCCATTGTGCAAGGTGATTAAGTTCTAGAGATCTATATAACACTGCACCTATAGTTAACAATAGGTGTTATTAATAAGTGTATTACATACACTTGGAACTTTATGTTAAGAGAGTAGATTCCATGTTAAGGGTTCTTACCACAATTTTTTAAAAATATTTATTTTTTAGTTTTAGGTGGACACAATACATTTATTTTATTTTTATGTGGTGTTGAGAATCGATCCCAGTGCCTCACGCATGCTAGGCGAGCACGCTACCACTTGAGCCACTCCCCAGCCCCACAACTTTTTTTTTTTTAAATCAACTCTGAGGTTCATCCTCAACCCCCTCCTCCCCTGCTTTTTTAACCCTTTACATGCTGAATGCCACAGGAATCAGCCGCCTGACTTGTGCACTTGTTTGAATAATCAACTACAAGGTTCCACAGAAACCTACCCAGGCATTCCTGCCCGCTAGGACCACTAGAAGTCCCCCAGGACAGACATAGGTTGTGGGAGGTCAGGCATTTATTTCTGGAGTAGGACCTGAGTGCTGGACACAACTGCGCATGAAGTCAACACAAAGGCTTGTGTAGTAAGTAGGGTAGTCTCGTAGGTGGCTGACATGTGCAGATGACACAAAGTCCACAGAGCGTACCAGGACCCGGTGGGCCAGGCGTGCCTCCACCAAGCGTTCCACATCCCTGGCCAGGACAATCTCATCTGCCTTTGAGTAGAGGTAGAGCTCAGGCCAGTGGGATTCTGCATTCCGTAGCTTATCATAGAAGCGGGTGTGGAAGAGGCCAGTGAGTGGAGCAAGCAGGATATGGAACAGGACTGCCACCAGGGTGAAAGCCACCAGGAGCAATAGGCGCATCAAAGCATGCTGATGTTCTAGGATGACTGCCAGGGCCCGCAGGGCCCCTACCAAGTTGTTATCACCAGGACCACTGTCAAAAATGGTGCCCACCACCCGCAGGTGGCAGAAGCGCCGATGGGTTTGCAGGAGCTCCAACACGTAGCGGTAAAGCATGACGCCAGCATTGCTGAAGACGTGGAAGAGCAGGGGCTCCCTCTCAATCTCATAATCAAAGAGTAGCTCAAGCAGCTTCTGGGCCAACAAACGAAGTGAAGGGATGCCCAGGGACTCTGAGAAGAAGACCATGTGCCATGGGGCTGTGTATCGGATCACAATGCAGCCCTGGGGAGAGAAGAAAAGCCTGATCAATCCCCAGGGATGCAGTGGGGGTGGTGAGCACAAGATACATCCGAAAGGACCAGTAACCCCAACTTCCATAGAGTCATGGAATCCAGCAAAGCTCTAGGCCCTGCTTCAGCCTGAGCACCAGCTCACTACTCACAGACACAGGTACTTTGCAGGAGTGGAAAGTATACTCAAGGTCCATTTTTGGACTCATGGCCTTCATAGTGACTACGCCTCTGGGATGGTATATGAGGCCTGGAGATGAGCACGTTTTGAAAGTGACCAGAACATCTTTTCTCATACCACAAGCCTACCCCAGACCTTGTACATTTAAAGTCTCACTGCTTGCCTATATTTTGCTGCAGCGACTTCTCTCCATTCTCCCTACCTCCCAGACACAACACCTAAGACAGCCTACAAGCCCCCAGCCTCGACTACCAGAGGCCACTTCTGAGCCAGACCCTCATGGCATCCATCTCTAGTCACTGTCATCTCCCTCTTCCCACACCAAGGACCGGAAAACAAAATCCATACTGTCTGGTTTCAGGAGCCTGACCCCCAAATCTGTCTGGTTCCCAAGCCTAGGATCACTCCTCAGATTCCCCCTGAAATTCCAAATACAGTAAATACTATTCCTCAAATTCTAAAATCTGGGCCCAAACTCCCTTTAGGCTTCTGGACACCTCATTGCCTGAGCCAAGTGTACCTCAAAACCTCCAGACAGGTCCCCTTCTAGGCCTGTTGAAAAAGGCCCTGCCTGAGGCCTAATCCCTCTCCTAAACCTATTCTAGGGACAAAGCACCCATTGTCATGGGGATCTGAGTTGGGCAGGCTCTGGGGTCAGACAGGTCTGAATTTAATTCCTGGTCCTAGCACTTAACAACAGTATGAATAAAGAACAATTTACTTCTTTCTGTGTCTGTGTCCCCATCTATTATTGGGATAACACCCATCTCCTAAGGTTATGGTGGAAATTAAATGAGAAAAAAAAGTATGTTAAGTGACCAAAACAACACATGGCACACAGTAAACTCTCAACCAACAGCTGTAACAATCATCAGTGATGATTACAATAACCAGGAGAAAATTATGTGGACACAGTTCTTAAATGACCCACAGCCAAATGGATGGTCAGCCAGGTTGCCTCCTATCACCCTGACCTGCTAGGTCTGGAGTCTCCCAACACTCTAGGGCTTGGGGAGTAACTTAAGGCCACCATACTCCCAAATGGTCAAATCTAATAGAGGCCTGCCCATCTTCATCATACTTTTCTCCTGGCAGCACTTGAAGATTGCACACTCTCTAGAAATATTTCCTTGCAACCCAGTCCCTTCAGTTGGTTTAAAAAAAAAAAAAAAAAAAGGAACATTTTTAATCATGAAAAAAGGGGCTGACCTGGATATAGAGGCCTAAGGAAAACAAAACAAAAAACTAGATACAATGTGTAATCCTGGATTGAATCTTGGTTTGGGCAAATCAGTTGTAAAGAACACTTGGAGGACAATTTGGGCATCTGAACATGGATTGGAAACTAGAAGTGATGAAAATTAATTAACATGAGAAGGTGGAAAGCATGATCTTTAAAAAGCAGGCTTCAAAATGGTACACTTGATAGATCTCATCCAGGCAAAGAGAAGATTCAGAAAAAACCTGGAAAGAGCTACCCTATGGTATAAACTGAGGTCATCTCCAGGCGGTGAAATATGATGTTTTTATTTTCTTTTAAATAATGAAGGTTGTCTCCCTCTGGAGATGGCCCTGCATTCTCCCTTGAATGTTCCTCTGCTTTCCACAGTAAACCTCTGTCTGTGTCTCTAAAAAGAAATTAAATATTAGAGTTTGGGATTGGAGAAGTTTTTCTCAGCACCCATCCTGTTCTCCTCCTACCAGGGAATAAAGTCAGTCCCCTCCTTGCCAAGGCTGCCACTCCACCAGCCTTGTACCTTCAGCCCCTCTGCCTGCCCTGGAATCTTGCCTCACACTTTCTGCCCACATAACATCTTCCTTCCCTCACCTACAATGGTCTGTTTCTCTGTTGATTCTGTCATGTCCTCCTGGGTTTTCTTGTCCTCCCTTGGCTCCATTCCTCCTTTCCTCATAGAATTCTCTTCATCTTCTACTTCTTTAAGTCTGGTTTCCTTAGGGCTATCCCAGCCCTCTTCTTTCCCTTTCTACACTCCTGAGGGATCTCGTCTACCCCAGAAACTGTGGATTCTCTTCTAGTGTTCCTGTCTCAAAAACACACCTCCCTCTACCCAGAACATGCCCCCTCCTCTCCATCCCTGTGCCCACTCCTAATCTCTTATGAGCTACCTTCCTATCTTGTGACAAGCTCCTCCACCCATCACCTTCCTTCTACCTACACCACTAGCCCTAAGGTCCTGACCACCCCGTCCTGGGTCACTGCACCCTTTCCGAAGTTTCTCCTGGCTTCTAGCCCCAGCACCTCCAATCTTTCCCCTACTCTGCAGTCAGGTGCTTTCTGAATGGCAAATCTAACATTGTGCCCCTGTTTAAATCACCTTGAAAACCCTCCCCCACCAAGCCTCACCTCTAGACATTTGCACTTTCATTCTCTGTACTGAGCACACTCAATTACTCCTATTCTTCTGCCTGCCCTCAAGGATATATTTTTTTTAATTTTTAAAATGTTTTTAGTTGTAGGTGAACACAATACCTTTATTTTGTTTATTTAGTTTCTTGTGTGGTGCTGAGGATCAAACCCAGTGCCTTATGCATGCTAGGCAAGTACTCTACCACTGAGCCACAACCCCAGCCCCACTCAAAGATCTTTTTCTAATGAAGAAGCTAGACCAAGCCTAGCCAGTGAGTGGAGCTCAGGAGCTGAGATAACCTGAGGAGTGAGGCAGCCTGCAAAAGGTGGGCCAGGCTTATTGGCTGAGAGGAGGCTTCAAACTCAAAACTACTTTTCTCCCCCAATCCTTCTCCTGTTCCAGGGCTTCCATGCTGCTCAGGCATGGCATAGACGTTGGTCAGTGGAAGGAGACCAAAAAAAGGGGCACCAGCTGGCCTTTCTCCCAGGTGACTCCTACTCCTTTGTCTGGGCCTTCCAGCTGGCATCTGGAGCTGTCTAAACCAATACCCCTGCCAAAGGTTGCTTTGGGGAGACCTGCCCTGTGAAGGGCAGAGAAGAGTCAGAGACCAAGGACATAAAAGGGCGTCCAGGGCCAGGGTTGTGGCTCAGTGGTAGAGTGCTTGCCTAGGACGTGTGAGGCACTGAGTTCGATTCTCAGCACCAATAAAATAAATGATAAAAAAAGAAAGGTATTGAGTCCATCTACAACTAATTTTTTTTTTTTTTAACAAAGGGCTTCCAAAATATAACCATGCTCTCCTAGGGCCCTCTCCAGTTACCACCTCTACAGTCAACTCTTAGTGCATCCTGAGAAGCATCATGACTCCTTCAAGAGGCCCTGTGACTCTGGGAATGTGAAAAGGTACTATGGGCAAAAAAGGAGAAAGTCCTGGGAGCAGGAACTATGCCTGGCACACCAGTCAACAGGAGTTAAGGCCTGGGCTGATTCCACCAGTGTGGACAACATTAAGGCTGCGCACCGCAGGGTTCAAGGAGAGAAGTAGGTCAGGGGATTGAAGGAGCTAGACCAGGACACAAAGCTGGCAGCAAAGCGGGGGATAATCCTGCCAAAGTCCCCATGACCCTATTATCTTCCTCACAGGCTGTTCTTAACACTATTCCTAGGCCTGTCACAGAAGGGGTCAGCTTTCACTGCAGCCCAGAGGTGAGGCAGCCAGAGAGGCTTGGAGTTCCCCACAGAGTACCCAGAGGTGGCAGGATCCCAACAATCTGAGTATCCACATGCCTGCAGTACTCACCCTTTCATGGTAGATGGCGCTGTACTTGGCAAGGTTCTTGTCCCTGCAGCCACCCCAGCCCAAGAGAATCACCACAGGCAGTCGTGGCCCTGCCTCCTTCCCACCTTGTCTGGCGTTGTTCTCTGAAACACAGATGTGGACTGTCAACATGGGAGGTAGGATGGGGGTTCTGACTGACCCAAAGCCAACACCACTGTGGCTGAAGGCAGGAAATCAACAGGTACCAGGCCCAGGCATCCCACCAGCCTCTCTGCTTCCCATGGGGCTCCTGCCCCAGTCCTGCCCTGACTGCCTTTCTACAGATCTCTCAGGAAGAACTGTGGCATCACTACAAAGCTCTCTTGAGGGAACCTTTCTTTAGTGATTCAAAGACAGCCCAGGAGGGGAAAGTGAACATCTTCTCCAGGTAACTTCCCTTTCCAACCAGCGATCAGTAAACATTAGCCCAATCAGGCCCACCACCTTTGTACAGTCTATAAGCTAAAATGACTTTTAAATTTTTAAATGGTTAAAAAAATCAAAATAATAATATTTTTGTGACATATGACAATTATATAAAATTTAAATTTGTGTGGGGCTGGGGTGGTGGCTCAGCGGTAGAGTGTTTGCCTGGCACGTGTGAGGCCCTAGGTTCAATTCTCAGCACCACATATGAATAAATGAATAAAATAAAGGTCCATCAGTGACTAAAAAATATTTTTTAAAAAATTTAAATTTGTGTGTCCAGATATAAACTTTAATAGGAACATAGCCATATCATCCAATTTATTTTACTCTCTATGGCTACTTTCATACTAAAACGTAATTACAACAAAGAGTGTATGGCTCACAGAGTCATATTAATTTAGTCATACTAAAATATTAATGGCCTTCACAGAAAATGTTTGCCCGGGGCTGGGGATATAGCTCAGTTGGTACAGTGCTTGCTTTGCACGCATAAGGCCATGGATTCAATCCCGAGCACCACAAAATATATACATTATTTTATATGTATATACACATAAAATAATGATACTGTGTTCATCTACAACTAAAAAAATTAAATAAATTTTTTAAAAAAAGTTTGCCAAGCTGGATGCAGTGGCGCACACCTGTAATTCCAGTGCCTCAGGAGGCTAAGATAGGAGGATCACAAGTTCAAAGCTTGCCTCAGCAAAAAGTGAGACCCTTCTTCTAATAAAATTCAAAATTGGGCTGGGGATATGGTTGAGTGCCCAAGTTCAATCCCTGGTACCAAAAAAAAAAGTTTGCCAGCCTCAGTCTCTGCTCTAACTCCAAGAGCTGATGGAAAAAAAAAGGTCTTAAGAGGAGCAATGGATAGGACAGTGTAAACAGGAACATGAGGCAGAATGACTCCAGGTTTTAGCAAACCTCCCACCCTGTCTGGCCAGGAAAACACACACCTATATTCTAACATAAAAGCAGAATGAGATTAAGTGTCTTGCCTGAGTCACAGGGAGCGTAGAGCTAGGCATCTGGCTCCTACTGAACTCCTAGAACAGCTCTTGTGCCACTGCCCATAGCTAGACCTTCCTTGGGTGATGTGCTGGCAGGCATGAGCCAGCTGTCTCTGATGGCTGCTGAAGGGCCTCCTGCAACTTTGTCTAACAGAACTCACCTCGTTTCCTTGCAAAGTGAATGCCCACCCCCCAGAAGGACATCTGTGCAAGGACTGTCTAGATAGTCACCCTCCTCTGAAAGGGTGGGTATGTACTTTTGCAAGGATCAAGTCACTTGGCTATGCTCAGCTGCCATCCTGAAATTTATGGATGCTGGTGGTGACCTGGCAACAGTAAATTTCAAGGCTAGTTAAGAGGATGGTAAATATAAATCACTAACCTTTGGACAAAAGGAAGACAACAATTTCCTGTGGAAATTAATGTGATTGAAAAGTTCAATGTTCCTGCTCTCTAGTAGTGGTGACTCTGGCCTTCGGAGATTAACTGCCCGCACCCACAGGGATCCTGGGCCCATTGCAATTCAGGCTGGAGCAGAAATTGCCAGTGTCTCAGTCCACTGCTGACACCTGCCAACCCTCCCAGCCGCCACCAACATTGGCCTTGGCCCTGCTCTAACTATCTAAATATTCTCACTGCCTTTCTCAGCCTGACATTCTCCTGTGTTTTGCCAGGACAGCCCTTCGCCTGCCCTGGCCTTTCTGGTGGAGATACATAAAGTGGGGCCATGAAGCTCAGACTGAGGTGGCCTCCTGGGTAGTAATCAACAGCTACTGTTTGGAACTGCTGAATCTCTGAGGCCACACTACTAGATTTCCGAGAGCCTGCCTTGAGAGACTCACTTACCTCTCTGTGTAGCCACCTCAGAATAGTCTCCCCTTCCTCAGCCTATAGAAGTTCCCCCAAGATACCAGCAAAGGGCTTTGAGATTTATCTCAAAAACAGAGAAGGCAGCTAAGGGAGGTCACATTCACTGGTGGCTAAAGGAGGATAGGGCCAGCCCCCATAAGCAGAGAGGGGCATTCAACATTCAGAAAAGGTTTGAGCAGGTTCTGCTGGGCCTGCCCCTTCCCATTCTGAGATGTGTAACTTTGCTTTGCTCCAGTGCATGTTTTCCTGGCACCCTTGGCAGGAATGACTCTCTCCCTCAAGAAACTGGCATCCTGGACATTCTGACTATTTCCATATCCAAAGATTTCCCTAATGTTCTTAAAGGGGTGGAACCAGGCCCTGGGGATTGCCCTAAGGGGCTCCTCCTACCAGGGACATCTTCTGCCCCCTGACACATGCTCTCCATGCCCATTCCTGACTCAAAAGCTTGTCATGACCTTCTCCCTGCTGGAGCCACATTTGCCCCTTCTGATTCTATAAATGAGGTGTTACAGTCCCAAAAATCCAAAAATGCGCCTTGGAAACATGTCTGGGAGAGTGATGGTGACCAGGAAAGGTCTCCCAAAGGAAGACCCATTTGCTGCAGTAGCCTTGAAGGCCCAGTAGGAATGTGCTGGGTGGACAGGGGATATGAGCAGAGCCAGGGAGTTGTGGAGATATTATAGGTCACCTATGTCACAGTATGTAGTCCTGGGGCGCTGGAATCCCAGGGGAGGGAGTAGCAGTAATTGTAAGAGTTGCCAAGAACAGGACTGGGGCCTGATCCTGCATAGGAGCCAGGGTTGTCTACTCCACAGCAGTGGAGAGCAAATAAAAGATTATGAAATGGGGAAAGTGGCATGACCCAATCTGTATGAATTAAGACTTACAAAACTAATGTTGTTTAATGTCTGTCTCTCTCTGCCCTTAACCAGTAGGTTCTATGGAGGCAGGAAACTCTTTATGGCCATGCTCCCAATGGTCAGCATGGTGGCTGGCCCATAACTCAGAAGTTAAGTGCTGAGTGAATGAACACATGGGTGCAAATCGAAGGATGGATCCCAGTAGAAAGAGCTGGCATTCTCGTTCCCCATTGCCCTTTCCAGAGTAATAAAAATAACTGTTACGACTATTGTTGTTTATTGCCACACCCAGACCACACTCCTCCACCCACTCATGCCATCCCCTGCTCCTCTCCTGCTCACCCCACGGCCATATCACTGTTTCCCCCTCTTGCTTCAGACTCTCCTGATCTCTGGCAACTAATCTGTAAGGACTAAAGACTTTGGTCTCTGGCTTGGTCTCCTACTTTATTCAAAGACTTTCCATGACTTTGCACAAGCAATCAAGTACAAGTCCACTTTGTGCCAAAATCATCACAAAGCTCTCTCAATGAAAAGAGCTAACACAGAGAATATTATGTACCAGGTGCTATTCTACGAATTCGGCATTTGTACTTATCAACTCATTTAATCATCAACATTTAACTGTTTAATCATGACAACCCTAGAAACAAGGAATTGTTATTCTCATTTTGCAAATGAAAACCTGAGACACAATGGTAAATTACACACTCAAGGTTATATAATTAATAAGTAATACAACTGGAATCTGTAAAGATCAGCTTGTACTCACTATCCCAGATGGTCTAGACTGCTTCAGCTCCAAAACTGTACACAAAGATGCCTCCTATATATCAAAAGACCCAACATTGTCCTCATCCACTTGCTCCCCCTTAGGGACTGGCCACTTGGCCAGAATGTCAACATATGCTGTTTCCTGCAACACCCTACTATTTCCATTTTGAAGATGATAAAACTAACAGAGAGGGTAAGTCCTTTTCCCTTCAAGAACACACAGTCAGGAAGTGACAGAGCCAACGTCCACTCTCTTACCACCATATTATATTGACACTACCTCCAGGACCTTGCACATGCCTTTTATTCCCAGCCCAGGATGCAAATGCTTCATGTAATACTTTGCGAATGTGGGCTGGGGTTGTGGCTCAGCAGTAGAGCGCTCGCCTAGCACGTGCGAGGCATTGGGTTCAATCCTCAGCACCACATAAAAATAAATAAAGGTTTAAAAAAAAAAAAAAAACTTTGTGAATGCCCTGTCCACATACAAAGTCAGCTTGCTTTTCATTTCCAGAAGTCCTCCTCAATGACCTCTCCCGTCATCAGGGTAGGTTAGGTTACTCCTTCTCTGAACAGTCCCAGCATCCACCAACACCACAGCACTCCTCTTAGCACACTGCCTTTCCTTAGGAAAGGGAGGAAGCTACTAGCAAGAAATGGTGAAGGAGGCAGGGTTGTAGCTTGGTGGCAGAGCGCTTGCCTAGCATGTGTAAGGCACTGAGTTCAACCCTTAGCACCATATAAAAATAAACAAGTAAAATAAAGGCATGCTGTCCATCTACAACTACAAAAAAGAAATTTAAAAAGAGAATAGAGAGAGAGAATGTGAAGCCAGAACGAGAGCAATGGGGAGACAGGAAGGAAGGGCAGGCAACTGATAGGGAGAAGCCAGAGTCACAACAATTTTAAGACATATTATCAAAAGTCTCAAAAATATGCAACTTCTGACTTGGTAATTCCACTTCTAAGAAAAATGTTGAATAATACAGAAATATTCAGTAATATGTTAAGCAGATCATAGACAAAAATGGAAGATATTAAATTATAAGTCTCATAGAAAAAGCACTGGACTAAATACTTGTGATCTGGAATTAGGCAATAGTTTCTAGAACAACAAACAAAATAGATAAATTGGGATTTCAACAAAATTAAGATTTTGCACTTAAAAGGGCACCATTTAAAGAGTGAAAAAATGCGGAGAAAATATTTGCAAATCATATGCCTAATATGGGGCTTGTGCCCAGGATATATTAAAAAAAAATCTCTTACAATTTAACAACAAAACAATGAATAACCCAACTTTAAAATGAGCAAATGATTTGAATAGACATTTCTCCAAGGAAGATATACAAATGGCCAATAAGTACATGAAAAGATTAGAGAAATTAAAGTCTAACCCACAATGAGGTATCACTTTGTGCCCACTAGCATGGCTGTAAAAAGTCAGATAATTGCAAGTAATGAGGATGTGGAGAAATAAAAACTTTCATAAACTGTTGGTGGGAATGTAAAATAGAGCCACTTTGGAAAATAGTTTGGCAGTTCTTCAAAAAAATTAAACAGAGTTAATATATGACCCAGCAATTCCACTCCTAGATATGTACCTAACAGAACTGAAAACAACATGTCCACACAAAAAAACTTGTACATATTAGTCATAACTTTCCTAGCTTTGTATTTGTATACACAACCAGGGTAACTCCACATCATGTATGACTACAAGACTGGGAACCTAATAGAATAAGTTATACTTTATGTATGTATATTCTGCCAAAATACGCTCTACTGTCATGTATAATTAAAAAAAAAAAAACTTGTACATGAATTTTCATTGTAGCACTTGATAACAGACACAAAGTAGAAACAATCCCATCACCTGTGAATGGATAAAACAAAATGTGATATATCCATTCAATGGAATACTATTCAGTCATAAAAAGGAATAAAGTACTACCCATGCTCCAACATGAATGAACCTTGAAAACATTATGCTAAATAAGAGCAGTCAGACACAAAAGGCCACATATCATATGGTTCCATTTATATAAAATATTGAAGCTGAGCTGGGCACAGTGGCACATGGCTATAATCCCAATGACAGAGGCTGGAAGAAGAATCACAAATTTAAGGTCAGCCTCTGCAATTTAACAAGAGAGAATAAGAAGGGTTAGGGGTATAGCTCAGTGATAGATCAATCCCCAGTACTGAGGGAGGGGGGAAATCCAGAATAGGCAAATTCATAGAGACAGAAAGTAGCTAGACGAGGGAATGGGGAGTGACTACTAATGGGTATGAGATTTCTTTTTCTGTGATGAAAGTGTTCTGGAATTAGATAGTGGTGATGGTCTCACAATTCTGAGAATATACTAAAAGCCAATGGACTGCACTTTTTTTTTTTTTTTGAACTAGGATTGAACCCAGAAATGCTTAACCACTGAGTCACATCCCCATCCCTTTTTTAATCTGTATTTTGAAACAGGGTCTCACTAAGTTGCTTGGGGCCTCACTAAATTGCTGAGGCTGGCTTCAAACTTGTGATTCTTTTCCCACAGCCTCCTGAGTCACTGGGATTACAGGTGTGTACCAGCATGCCCCCCACTTTTTTTGTGAGTGTATGTGTGTGTGTGTGTATGTGTTACTGGGAATTGAACCCATGGCTTTACGTATGCTAGGCAAGTCTTCTACTATTGAGTTATATCCACTGTCTAAACTACATATGTTAAAAGGGTAAATTTTGTGTCATGTGAATTATATTTGTGTTATTATTTTTAAATAGTAATACATTAAGTGAAAAAGCAAATTGCAAAGTAGAATCACTACAGAATATCCCTTTAAAACATACACACATGGGGCTGGGGATGTGGCTCAAGTGGTAGCGCACGGCCTGACATGCGTGTGGCCCAGGTTCGATCCTCAGCACCACATACAAACAAAGATGTTGTGTCTGCTGAAAACTAAAAAATAAATATTAAAAAATTCTCTCTCTCTCTCTCTAAAAAAAAAAAATACACACACAAGTTGTGCATTGAAAATATAAATAGCAAGTATTTCTGAGATCAGAAAAAAATTATTTTTCATGACTTTATTTTAAGCCCATTTTCTAAAATAAATATTGGGGCTATGAATGTAGCTCAGTGGTGGAGTTCTGGGTTTGATCCCAGCACTGCCAAAAAAAAAAAGATTTAAAGTCAATATTTATCACTTTTGCAATGAGAGTTAAAATGTTATTTCAAAACAACAATAGGGGAGGTGGTCTAATCAAAGCAGTTCAAGTCCAAAGAGGTCAAGGATACCCAGAAGCCCCTTGGCAATGGGGAACTTTCTTTTCTATCCTGGAACTCTTCTTCTTTTTTTTCTTTTCTTTTCTTTTCTTTTTCTTTCTTTCTTTCTTTTTTTTTTTTTTTTTTTTTTTTGATAGTGGTACTCATTATTGAACCCAGGGGTACTCCATATCCCTAAACCTTTTTATTATTTTTTTTTTATTATTTTTAAGAAAGGGTCTCACTAAATTGGAAAGGCTGGTCTCAAACTTGGATTTTCCTATCTCAGCCTCCCAATTTGCTGGGATTACAGGCGTGCACCACCACACCCAACTCTTCTCTGGCACTTCTTGAGCACTCCACATAACAGTTTAGTCTCCCAGGATCCCTGTCATCTAGAATTTCTCAACAAATAACACTGACACCAAGAATACAAGAATTATAACTAAGTATACTGTACAACAGTCCCAGTCATAAAACTAAGGCATGAATTAGATTGTGGATGTCCCAGTGGCAAGTGGGGACGACAAAGGAGAGGCCTGACAAGGCATAAGGGTCTGTGGTACAATATATGCTTTTTATTTGCAAGCCAGAAGCAAAATACAAAGAATCTATGTCTATGTTATTTTTAAATGTAAAGAATAAAAGGATCAAAAAAGAAGAATAAAAGGATCCTTAATTTTCTCTACTCCCCAGAAAACTTTCCAGAGTCTTGCTGCTCCTATATTTAAACCAAATTACTTTATTTTACATTTAATTTTCAAAATAACAGCATAAGAGAGTAGTGTAGCATCTAAGAGTACATACCACACAAAACTATACCTGGGTTCCAATCTCTGGCTCTGCCCTCTGATAACTATGCAACAGACCTTAAGCAAATTCTCTAAGTTTTAATTTCCATATCTGTGAAATGGGGACAATAAGAATTCAATAAGATATGACTATGGAGGGCTTAGCAAGGTACCGGGCACAAAGAAAGAGTTCAATAAGTCAAAATTATTATTACTTCACCAGTAATGCATGTTCACTGTAGAAAAAGCAGAAAATGAATACCTAATAAAAGTGGAATCATACTGTTTGTAATCTGCTTTCTTCCGTTTAGCAATATATTGTGAACATCTTTCCCTGTCAGTTTATATATTTCTACACCATTATTTTTAGTGGCTGCAGAGCAGCTATAGAATGTTTCATAATTTATGGGGACCAATCTCCTATTATTAGACATGATGTTGTTTCCAATCTAGGGCTGTAATAAAAAATACTTGAATGGACACCCCTTTCTTTGTGCATGCCTCTCACTGTTTCCTAGAAATGGCATTGTACTCAGGCAGCTCTTTCTAATGGCAACTGAAATCTGCATGCACAAGATGTAGAGTAAGGCTCTTAAGCTGAAATCTGGAATTACTTTGGGCAAAATACTTCACCGCCCCCATTCATCTGTTCCTCATTGTAAACTGGGATTAAGAGAACCCCTACTTCACAAGATGGTTGTGAGGATTAATAAAATAATGAAAGGCAGGTCAGCATGTGGATAGGGCATGGGCATAGTCAATCCTGTCAGTACAACCGACAGAGAAAAAGCCTGCAAAGGGTGCATCAGCTTGGATCTCAAATCCAGGGCCTAATATAGCACCTGACATAGAGTGGGCACTTGGAAAGGGTCTTTTATTAATGGTTGAAAGAAAAGGCATTAGGATTAAAAAAAAAAAAAAATGAAACTCCTCTGGAAGAGGGAGAAGAAGGAGGCTGCCTCTGAGGATCCAAAGACAAGATGAGGATCGAGTCTTCTCCTGGATCTTTTAGACCTAACAGCTCTTGAGGGTTTCCACTCACCTTCCTCTACCCAAAGTACACCTCAGCCTCCTGCCAGGGCCTGCCTCCCTCCAGCCACTTCACTCCAAGTCCTCCCTCAGAGCCCTTCTATACTTTCTCTGCTTACCACAGGTCAGTCAGTCTCCCCAAGTTCCATCTCCCACAATGACCCCCACAGTGGACCAGACCTCAGCAGTTTCCCTGGCACCAGTGAAAGCTTCCTCTGAGGGTTAAAAAGATGGTACAGCTCTTTGACAATGGTCGGTGACTAAAAAAGAGCAGATTCATAATAAAGTCTAGGGATCTAAAGCCCCTCACCTCCCTTCTCTGTTATCTCCTTGAGGCCTCTGTTTAAGAGTAAGACCACTGTCTCCAGCCCAAGAGCCCAGCCCTATTAATTCTATGAATAAATAACTTTTTAAAATGTTCATTGAACATGAAAGCACAAAGTGCCTTTAAGAAAGCTGCATGGGGGTGGGGTAGTGCAGTAGACCGCTTGCCTGGCACGTGCAAATCCTCGGGTTCGATCCTCAGCACCACATAAAAATAAAATAAAGGTACTGTGTCCAGTTACAACTAAAAAACAAATAAATATTTAAAGAAGAAGAAGAAGAAGGCGGCAGCAGCATGGGCTCGGCTGTAGCTCAGTGGTAGAATATTTGCCTAGCATGTGAGAGGGCCTGGGTTCCAACCTCAACCCTTAAAAAAAAAAAAAAAAAAAAGAAGGGACCTGAGTGGGACTCAGCTGACCATTCTCTGATGGAAAATGGGAGGAAGGGTGGCACAGCCCAGCTGGGATGTCAGAGCAGCTCTGACTTGGACCCACAGTGCTTCCAAGTGACTCCAATCAGCTAGCTTGGCACCTCATCACTGCCAGGCCCTGGCAACAATGAGTAAAACTGTCAAAGGCACTACATAAGGCAATACAGTGCTGTGGGAGCCCCCAGGACACAACCTTCACCCAAAGAAATGAAAGGGAGCTGGGGATTAGGAGAACAAGGGGGTCCCTGGCCCAAGAAAATGAAAGGAAGGACAGATTCCAGATCAAAGGCCAGGTGGACTATCCTGGGCACAGGCAACCACACATACTGGCTAGTGGAATTCCCAGCAGAGGATCCTCTGCTGCCCAACCTGGCCCACAAAACCCAGGGCTCTGAATGACTCCAATCTGCAGCTGCCTTCCAGTTAACGGATGTGCCAGCATCAGCTGCTCACCTCTCTGTCAACTAACAGCAGTGCTGGCTCTGGAGTTTGGGTTTCAAATATTGGGGGAAAGCAATTCCAAAACTAAATATGACCACCCTGCACACTTCACCACTGCAGAAGAGAAATAATCTCTAAGGTCCCTGAAGACTGTCACTCTGTGCAGCCATGTCGGCCTGGAGGGGAACACTCTGCAGAGGGAACAAATGGATTCAGGGGATCACAGTGTCCTGACATCCTTCTGAGGGGTTCTGCAATCTCCAGCTCAGTTGTGGTACATGCACTGTGAGAGGGAAGGACAGGAAGAAATAAAGCAGTAGGTCAGCACAATCAGGTAGTGGAGGAACAACCAAAAGCTCTGGAGGTATTTCTTCAAGAGACACTGTCTCTTGAAAAGAGGAATATGGATTTCTTGCTCTGTGTTGTCACCACCACAACAATCCCTAGCCCTATAGTGACCATATCATTTTGAAACCACCTGCTTAAGAATCTTCATACCCTCCCCAAAACCACAGCTTCCTGAAGGCTGCCTGTCTATGAATCATTTCTGAGGTGGCACCAACTAACCAAAGGCCAGGACACAACAAATGCTGAATTGAGAATGGAAATGACAGAAAGGCCTATTGTGGCTCCAGAAAGGGAAGTGCTTTCTAACAATCCCAGTTGCCTCCAACAGACCAGGATGTGTGTGTGTGGGGGGGGGGGGGGGGGTTGCTGCTAGCAACAGAATGCACTCATGCTGGCAAAGGGGTACAGGACAAAATTCTAAGCCTGAGTCTCTGGAGACCATAAGGGGAGGCCTAAGAGAGGAAATGCACTCAGCACTTGCACTATGCCAGGCACATATATTCAGTCACTGCCCTAATAACCCTTATTATTAAGGAGGAATCTGAAGCTCAGAGAGGTTCAATAGCTTGCCAAAGCCATAGGGCTAGTAAGAGGTAAAGCAGAAATGAGAACCAAGATTGTCTGGCTGCCCACCTGGGGAGAAAGTGAATTTCTGTCCTCCTCACCATGCAGAAGGCAGATCCAGAGCCTTTGCAGCTGAAGGCTTTCGAAGGATAAAACTATTAACTGACTTAACTTTTCAAAAGTATTTTTACATCTATAAGCTCAACAGCCCTAAACCAACAAATTGAGTTCTAGGGAAAAACAGGTAGTCAGAGCCAGGTTACCTTTGGAAGTCTAGGAGCTGACCTCTCAGACTTTAACCAAAGAACACAAGATGCCACAGGATGTATGCCACAATAAAAAAGAGAGATCAACAACAACAAAAAAAATTCTACAGGAGGGGTCTGGAAAGACTCTCCTGAAGGAGGCAACATCTGAGCTAAGCCTTACATGGTGAGCTGGATGCAAGTGGAGGCACAGCAGGCCAGCAGAGGGGAAAGGGCATTCCAAACAGAAGAAAGAGCAGAAGCAAAGGCAGAGAAGCAAGAAATGTGTGGAGAATCACAGCCATTTGGTGTTGTCAGAACATAAAATTCACACTAAACAATGGAAGGACAGTGATCAAAGAGGTAAGCAAGGGCTGCTAAATTATGAAGGACTCTGAATGCCATACTAAGGAATCTGGGCTTGATTTATTCCAAGGGCAATAAGGAGCCACTGAAGGGTTTTATGAAAAGCGGTGATGAGCTCAAACCTTTGCATTTGGAAGATCACTGTGGTAGCAATATAAGAGGTTGAGCTGCTGGCAGTGAGACTGGAGGCCTGAATGCAATGCTGGAGAAATGTAGGCCAGATAGGCTGGGCCCAGGCAGACCTGTACACCGAGACTCCACTAAATAATTCCCAGCAAGGACAACTTTCCTTCCATTCTACAGGCCACCCAACATACATTGCCATGGACTCAGGACAGTTTTAAAAACTATCAATTTTGTGGAGACTCCCACACATCTTTCTTCAATGTTATGACTGGAGAGGGAGGAGATAATGCCAATCCTAAATGCCAATTTCTAAATTCATTGCAGGTAAGGCCCTATGCCAGGGTCCTCACACAAATAATCCTAGTTGTGTAATCAACAGCTCAGTGGGGGTGTTTGCTACAGTTACCTTCATTTTGACGAGGAATAAACTGAAGTGGGTAACTTACCAAAAATCATCCAATTACTAAAAAGAAGGAGTCAAGGATTTCAACAGAGTTCTACCTGACGGACGAAACTGGTTTATTAACCACTGCCAAGAAAAGTGGAGAGGGAAGACTAGCCCTTCTGCATTCCTGGCTTCCTCAAGGACCAGAGACCCCTGGAACCCTGTTCCTTCGGGAACACTAGGGCCCCTAGCCACAAGTGGAGAAGAGAGGTGAGAAGAGGGAAGCCGGATCCCAAACAAAGGAATCAGAAGGAACCCTACCCCAGGCATTCTCCAGCTACTACGAGAACAAAAATGGCATGGGCCGGAGAACTACAGGTTACAAAAGCAGAAAAAGAGACCCCGTTACAGCAGACGCTGACGCAGGAAGGGGCGACGCTCTGGGAGGAGGAGCGTTCTGGGTGGGGCCCACAAAAGGGCGGGGCTCTCTGAGCCCCACAAAGTCTAGGACCCGCAGGACCCTGCGAGGGGGCGGGACGCGAGAGGGCGGGGCCGCGAGACCGGCAGAGCTACAGCTGCGCTCGCGACCCTCAGACTTGTTAGGTCACCTCCCCCACGACAGGACCCAACCCTCGATCCATACTCTGGCTCCAGCAGGGCTGATCCGGGATCTCGATGGTGTAGTCCAGGTCAGCCCAAGCCATGATGAAGGTGCCGGCCCTCAGCACGGGCCTACAGCCGGACCTCTGGCGCGCACCCGCGCACCCGCGCCTCGCCGGGGCGCCTCCTGAGCACCGCCCAGTCTCCACCTCCTCCCCCGACACTGCCCAATCCCTGAGCCGCGCTCTGTGACCTCCCTCCCTAGCAACCCCCGAGTCACTCGGAGTCTCGCGCCTCATCCCTGTAGCAACCATTGCCCCACCCCTCCCTTTCTCTGGCCCTCATCTATTGGCTGACTCTCTTGATCTGGACCAGGTATTGGTCAGTCAGGACGCCGGTCAGGAAAAGTCCCCCCCACCTCTCGCCGCCCTGTAGGTAGGAAGCCGCCAGAGAGTCGTAGTCTGCGAACCTCCAGGGTTTCTCCTCTCCCGATAGCGTCTGTCAGTATTCGGCGAAGACAGTGCCCTTTGATTTTCATCGTCTGGCTACCTCCACTATCCACTACCAGCCACAGCTCCGGGGCTGGAGGTAGAAAACCCTACAAAACCGCCTTGGCGGCGCGTGCTAACCCATTCTCCATCCAGTGGGGTCGAGGGGAATTCTGTCTGGCTGGGGGGGTGAGAGGCGGTTTAAAGTTAATGACATGAGAAAATGCCCTGTTGGTGGGGAACACCAACGGACTAGCTTTCTTGGGTTTACCCACGCATTTAACAAACATTTACTGAACACTTAATAAGTGCCAGAGACTGGGCTAAGGTTGCTTGGGCCCTAATGAGGATCAAGCTTTTAACTTACATAAATCTTTTGTTTGTTTTGTTTTGTTTGCAGTACTGGGATTGAATCTCCAGGGCCTTGCACATGCTAAGCAAGCACTTTATCACTGATAAACCTCCCCTTTTAATTTATATATTTTGAGGCAGGGTCTCCCCAAATTACCTGGGCTGGCTTCGAACTTGTGATCCTCCTGCCTCAGTGCCCCAAGTAGCTAAGATTACAGGATTGAACCACTGCTCCTGGCTCCAATTTATATAATTCTTATCGAGAGAGGGAGAGAAACCACGTTTGAACCAACTCTAATTCTATGCAGGGGATAAATACTACAGAAGAGTCAGATTTTTGTTAAGTTCAGAGCCAGAAAGGGGGCATTTATGGCAGTGGAGAAAGACCCATGGAGATGAAGAGGGAAAAGGCCTCCTTGGAGAAGCTCAAAGAAGGGAAAGTGCCAGGGAGTGCCAGAAATTCCATGAAGCATCTTCAGGCCAGAAGAGAGACTAATGTGAGAGAAACTTTGGAAGAACAGGCCCCAGATTTGATGCCAAGATCAGTGTGAACTTTAAGTAGATCTTGTTGATGGTAAAAATTTTCCTATGAATTTAACATCTAAGAGTGCAAGGCTTAGATTTATCAGGAGGGCAATAGGGAGTCATTGTAGGGCTTTAAGCTGTGGGGTAATGATCCAGTGTGTGCTTTATTTATTTTTTTTAAATTTTTCATTTGTTCATTTTAGTTATATGTGATAATAGAGTGTATTTTTTAATAGAGTGTATTTTGACATACATTCATGGACCATAACTTCCCATGTTTTGTTTTGTTTTGTTTTTTGGGGTACTGGGGATTGAACTCAAGGGCACTCGACCACTGAGCCACATCCCCAGCCCCATTTTGTATTTTATTTAGAAACAGGGTCTCACTGAGTTGCTTAGTGCTTCGCTTTTGATGAGGCTGGTTTTGAACTCCTGATCCTTCTGCCTTAGCCTCTGGAGCCACTGGGATTACAGGCATGTGCCACCATGCCCAGCTAACTTCCCATTCTTGTGGTTGTACATGATGTGGAGTTACACTGGCCTTGTATTAACACATGAATAGTATGTGTTTTAGAACTGTGCAGAGAATGGATTGAGGATTGGGAGAAGGAAGAGATCAGTTAAGAGTTGTTTGAATGGTGGGGATTATGGTGGCATGAAGCATGGAGTGGCAGCTGAAATGGAGAGAAGGGGATGGATTCCTTAGACATTTATAGCCAGAAAGACCAGGGCTTGGTGAATACTTGGGTGTGGGGAAGTAGGAGAAATGATGGATGACTTCTGAATCCCTGGTCTGGGAAAACATGAAGTAGAGGAAACAAGGCTTTTAGGAGGGAGTTCGTTCTGGGCACTTTGAGTTTGAGGTGCCAGTGGAACATCTAGGAGGCAGCTAAACATTCCTGACTGGAATTCACAAGATAAGTATAAACTGGAAGTAGGAATGCAAAGGTAGGTAGGACCTTGTACATGGCAGCCACAACAGTAGATTTGTTGAGCTTGCCCAGGGGGCATATGTAGAGTAAGAAAAGAAGAAGGCCTAGGACAAAATTCTGAGAAGAACCCAAAATTGAAGGTCTGGCAAAGAAGGGTAAACCTGCACAGGTCATTGAGATGAAGTGTTCAAAATGGTAAACATATAAAGGATAATTGTAGTCAGCATTTTTCACTGCTGTGACTAAAAGACCCAACCAGCACAATTGTAGAGGTTTATTTGAGAGCTCATGGTTTCCATAGACAACAGGCTGTATCCCTCAAGTCTCCAGGTAAGGCAGGACATCATGGCAGAAGAATGTGGTGGAGGGAAGCAGCTCATATGACAATCAGGAAGCAGAGAGAGAGGTCTCCACTTGCCAGATACAAATATATACCCCAAGGCCATGTCCCCAATTCCCATCTCCTCCACCCATACCCTACCACTTTAGTTAATTACTACTCAGTCCCTGTCAGGAGATTAATCACTGATTGGGTTAAGACTCTCACAACCCAAACATTTCTCCTCTGAACCTTCTTGCATTGTCTCACACATGAGCTACTGGGGGACACCTCACATCCATTCCATAACAATAATAGAATCTGGTATCTCAGAATCCAAGGAAGGAAAATCTCGAAGGCCAGTAATGAATCATGCAAAATAAGGTTGGAAAGAATCCACTGGATTTAGAAACAGGGAAGTTGGTGATCTTTGCAAGTGCAGTTTCTTTGGAATGATGAGAACAGAGGTCAAACAACAATGACTTGAGAAAGTAGACAGGATGATGAGGAAGTGAAAATTGCATTTGTAGCATTTTTTTCAAGAAGTTTGGGCTGAGGTATCCCAGTGGTAGAGCACTTACCTAGCATGCAAAAAATTTGGCCATTTAGTGGGGCATAGTTGCCTGTAATCCCAGCAATTTATGAGGCTGAGACAGGAAGATCATAAGTTGGAGGCTGGGCTCTGCAATTTAATGAGACCTGTCTCAAAAAGGAACTGGATGAAGCTCAGTAAAGCACTTGTAGTTTCAATCCCTGGTACCAAATAATCATCATAATAATACATAAAAAATAAAAAGGATTGGGGATATAGTTCAGTGGTAAAGCATTCCTAGGTTCAATCCTTAGTACTGCAAAAAATAAAAATAAAAGAAATTTGGCCATGCTGAGTAGGAAATAGAGAAAGCAGTTGCTAAGAGACATGAGTTTTTATTCAGATGGGTGAGATGCTGTTGACACAGTTTCAGCAAAGAGGAAAAAGATAAAATTATAGAAGAAAGAAGATAACCAAGAAAATGATTCTGAAAAAAAAAAAAAAAGAATAAGAAAGATTCCAAAGGATTGGTGGAGAAGTTCACTTTAAAATGTGGAAGGATGGGCTGGGCTGGGGCTTAGGAGTAGTGCACTTGCCTGGCACGAATAAGCACTAGGTTTGATTCTAAGCACCACATATAAATAAATAAAGGTCTATCAACAACTAAAATATTTTTTAAAAAGTAAAACGTGGAAGGATGGACTGGGGTTGTGGCTTAGCAGTAGAGTGCTCTCCTGAGTTCTATTCTCAGCACCACATATAAAATAAAATAAAGGTATAAAATTTGGAAGGACACCTGCAGTGTGTCAAAAGGGAAGCATGTGTGTTGAGATGAGTACATTGGTAGGCTCAGTGAAGGAATTCCTATTCTATTTTATCTGTGAAATAGAGACTTATCAGCCAGTGAGAGTATGATTGGATATAGTGTGCTAGGTTAACAAGAACAGAGAAGGTCTGGGGATGTTATTCAGTAGCAGAGCACTTGCTTAATATAGGTGAAGCCCTGGGTTCAGTCCCCAGCACCACAAAAAAATAAAGATTTGAAAACATGGACCCCAACACATAAGGTTTTCATTAAGAGGAAATGTTCATGGTGCATCATCTGCTTACAAGCAAATCTATAATTAAAAAAAAGAAAAAAAAAAAAAAACAAGCACTGGGTGCAGTGGCACATGCCTGTAATCCCAGTAGCTCAGGAGGCTGAGGCAGGAGGATCACGAGTTCAAAGCCAGCCTCAGCAAAATCAAGGTGCTAAGCAAGTCAGTGAGAAGACCCTGTCTCTGAATGAAATACAAAATGGGGCTTGGGAATGTGGCTTAGTGGTTGAGTGCCCTTCAATCCCCAGTACCAAAAAAAAGGAAGGAAGGGAGGGAGGAAGGGAGGAAGGGGAAAGGAAAAGAAAAAAAACAAACCAAGCAAACCACCATGGACTGCTCAAGCTAAGCCTCAGACAGGTCCTTCAGGAGGGATTTCAGAAGAAAGCATTGTTATCATAAGAGGTGACAGCTCTGTGCATGTTATTGCCCTGAAGACCTTCCAGTGGGACAAGATGTAGAGGTAGAGACAATGATACAGTGAAACTGATCCTGCCCCTGTGCAGGCAAGGCTAATGTGTATGTTCATGTCTTAGTTTTTAACAACAACAACAAACTTTAAAAAGCAAAAAATTTAAAGTTTTTAAGTAGGAAAAGCTTATAGGATAAGGCTATAAAGAGAGAATGTCCAGCTGTATATTGTGTCTTAAGCTAAGTGTCACTATAAGAGTTAAAAGTTTTTAAAAATTAAAAAGTTTATAAAGGAAAGAGTAGGCAAAGTGTGTTAGTCTACTTTCCTTCACAAAATACCTGAGATAGTGGCTGGGTTTGTGGCTCAGTGGTAGAGCGCTTGCCTCACATGTGAGAGGCACTGGGTTCAATTCTTAGCATTGCATGTAAATAAATGAATGAAATAAAGGTCCATCAACAATTTAAAAAAAAAAGCATTTTTTAAATACTTTTGGCTCATTATTCCATAGGTTGAGTCCATGGTCGGTAGGCCTCATTGCTTTAGGGCCTGTGGCAAAGCAGAACATGGTGGGGGGTGGGCAAGTGGTATAGAAAGCTGCTCACCTCATTGGAAGCTGGGAAACAGAGAGAGGAAGGAACCAGTGTCCCAATATCCCTTTCAAGATCACTCCCTCAAAGACCTAACTTCATTAAGCCCCATTTCCTAATAGCAGCACAGGCTACCAGGAGTACAGTACGTAGATTAAGTCTTTAATACATGGATCTTTGAGGGTCACTTATCCAAACCCTAGCACTAAGGTTAATTTATTATTAGAGAAAGAAAAACATGTTTAGTTTAGTGTGGCCTAGTTTTATAGTACTATAATGTCCTAAGCCTTCATGTTCCTTCACCACTCACTCCCTGACTCACACAAAGCAAATTCCAGTCCTGCAAGCTCCACTCATGATAAGTGCCCTATACAGGTGTATCATTTTTTTTTAATCTCATACCTTTTTTTAAATAGCATTAGGGATCAAACCCAGGGCCACATGCATGCCAAGGTAAGCCCTCTACCACTGAACTATGCCCCTGTGCCATTATTTTTTACTATGCCTATTCTGTATTTAAGCATGTTTAGATGCTTGCCATTGAGTTGCAGTTGCCTACAGTATTCAATACAGTAGCATGCTGTGTAGGCTTGTAGCCTAGGAGTAGTAGGCTGCATCATATAACCTCGGCATGCAAGAGACTAGACCTGCTAGGTTTACATAAGTATGCTCTATGATGTCCACACAGTGACATAAGTGTCTAATGATAGATTTCTCAAAGCAGATCTCCATCTTTAAGTCACTTTTTTCCCCAAAGACATAAACAGGTTTATTTAGGAAGTAGATAAACATGCAAGGGAGAATGTGGGCTGTTGAGAAAGAAAAGCAGCCCTGACTTGGGCTGAGGGTCCTGTATTTACAGAAGGGCTATATCAGGGGCTGGACTGGAAGTGGTGACTGCATCTGTCTGTCCATGAATGAAAATTGAGAATGAGGAATCAGAAATGGGAACTGGAGGAGAAGGCCTCTATCTCATTCTGCATGTGAAACCTTCAGGAACAGGAGATGAGTCTGCCTTCTTGTCTTAGAGGCTGTCTGGGGACAGGATTCAGACTGACAACCCATGCTTTGGAGGCTTCTTGTATTTACAAATGTGCTTTTTTTTTTTTTTTTTTTTTTTTTTTAATTTGGGCTGGGGGCATCCTTTGGGAAATTTTATTTAAAAACAAGACCCATTGACCTCCTGGTTTTGTTTTGTTTTTTGTTTTGTTGTACTGGGGATTGAACCCAGGGGCATTTTACTACCAAGCTACATCCCTGCTCTAACTTTTTATTTTGAGACAAGATCTTGCTAGGT
The DNA here is from genome assembly GCF_048772815.1 of Callospermophilus lateralis. Classification (NCBI taxonomy): domain Eukaryota; kingdom Metazoa; phylum Chordata; class Mammalia; order Rodentia; family Sciuridae; genus Callospermophilus; species Callospermophilus lateralis. Next base: position 110,617,064 of record NC_135311.1, on the reverse strand, counting down.
TGCTTAAGGGCCTCCCTAAGTTACTGAAGCTGGCCTTGAACATGTGATCCTCCTGTCTCAACTTCCCGAATAGCTGGGATTACAAGCATGCACCACTGTGCCCAGCTTGATCTCTTGATTTTTAATACCTCCCCTCACTTGTTGCTAAGGACCTTTGGCTTAGCATGAGAGCTGGGGTTTTTAGAGATTTTGTGATTTTAGTTTCCCTTCATAAAGAAGAACCATTTGGCTGCTATAGAAATGATTTATGGATGGGTCCAGATTTATTAATCACCTCTGAAGATGGAGAGGAAATTAAAAACAGGGAGTCCACTCTGGGCTAAAGACAATGTAGGTTGGTCGTCCTTGCAGAAGACCTTGCCAAGGTCAAAGGCCACAAACAACCAATTTGGACCAAGGTTTCTAATCTGAATTTTAATTTCATGTGCTTTGATTTTTCACACCATTTTCTCTCCAAGGTAAAATAATGACTATTTTAATTGGCTGCCACTTACAGAGAGATTCCAATAAGCACGATGGCATCCGTACATTTTTCTCTGGCATTCCATGTGTGCTCCAGTTCTTATGATCAAGCTGGTGAAGCTGACTTTTACTGCATGCTGCATGCCATGATCAGTTGACTATAAATTAAACCCTCTTTTCCAAAAGCCATTTTCCATTAGTGCTAATTTGTTTGCTTCTCATTTCCACTGATCATTAGAGTCTCTGGTCATGAGCACCAAATTGGAAATAATTTCCTTGACATTTCAAAAAATTTTCTCCCCTTCTTGAATGCCATTTGGCTGCAGCTAAAGAACATTATGGTTTGCAGAAGAACAGTTCACTCCAATTACAATTTAACTGACCGTTCATGGCACTGAATCCCTGTCCTCAGTGTCCAAAGATGACACCACTGCTGACATTGCTATTTCCTGTTAAAGCTGTAAAATGCCTCATAGACTTTGCTCTGGCCTTCTTGGATGAAGATTCCACCACTCTGCACATGGCAGCTTTGGGAAGTTGGTAGTTTTATGGAACTACATATCATGGACATTCGGATATAACCATGTAAACAGGAACTGGCTGGTTTCTTTACTCATTCACTCTGTGGGCATTTATTAAACATCTCTTTTATGCCAGACCTGGGGACACAGAGATAGGGAAGATCAACCCCTGCCCTTGAGGAACTCACACTCTAGTGGGAAGGAAGGTTAAACTGTAGAGCATATTAAAGGAAGAGGTTATATAGATGGGACCACGGAACTGAGAGCCTAGCTTTCTCAGGGAATTTGCCAAAGGGCAAGGAAGAGCTGGCCATTCCTCATGGCAAAGCAGCCTTGAGATGCACACAGCTGGGAATGGTGAGCAGTTGAGGTCAGTTCTAATGCAGAAGTGACTGGAGATGAGGGTAGGTTGCCACCAAATTTTGAGGGGCCTTGAATGCCATATTTAGTATAGACTTTATTGTGTAGACCACAGAGAGCTGATGGAGAAATCTGGAGGTGGAGAGGGAGGAGGTGTAAAAGTTTGGGGAGTGAATAGTCAAGGAAAGACTTTGTTTCCAGATATATTTGGGTTAGTGGGGATTAAGAGTGGATTTGAGAGAATGGTGGTACATGCCTGTGATCCCAGCAACTCTGGAGGCTGAGGCAGGAGCCAGCCTCTGCAATTTAGCAAGGCCCTAAACAACTTAACGAGACTTTGTCTCAAAAAGGGTTGGAGATATAGCTCAGTAGTTAAGCGTCCCTGGGTTCAAACCCTGCACAACCTTCTCCCTCGCCACCCTACCCCCCAAAAAAAGAGAGTGAAAGAAGTCAGAGGAGATGGAAAGACTGGAGATGGAAGGGTAGAATCCAGTGCCGATATGGTAATGTTAAGAATGGAAGGGAAGGTTTGGAGATGTATCCTCAATGGTCGCATGGATGAGGCTCTAGGTTCAATCCCCAATATCAAGAGGTACAGAGGTGCATGCCTATAGTCCCAGTTACTTGGGAGGGTGAGGCTGGAGGATGGCTTAAATCAAGGAATTCAAAACCAGCCTGGGAAACATAGTGAGACCCTGTCTCCAAAAAAAAAAAAAAAAAAAAGCAAAGAAAGAAAAGATGGGCTAGGGATGTAACTCAGTGGTAAAGTGCTTGACTAGCTTGTGGAAGGAGGCCCTAGGTGCAATCCCCAGCACTGAAAAATAAAAAATGGAGGGTACAAGAGGGGGTCCTCCTTGAGAGGCCCAAGTAGGAAAAAAAGTTATCCATGTATACTGCATGATTCTTCCCCTTCTTTCATCTACCACAGAAGATCAGGTACCACATCCTGTTGCATCTACCTATGTGGCTTTTCTATTTCTCTCTACCCCTGGTAACTTCAGCATCTTTTACTAGGATTTTAGTTGGCTTTCTAATTGGTGTCCCACCTCATCTTGCCCTCTTCCAGTCTTCTTTCTATGCTGCAATAGGGGGATTTCTAAAACAAAATTGTTTCTTGTCGCTACTTAAAACCCTTCAATGCCCTCACCTTGCTCTCAGGAGAGAGTGGGAACTCTGCAGCAGAGCATGTGAAGCGCTTCATTCTCTGGCTCCACCTCTTCTTCCTGCCTCATCTCTCACCACCTCATTCTCATACTGTGCTCCAGCCTCTCAGAACAATCTCACCAATAAACGTAAGAGTAAGCACGATTGAGGGTTTTCTGTTAGGTAGTTCATTGAGCCTTATGGGATTTTATTACCTTTTCACAGGTAAGGGAACCTTGAGAGGTTAAGTAACTTGCCTAAGATCATACAGCAGGGAAGTGGAAGATCAAATCCAGTGTCCATGGCCCTAACCATTGTATTTTACTGTCTTCCACTTGGAATTCTTTATAGCTGTACTCTCTCACCTCTGAGCCATTACATCTTTTATGCCTTCCACCTAGAACACATTTCTTGGCCTCTCTCCTGGCTACAGACTGTCTAGAAGGCATCTTCTCTCAAAAACTTTCCATAAGATTCAGCATCCAAGCCAAGGCCAGGTTAGGTGTCCCCCTCTCTCCTTCCCAGAGTGTCCTATACTCACCCCATCATAGCCCTTATCACACTACTGGAATTGAAATCACTTTTTTTTTCTTGTTTTGGTGCTGGGGATTAACTCCAGGGGTGCTGAGTCATATTCCAGCCTTTTTTATTTTTTGTCTTTTAAAAAATTTTTTTTAATTGTTAATAAATCATTATTTTATTTATATATGGTGCCGAGAATTGAACCCAGTGCCTCACACATGCTAGGCAAGTACTCTACTACTGAGCCACAATCCCAGCCTTATTTTTTATCTTGAGACAGAGTCTCACTAATTTGTTTAGGGCCTCACTAAATTGCTGAGGCTGGTCTCAAACTGGAGATTCTCCCGCCTCAGCTTCCTGAGCTGCTGGAATTACAGGCATGCACCACCATATCCGGCTGAAATCACTTTTTTACAAGGCTCTAGGCCACCTTTTATTCAAATTTTGTATCCCTTGAGGGCAAGGTTGTTTTGTTTTTTGGTGCTGGAATGGAACCCCAGGTCTCAAGCATACTAGGTAAAGTTCTATACCATTGAGTTACACCCTCCAGCCCTGTAGGGAGAATGGTCAATGGGAAAACAGTGTGTAGAATGTTTTTCAGAAGCTTTTCTGTAAAGTAAAAATAATCTGAGATGTCTGGAGGACGATGTAGGATTAAGGTTTTGTATTGATGTTTGCTTATTTTTGTTTAAAGATAAGCAAACATTGAGTAGGCTAACAAGAAAAATATGCCTAAATAAAGGGAATGATTGAGGATAAAAGAGAGGAGAGAGTAATGGCTAGAGAAAGGTCCCTGAGGTGTGGAGGGTAGGAGAAGAATAGATATGGATGGTGATAATATAGGAAGCAGGACGAGGAAAATGAGGACATTCTTGCCTAATGGCCTATAACTTTTACTAAGCCCAAGAATAGTCTTTTTTTTTTTTTTTTTTTTGTACTGGTTATTGAACCGAGGGGCACTTTACCACTGAGCTACATCCCCAGGGTCTTGCTACGTTGCTGATGGTCTTGCTAAGTTGCTGAATCTAGCCTTGAACTTGTGATCCTCCTGCCTCAGCCTCATGAGCTACTGGGATTACTTGTGTGCACTACCATGCCCCACCCAAAACTAGATCTTCTGAGAACAGATAGAGGAGCAGGTGGGAAGGGTGAAGAGCTTAAAACTATAGACATGGCAGGGGGATTGTTTCTGTCTAGACACAGAATTTAGGATTGTTTTGTTTTGTTTTGTTTGTGCCAGGGCACTTAACCACTGAGCCATATCCCTACCTTTTTTTTTTTTAATTTATTTTGTATTTTATTTAGAGATAGGGTCTTGCTGAGTTGCTTAAGGCCTCACTAAGTTGCTGAGGCTGGCTTTGAATTTGCAGTCCTCCTGCTTCAGCCTCCTGAGCCACTGGGATTATGGGCATGGGCCACCACGCCCTGCCAAAATTTAGGATTTAGCTCCTGAGTTTGAATGCTGGGTTGGAAGTCGAATATGGATTCATACCTCTCCTCTGTGTTTCAGCAGAACCTGAGATATATCTCCTCAGAGGGCTTTTCCCTTTTCATTATAATCCTCTGGTTGCTTGCCTCTCTGCCTGCCAGTCTGTAAGCACGTTTAAGGTAAGAACTATGCTTGTATGTTAACCAGTACCAATTTCAATGCCTGGCTCAGAGGTGGCACCCAGAACATCTGTTTAATTAATGTGTAGAGTCAAGGAAATTAAAGTGCTAATTATGAGCCCAGTATATCATATGTCAGTTTGTTAATGTTTACTGAGGATGCATTATGTGCCAGAGACCATGCTACCTCACAATTGACTATACTAGCAAATCTTGGGTTAACAGGAAGATATATGTCAAAGTCATTGATGAGATCCTCATTAAAGCACCCCTGGGTTCAATCCCTGGTACCAAAAACTAAATAAATAGATAGATAGCCCAGCAAGTGCCTAGTGTAGTAAATGAAAAAAGACCTTCCCCAAGGTATACCATCACTCAATTTCAAAAAAGGTTTTAAAATCATCTGGAGTGAAAAGCTTATAAAGGTGCAGGAATCAGAATGACATCAGACTTTTCATCATCAAAAGCAACTAGCAGACTCAATCTAAGGCAAGTTTATTTCTAACATAGAGTTAGACATTAACCAGTCCAGCTTGAAGTCAAAAAAGATATTTTTAGACTTTCTGGGATACACATACACATACACATACACACACACACACACACACACACACACAAACACACACACATAAACACACACACAACCCTGAAGCTACTAGAAACAGTGCTTCAACAAAACAAGGGAGTTAAACCAAGGAGGAAGATGTGGGATGTAACAGAGAAGAATTGTGAAAGGAAAGTTTAGGCATTTGTGTACTAGGCTTATTGAGCAGCCTGGTACATTAAAGGAGAAAGACAGGTCTGAGGTCAGAGGTCTCTAGGGAAAAGATGGAACTGGTCAGTTACAAATTGAACATTTGGAATAATTACTGCTAATGTTTTAAACATTTAGAAAAAATAGCTCTGGGTTCTTAGAACTAAATGATTAAAAACCAACCACAACAATGATTAACTCCAAGTAAAACCAAGTTGTAAGAAGAGAATGCAATATAGTTTACTAATTGAGTGAAGAGTTTATTTACTTGGTCAATAATGTAAACACCATTGATTTAACTGTAAATTGTTAGAAACTATATTGTGAGGATGGGGGAGTAAAGATGGGGGTTAGAGTGATACAAAAAAAATGAATTCCTCAACTGCCAGAAGATAAATAAATATGTATTATCTAAATCAAGTAACAGCATATTCATTTACTAAAGCTGTCATAACAATGTACTACAGACTGGTTGACTTCGACAGCAGAAACTTTTTTTCTCCTAGTTCTGGAGGCTGAAAGGCTGACCTCAGGCATTGCTAGGCTGATTGCATCTGAAGCCTCATTGGCTGGTAGATGGCCCTCTTTTTTGTTGTGGGGGGATATTAGGGATTAAGCTCAGGGGCACTTGACCAGTGAGCCATATCCCCAGCTCTATTTTGTATTTTATTTAGAGACAGAGTCTCACTGAGTTGCTAAGTGCCTTGCTTTTGCTGAGGCTGGCTTTGAACACGAGATCCTCCTGCCTCAGCCTCCCAAGCCACTGGGATTACAGGTATGTGCCACTGTGCCCAGCTAGACGGCCATCTTTTACCTTGTCTTCACATAGTCTTCCCTCAGTGTGTATCTGTATCCTAATCTCTTCTTAAGAACACTAGTATATTGAATAAGGGCTTACCTTAATGATCTCATTTTACCTTCATCACCTCTTTAAAAACCCTGTCTCCAGCCAGGTATGGTGGCGCACACCTGTAATCCCAGCTACCTGGGAGGTTGGTGCAGAACGATTGAAAATTCAAGGCCACCCCAACAATTTAGTCTCTCTCAATTTTTTTTTTTTTTGTACCAGGAATTGTATGTAGGGGCACTTAACCCCTGAGCCACATCCACAGCCTTTTTTATTTTTTTGTTTTATTTTAAGACAAGATCTCATTAAATTGCTGAGGCTGACTTTGAACTTGTGATATTCCTGCCTCAGCCTCCCAAGCTGCTGGGATTAAGGGTATGTGCCACCATATCGGACTCAAAATTTTTGAAAGATGAAAAGGTCTGGGAACATAGCTCAGTAATAGAACATCCCTGGGTTCAATCCTCAGAACGTAAAAAAAAAAAAAAAAAAAAAATATATATACACACACACACACACACACACACACATATACAGTGCATGTGTATTATTGTATATATTATATGTGTATTATACGTATATATTTATATATATATATATATATACACACACACACACACACACACACACACACACATATAATATAAACATCACACACATAATGGAGGAAGACTGAGATCCAGACAATCCTTGAAGGGCCATAATGTGTAGCATCCTGCCTAGAGTGTCCTGCCCTGTGTCCTGGAATTTCTGGATGCATCTCTGTTAGCACGTGGAGCTTTGATTGCAGGGAGAGTCATCCTGAGAAAGCTAATGCTGGTGTTTCAACCCTCCTGCCTGGGGTCTAGAAGAGCCACTCATACCCATTTTCTTGAAGCCATTGTGGCTGTTGAAGGTGGTGACAGCCTCTGAAAGTTATTCTCAGGCTTGAGACTGTATTGGCATTCACAATGATGATGGCATCATCTGAGAGGTTTTGGTCATTTTTGTGTTTAGACTGATCCACAGTTGTCCATCTGGTGGTCTTCCTCGCCTAGGTTACATAGACAACCCTCCCAATGTGAACACACATCCAGTGTCCTCTGGGGGTAGTGGAGGTTGGTATGTATGTATGTCTGTCTCAGCATGCCTCAGGTTATTGCTTGCTAATAAAATTCTGATAGCTGGGCTCCATCAATATCTCAAATACATGTGAGGAAACGTTAATTTAGAATCAATTTTAGGATGTTTCAGACTGTAAAGTCCTTTTAACTAGATCTCTGGCGAAGATGTAGAAGCACTTTATGGGACTGTAAATTTCATGTTGAACAGTCTTTGTGAAATACACATCTCCCCTACACACAAGCTGTTCTCTCCATATCAATCATGGCCTCTGCACGTAATGTTTCACAAATATTCTGTAAATCACAGAAAACCCCATGATAATGTGAAATATGACTTTCACTTGTCTGTTAGACAAAAGAATCGCACATACCTCTCTCCCATCAGCACTAACATTTGTTATGGATAATAACACTTTCAATCACAACTATTTTTGGAAAACGGGTTTATTTTAAACCCTCCCTCCCCCACTGAAAACACTCTCCCAAGGACACAGACTCCTACAAACCACAGCTCATTAATCCAACTATGGGATAGGAACTTTTTCTTCCCACTAACTTTTTAAAAAGTTGTTTTGAAGAGTTAATATAAAAGTCCTAGGTACAAGGTTAAAGAGCACTTTACCTTAGCCACTTGGCATAAGAGGAGGAGCTGCATCTCTAAATACCCCACATCTCTGACCCTGTGTGAAGTCAGCCAGGAGAGAGGCCCAAGTTTTTAGCAAGTGCTTTCATTTATGTGGCATCCTGTGCTCTTTCGGTTATGGGCATCAGCAGCAGGGAAGTGTTTAACTTTGGTACTGGGGATTGAACCCAGGGTCACTTTGCCTTTGAGCTACATTCCCAGCCCATTTTAGTTTTTATTTTGAGACAGGGTCTGGATAAGTTGTTTAAATTGCTAAGGTTCAAGCTTGCAATTATCCTGCCTCAGCCTCCTGAGTTGCTGGGATTATGTGCCTGGCAGAAAGCCTTTAGCTCTTAAAGAACTGATGTTTACTACCTTGATATTCTTAATCCCATCACAACCCAGCTAGAGCTTTCCTGTTCAAGGGGCAGATGACCAGTTCTAGAATGGATTTTGCATGTAACAACACCCATGTTGTTACTCTCAGCGGGCAAGGGGAAAGCAAAACCCACAAGGTTATAGATGTGCATGGTTCTCAACATTCTGGTAACCTGTTTTCCTTCCCTTTGTAGCCAACCTCAGAACGACTGATTGATCATGACTTCTATAAAAGAACAGGCAGCAATTAGCAGGCTCTTAAGCTTTTTACAAGAGTGGGACAATGCTGGCAAAGTTGCAAGGAATCACATCCTCAATAATTTCATTCAAACCAACCAAGGCAAGACTTCCCCCGAATTGGAGCAGGAGTTTTCCCAAGGAGCCAGCTTGTTCCTTGTACGCTTGATCACCTGCCTTAGAATCACGTATCCTTTGCTGAACTGGGAAAACAATAGGAAATTTCAAAAGAGAAAACAAAAAGAGAGAGAGAGAGAGAGAGAGAGAGAGAGAGAGAGAGAGAGAGAGAGAGAGGGAGGGGAGGATTATTAAGGGAGCTTTTCTCTTGATTTTCTCTAATATTTTAGAACAGGACATTTGGTGATAAAAAAATATCCCCAAAGTCAAGAATTCCATCAACTTCTATCTTCCCAATCTGTAAGTGTGTCTCTATTCTCACCTCTATCCCTTTTTTCTCCCATCAGAGTTGAAGTAGATATTCCTTCTGTCTAGGGCTAATTTGCATTTGTTCAACCTTCCCTTCCCAGTTCCTTAGGGACTTTATTTTTTTCTTTCCTGTAGTTGACCCCTTTGCCTCATTATCAGCTTTTTTCATCAGTATTTTATATGCTGGAATCTCTTTTGCCTTAAAAATAAAATTCAACCCCTGCCTCAAACATAAATTGCACCCAGATCCTGCCCCTCCTGGTGAAGCTTGTTGAAAAGGCTATTCACTCTCCCTGTCTCCACATCATCTCCTGGTTACTCCTGTGCCTACTCCTATTCCCCCGACCTCACTGACTCAGGTCTTGTCAAGGTTACCAATGGTTTGCTAATTACAGAGCCCAGTAACTATACATCCTCATTCCTTATACATGACCTCTGCGTGGCATTTGTCAACCAATCTTTCCCACTTCTCAAAAACACTCTTCTCTTGGTTTTGTTCTTCCCTTCCTTCTTCTTTAAGGGAACACCTTCTCTTAAATGTTGTTGTTCCTTGAGACTCTGTCTACATTCCTCTTCTCTGCTCACACTGTCAAATTCTCCCTGAGTGGTCTCCTCCATTTTCATGATAATTTCCCTCTCTGGAATCTGGGCTCCATATTTATATGTCCAGCTACCGCCTCCACTCATGCCTCAGGATGACTCTCATATTTCTGGCTTGGGAAACTAGGTTTATAGGAAGAGAATATCAAAAGAGGAGCAAGTTTGGGTGTAGTTAAGTTTGGTTTGGGTTATGCTGAGTTTGAGGTTCTTGTGTTCAGGAGCCCTGGAGGCATATCAGGACTGAAAGCAGATTTGGACATCACTGAGGTGACTGTTTGCATTATGGGAGGATCTGAGAATATTTTTATTCTGTCTGCCTGTGGATTCATCTCAGACCATTTTGTTTGTTTTGTTTGGTTTGGTTTGGCAGGACCAGGGATTGAACCCAGCTGCACTGTACTACTGAAATATAACCCAAGTCCTTTTTATTTTTTTATTTTGAGATGGGGTCTCACTAAATTGCTCAGGCTGGCCCTCAAACTCGAAATCCTCCTGCCTCAGTCTCTCAAGTAACTGGGCTTACAGGTGTACACCACTACACACAACCTACACCCCCTTCCTTTTTTAAATTTGTTTTTTAGTTGTAGGTAGACACAATACCTTTATTTTATTTATTTATATGAGGTGCTGAGGATTGAATCCAGGGCTTCATAAATGCTAGGTGAGCGCTCTACCACTGAGTCACAACCCCAGCCCTCAGAGCCTTTTACTATATATTTTTTTTTCCTTGCCTGAACCCTTTCCCCTTCTGAACACCCCCTCCTTATTTGACTAAGTCCTCCTCCCTTATCCAGACCTCAATTTAAACGTCACTTTTTAGAAAGCCCTTTGCTGAGCCCCAGACTACCTGAGAACTGGAGGTTCCCCTTACAAGTATTCACAGCACTCCCCCTGGTCTGATGGTCATAGCATTTGATTGTTATTACTTGCTAAATATCTCTTTTGCCCCCACTGGACTGTAAGCTCTATAAGAACAGGAGTCACATCGGTCTTCTTCATCTACCCATCTCTCATATCTGTTATCTAGGACAGCTGGCACATGTTTGCTGAATAAAGGAATGAATGAACCAGAGAGCCTGCAGCTAGGCAGAACTGAAGGCTTAATTCAATGCAGCTGTCTTTTTCTTACATTTATGTCACTGATAAAATTATTAGTCAGCCTAACATGGTAGCACACACCTGTAATCCCAGCTACAGGTATGACAAGGCAAGAGGATCACAAGTTCAAGGCCACCTGGCCAACTTAACAAGATCTTGTCTCAAAATAAAAGTAGGGGCTAGGGATGTAACTCAGTGGTAGAATGCTTGCTTAGCATTGCATGAGGCCCTGAATTTGATACTCAGCTCCACCAAAATAAACTTTTTTTAAAAAAGTAAAAAGGACTGGGGATATAACTCAGTGAGAAAATACACCTAGTTTGGTTTGTTTACTTTTTAATTATTAATCAGATTCAGGCCTAGAACACAGACCAAAAGGATTACCTCTGAAAATGTCTCTAAGTTGACTCTCATGTCCTCATTTTGGTGTGCATAAAAGAGGTTTAAAACAAAAATTAAGGCTGGGAACATAGCTCAGTGATAGAGTGCTAATCTAATATCGTGAAACCCTGGGTTCCACAGTCAGCCCAGCAAAAAATTAAAAATAATAACAAATACAAATTTACTAGGCTACCTCCCTACCCCAGGGTTCTGACTTAACAGATTAAGTATAGGACCCTGACCTTTCTTTCTTTCTTTCTTTAATTTTTATTATTTTAGTTGTAGTTGGACACAATACCTTAATTTTATTTATTTATATGTGGTGCTGAAGATCAAATCCAGGGCCTTGCACATGCTAGGCAAGCACTCTACCGCTGAGCCATAACCCTAGTCCCCTGACCTTTATTTCTAACAAGTGCCCTGAGTGACTCTGATGCTATGGTTTATATATCATGCCTTGAGAAAGGTCAGTACCTATAATCTGGCTTCTCAACCCACAAGTCATAATACTTACCTCACCATGGTTATCAGCAACCTCTGTGCAGCCAAATCCAGACTTCTAATTTTCCTTCCTTGTCTTACTTAACATTTTCTTTCTTTTTTTTTTTAGTATTTTTTAGTTTTAGGTGGACACAATATCTTTATTTTATTTTTATGTGGTGCTGAGAATTGAACCCGTGCCTCACGCATGCTAGGCAAGCACGTTACCACTTGAGCCACATCCCCAGCCCATTACTTAACATTTTCCATTTGACCACAGGGTGAGGTGAGTGAGGCAGGATCTCAGGTTCAGGGTCAACTCTTGTTTTTATGTAAAACGTTGATATTTGATTCATTATGAATTTTATATTAATTTGACTATTTTAAATGTTGCATTGAAATATGATTTTATTACTGAGGTTTTTTTGTTTATTTTTGGTACCTTGGTGGGGGGTTACTGGGGATTGAACCCAGGGATGATTTACCACTGAACTATATCCCCATCCCTTGTTATTTTTTATTTTGAGACAGAATCTTGCTAAGATGCCAAAGTTGGCCTCAATCTTACAGTTCTCCAGCCTCGACTGCCCGGGTTTCTGGGATTATAGGTATGTGCCACTGCACCCAACTTTGATGCCCCCTTATATTTGAGATCCAAAGTAAGTGCTGGGCCTCCCTCACCTCACGTAATCTAGCCTGATTGGCCACTGCCCCTTTTTAAACTCTCTTCTCCTTGTCCTTCTTCTATTGCTGTTTCTTTGTCTCAGCTGCAGAATTTCCTCCCACTCCTTAAATGTTAGTATTTCCAAGAATTCTGGGTTCAGCCCACTTCCTTTCTTATTCAGTAATTGCACTTGGACTAGGTATTGTCATTCTTCACATCTCAGGTGCCAGTCACAGTGCCTAACATTTAGTGGACATTCAGCTAATGCTTGTGGAATGACTGGAGGAACCATCATTTAAATGTACAGATGTAAATTCAGTTTCTATACCTAGAATTATTTATAATTTCCTAACTTTTTTGGGAGGGGGTACTGGGGATTGAACCACCCCTTTATTTATTTATTATTTTGAGACAGGGTCTCACTTAGTTGCTTAAGGCCTCCTAAGTTGCTGAAGCTGGCTTTGAATTTGTAATCCTCCTGCCTCAACCTCCCAAGCTTCTGGGATTACATACATAAGTCACTATGCCCAACTCATAATTTCCTAACATTTGTGATCCTGTAATATAACAGAAAGAATAGACCAGCTGAAATGATTAAAGCGTTTTGAAAATTAGAGATCCATGTCTCCTCCCCAACCCTGCAGTTATAGTGCATTTTGGAGAAAAACAAATGAATATAGAATCATCATCTTTTTGTAAAACTGACTACCACATAAGCCTAAACCTTTTTTGATAATCTCAAACTTCCAGAATAGATCAGCTACAACTAAGGATTTATATATTATAATAACAAAATTAAGCTGGGCACAATGGCACATGCCTATAATCTTAACAACTCAGGAGGCTGAGGCAAGAGAATCCAAAATTCAAACCCAGTTCAGCAACTTAGTTAGACCCTCAGCAACTTAAGGAGATAAATAAATAAATAAAAAGGACTAGTGGTGTATCTCAGTGGTAAAGAACCACTAAGTTCAATCCATGGTACTGCCAAAAATTATAATAATGGCATAATTATTAGTTACCATTTATTGAGTCTTTTTTCATTTTCTAGACACTGAATACAAATATTATCTCATTTGAACATAACATCATCCTAGTAGGTGACAGTTATTATAGATAAGAAAAAACTGACCTTGAAAAGATTGAGTATTTTACTAGTAAATGTCAGAGACTAGGCTTAGAACGGGTCTGTCTGGCCCAAAGGATCTCCCACTTGGTGGATGGTACAGACCCAGAGCTCTACCTGCAACACCATACAGGGAGATCACCCACACCAGCAGCCCTACCCCACTCCCTGTGTCTACAGGCACAAAGGCAGGGCAGGAAGAGCTCAGGCTGTCAATCAGCCTTCTGAGGTTCAAATCCCAGTTCCATCAGTTCCCTTTGGTTACTTCATGTTACTTAAGGACTAAATGGAAATACTGATAGTGTCCACTGGAGGGCTGTAGTGAGGATTGTATGAGACAATGCAAGCAAAACAGTCAGCACAGTACCTGGTACTCGTTAGCTACTGCTGACAATGTGGCAACCTTCTAGAACTAAATCATGGAAATAATAGACCAGAAATATGTATAGCAAGTAACTATGAAAACAAGACTAGCCTGGGACAAAGAGAAAAGATGGTGACAAAAGTTGGTCAGCTTTGTTGGTTACTGAAAAAAGGAGGAGAATCCACTGAATTAGTAACAGGGTAGAGAATGGGGGAACAGGGAGGGGATAATGTAGGAATAAAGAGACTGCCATGTGGCCAATATCCTGGCCCCCAGCTATGGCGGCAACAGGCAAGAGAGCCTGGCTCCAGAGCAAACACTGTTTTTGCAGTAAAGAGCCTTTCCTAATGAGCCAATCTGTCTCTACTTCTATTGGCATCCTGGGAACCAGGGTGCAGCACAGATAATTTGCCTCATGCCCCCACCCTCCCCCCAACAAAGCACCATTACCTCCAACCCATTACATTAGCCTTTATCAGTCTTGGAAGCTCTCAGTCATCCTCCATGAGCTGCAATAATTTCAGCTAATTTCTTAAGTGTTCTAAGAGCCTGTGATGTGTTATGAGCCTAGTAATTGTTGACTGGTTCCCTTTCTGTTGTGGCTTGATTTCATACCTTGTATCCGAGCTGATGCGTGCTCTGGGTGCTTTATTACAATGAGGCTTTTTGCAAAGACTCACATTAAAAAATAACATTAAATACTGAGGTAGTTTTAAATCAGAGTTTAATTTTTCTTCCATCTCCTGTTATTCTTATTAGGAAGCTATGCAATTCTTCATAAGGATAGTGACCTCCAGTGTAAAACTTTGAGCAAGTATACAATTAAGAATTAATGATGAAGCTGATTGTTTTTAGAGAAGTCTAGGAATGGGGCCCAAATAGTGAACTATACTGAGATGCAACAGTGCAAGGATCATGGCTTAAAGAGATTTGGGAAACTGACCCTCAGCTTTTTCTCTATGCACCTTTGATTTATACAAGCATCCTTGCTCCCTAGAGAGCCTGTCAGAGCCAAGGTGGCTAAACTATTACCCTGGAGGAACTTCCTGGAGAACAAGGAACAACACAGCACCCATCCTCTGTGTGTTGCCCCTTCCTTTTCAGCTAGTGGCTTTTCTCAGGCTAAAGGGTGCATTCCAGCTGCTTGGTTTTCCTGGACCTGAGGAGTTTACCCAGGATGAGACACAGGATCTGTTTCTCTAGGAAAAACCACCCTGTGCCGCAGTCTGGCTGGGCACAAATCACGAGCCACTCACAGCTTTGTAGATTCAAACAACATTTCTTTATTCCCGATCTCACACCGACCATCTACAAACACGTTCTGGGGAAATCCACGTTCTCTGCCCAAATCCACACACTCCACTGGGCTTCTGTCTCCCAAAAAATACTGTCTGAATCCCTAAGAACTCAAGAGGAACTCAGGCAGCAGAATACGCCCTATTCCTGGCAGGAATAATCTTCCTAAACCGGGAACGCCCTAAACTTGGATTATCCTAAACCAGGAACACCCTAAACACAGATCCGCCCTGGTCCTTGAGCAAGGTCACCTTCCACTAAGCAACATGGGGGTACGCTGGCAAGGAAATTGTCATACCTACTTGGCTAATGGCTCCCAGCAACCCTGAAATGCACTCTTTGACTTGTTGTCCAGCTATATGACTGGCTCATGTTTAGAAAAGCTTCTGAAGTCCATTGGCATCTTCTTATCAGCTGTGGGCAGGTGAGTACCACTCTAGAGAAATTCTGGAGTCTCATGGTGTCCTTGGCATTCATACCACATGGAATTCTAGGTATCTGTAGGTGCCCCATAACCTTCAGGATGGGCCCAGAGGTCATGCCCCCTGCAGTCTGCTCCAATTGCTCCTTCATCCCATGTTCCCCATTAGCACTTTATTAGTCAGTACCTTTTTTTTTTTTTTTTTTAATGGTGCTGGGGATTGAACCCTGGGCCCTGTGCATGTGAGGCAAGCACTCTACCAACTGAGCTATATCCCCAGCCTGTCAGTACCCTTTTGATTGAGAATAATGGAGAACTAATTCATAAAGAGGATTTATTGGCTTGTTTAACTGAAGAGGCCAGAGGTAAAAATACATATTTCAGGCCTGATTGGACCTAGGGGTTCAAACACTATCATCAGTATTTGGTTCCTCCCTCCCTCTCTCCCCTCAGTGTCTCCATTTGTTCTCTGTATTCAGAGGCCTCTGTGTGCTGGGGTTCCCAGGAGCTCCAGATAGGCAACCTTTCTTTTTTCTTTCTTTCTTTCTTTCTCTCTCTCTCTCTCTCTCTCTCTCTTTCTTTCTTTCTTGTACTAGGGTCAAATTCATGGGCACTTAACCACCAAGCCACATCCTCAGCCCTTTTTTACATTTTATTAGAGACAGGGTCTCACTGAGTTGCTTAGTGCCACGCCAAGTTGCTGAGGCTAGCTTTGAACTCACAATCCTCCTGCCTCAGCCTCCCAAGCTGCTGGGATTACAGACATGCTCAGCTCAGATATGCGCATGTCCCAACTCAGACATGCATGCTTATAGCTCAGCTATACCAACAAGAAACCAATCTTTCCCATGGAGTCCCAAGAACATCTTGACTTTTGAGCCTCATTGGATTGGCTTAGTTCATATGCCTGGCCTCAAACTAATTTCTGCATTCAGGAGGATGATGTACCTGTCACCTGTTTACCTCACCAAAATCACATGACTCATGAATGGAACAGGCACAATTCCCAAAGGGACAATTAAGCTGCCTTTACAAGAAGAAGGGGAAACAGAGGCTGGAAAGTACCAAATAAGAAATGTCCACTTTGTTTAATCCCAGCATTTCCTGCTAGGAAGAAGAATTTCCAAACTATTATACCACTTTACCTGTGGACATTTCCTAGATAGGAGGCAAAATATGTGAGGAAAGGACCTTAGAATCCCTTGGATCAGTGTCAAGAAACTTGTCAAGTGTTTTATATCAACTCTTATATTCCCTGAACAGTAATCGATACCTGATAGAATTTCTGGAGGTCGGAGGTGTCCTAACACTCTTGGAAATACTTGGACTGGAGAAAATTAAAGAAGAGGACAAGAAGGAATCCATCAAGCTACTTCAGCTTATTGCAAACTCTGGCAGGAAGTACAAGGAGCTCATTTGTGAAAGCTATGGTGGGTACTGTGTGTGATGCGATGCTGATTCCCCGCGCTCCCTGGGACCCTGGGTGAAATGGTGGCAGTACCCACAATTGCTATGGGACAGATTCATCATAGAACTGACTCACAAGCAAACATCTCATACAGTGGTTCAATTAGTTTCTATCCATATCACCATCAGAAGGCCAGACTTAAGATTTTTTTCTGGCTGGGCTTGGTGGTGCATGCCTACCATCCCAGGGACTCGGGAGGCTGAGACAGGAAAATCATGAGTTCAAAGCCAGCCTCAGCAACTTACCAAGGCCCTAAGCATTTCAGTGAGATCCTTTCTGTAAATAAAAATACAAAAAACAGGCTGGGGATAGAGCTCCATGGGTGAGTGCCTCCTGGGTTCAATCCCTGATACTTAATATATATATATATATATATATATATATATATATATATATATATATATATATATATATATATTGTTATTTACTCAAAAATTTTAATGGTAATTTTAAATATACCCCCTTTCACCAATGGCACACACCTGTAATCCTAGTATCTCAGGAGGCTGAGGCAGAAGGATAGATAGTTCAAGACCAGTTTCAGCAATTTAGTAAGACCCTGACTCAAAAAAAAAAGAAGAAGAAGAAGAAGAAGAAGAAGAAGAAGAAGAAAAAGGGCTGAGGGTGTAGCTCAGTGGCAAAGTGTCCCTTGGATTCAATCCCCAGTACTAAATAAAGAAAAAAAAATCAAAACAAATTCTGCATCTTTCACACATTCATTCACCAAAGACTTATTAGCCACTGCCTAAAATCCTGTTGAAATTGAATTATGCATGACTTTAGAAATAAAATTAAATTATCAAAAGATTAAAAGACTATTATGTGCCAGAGACATACAAGGGTGCTGGGGATATAAAGATGAACAAAATACAGTCTCCATCCTTAAAGAGCAGTCTGGTGAGAAAGGTAACCATTCAGTGATTCCAATGATCTATCAAGTACAATGTTTGAGAAATGTAAAGAGGATGCCATCACCCACACATCCCTGTTTCAAAGCACTTCCCACCCTGTGCTTTCATCAGGGTTCTCTTCTCGGTCTCCTCCATGGCCTTTCTGTGCCTCAGTGTCTTCACCCATAAAATGGGATTACTCTCTTGGGGCTGGGGTTGTGGCTCAGAGGTAGAGCACTCGCCTAGCACGTTGAGGCACTGGGTTCAATCCTCAGCATCACATAAAAATAAAAGATATTGTGTCCACCTATAACTAAAAAATAAATATTAAAAAATGGGATTACTCTCACTGTAGTTTCTGGAGTTAAATGAAGTAGTCAAAATATGTTGCAAACTGTTGAGCACTCTACAAGTGTTATCATCTAGCTGTAAAAATATGTGCTTATTTACTGATTTATTTGGTTTGTTTGGGTTTTTTGCTGTTTTTGTTTGTCTCATTGGGTTTTTGTTTTGGTTTGGTTTTTGGTACTAGGGAATGAACCCTTGCCACTGAGCCACATCCCCAGCCCTTTTTATTATTTTTTATTTTGTGACAGGGTCTCACTAAGTTGCTTAGGGCCTTTCTAAGGTGCTGAGACCAGCTTTGAACTTGTGATCCTCCTGCTCCCAAGTTTCTGGAAATATTGCCATATTAAAAGTTAAAACATGAATTTTAGCTGAGTGTGGTGGTGCCACACACCTATAGTCCCTGCATTTGGGAGGCTGAGGCAGAAGGATCACTTGAGCCCATAAATTGGAGACCAGCCCGGGCAACATATTGAGACCTCATCTCAAAAACAAAATAAAACAGATTTTTTTTTTTTGTACCAGAGATTGAACCCAGTGGTGCTTAACCACTGAGCCACATCCCCAGCTGTTTTGTGTATTTTTATTTAGAGACAGGATCTCACTGAATTGCTTAGAGCTTTGATAAATTGCTGAGGCTGACTTTGAACATACGATCCTCCTGTCTCAGCTTCCCTGGGATTATAGGTGTGCACCACTGTGCCTGGCCATAAAACACAGATTGTAATACACCTATGCTGAAACAAATCCTCTGCCCCCACACAACTAGAGGTAAACAAAAGAGTGATTCAACATGAAAAACCAGTTTCCATTTTGATTTGATTGAACAGGCTTGGTTGAAAAAGTCTTAATTCTGCTCATATTATGTAATCTTGAGCAGAGATTGTTGTCATAGACTCTTACAATTTAGCATTTTCTCTTCTTTGCCCAGGTGTACGATCCATAGCAGAATTTTTGGCAATATCTAAGTCAGAAGAGACTCAGGAGGAAGTGCAAGTTCTGTTGGATTCTTTGGTCCATGGTAATCCAAAGTATCAGAATCAAGTGTATAAAGGTCTAATAGCTTTGCTGCCCTGTGCGTCCCCTAAAGCTCAGCAGCTGTCCCTGCAGACACTCAAGACTGCCCAGGTGAGCCAAAGCTGCACGCTCCTGTGGTTCTGATTCAAATGCAGTGGTCTTATAATTACCTTCCGCAGTTGCACTTCCCATGGGCATGAGAAACAGAGCTCAGCCTCCCACAGCATGTCTGCTGTTCAATCAGCATCACTTCCAGAAGGCCAAGCCAGGGCAGAGAGTTCATGTCTCCCAGCAGAGTGATTTGTCCTGTTTACTTAAGGATCAGAAAGATGCTGGCAGACTTAAAAATGGTTGAGACAAGCAACAAGGATGATGAAAGGACTGGAGAAAAGATTAAAGGCGTTGATTTGATAGGGAGAGAATCATGGTGCATTTGTAGAAAGCATGTAAGTGAAGAGGCCAGATCTCCACTGTTTGGAAAAGCTCCTTTCTTATGACTTCTGCCCCTCCCTCAGTGCCCTAGAATGCAAGTGAAGTCCTATGTAGGACATGGTGACCATGGGAAGACTCTGTGCCTAGTAGGGAGGGGGACATGGTTTTGATTTGAGTCATCAAAAGCTGTCAAAACTGCTTCAGATGATGGGTTGGAGGCACGGAGAACAATGGCAGAGATAACAGGGCCTGAATGGTGGCAGTGGCAGGGGGAATAGAGGTGACCAGGTTGGATAGATATTTCTGAGGTAGAGGATGCGGGACTAAGGGCAGTGAAAAGAAAAGGAGTCAAAGATGACTCCCAGCTAGGTGCAGTGGTGCACGCCTATAATCCCAGTGACTGGGAGACTGAGGCAGGAGGATTGCGTGTTCGTGGCCAGCCTCAGCAACTTAGTGATGCCCTAAGCAACTTATCGAGACCCAGTCTCAAACCAAAAAGGGCTGGGGATGTAGCTCAGAGGTAAAGAGCCTCTGAGCTCAATCGCCAGTTTAATAAAAAATGACTCCTGGCTTTGAGCTAAGACAGCAGAGTGAGTTCTACAGCCCCAAGAGGGCTGGAGTGAAAAAGAGAGATCAGTTTGACTTGGAAGAATTAGGTTTTGACCCAATAAATTTGATGGGTTTGATAGTTTCCAAGTGCCCCATTTGAGGAGCAGGCCAAGCTGGCTGCAGAAGACAGAATTGGGTCACTTTTTCAAAGAATACTGAACCACAGCCTCTCTCCCACAGAATTTGACAGCTCTCAGGTGACCCTTGGTGTAATGCTTCTTCCTCTTAAATGCCCCAAGTGATTCTGATTCCTAGCTCAATTGAAGAATCACTGCCCAGAACATCTGGGAGAAATACCCACCGGACAGTGAAAAATAACGGTCTGAAACTCCAGAGCAAGACCCAAGATGAAGATGTCAGTTTGAATTTCATGAGCAGAGAAGTGATAACTGAAACAGATGTAAATAAGATCCCCAGGCAGAATGCACCAAGTCAAAAGAGAACAGAAGGGACACCAATCCCCAAGACTTAAGATGAGCTGAGCCGGGGAGAGGCAGCAACATGTCTCTGGTTGTCATTAGTATTCCCAGCTCCCAATAAGTGCCTCCTATACACCAGGTACTTTTAGGAGCTGATTTACCATGTCTCTTTCAGTCTTCACAGTAACTGATAGAGGCAACATGGGACAAGTTTTAAGAGGTAGAAAAGAAGCAATTTATTAATTCTGCTCATATTATGTAATGGGTGAGGTTCCTGCGAAAGAGAAGATCGTGGTTGAGTCCCACTCTCCCTTGTGTCCTCCCTTCCCCAGCCAAGAGCACAGACCTTGTTCCTACACCTCTATCAGGTGGCCAGCTATCATCGACTTCGTGTGTCCTGAGCTTGAGGGTTCAAAGGCAACCCAGGCAGATCCTCAGTATGTTCCTGGCTGCCCATCTCTGCCTCTCTTCTCTATGTTCCTAGGAGGGCCTAGGCCCAGTGACTCACCACTGCTGTCTCCCTTGCCGCCCCTTTCACCCAGGTACCTGTCTGAGTTTTGTTTCTTCTGGGTGTATAAGACCTAACATGCACACACTTTCCTGTTGTCTGTCTTGTCAGTCCATCATTGGAACCACACACCCCAGCATCGTGGACTGTGTGCTGAAGGTACTAGGCACAATGCACCTGGAAGTCCAGTATGAAGGTAAGGAGGACTCCTCTGGGTGGCCCAGGGTGGGCATGAGAGCTAGGTAAAGTACCTCTGGAACAATATCTCTTAGTCACAAAGAGCCTTGTTGCTGAGCATTCTGGATAGCCTTCACAGATGGAAGACCCTGGTTTAGTGCCAATCAGCAAGTTACCTAGAAAATGATAGTCATTCTCCATGCTTCAAATCAGCCATATGGTGCCTTAATGTGCCTGGGTCCAGAGTTGGCCTTTGTTCCCAGTCTCATGTGGCATTTCCCCTCTGAACAGAAGTTTCCCTTGACTGGAGGTATAGAGCCTCCACCCCCAGCAGCACAAAAAGAAAAAAAAAAATCACCTGGGGAATGTCCTTCTTCTAAGAAACTACATTGACTAATAATGGTATTAATAAGTTTTCATGTATTGAATGCCTCTATGTTCCAGCCACTTTCCATACATCATTTCATTGAATTCTTAAAATAACCATAAGAATACAAAGCCTGATATGAAACAGTTTTTCAAATGTTGAATCAATGAATGATGGAGGTAGGTGTTTTTATATTTTCCAAAATAACACATACAAGCACAGAGAGGTAAAGTATGCTTCCCAAGGTTACACAGATCTGAATTCAGACTAGATCCATCCGACCCTAAAGCTTATGCTTTGACACAGAATTCATGCAAGGCATTCAAAGAATCTCATTTCCTTTCCTTTTCCTGTCATGGTTCAGAGAAGGGATTCTGTTTTTAACAAGAAGGGTCAAGGAAGAGTTCACTGAGAAGGTTGTGTTTAGACTAAGCCTTAAGATCGGAAAGGATTTTGGAAGGTAGAAAGGAGCAGAGCAGGGCATTCTGGGAAGGGGAATGGTAGAAATAGAGGCATAAAAACAGGGAAGTGCAAGATGTGATTGGGGAATGACATCCCACTTGGAGTATTTTTTTAGAGGCAGTGTTGAAATTGAATGTCAGTCATTTTCCTTTCAGTCGTGTTATCGATTTTGTGTGTGTTTGACCCCTGCAGCTATGTATGGGTGTAGGCCTTATATGCTGAGAAGTAATGCTGTGTCAAAATTCACTGATAACCAACTGGAGCAGAGCACCCTAGAAGCTGCCAGTGAGGGGGTGGAGTGGTAGAGGGACCTAAGTTAAGGTCAGAACCAGCAGGAGGCAGAGTTGCTGGCACTAGAGCCCAAGGGTGACCTGGCAGTGGAATCACGTTAGGAAGCTTAATCCAACAAACCCAAGGAGACAAGACTGGGTGGCACTGAGAGTTTACCACACCACCTCCACCTGGCAACACAGCCATCCCATTATTTCCCAGTGGAAGCATTTTCTTCTCTAAGTCCTTCCTGGACCCTGCCTTTAACCCCTACTCCTCCCTTCAAACCACTCTGGCACCCTGGCCTCACAGTAGTTCCTCCCTCTATTAAGAGCAGTTATCTCCAAAACCGTAACTGCCCTTTACATAGATTATGCACAATTTCAGTGTGACTGCCATGGTTTTTATCTTTGCATCCAAGCATGTGTTTGGCCTCCATCCCATACTTGTTGAGCAGGTGAGGGAATGCTGCACGTCCACACTGCATTAGTGCTCCCTGCTGAGTACCCTTCTGACCAGACCTCTGAGCAACTTCCGAGTAAAAATGAGGACCGATGCATCTCTTTTTCAGCTAAGGTCTAGAACACAGTGGGTACTCAAGTAGAGGTTTGTTAAATAAATTTATGAAGAAATGGTCTAACTTCAGTTATGCTGATGAACTTCCAGATTTGGAACTGGCTCTGACCTCTTCCACTATTGGCTCAGTTTAGAGCCCCTCTGCATTTATTCAGTAAGTACTAACACAGTATATATAACCCAAATATAGAAGCAGTGGAAGCATGAAGCTTCGTCACTTCTTTTTGGATTGAATGTCACCTCATGTGATTACAGTGAAACTGTGCACCTCAAAATAATTTCATGTTCCCAGACTCATAACAGGTGCTCACTAAATATCAGTTGAGGGGCTGGGGTTGTAGTTCAGTGGTAGAGCACTTGCCTAGCATTTGTGAGGCACTGGAGTTGATCCTCAGCACCACATAAAAATAAATAAATAAGTAAAAGTATCAAAGATGAGATTAAAAACCTTAAAAAAAAATAAAGGGGCTGGGGATGTAGCTCAAGTATTAGCGCGCTCGCCTGGCACGTGCAGGGCGTTGGGGTCGATCCTCAACACCGCATAAAAATAAAAATAAAGATATTGTGTCCACCTAAAACTAAAAAATAAATATAAAAAAAAAAGAAACGTTGGTTGAGCTGGGTGCAGTGGCACATGCCTGTAATCCCAGGGCCTCAGAGGCTGAAGTGGGAGGATCACCAGCTTCAGCAACTTAGCAAGATTCTAAGCAACTTAGACCCTGTCTCAAAAAAAAAAAAAAAAAAAAAGTTCTGGGGATGTGGCTCAGTGGTTAAAGAGCCCTGGGCGCCAGAAAAGAAAAAAAATGTCTGCTGACTGAATGAGTTAATCTTTTTTTTTTTTTTTTAATCAAATACTTCAAAATAGTTTAACCCAAATATAGAGAATGTGTGTGTCGTCATTGTCCACCAGGGGGAACTATTTCACTCCATCAGTGAGAGCTGAAGTTAGAGACCAGGTAGTTTGCTTCAAAGGCAGGGAAGGAGAGTCTGACGGGCCTTAGATGTGGTTCTAACAGAGGGTGAGAGAAGCCGAGGTGAATATCTCATAGTTTGAGGACACCAAATTTCAAAACCTTGGGGAAACCCCCAGGATGATGATAACAGAGTAGAGGAGAAACCTGTGACCAAGAAGAGTCTGGATGGCAGTGATGAGAAGGCAGTGGATGGTATAGGTGAGTGGACTGGCCTTAAAAGGGTAAGGTAGGGTTTGTTTTGGTTTTTGACTAAATACATATTAAATATCCGTAGTGTGTCAAAGACTGCCAGGCACGGGGTTTTGTTTGTGTTTCTGAGAAGGAGAAAAATAACTGGTTTAGAAGATGACAGATGGAGGGTGTTCATTCTACCTCCTATGCTGGAAGGGCAGGGGGGAGGCTTGCTGCCTCTGAGAATGCAACCGAAAGTAGAATTAATCCCCAGGGAAGGGTCGAGGTGAAAACAGGTGGTGGGAAGGCTGAGGGGCCTGGTGTCTGTTAACCCTTCTGTAGTGCATGTCAGCCAAGGAGGGGCCAGTCGATGGCCTCGCCCCCTGTGCATCAAGAACTCCCATCTTCCCACCCCCAGGTCTATCAACCTCCCTGACCCGCTCCTATGTCTTCCTTGTTGCTCTTGCAGCCACCTCTTTTGCTTAGACTCTTGAAGCCCATTTCCTCCAGGACTTTCCCTCCTATCATTAGCTCCCCCTTTTCCTCTGGCAGAGCACTCCACTGATGTGCAAATGTTCTCTGCCATCTCCCATCTTAAAAAAGAACCCCTGGGGCTGATCCAAAGTCGTCCTTGGGAACCTGTGGACTAAGGAATATTTAAAACATAGGTCCCAAGACAGGCACAATTATAGTGTTTGAAGATGTACACCCTTTCTTGACCCCAGCTTCCCCTCTGGCTCTTCATTTTTCCATTTTCTTTCTCCTTGACCTCTTAGCCGCTTTTGGCCACTTGTTGGCTTCTGTGATGTTCTCTCTTCCTGTTTTCCTCCTGCCCACTAGTTTCTCCTACTTCTCCACCAGACTGTTGGGTCAACCTACTTATCATCTCTTTATCTACACTCCCCACCCACCACCCTCAGGGCCTTACACTTGTTAAGAAAGTGCTCTACCACTGAGCTATATCCCCAGCATTTTATTTTTATTTTTATTCATCTATCTATCTATCTATCTATTTATTTATTTTTGGTATCAGGGATTGAACCCAGTATGCTTAACTACTAAGACACATTCCCAGCCCTTTTTATTTTTTATTTTGAGACAGGGTCTCACTTAGGGCCTTGCTAAACTGACTTTGGACTCACCATCCTCCTGACTCAGCCTCCTGAGCCACTGGGATTATAGATGTATGCCATTGTGTCTGGCCCAGCACTTTTTATTTTAAGACAGGGTCTTGATAAATTGCCCAGGCTGACCTTGAACTTGTGATGTCCCACTTCAGACTTCCAAGTAGCTGGGATTATAGGTGTGCACCATCATGCCTGGCTTTTATCTACATTTTTTTATCTTGCTCCCTGAGTGATTTTGTCTAATGTAAGGGCTTTGAATAGTATATAAATGCCAATAAATACCATATAAATAACAATATAGATCTGTTTCTCTGGCCTGAAGTCTCCATATATCTCTAATAGAGATCTCAAATTAATGGCTACAATGAACTCATTTTCTTCCCTCAACCTATTCTTCCTCCTATTATTCTCTATCTCAGTAAATGGTACCCATCAACCCAATTGCTCAGGTAAAAACTTTTAAGACTACTACCAAATCACCTTTCTCTTACCTCCCACCCCAGGTCCTTACCAAGTCTTATAGGCAATATTTCCACTTTGCTTCTCTTTCCCTACTGGGATTTCCCTCATCGAAGCCACCATCCTCTCTCCTAATCAATCTTCCTGGTTCCATTCACCTCTGACCCCTATAATCTGATCTCCCTCTGCAACCAGAATGATTATTTTAAAGATACAAATTAGGGACTGGGGATAACAAACAGTGGGATAGTGCATGCTTCATACTTCTGGCACAGAAGATTCTTCTCCAAGACCTTAGACTGATGGACAAATATAAGCTCAGATGTCACCTTTAAGAGAGACTTTCTCTGACTTCTCTCTCTTAACTTTCCCTTTTCCTCATACCCCCCCACCTCGGTGTCTCCAGCATGTAACATTATTTACCCAGTTTTTTCAGCCCAGTGCTGGTAGTTAAGGGAAGTCTAAAGTGACTCTGCATTTCTTTTTTGTGGTGTTGGGGATTTGAACCCAGGGCCTTGTGAATGCAAGGCAAGCACTCTACCAACTGAGCTATATCCCCAACCGCAGCCCTTCATGTCTGAAGAGTTCTTAGTGCTAAGGAAGAGGGCATGGAGAAGAAGGAAAAGAAAAGTTTCTTGGAAGAAGGAAGGAGATGGTAATTCCTCTATAGCAGAGGATGGGTATTCTGGTGACCTACTGCTTGTAGCAAACCACTCCAAATTTAGTGCAAGAAAATTACCACTATTTTATTACACTTACATATTCTGTAATTCAGGGATTTGTACAGGGTACAGCAGAGATGGATTATCTCCCCTCCTCAGTGTGTGGAGCCTCATCTCAGAAGATAGCAGGGGCCACAGCTGGGACTAGAGTGAGGCTAGCAAGATCAGGATCATTGATTTTCCCTTTTGCCTCAGGATTCAATATGGCTGCACATCACACTCATACTGATCCTACCTTCACTTCACATTAGGAGATGTTGTTCAACAATTTTTTATTTTTATGAGGACCTTATTATTATATAATTTATTTTGATTTCTGACTTTTTGCGACCCCTGCACCAAATTCTGTAACTAAGGTAAATCCTGGAATCATTTGTGGGCTTGGAGGTAGCACCTACATGTGGCCTCTTTCAGTAGTCTTGGCTTCTCATAGCTTGGTGGCTAAATTTGAAAAGGGAGCAACCAAGATGTTCTAGTGTGAAGCTGGGAAGCCTTTTTTTAATATTATTTTTTAGGTGTAGATGAACACAATGCCTTTACTTTATTTATTCATTTTTATGTGGTGCTGAGGATCAAACCCGGGGCCTCGCACGTGCTAGGCGAGCGCTTTACTGCTGAGCCACAACCTCAGCTCCTAGGGGGCCTTTTTTGACCTAGCTCTCAGTCCCATAGCATCACTTCCTACTCAGATTCTAGGGAAACAGGTAGACTCAACTCCTCAATGGGAAGAAGGTTAAATAATTTTGTGGCCAAGTTTTAAAACCACTGTGGTAGGATACATCAGACCTGAGAGAGACATGCGGTGATGGCTGTTGGTCTGTCCCTGTGGTAGGCTTCTCTCGCTTCCTTTTCCTTCCCCTTCTCAATATCTTAATGCAATTTCCTGAAACATTTTTGTCTTCCAGAGTAAGGTTCATAAAAATGAGATCTCCTTCACACCTGTGTAGGAGAAAGGGCAGGGAAAGAAGCACTGGGTCACATCCAGGGGAGGCACCCTGCTCTCTGGTCCCCCTGCAGGGGATTCTGATTGTCATTCTTGTCATATTCTTCACTTTGAAGTGGAAATAACTAGGGAAAGTGTGCTGGCTCCCACATCACCTGATGTCTAAGCATAGTATTAAAATTTTAGAAATTATTTTAATAATGATCCCATTGAACATAAAGTGAGCCAAAATCAAAAATAAGGGGGGACTTCTCCAAAGCAGTCCTGCCTAGAATTTATCTCCATTTTGTAATGGTTTTAAAGTGAAAAATGCTCCCAAGGAGAATTTCTGTTTCAGGAATTAGTGGTGGGTGGGGACTTAATCAGAACTAGCAGCCCAAACAGCAGAAGTCACCACTCATTGGCCTCCCTGTCTAGAGAAGAGAAATTTCATACATTGAAAGTATTTTGGAAAAAGAAATTAGTGAATTATTTTGGGAATTTAAAGTAAGTGTGCATGTGTGTGTGTGTGTGTGTGTGTGTGTATGTGTGTGTGCAAATCTATTGCTATTTTTTACAAATGAATTATTACCTAAGGAACATAAAAATTACTATGTCTGACTTCATTAGAAGCAGAATAATTTACTGTAAATTAGTTTGCCAAATGCATACTTACCAAAAATCAGTTGGCCAACTGATCAATTTGCTGAGTGGCCAATTTACCAAATTACTGAAGATAAAGTTTCCTTTAAATATTTATAAAGTTTATTGCAGCCTGTATTGGTTGTCTAATGGGTCCTAAAAGATCTGGGAGAAGCCAGATTTTCAGGATTCTTAGGGGCTTCAGACTCCTCTGGCCCCAGCACCCGCTCTTTGCCCTTTGTTGGCCTCTCGTCTCCCTTATTTTAAAACAAAAATAAAAAAGGCTGGGGATGTAGCTCAGTGGTTAAGTACCCCTGGGTTCAATCCCTGGTACAAAAAGAAATCATTAATTAAAAATAGAAAGAAGTTGCACACTGTCACTTCTGTTGTATTCTGTCAACCGGAAGACAGTCACTAAATCCAGCTCCTAGTCCAGGAAAATTAGGCTCCACTTCTTAAAAGGAATCATATGAAGAACTTGGACACATTTGAAAACCACCATACCATCTAATAAAATTTGCTAAAAGTTTAACAAATATATGTATAAGAAATAAGTTTGTGGTAAAAAGGAACTGTTTGTGAAATTGGAAAATGATCATTTCGAGAATTTTAAATTTGTCTAATTGACCTATCGACTTACTAATGAAATGATTGTGTTTTATACATCAACCCCAAAGTACAGCAGTGGGGTCAATGGCTAAGCAAGCTACTGCACTCACATAGTAGAACCCTCTAGAGACGTTGGTGACCAAACAGGACAGACATGGGCAAGAATGTGTGACATCTCTTTCTCCTGCCCTTAAAGGCCTGGGGAGACTCTGGCAGTAGACAAAAACCTCATTATTCATTTTCCTTAGGTTATTGGTTTTGGAAGTTGCTTTGGTTCTGAAATCAACCACAGATTTGGTTTACCTCTTCATAAAAGCACCTTTAAAATTGAGGTGAGATTCACATAACATAAAATTAATCATTTTAGCTGAGTATGGTGGTGCACACTATAATCCCAGCAACTCAGAAGGCTGAGGCAGGAGAATTACAAGTTCAAGGCCAGCCTCAGCAGCTTAGCAAGCCTATCTCAAAATAAAAATAAAATGGCTGAGGATTCTGGGATTGTGGTTCAGCGGTAGAGTGCTGTCCTAGCACTTGTGAGGCACTGATTTTGATCCTTGGTGCCACATAAAAATAAAATAAAGGTTAAAAAAGGTGGGGCTAAGGATGTAGCTCAATGGTAAAGCACCCCTGGGTTCAATCTCTGGTACAAAAAAAATATATATTAACTATTTTAAAATGAAAAATTCAGTGGTATTTAGTACAATCACAATGTTGTACAACTACAAATTCTGTCTAGTTCAAAAACATTTTCATTCCCCCAAAAGGAAACCCTGTACCCATTAAGTAGTTACTCTCCTTCTCCTCCCCTCATCCCCTGGGAACCACCAATCTTTGTTCTGTGTCAATGGGTTTATCTATTCTGGACATTTCATATAAATGGAATCATACAATACATGACTTTGTGTCTGGCTTCTTTCACTAAGCATGTTTTCCAAGTATTTCCACATTTTAGCTCCTGTCAGTACCTCATTCCTTTTTGTGGTTGAATAATATTCCACTGTATGGCTATACCACACTTGGTTTATTCCTTCATTCATGATGAAAATTGGGCTCTTTTCACCTTCTAGCTATTGTAAATAATGCTGCTATGAACATGCATGTATATGTATTTGAATACCTATTTTCCTTCTGGGTGTATACCTATGAGTAGAATTTCTGGCTAATACAGAAATTTTGTTTAACTTGTTAAGGAATCTGCCAAACCATTTTCCACAATGGCTGAACCATTTTATATTCCAACCAGCAATATATGAGGATGCCAATTTGGTTGTTGTTGTTGTTGTTTGAGACAAAGTCTTCCTATGTTGCTCAGGCTGGCCCCAAATTCCTGGGGTTAGGAGATCCTCTTGCCTTTGCCTCCTAAGTAGCTGGGACTATAGGTGCCTGAGGGTTCCCCTTTCTCCATATCCTCACTAGCGCTTGTTATTATCTGGGGATTTTTTAATTATAGCATCCTAGTTGATAAAAATTGCATTTCCCTTATGAATAGGAATGCTGAACATCTTTTCATCTGCCTGTTTTCTTCTTTTTGAATTTCTTCTTTAGAGAAATGTCTAGTCAAGTCCCTTTTCGTTTTTTTGAAATTGGGTTGTTTGTCCTTTTATTGTTGAGTTGTGAGAGTTCCTTAACAGACATATGGTTCCTCTCATTATGCAAGTTGACTTTGCAGGTTTTTTTCCGGGATTGAACCTGGGGCTTCACACATGCTAGGCAAGTGCCCTCCCACTGAGCCACACCCCAGCCCCATATTTTCACTGACTTGATAATATACTCTACTGGTTGGTTTTTAAATGATTTAAGTTTCTCATTTATTCATTTATCTATTCCACAGAAGTTGACATGAAGATGGGCACTGAAACGTATAGTAACAAAGGAAACACGGCCCCTTCTCTCATAGAGATTTGTTACGTTAGCAATAATAATAGTCATAATTAGTAATTGCCACTAAGATGACCCAGATGACCATAGGCCAAGCACTGTTCTAAGCTCTTTAATCATCTCCTACAATCCTCAGAACAACTGAATGAAGTAGGTACTGTTTTCATCCCCAATTTACAGA
The DNA here is from genome assembly GCF_048772815.1 of Callospermophilus lateralis. Taxonomy (NCBI): domain Eukaryota; kingdom Metazoa; phylum Chordata; class Mammalia; order Rodentia; family Sciuridae; genus Callospermophilus; species Callospermophilus lateralis. Next base: position 110,586,423 of record NC_135311.1, on the reverse strand, counting down.
TGAGGAAACTGAGGCACAGAGCAATTAAATGGCCTGTCCAAAGTCTCAAAACTAAAAGTGTGTAAGTTGTAAGTCACACCCAGGCAATCTGGCTCCTGGGCCACCTCCTCACCACCACAGCATCCTTCCCCTCCAGTGTTAGCAGAACAGGGCTTTCTTCATTTTTACCAATTTTGAGAAGCAGACAAATCCTAAAGATAGCTGGGGAAGTAGCTCAGTGGCAGAGTGCTTGCCTAGCATGCCCTAAGTTCAATCCCCAGCACTGCAAAAATAAAAATAAAAAAAATCCTAAGGACAGACAACTGCATTAATATTACAGTAAACCATTTTTTAACAATTATGTTTCTTGCTTTGTGCCTTTCTCAGGATTAAGCATGAACCATAGGAGCTTTGGCCTCAAAGAACCTTGGACCTTTGCTTTGCTCCTCTGAGCTGACATGACAGCAGTTTCATCCCTTCCTGCTGTGTAAGAGGCCACCTGTCCTGTGTAAGAGGCCACCTGTCCTGTGTAACTCCACTGAATCACAGTCACAAAGCTATAACACCAAAACAGAGTTTTAAACATTTTTAATATTTCTTTATTTGCTGATTTAAGTACTGGGCATTGAATCCAGGGGTGCTAAGCCACTGAGATATATCCCCATCCCATTTTAATTTAATTTTATTTTATTTTTTGTATGTCAGGGTCCTGATAAGTTGCTGAGGGTCTTGCTAAGTTACTGAGGCTGGCTTTGAACTTGCCTCAGCCTCCAGAGTAACCAGAAATGCAAGCACATACCACCACACCCAGCTTTAAAAAATATTTTTCATGTTTCAATATTGGGCTCTAGACAGGATGTGGTGAAAGACAGAGCAGAACACACAGGAATCAGATATAGAATATAGTTGGTCAGGAAGATGCCTGACTCTGGTCTCTTCCTTACAACAGTGCAACATACCAAACATTCTTACTGGTGTCCTGCTAGAAAAGAAGGCAAACCTCTGTGGAGGTGCACTTCTCACATGTCACCAGTAGGTGACAGTCTTGTCTGGAAATGCACAGTAAGAAACAGGACACTAGTTTTCCAAGGCTCTAGTAGAAAAGAATTAGTATAGAACAAATCTCAACAGTACTGGGAGCGTCTTGGAAATGGCTGCATGTGTAGCCAACTTCTAAATTTACTCCTTTCTCTCTAGATGTTCAATAATCTCAGTTTATAAAATGAAATGACAATACACAGATTAACAGGGAAAACCCATGAATCTTATTAAATGCCTAAACACCAGAGCCATGCACAAGATGGCTAAACCTTATATAGAACTAAAGAAAGGAATAGTGGCGTGGCCCATGGCTATGAGGGGAAGGGAAGTGATAGCAAGTTATGGAACATTGAAGGGAGGAGGCAGATAGAAAGCAAGGGTTTTCTGGTTATGCAGAAAAAGTCCCCCAGGCAAGAGCCACCTGTGATGTTTTCTGTCTGACCAGGTGTCAGACTTCCAACCTCTTTTTCTTGTGAAAATATCTTTCATAATAAAAAAAAAAAAGAGAGGTATCAAGTGCTGGGTCTTGTGGCACTGGCCCAGCAGTTCCGGAGACTGAGGCAGTTTGAGGCCAGACTTAGCAACTTAGCAAGATTGTGTCTCAACATCTAAATAAAAAAGGGATGGAAATGTGGCTCAGTGGTTAAGTGATCTTAGATTCAATCCAAAAAAAAAAAAAGAATACCCATAGTCCCCAGATGCTCTGCCATTTCTAAGGCTCCTCTGCCAAAGAAATACTGAGCCAGCTGCTACAGCTCTGTCTCCTGTTCACTGTGATTCCCTGAGCACGTCATTTGTTGATTTCTTCATCTATTCACTGAGGGATTGCACAGGTGAGCATCGAGGTTTCTTCTGGTGCTGACAGACAATGGACTCCATAGTCCCTCTTTGAATTGGAGCAATAAGTTTTTCCTCTTGCACTCAAGTTTATTTGGAGTGTGAATGGCAAGTGCCTTGCATCTGGATTGTGAACCACTGCTTCCTTGGCACTAGCACTGTACCAGCACATTCTCAATCAGTGTTGGTGAATGAATTCTTAGCTTCACCAGATATGAACTCTCAAATGCTCAAACCCTTCTGATCACACACTCCTCCTCAAAAACTGTCATCTCTTCCTTCACAGCACTGCACTCTCCTGACTTCCTCCTACATCTGGAAACTGCTTCTCAGTCTTTTTACATTCCTATCTCTCTACCAGCTCCTTAGGTGTCGATATTTTTTCTCTCTCAACTTTCAATCCCAGGTCCTTCCTTCTCTTTGTTTGCTGTCTATGGCCTCTTCTTCATGCCCACAGTTTTATTACCACCTATAATGATAGAAACAATGGTAGCCAGCATTTATAAATTGTGCATTATGTGCTAGGTATTGTTCTTGCTCCTTACTCATTTAATCCTCCAAGCAAGCTGATCACATAGCTTGTTGACTCTCATTTTTACTCATTTTGTGGACAAAGAACACAGTGACTGAATGACTTCTCTGCATGTCAGACTACTCTACAAAATTCCATACCTATGTTGCCACTTGCCTTCTGATTATCTGCCCTTGGATGTCACCAACCATATTTCGAACCTGACTCCTGATATTCCAGCTCCAAAGCATTCCTTTCCCTCAAGGTCCCAATCTCAGTACAAAGCACCCAGCCGCCCAGGCTTAAAATGTGGGTAATTGCCATCTCTTCTTGCTTCTCACCTTCAACCAACTTCTAACAAGATCAGTTAGTTGTCTTAGTTCATTTCATGTTGCTATAACAAAATACTGAGGATGAGTAATTTCTAAAGAAAAAGTGGTTTATTTAACTCACAGTTTTGGAGGTCCAAGAGCAGCATGGTGTCAACGTCAGCTTCTGATAAAGGCCTCATAGCAGATAGCATCATGTGGTGGGAGAGTGTGTGAGAGACAGATGTCACATGGAGAAAGGAAGCAAAAATGCTGACAGAAGCCAGGCTCACTCCTTCATAACAACTGTTCTTGTGGGGACTAAACCACTCCTGGGAGACCCTATCCACTCCATGAGACCATAGCATTAATTCGATAACAACCCAATCACCTCCCACTTAGGCCCCACCTTTTAAAAATCCCAGTGGCTCAGGAGGCTGAGGCAGAGGGATTGCAAGTTCCAGGCCAGCCTCAGCAACTTAGAGAGGCCCTCAGCAACTCAGTGAGACCCTGTCTCTCAATAAAATATAAAAGGGCTGGGGATATGGCTCAGTAGTTAAGCACCCCCCAGTTCAATCCTAAGTACAAAAAAAAAAAAAAAAATACCACCACCTTTCAGTACAGTTACATTGAGAAATTAAATCTCCATGTGAGTTTCGGTAGAAACAAACCATGTTCAAACCATAGCACCAGTTGATTTTTTTTTTTTTTTTTTTTTTGGTACTGTATCAGGGACATTACCAGTGTCCAACTACATCCATATCTTTTTATTATTTTATTTTGAGACCAGGCCTCACTAAATTGCTGAGGCTGGCCTGGAACTTGCAATCCTCCTGCCTCACTTCCCGAGTTGCTGGACTTAAAGGCGCGCACCACCACCGCCCAGCAGCACCTGTCAACTCTGATTCCTCAGGGTCATTCAAATCTGGTTCTCCTGTCCATTGTGTCTCTACTGCTGCAATTCAGATCTTTGCATTGCTCACCTGCACTGGCCTCTAACCTGATGACCATCTCTCCAGCATTGTTCCCACACACAGTCTACTCCTAGTCCACCCAACACAATAGACCAATAGAGCATAGTGGTGGTGGTAAATATGGACTTTAGAATCAGAATCTGACTTTTTTTTTTTTTTGTATGTGTGTGTGTGTGTGTTTGTGTGTGTGATGCTGAGGATTACACTCAGGGCCTCCTGCATGCTAGGTAAGTGCTCTATCATTGAGCTACTTAGCTGTTTGATGTGGCAAGCTGTTCAACTTTTTGAGTCTTGGTTTCCTTTTAAATGGAAAAAAAATTTCTGCCCTATAGAGTTATTGGCACATGCAAAGCCCTTCAGAAGCTGGGGCTGGCCTACCTCCACGGGCTTAACTCTTATTCCATGACTGGACACCTTGTATCCCAGCCAGACCTCCCTTCCTTGCCTGGTCACAAATGTGACAAAACACTATCCCACATGCACTTACCACATTCCATCCCCTCCCTTCTCCTCATGACTTTCTCAACTCAAGCATCACCTTTTACAAGAAAACCTCCTGATTCTCCACTCCCCTCCCCCCTGATCCCTACCAACCAACGGGGCTTCTTATAGCACTATATCACAAATGTCAGTTTCCTTACTGGTATCCCACATTACTATGAGATGCCCTAAGAGCAGGGATTGTATCTTGGTCTTCTTCACAGCCCTAGCATAGAGGAGATCCTCAGTAAGTATTTCATTGGTTAAATGAATGAATCAATGAATAAGTCAGTGACAACTTAAATTTAGGACTTGGGTATAATCAGCACTGTAGGCTTTAAGCAAACCTCTCAAAGATGCTAGTCTTTTGTACCCTTGCTTTCTGAATGAATCTGCTATGCTTAGCCACTAGCATATCTGAAGAGTTATAATGACTGTGGTTCTTTTTTTTTTTTTTTAAGAGAGAGAGAGAATTTCAATATTTATTTTTCAGTGGACACAACATCTTTGTTTGTATGTGGTGCTAAGGATCGAACCCGGGCCGCACGCATGCCAGGCGAGCACGCTACCACTTGAGCCACATCCCCAGCCCCATGACTGTAGTTCTTGTAGAGACATTGGATAGGGACTAGCACTTTCACTGTGGGGATAAACAGTGACAGCTGTGAATTTAAAAACTAAATCAGAAATGATTCAGTGAGTAAATCTTCATTTTTCCAAGGAGCTCCAAATGGTACATAGTATAAACTGAATAGGCAGAAGTAGATATTTGTCTTCTGAAGTATTTGGGCCTGTATGGCCAGAAAATGCTTTGTGAACAAGGAAATTCCATAAAAATATCTTTGTCCATTCATTTCTAGATCTTTTTCTTTTTTCTTTTGTGGTACTGGAGATCAGACCCAGGGCTTCACATATGCTAAACAAGTGCTTTACCACTGAGCTACATGCCCAGCCCTCTCATCCATTCTTTTTTCTTTCTTTTTTTTCCCCCTGGCACCAAAGGTTGAACCCAGGGGTAGTTTACCACTGAGCTACATCCCTAGCCTTTTTTATTTTTTGTTTTGGGACAGGGTCTTGCTAAGTTGCTGGGGATCTCACTAAGTTGGCAAGGCTGTCCTTGAACTTGTGATCATCCTGCCTCAGCCTCCTGAGTCCCTGGAATTACAGGCATGTGCCACCTTGCCTGGCTCATCCATTCATTTCTACCCTGAATGTCCACCAAGTCATTTCTTGCTGCAGGAAGATCTCTATTAAGCACAAGCAGACATTTTTCCTAGGGTGCCCTGGCACAAGATGCTACCAGCTTTGCCTGGATAGAGCCCAGCTGCTAATGAGAAATATACTGCAGATGACAATCAAGTATATTCAAATACAAGGAGAAACCAACCCAAAATATGAGCTGCAGTAATTCAAGAGGAAAGACGAGATTTTGTAACCAAACTACAGCAAAACTAATGAGAAGGATCTGGAAGTTTCAAGCACCAGCCAGTGCAAGCTGGGGCCGCCAAGCAGCCAGGCTGCAGTTCTGTCCAGATGAGAGATTATTTGGGGAAAGCCAGGGAGGCTAGGTGTGCTTTGCACCTTCCCAGGGCTGGTCCCTTTTCCTCATCAATGTTGCTGGATCTGTGATTCCAAATTATAACCATATCTGAGCACCAGATGAGTACCTGGGATTGCAGGGGCTACCCTGGAAGGCCTAGATGAAAGGGGCAGCCCTGAGCAGTGGCAGGAAGGACATAGAAATGTTTCTGAATGAAGCAGCTGTTTCTGAATCAAGGAAGTCCACAGAGAGAAGGGGCTGCCCCGGAAAACTCTTTCCCAGATTATCCCCAAACACTGGAAGGAGTAGTACGGGATATCCTTGAGGATTTTCCACCTGGGAGTGAATTTTCCACCTGGGAGGACAAAAAAAGATGGGCTTTGTGTGGGGCTTCAGGAATTGAGCTGGTGTGCCCCACAGCTCTGGGGCCTGAGGATGGATGGGGGCTCCCAGGGTCCGGCACAAGGGCAGGTTTGTGGAGGCAGGCTGGTTCTATTGGCAGCATTTCTGTGACTTTCCTTAGACACATGCACCAGTCCAAAGTGGCTCCTCCTTCCTGCCAGAGTCTACCAGGAGGCTTCCCCTCACTCTTGTGGCATTTGCTGCTGTCAATGTTCAGCAGCCACACAGGAGAGTTGAGTGTGCAGAGCGCAAATCACAGGATGGGTTTGTTGACTGTCTCCGTTTCAGAGCCTCCATCTCAGTGACCACTGCTTTGTTAATAACAGGCAATAATGGTGTCCTGACACAGTGATAAATTGCCAGCACATGTTCATTATTAGGCACCATAAGTTTGTTTGAGTTAAGCAAGTAAAGTCACCGAGTCCTGAAAGCAGTTCTTTTGGAGACCCAATCTATGCAGTCCCTTTCACTAGTCACTTCACCAGGTGCCTTGTGCCTTCCACTGTGGAGGGAGGGTCATATCCCTTCACCTTTCTGTTGTGCCTGGCTCATAGAAAGCGAGTGTTCATAGAGTGTTGCTCATTTCTCAGCTGGCAAAGAAGTATGAGGTCCCAACTTTAAAGAGCTCTCTTAAAATTGGCCCTCGGGCTGGGGTGTAGCTCTGGGATAGAGCACTTGCCTAGCATGTGCAAGGCCTGAGGTTCAATCTATAGCACTGGGAAAAAAAAAAGACATTTAAATTTAAAAATTATAAAAGATAAATATGTAAATAATGTAAATGTGCGTGTGCGCACACACACACACACACACACACACAAAATGAGGCTATTTGCTGATTCAGAGAAATGAAGCCACATGAATAGGCAAAGTAGAGTCAGGCATGGTGGCACATGCCTGTCATCCAGTGGTTCAGGAGGCTGAGGCAGAAGGATCACAAGTTCAAAGTCTGCCTCAGCAACTTACTGAGGCCCTATCTCAAGATAAAAAATTAAAAATAAATAAAAAGAGCTGGGGATGTGCCTAAGGGGTTAAGCACCCGGTACCAAAAGAAGCTCTGCTTCATTATGGCTCCTTTCTCTTCCTTACAAAAATATCCAGTCTTCTCCCATCTTCCCAGATGTTCCCATAGCCCTCTGATGACCCCTTTTATAGCATTTGTCACCATACTGTTAACTGCTTGCCTGTACAGGCTCAAGGAACATTGGTTGAGTAAACGAATTCACTCTTGTGCAGCTCCTGCCAGGACAGGCGTGCAGATGCAGTTGTGTCAAAGGCCAAGCGAGTGCTGGAAAGAGAATGACTAGGAAGTCTCCAGAAAAGCCTGGCAGGAAATTCCCCCCCAGTAAATTCTAGTGCCCTCCCTCTTTCTAACCAAATTTTTTGTTCCTTTTGCTTCCATCTCTCCTTGTGCACTTAGGCAAAGTGCTTTACCTCTCTGTGCCTTTTTTCCTTAAATGTAAAATGGAGATGATAGTCATGGTGGTAAGTGATTATGGTGCCTATCAGTGGAATGCTGTATGGCATGAGCCAGGCAAAGAAGGGCTCATGATGGTTAGAGAGATTCTCTACATGCTGTCTATCTTGATTCCTCCCCCTTCTCATTTGATGCCTCACACCTGCACACATTTGCTTGCTCTCTCTCACCCCTTGTCCTGTTACCCAGCACAGCCAGGCTGCATGGTACATGCCTGTAGTCCTAGCTATTCTGGAGACAGACTTGGGAAGCTAAAACAAGAGGATTAATTCCAGATCAGCCTGGGCAACTTAACAAAAACTAAAAAGGGTTGAGGATGTAGCTCAGTAGCATAGTTCCCCAGGGTTCAAGCTCCAGTTCCACAAAAATAAACAAACAAACAAAAAAACCCAGGCCCTCTTCCCATGGATTCCTCCAAGCCTAAGGCAGCTCAGTTCTGTGGAGCCTCAGCCTCTATGGCCTCCTTGCTGAGTGAGCTCATTATCTAATCCGTGCAACCTCCTTTAACCAGGAGGACAGGAATGAGGTGGCACCTTTCTAGTTCCCCAGAGGTCTGGACGTGCTGGGCAGTAAAAGGCACTAGAAAGTGTTGACAGAGAGGACAGGGTAAAGAGAAGTGACATGATTCAAAGGACTCAGCACCCTCTTTGATAGGGTATAGCCTCCTGCCTCTCCATTATCTCTGCCCTTCCCCAGCCATTGAGCTGATAAAGGACCTGGTCAACTATGACGTGCGCCAGTCGCTGCTCAGGGGCCTCGTGGCACTGCTAATACCATCAGTCAAGGAGATGTCCAAACTGCAGCCCAAGATCCTCACTGGTAGGACCCCCTCGGATGAGGCTGCCTGGTGGAGGGAGGGGGGCTCCTTGCTCACAGCCCCTTGCTCTCCCAGACTCCCCGATTCTCCAGCTCACCACCCACCTGCCAGTGTTCTTGCAGCAGGCCGCGGCCGCCAAGACCATTGGGTAAGCAGGCAGTGGGTGGGGGTGGCTGTAGCAAGCCAGGCCGGGCGCTGCGGATGGCCTGCATGCCTGGCGGCACCTGAGAGCCAAAGCCTCGCGGAGCAACCTGATAACCCTGCCCAGGGTTCTGGCGCGCAGAGACCTGAGCACGGCTGAGGAGATGCTGCACATGCGCGTGGTGCACAGCCTGATGGCCGCCATGGGCAACACGGATCACAGCAACAGCCAGAGGCTGGCCAGCCTCACTCTGCAGGTGAGCCCGCGACGGTGGGGATTGCGGGGCGGAGGTGCGGGCGCTGGCGGTCACGGTCACGGTCACGGTCACGCCGCCCCTCCCACCCGCCGGCTGCAGTTCTTCGTGCAGACGTTCCCGGTGGTGGAGGAGCACGTGCGCAAGACAATGGGGGAGGAACTCTACCAGCTCTTCCTTGTAAGTGCTCCCATCCGGCCTGGCAGGTTGGTAGGAACGTGATGGTACCCCGACCCAGCCCCCCCACAGAGTGGGCTAGGTTGCCCCCGGTTGGGCTCTCCTTCCGCTTCTCCCCTTCCCCTAAGTACCCTTCCAGTCCGGCTGGGAGATGACCCCACCTGCAGCACCACTGTGCCCAAGCCCAATTCAAGAACACTCTGCCCTGGTACCGTAGCTGTGTCCATCTCATTGCTGTCCTCAGATCCACGGTGAGGATTTGTACATGAAAATAGATAGCATTCAGGCAGACATCTTGACAGCCAATGAAGTCAATGTTGCCAAAGGTGAGCAACAGCCAGGGACCTGGAGTGCAGGCACAGCCGGCACCCAAGCTCATGCTCACCTTTGCTGCCCACAGTGTTAGAACTTTATGGAGTCCCCAACAGCAGCTCGAGCGTTGGACTTGACCCTGGTGATCTGAATCAGATGACTTACATCACACACTTCACGGAGGCAAAGGCACAAGAGGATGAGGAGGCGGAATCAAAGGAGTAACAAACCCACTGTGGCATACCAGGAAGGCCAAGGTTGTGTGGCAGGGAAGCCTGACAGATGGCAGGAATCTGGGGTCAAGTGCAGGGTGACTCCACTTGGCTCCAGAGGAGGCTGGGGGTTATGCAGGCAGTGGGAAAGAAGGAAGGTTGCTGGCTGGAAAGGGTCTAATAAAAAGTCTTGATATCTGCCTGTTCTGTGTGCTTGTGGAAGGGGAAGGAGCTCAGCAAGAGCTATGGTGATGGCTTGGGGCGCCTCTGCTTACCTAGTTAAAAATCAGGTCCCTGTTAGGAAACTCCATTTAGGCCTGTAATCTCAGTCAGGAGGCTGATGCAGGAGGATTCCAAATTTGAGATCAGCCTGAGCAACTTAGCAAGACTTTTGTTTCAAAAAAAAAAAAAAAAAGTAGGTCCATGAGAGAAGAGCCACCAACAAGGGCCACCAACAGCCTGAAAAGTTAAGGGCCTAGCCTGAATAGAGTCCTACCTCAGCCTCCTGTTGGCCCCTACGCCCTCCTCCAGGACATCATATGTACCTGTTTTTCCCCTACCTCTATGGTTGCTTCTTATTCTCTTTCGCTGACTCCTCTTCTTCCGTCCAGTCTCTTTTAGGTTGGAATGAGGTGAGACTCTAACCTGGAGCCCTTTCTCCGTTCTCTTTTACACCCCAGTGATCTCATCCAGTCAGGGCTTAAATACCATTAATATGCAAATGACTCCCACATTTCTACTTTATTGGGTCTAAAATTGGATTCCTAGTCAGGTGTAATAGCACATGCCTGTAATCCCAGCAACTTGGGAGGCTGAGGCAGGAGGATTGCAAATTTGAGGCCACCCTCAGCAATTTAGGAAGGCCCTTAGCAACCTAGCAAGACCCTGTCTGAAAATAAAAAGGGCTATGTAGCTCAGTAGATAGTGCCTCTGGGTTTAATCCCAGTTCCAAAAAATTTTTTAAATTAAAATTGGACTTCTTGGGGCTGGGGATGTGGCTCAAGTGGTAGCGCGCTCGCCTGGCATGCGTGCGGCCCGAGTTCGATTCTCAGCACCACGTACAAACAAAGATGTTGTGTCCGCCGATAACTAACTAACTAACTAAATAAATAAATATTAAAAAATTCTCTCTCTCTCTCTCTCCTCTCTCACTCTTTAAAAAAAAAAAAAAAATGGACTTCTAATCCTGGGCCACCTTTACCATTTCAACTGATGGTAACTCATCCCCCTGTAACCCAAGACAAAATAGTGGAGTGCCCCTTAAAGTCTCTCCTTGACACATCTGTTCTGCTGACTGTCTCCAGAACCCATATCTCACCTCTTTCATTGCTAGTGCCCTACTCTCACTTTTCAATACAGCAACTAGAGTGAAACTTAGTTTCCTCTGAAACTTCAGATTCTGTCATCACTCTGCTCAGAACCTTGCCAGGCTCCCCATTTCACTGCTATGGTCTACATGGCCCTAAGTGATCTGGTCTCCCATTACGTCTCCATTTCTCTCTCTCCTTCACTCAACTCCAGATACAAAGGCCTCCCTGGCTAGTTCTGACAAACAAGATCTTGTTTTGGAGTTTTTATACTGGCTTCTACTGTGCCTAGGACCTCACCCCTGATAGTTATCCACATGGCTAACTCCCTCACGTCCCTTCACCTCTTTTTACATAAAAGTCACCTTCTCAAAGAAGGACAGTTTTGTTTTGTTTTGTTTTGTTTGTAGTGCTTGGGATTGAACCCAGACTCTTATGGATGCTAGGCAAGTGCTCTATTACTGAACTGCACCCCACCCAGCCCTTATTATTTTATTTCAAGGCAGAGTCTCACTCAATCACTTAGGCTTGAGATAGAAATTGAGCCTCTAAAGGAAAAATAATCCCTGTTAAAATATAGAACAAAAAGTTGGTAAGCAACTCATGAGCCAGACAAAGGAGCCTAAGAGATAGAAAAAGGGCCAAAATATAAGGATACACTGAACATTTCATCAATTACTTTGTAACTTTCCAGTTTCCTGTAAGTTTCTGAAGCAACAAGATTTCAATAGAAGAGATCATTAACTCCATGAGTCTAATTTTGTGGGCTAACATTCAATTGGACCATGACTCTTTGGCTTAATCACCAAATAGACCACAGCTAGAGATGTTGATGTGAGCTGAAACCTACATACTAACCAGTCCCCTAATGGAGAAACAATCCCTTTGGATTGTACATATCCCACCTAATTATGTACCCTAATAAAAGCTTGGCCTCAAGTGGCAGTACATCTCACACTCAAGATTGCCTGTATCCTGTTCTTGAGAGTGTATCTTCACCATTTATTTTCTAATATAATAACCCTTTCTCTTTTTACTAAAATCAGACTCATCTTTAACTTCTTTTCCACTATGGAGTCAAAGACCTGAAAGTTTGGAATACAGGTATCCTCTAGACCTCCTCAGATCCCCACATGGTAACAGGCTGGTCTCAGTTTTTTTTTTGTACCAGGGATTGAACCCAGGAGCATTTCCCACTGAATCACATCCCCAACCCTTTTTTATATATTATTTAGAGATAGGGTCTCACTGAGTTGCTTGGAGCTTTTAAATTGCTGAGACTGGCTTTGAACTCGAGATCTTCCTGCCTTAGCCTCCCAAACAGCATGATTACAGGCATGTGCTACCACACCTAGGGCTAGTCTTTTTTTGTAAATTACAATGTACCTTACTACGCTCTATACTCACAGACCCTATTGCTCTATTTTTGAAGCATCGTTGTTGGCTTATTCTCTATCTCATCACCTGACTGTAAGCTCCATTCGAACAGGGATATTTGTTTTGTTTACTCATACATCCCAAACATTAGGACAATGGTTGGCATGCATGAATGAATAATCCAAGTATTTGAAGCAATTGTCCTTCCAAAGGAAATGAAGTTAAATAGCAGTAATTTTACAGGTTGTCACAAGAGGGCATCATAGGGGCTGATATTGTTGATCTAAAGCAGCCCAGCTTTTCTCCATCTGGACCTAAATACGGAGGAGAGAAAAATTAAAATACAGTTGCGTTTTCCATCAAGCTAAATGGATTTCCTATTTTAAAGTGTCATTCTGGGAATGCAGCTTAGTCTAGAGAACTTGCCTATTGATGCATGTGTGTGTATGTATGTACATTACATGTATAACAGTAAAGTACTTGCCTATATAAGTGTATGTTACATACAAAGCAATCAATTATACTCTAAAGGGGGCAGGGGTATCATCATCATCATCATTACTGGCAGGGGGATACTGAGGGATTGAACTCGGGGGCACTCATCCACTGAACTACATCCCCAGCCCTATTTCTGTATTTTATTTAGAGACAGGGTCTCACTGAGTTGCTTAGCGCCACATTTTTGCTGAGGCTGGCTTTGAACTCGTGATCCTCCTGCCTCAGCCTCCTGAGCTGCCACCAAGGACGGCTGCAGGGGTCGTTCAAGGAATCTAATTCACAGGAGTGTAACACTGAGAGCCGGATTCCAAACAGGTGTCTCTGGGCTTGTGTGAGGTATGCAAACACTTGTCTGACAAAAGCGTTAAGAAGCGCGGAAAGCCCTTTCCCGAAACTTTTTTTTTTATTATTTTAATATTTATTTATTGGCGGACACAACATCTTTGTATGTGGTGTTGAGGGTCGAACCCAGGCCGCACGCATGGCAGGAGGGCACGCTACCGCTTGAGCCACATCCCCAGCCCAACTTTTTAAAAAATACTATCCAATGCTGGGATGCTGAGGATCTCAAATTCAAGGACAACCTGAACAATTAAAGAAAAACCCCATCTCAGAAAACGAAAAACTGGAGCTGGGGTTGTGGCGCAATGCTGATGCTGTGCCTTACCATGTGTGAAGCACTGGATTGATCGTCAGCATATTGAGAAAAACAATAAAAATAATACTAATAAATAAATGTATTACATCTATAACTTAAAAATCAGTCTCAGAATTCAAGTAAAGCGGCTTACGTTAATTAATGAAACCTTTCTGCAACTGTTTAAGTAATGTACATTCAATTAATAATAAACAAGTCTGTCTTTACACACAACTATTAGCCCTACAAGCGCAGGGCCTCAAAAAATTGGATTAAGACTCAGAATTGTTCCTCTCCACGGAAATCTTTAGTAAAAGGCGAAAGATTTATACGATCTGAAGAGAAACCAGAGTATACCTCCGTGCTGTGGCGTACAGTCCTCCAGTAACCGTAACTACTAGAAAGGCAATGGTAACTATCTACACAAGAGAGCTGATGATTTCTGTTATTATCCTGGACAATTCTGGAGAAAAAAAACGTATTTACAAGGGAGGAAATAAAGAAATAAAAAAGAAAAGTCTTCCCGTTTTAATTTAGGAAACGTCCTACGTGCAAAGCATTGTGGGTATGTAAATGATTGAGTCGCCAACCTCCGGTTTCTGGAAACACCGTAGTTGATAAGTTGTCTTGCTAGGTATTGGGCCACCTTGGGGCAGAGCAGTAGCCAGATTTATGGTAATGTAGACCCCCTCTGTCCAACTAAAGTCTGACTTTTATAATTAACACTCGAAGTAAAAATTCTCTTGAATTAAAAATACTGGAGGTGTAGTTCAATGATAGGGTGTTTGCCTAGCACTGGGGAGACTCTAATCGATTTATGGCACCGCAAAAAATAAAAAATTTAAAGCTCAAAAATGATTGTACATTCATTTAACAAAAATGTATTGAGCACTAGCTGTGCTTGCCCTAGGAGACAGGTATCTGTGATTGTAATGGTGGTCCACTTTACCTTTTGAATATAGCCCTTGCTGCTTATTTTTAAAGGATATATATTTTTTTCTTTTGCACTTCTCTCTCTCTCCGCCGCCCCCCGCCCCCCAACTTGGGGACTGGTAACAAGATTACCTTGAGTTATCTGTTCTCCACAGGAAGGAGATATCACCAGAAGAATTAGGAAGTGACTGTCTCTTAAATTAACAAGTGAATTTTCAACACACCATCAAGGCACGCCTGGAATGTAACTTTTTAATAGCTTCTTTAAAAGCCCTATGATTTTTCCTATGGGCAAAATCACAGCCTCTTGGACAGGAGTCTCCAGTGTTTCTCCTTTGCTAGCAAAAAGTAAAACTTCTTTTTTCTTTTTCTCAAAACCATGCCCTGGTTATTGGATTAGCATCAGGAACAGGAACTGAGCTTTTGGTAACATGATGAGGATTAACAGACAATTCAAAGACACAGGATCCAAAAAAAGTAAAGTTGGGAGGACATTCTTAGCAGAAAGGAACCAAAACAGTGTGAGCCCAGTTATGGGAAGGCAAGTGGCTAAATGACAGGGACCTAGTGTTTTTGTTTGGTTGTTTGTTTAGACGGGGTCTTGGTAAATTGCCCAAGATGGCCTTAAATTTGTGATCCTCCTGCCTCCGTGTGCCTTCCCCTGTAGCTGGGTTTACAACAAGTGGGTCAACCAGTTGGGCATGATGGCATATAGTACAGGAGATATGTGACACCTTACCCATCCAGGAACAACAATCTTGTGTGTGTGGCTACTAAACTACATTTTTAATTTTTAATTTGAGACAGGGTCTGGGGATCGAACCCAGGGATACTCTACCACTAAACTACATTCTCAGCTCTTTTTTATTTATTTTTTAAATATTATTTTTAAAATTGTAGATGGACACAATAACTTTATTTTGTTTATTGATTTTTAATGGTGCTAAGGATCAAACCCATGCCTCACACATATTAGGCAAGTGCTCAACCACTGAGCCACTATCCTAGCATTTATTTTATTTTTTAATTTTGTGACAGGATCTTGCTAAATTGCCCAGGCTCGCCTCAAACTTGCAGTCCTCCTGTCTTAGTCCCCTGAGGTGCTAGGATTTACAGGTGTGTGCCACTGAGCTCAGCATCTGATTAATTCTTTTAAACAACTACTGGCTCTTTGGGTCTGCTAGCTCCACCAGCCATTCCTGCCAGCCATTCCCACCAGCAGCTCAATAGGGGCTCTTTCTATTAAGGATCTTATTGTCCAAATAAGATCCTCAGAAGAAGGCTGAGCTCTGTATCTAAATCCAGAGATTCAAGGGCCTCTCTGACAGCCCTCACTTCTATAAGGGGCTGAAGGACTGTTTTATACATATTCATGAAGACATTACAGCCAAGTTGTAGTAGTTGATCAGTTCTCAAGAACAACTACTTTCATGCAGAATTGGCACTAGCTAGAAAACCTCTAATTTCATCAAGACTGTGTTCGGCATGGACCTTGTTTACCTATTTGAGGCCAGTGATCTACTTGAGAGTGAGAACATGATGCACTTACAGGTGTCTCTTCTTGAGCTGTCAGGGAAAACCAAGACAGAGGGGTTACAGAGGAGGCATGGACATTGGTGTCAAGTACTCAGAGAAGCAGGAGTGGAACTTCAATGATGTCATCACAAAGGCTGGTCAGTGTCATAGGGCTGCAGATGGCCCCCAACAAGTGGGTCAACCAGTTGGGCATGATGGCATATGGTACAAGAGGCATCTCTACAACCCCCAAAAGTGTATCCTGCCACCCACAGACCACTCCACCATCATCTCCACCATCAGATGAACACAAAAATGTGCTAGCCAGGTAGGTATGATGACTTTGGGGACCAAGAAGCTCATCTACCACAAGTGTGGCAACTCCTCATGTCCCTGCAGATGGGCTAGACACTCATGTGCCACCCAGAGTGGCAAGATCTTTTTTCCCTCACATTTTTTTTTTTAGAATTGGTGCATTATATTTGTACATAATGATGGGCAAAGTGGCCAGATCTTTGGCTTGGGTAGTCCATATATTACTCCAAGTACTGCCCACAAGGCCAACAGCATCTGGGCTCCATTGGGCATTAGCAATTACCGGAGCCTAAGGGAGACTCCAGAGTAACTCCCCTGCTCTATTGAGGCCCATGGGTGTGCTATCTGCTGTCTCTTTACATCATTGCCCTGTGTGGATTTGGGGCTGGGTGTGGGGGGAGGGTCTGTGGCTGGTTTTTGTTTTTTTTCACATTTTCAGTGCTGCACACAGAGAGTCTATGACAGCTTTGTGGGATCAGGCCAATAGGGGATATTTCTCCCCAATCCTGTCTTAGTTCCTTCATAGGACTGAGCCAGGCTGAAAATAATGGGAGAAGGCCATATCTAGGTGTATAAGGAGTGGGAGCCCTATCAGGGCACATGTAAGCACTGAATTTCCCAGCTGTGTTGGGGAGAGTGGAATAGGGAGACAACTGGTCCCAAATGGTTTTCAGTTTCCTTTCCTTGTGATCAGGTTGTGGTTTCTGAACCCACAGAAATTATAGGCAAGCTAAACAAAGGAAAAAATAAACTTCATTTTTCAGAGAAATGGGGTGATAATGGAGTGGGGATGCTGGAAAATCAATCCCTTGAGAGAGAGCCAGACCACAATCATAAAATGTAAAATGTTTTAGGACTGGATTTCCCCAAGATCCTCAGACAGATAATCCTGACTCCTCCTGGGGCCCAATGGGGAAACTGAGACCCAGGCAAGACAATGGATTTTCCAGTAGTTGAGGTAAACTTAGGCCCCTTCCTTATACTACCCGCCTCTCCACTTCAGGGCTCTCAGTGGATTTTTGTTTTGGCATGCCTGGCTCAAAACTCCTTTTTTTTTTTTTTTTTTTTTTGGTACCAAGGATTGAACTCAGGGGCAACTAGACCACTGAGCCACCCCCCCAGCCCTATTTTGCATTTTATTTAGAGATAGGGTCTCAGTGAGTCTCACTGATAGGGTCTCACTTTTTTTAAAGCTTTTTTTAGATATACATGAACACAATATTTTTGTTTATTTATTTTTATATGGTGCTGAGGATCAAACCCAGTGTCCCACATGTGTGAGGCAAGGGTTCTGCCACTGAACCACAACCCTAGCCCAGCTTTTGCTGAGGCTGGCTTTGAACTTGCTATCCTCCTGCCTCAGCCTCCCGAGCCTGCACCATCGCTCCCGACCTCAAAACTCTTTTTAAAGTCTTTAAAATCTCTCAATGATGCCTTTCTTTATTTTCCCCCCTTTCCTTTTTGTTAGAATCTCAATTTGTAGCTCTTTCCCAAATTATGAAGAGTATCAGCTAGAAATGTTTTCAACTAAAGAAAAACATGAAAAAATGTAACTTAAAGAAATAGGTAGATTCTTGTGGGCTGGGGATATGGCTCAGTTGGTAGAGTACTTGTCTTGCATGCCTAAGGCCCTGGGTTCAATCCCCAGCCCCACAAACAGAGAAGAATAGGTGAATATTTGTTTTGCTACACCAGGTTTTTGTTTTGTTTTTCACACAAGAAGTAAAAATGTTGAAAAAAATTTTAAAGTATGGATTTAGGTGGTTGCTAGCATTGGTTCTATTGCTCAATCATCAAGAACCCTCCTGGGACCTTTCTGATTTGCTGTCCTAAGTGTGTGGACTTTTTAACCTGATGACTCTTGCCTCATGATGACGAGCTGGGTGTCACAATTCCAGAAAGAACATCCATGTCCAAGGCAAGAATAAACGGATGACACAAGTAAAGATACCTCTATGTCATTCCCTTCTATTAGAGAAAAACCTCTTGCTCACAAGCCCCCCAGAACACTCCTGCTGCCATCTCATTGACCAGAAGTGTGTCATGTGTCCAATTCTAATTGCACAGGATTCTGGGAAAGCAAGTATAAAGCCTTCTCTGTGCCTAATGTGAAGATGAAAAAGGAAGGAGGGGAAGTTGGGAATGGCTTGCTGGGTTAGCCACCAATCGTGTCACAAACAATTGGATCACTTGTTTTCTATCTTCCTTTTGGAAGGAATCTTCATCCTGATGCCTTTTGGATGAATCTTCTCCCTGATCTCTTTGCTCACAATTTCATTTGGGCTGTAACCATTCTGTAATTCAATCCATGTGTGGATTTCAACTATTGAAATTTTCAAACCCAGCAATTCCAACTCCAATTCTATTTTTTTTTTTTGGTTCTTGTTTGTTCCTGCCTTATATTAATAATATCCTTCCTTGGCCAGGCATAGTGGTGCATTCCTGTATGTAATCCCAGTGGCTTAGGAGGCTGAGGCAGGAGGATTGTGATTTGAAAGCCATCCTCAGCAAAAAGTGAGGCACTAAGCAGCAACTCAGTGAGACCCTGTTTCTAAATAAAATACAAAATAGGGCAGGGGATATAGCTCAGTGGTCTAGTGCCCCTGAGTTCAATCCCCGGTACCCCAAAAAATAATAATATATCTTCCCTTGTCTTTTGAAGATATTTGTTATGCTTATTTAAAATTCTGTCAGATCTATTTTTGTGTGTGTGTGTGTGTGTGCTGGGGATGCAATACATGACCTTGTGCATGAGAGGCAAGCACTCTACCAACTGAGATATATCCCCAGCCCAGATCTATTAATTCTGCCTCATCTAATATTAGTTTCTCAGTGTGTTGTTTTCCCATTGTTGTAAATATGTTCCCCTTTAAGTTCATATAACCTCAGATATGTCGGTGAAGTTGCAGTGGAAGGGTAAAGCCCAGACCCTAAGGTATGCATGCAGGAGATGAAGAAGTAAAGTTTAAGGTCCACTGATCTGGCTCTACCTGGCCAGGCTATGGTACTGGGATGGTGCTGCTGTTTTTCTGCCCTACTGTGGTAATAGGGCAGGTAATGATTGTCAAAGTCAAAATTGGTACAAATTTAGTTTTAAAGATGTCAATTGTGGCTGAGGATGTAACTCAGTGGTGAAGTGCCTACCTAATGTGTGAGTCCCTGGGTTCTCTACACCTAGCACCATAAAAAATAAAAAATAAAAAAAAGTCAATTGCAGGGATGCAAGGTTAGTTCAACATATGGAAATCATTAAACGTAATTCATCACATCAATAGACTCAAAGATAAAAATCATATGATCCTCTCAATAGATGCTGAGAAAGCACTTGATAAAATACAGCATCCCTTCATGTTCAAAACATAGAAAAATTAGTGATAAAAGAGAATATACCTCAACATTGTAAAGGCTATCTATGCTAAGCCCCAGGCCAATATCATTCTAAATGGAGAAAAACTGAAAGCATTCCCTCTAAAAACTGGAACAAGACAGGCATGTCCTCTTTCACCACTTCTATTTAACATAGTTCTTGAAACACTAGCCAGAGCAATCAGACGAAAGAAATTAAAGGGATGGAACAGGAAAAGAAGAACTCAAATTATCACTATTTGCAGACAATATGATTCTATACCTAGAAGACCCAAAACATTCCACCAGAAAGCTCCTAGAACAAAATAAATGAATTCAGCAAAATAGCTGGATATAAATCAACATCTATAAACCAAAGGCATTTCTATACATCAGTAACAAATCCACTAAAAGAGAAACCAGGAAAACTACCCCATTTACAAGAGCCTCAAAAAAAAATACTTGGGAATAAACTTAATGAAAGAAAAGTTTTCTACAATGAAAACTACAACACACTAAAGAAAGAAATTAAAGAAGACCTTAGAAGATGGAAAGATCTCCCTTGTTCTTAGATAGGCAGAATTAATATTGTCTAAGTGACCATACTACCAAAAGCACTATACAGATTCAATGCAATCCCAATCAAAGTTCCAATGACATTCCTTATAGAAATAGAAAAAGCAATCATGAAATTCATCTGGAAAAATAAGAGACCCAGAATGGCCACAGCAATCTTTAGCAAGAAGAATGAAGCTGGTGCCATTACTATTCCAGACCTTAAACTATACTACCGAGCAACAGTAACAAAACAGCATGGTATTGGCACCAAAATAGACCTGTAGAACAATGGTACAGAATAGAGGAAACAAAGTCTAACCCACATAACTACAGTTATATTAGACAAAGGTGCCAAAAATGTACGTTGGTGATAGCCTCTTCAACAAATGGTGCTGGGATAACTGGAAATTCACAAATAACAAAATGAAATTAAACCTCTATCTATCACCATGCACAAAACTCAAAGTGATCAAGGACCTAGGAACTAAACCAGAGACCTTGCACCTAATGGAAGAAAAAGTAGGCCCAAATCCCCATCATGTCAGATTAGTCCCCAAATTTCTTAATAAGACTCCTATAGCACAAGAATTAAAACAATCAATAAATGGGATGGATTCAAACTAAAGCTTCTCAGCAAAAGAATCCGTGAGGTGAATAGAGAGCCTACAAAATGGAAGCAAATCGTTACCACAAGCACATCAGATAGAGCACTAATCTCTAAGATAGATAACGCATTCAAAAACCTTAACACACACACACACACAAAAAAAAAAATCAATAAATGGGCCAACGTATTGAACAGACACTTCTCAGAAGAGGATACACAATCAATCAATAAATATATGAAAAAAGTATCACTAGCAATTAGAGAAATGCAAATCAAAACTACACTCTAAGATTTCATCTCACTCCAGTTAGAATGGCAGCCATCAAAAATACAAACAAAAATAAGTGTTGGCGAGGATGTGGGGAAAAAGGCACATTCACACATTGCTGGTGGGACTGCAAATTGATGCAGTCAATATGGAAAGCAGTATGGAGATTCCTTGGAAAACTTGGAATGGAACCACCATTTTACCCATCTATCCCACTTTTTGGTTTATACCCAAAGGACTTAAAAATGGCATACCACAGGGACACAGCTACATCAATGTTTATAGCAGCACAATTCACAATAGCTAAACTGTGGAACCAACCTAGATACCCTTCAGTAGATGAATGGATAGGGAAAATTTGTTATATATACACAATGGAACATTACTCAGCATTAAAAGAGAATAAAATTATGGCATTTGCAGGTAAATGGATGGAGTTGGAGAATATAATGCTAAGTGAAGCAAGCCAATCCCCCAAAACCAAAGGCCAAATTTTTCTTTGATATGAGGATGCTGACTCATAATGGTGATGGAGGGGGAGCATGGGAGGAATGAAGGAACTTTAGATAGGGAAAAGGGGAGGGAGGGGAAGATAGGGGGGTAAGGGGTTAGGAATGATGGTGAAATGAGTTACACATCAATACCCTGAGTACATGAATGAAGACACAAAAGGTGTGAAAATATTTTGTGTACAATCAGTGACTTGAAAAATTGTGCTTTATATGTGTAACATGAAATGAATTGCATTCTGCCATCATGTATAGCAAATTAGAATAATTAAATAATTTAATAAAAAATAAAATATCTATTGTATAAAAAAAAGTCAATTGCAAGCCAGACATCATGGCCCATGCCTGCAGTTCCAGATACTTGGGGCTGAGGCAGGGGGATTGCTGAAACTCAGGAAGAAAAGAAGATGTCAACTGGGTGCTTGGGTTGTGGCTCAGCGTTAGAATGCTCGCCTAGCACATGTGAGACCCTGGGTTCAATCCTCAGTACCACATAATAATAAATGAATAAAAAATAGGTATTGTGTCCAACTACAAAAAAAATTTTTAAAAAGATGATGTCAATTATAATTCTGGAATTGGACAACATATCATTTCATTTTTTTTTAAGAGAGAGTGTGTGAGAGGGAGGGAGAGAGAGAGAGAGAGGTGAAGTTTTTAATATTTATTTTTTAGTTATCGGAGGACACAACATCTTTGTTTGTACGTGGTGCTGAGGATCGAACCCGGGCCACACGCATGCCAGGCGAGTGCGCTACCGCTTGAGCCACATCCCCAGCCCCAACATATGATTTCATAAAATAGAATAAGTATTCCAATGAGCTGAGTGGAATTTAGTTTGAGGGCTGGGGATGTAGCTGAATGGTACAGTGCTTGTCTAGCATGTGTGAGGCCCTGAGATTTGTTTGGGTTTGTTTTTGTTTTTTGTTTGGTACCAGGGATTGAACTCAGGGGCACTCAACCATTGAGCCACATCCCCAGCCCTATTTTGTATTTTACATAGAGATAGGGTCTCACTCAGTTGCTTAGGGACTCTCTAAGTTGCTAAGGCTGGCTTTGAATTTACGATCCTCCTGCCTCAGCCTCCTGAGCCACTGGGATTACAGGTGTCTGTCACCATGCTCGGCTGGGTCTGTTCTTTAACATTACAAAAATAAAACAAAATATCAGGGCTCGGGGTGAAGCTCAGTAGTAGAGTATGTGCTTAGTATGCATGAGGTTCTTGGTTAAAGCACTAAAAATAAATT
Source organism: Callospermophilus lateralis (assembly GCF_048772815.1). Taxonomy (NCBI): domain Eukaryota; kingdom Metazoa; phylum Chordata; class Mammalia; order Rodentia; family Sciuridae; genus Callospermophilus; species Callospermophilus lateralis. Next base: position 110,563,848 of record NC_135311.1, on the reverse strand, counting down.
GAAATATCTATTAGTCAGAATTCTCCTTTCTAATCACACTAACCTATCTGCCAAAAGTCAACCACTCTTCTGAATCTTTTGAACCATTGAGTTATATCCCCAGCAGCCCACACACACACACTTTTTTTTTTTTTTTTTTTTTTTTGAGATAGGGTCTTGTTAAGTTGCTGAGGGGCTCAGCAAATTGTTGAGGTGGGTCTTGAACTTGTGATCCTTTTGCCTTAGCCTCCTAAATTGCTAGGATTATAGGCATATGACACCAAGTCTAACTCCTGAATCTTAAATGTTTACACATATCTTTATTCCTTTATTACATAATTATCCATTAATTTTTCTCTGTCATCTGGCTCTCATCTTCAACACTTCACCAGGGCTGCTCAAAGTCACCGTTGACTCAGATGCTAGCAAATTCAAAGGACACTTCTATGTCCTCTTCTTACTTGACTTCAGAGCAGCTCTACAGTTGCTTCCTCCTTTATTCCCCCCATTGGCTTCCAAGATCCCCCACCCCCTGATTTTCCTCATTCCTTCAAACCACCCTAATCTAATCTCCTTTGCTGGCTTCTCCTCCCTTGTCCTATCTCAAAATGTCAACATGTCCCATGGTTCAATTTTGTTCTTCTCATCTCTATCTAAACCCTCTTCCTAAGAGATCTCATTCAGTTTAATGACTCCAACATCTACAAAATTCTGACTGCCAAAACTGTCTCTAACCTCTCTCTGGGCTTCCAGCTTGTATATTCAATTGCTGACTTGAGTCCTCCACTCAAATGACTCAGACATCACAGACTTAACATGTACAAAATAAAACCCTTGATTTACTTCTTTCTTTTACAACCCCAGTCCACTATTTCATAAAATGGCTCATCATCCACACAGTTTCTCTAGCCAGAAACCAGAAGTCATGATTATCCGTCATTCTTTTATTTTCTTAATAATTTTATAGTTGTAGATGGACAAAATATCTTTGTTTATTTTCATGTGGTACCAGGATCAACCCAGTGCCTCCCACATGCTCCACAAGTGCTCTACCACTGAGCCACAACCCCAGCTCTATCCCTCATTTGTCACATCCAACACAAGACTCATTCACTCCACCTCCCAAATACCCAATTTATTTCTTTGTTCTGATAGTGGTGAGTTATATCCCCAGCCCTTTTTAGTTTTTATTTTGAAATAGGGTCTCACTAAATTACCCAGGCTGAGCTGGGTATGGTGGCACATGTCTATAATTCCAGTGGCTCAGGAGGCTGAGGCAGGAGGATGGTGCCTCAGCAACTAGAAAGTATCAAGTATCAAAATTAAAATTAAAATTAAAAACTGCTGGGGATGTAAGTCACTGGAAAAGTGCCTCTGGGTTCAATCTCCAGATTGAACCAAAAAAAGAAAAGTTATAATAAATAAATTGCCCAGGCTGGCCCTTGAATTTGCAATTCTCCTGCCCCTCAGAAGTTAATCTCCCAAGTATTTAGGATTACAGGCATGTGCCACTGTGCCCAGCTCACAAAAATGCACCTTGAATCCATCCATCCTTGTAGCTACATTGCCATTGTCACTGACCCAGGCTAAGCCAACATAATCTCTTGCCTACAAAATGGTCTTCTCACTTCCAGTCTTGCTTCCTTCAAATCTGCTACCCACACAGTAGCAAGCCTGATCGACATACAGTAAAATCTGACTTGGGAGATAAATTTTAATGGAAGTCAATTTGGGAAGTCAGAGATCTTGTCACTTTTCTAAAATTCCTTAATAATTTCTCTTTAGAATAAAAGCCAAAATTATTATAATAAGCTACAAGATGCTAAATGGTCTCACCCAACTCATCCCTTAGACTTCATCTCATGCTCCTTCCTCCTTTACCCATTATCTTCCAGCCACACTGGCTTCTTTTAGTTCTTCAAACACCAAGTTCTTTCATATTTCAGGGATTTTGCATATTCTATTTATTCTCAGTTCTTAGCCTGGAGGGCTCTCCATTCCTTCCATTTTGACATAGGTGTCCCTAGGCTTAGGTTAAATATCACTGCAAAAATTGTGTGAGGCACTAGGAATTGAACCCAGGGTCTCCTGCATGCTATCCAAGAATGATACCACTGAGTTATATCACCAATCCTTTATTTTTAGACAGATTCTAAGTTGCCCAGCTGGCCTACAACTTGTGATTCTCCTGCTTCAGTCTCCCAAGTAATCAGGCCTAAGTTCAATCCCCAGTATATCTCTCTCTCTCTCTCTGTCACACTCACACACACACACCCAAAAAAAGAAAAAAGATTTAATTTAAAGATATTATTTGGGCTGGGTGCAGTGTGGCACATCTATGATCCCAGTTATTTGTGCTTAAGTTAGAGGACAGCTTGAGCCCAGGAGTTAGAGATCTGCCTGGGCAAAACATTGGTAAGATCCAGTCTCAAAAATAATTAAACAAAACTAATCTTAATTGGCTTTTACTTTTTATTCTAGAGTCAAGCAACACCTCATCCCGTAATATGTTTGAGCTAAGTAGAGGGTATAGGCAGAGAAAGCTGAGGAAATCAGAAAGAACAAGAAGTGCATTATTTCAATCTTATTTTCCCTTGTAAAGGTTAAAGAGAAGGAAACTCCTTCAGCTAAAACTCGCTTGTTTGAGAATTTTGCTATTATCTCTCACTTCTGATTTCCCCCAGAGATTGTGTGTGTTGCTGGGGACTGTACCTAAGGCCTCAGACAAGCTAGGCCAGCATTTTACCAGCCTAACACCCCAGGAAATTTTAGTTTGGCCAGCGGGGCCAGTGCTAGAGCTCAGTCCAAACCAAAGGAATCCTATGAATTTTATTTAACACTTGTTTACTTCTTTCTGCCCTCTGTTCTTATCAAAAACATTAGATCAAGGATAGGAACTATGTACCTTGTTCACTACTACTATCTCTAGTCTAGAACCAAGCATACCACATGGTAGGCACTCAATAAATATGTAATGAGTCATTGTCTTCGAAAATTTACATCTAACTTCTCCACTGGGGAAAGCACACATGCCCCTTGTGCAAAACAGGAAATCAAGAGTTAAACTTGTAACTTCTCGCATCACCGAACTTGTAACTGAAGAAACTAAGATTTGAACCCAGGTCTGTAAAGCCCCAGAACCCTCAGTCAAACACATACAGAAGTTTCCCTGTTTGGGGAACCCTAACAACGAAAAACCGAATCCGGCATTAAACCGGGAACACAGAGCTTCCAATTCGCTGGCCTGGCGAAGTTCCCAGCAGGCACAGCGCGCGGGGTGTGGCCAGACGAATGGGCGGTCCTGTGCGTCCGACTACCGGCCGAGGCTACTTATTCCACAAGGCTCCTCCACAGGGCGCCGCTTATTGGCGGAAGCGAGAACGGCGACAGCGTGATGACGTTACCAGGGACGCTGGCGCGCGGGATTTAAACTGCGGCGGTTTACGTCGCAGAGTTGTGTACTTTTGGGAATCTGCTTTTTCTTCGCCTCCGACCTCCGAATGCCCATGGACTCATCGTATCAGGGCCGCTTGTTTCCCGGTCTTTCCATCAATATCCAACGCAGCAATGGTAAGGGGGTGGGGGGTGCGGAGGCTAAAGGGACCAGTGAGCGATGTGAGGGCTGAGGTTACTGCCCCGCCCCCAAACGGCAGATCCCAGACTCGGCCGGTGATCCTCAGACCCGCTACACACCCACAGTCCGTATCCCCAGGCTGGCAGTCGGCCGTTCCTATCCAGGGATAGAGCTTCTACATTAACTTCCCTTCCAAAATTCTCTTAGAAAACTGCCCTGCCTTTGTGGGAACCTCTGCTTCCTAGCCCCTCCGATTTTTTTTAATAAATATTGTGTAGTTGCAATATGTCAGGCGCTGTGATTCAAGGTAAATGAGACAAGATCCCTGCTCTTGAGGAGCTGGTAATCCGTTCCTTTGTTTTGGTTAAGCAGGTACTACAGCTCTGGCAGATCTAACACTGATGTTAGGAGAATGGCCAGACGTGATCGCCAGAAATGAGTTATGGACACCTGCAAGTTCCAGATTCTCAGTGTTGTGATTAAGAACAGCGCAACTAAGGACTATAGTGACTCTTACTTAAACATACCTTCATTCCATTCCAGGCTCTTTTTTTTTTTTTTTTTTTTTTTTGCGTAGGTGTGAATCCTTATCCCATTCACCTGGAGTGTTTTTATTTGTTTTGTTTTGTTTTGTTTTGTGGTGCTGGTAATCAAACCTAGGGCTCAGCCCCACAGCTGGATTTAAGATCTATTCTCTGCTCACCATACTGTGGAATGTTCTAAGGGTGAAGCCCCATTAAAGTCTATTTATCTCTCTTAGTGTCTGGTTTAAAAAAAAAAAAAAAAAAAAACATCTGTTTTTACCAGGTAAACTCCACACTAGGAGACTAGGAGTCTCTGTGGGAGCCAAAAAATGAAGTTCTCAGAAGACAAGTAACTCTGGTCTTTTCATACTGTAGGCTTAATTCACAGTGCCACAGTAAGGACTGTGAACCTGGAGAAATCCTGTGTTTCGGTGGAATGGACAGAAGGAAGTACTACAAAAGGCAAAGAGGTAGGTTCTATGTGGTAGGTTCTTCTACCACATTTAATACCTTTATATGCAAAGGATCTGTGTGGAAATGGGACCCGTGAGAGCCTAGTTTCTGGTGTTGTGCTATCCTCCCCACTCTTTAAAAAAAAAAAAAAATCCCTCTTGGGATGCATTGGGATTTAAAAAGGTGTTCTAGTACTGGGTATCAAACCCAGGGATGTATGCATGCCAGGTAGGCATTATACCACTGAGCTACATCCTCAGCCTTTTTATTTTGAGACAGGGTCTCACTCAGTTGCCTGGGTTGGCCAGCATGCACCACTGTGCCCATCAAATTGGAATTTTATTTAGTCAAACATGTTCTCAATTGAAGAAATCCACAGCATGGGTTGTGTTTGTAGAAATCAAACTATAGCTAATCCCAAACCTTGCTAACTAACCTAAGCCAGGTTCTGAGTACACACTACCTACAGTATTGGTTTGGATGCAAAACCAGCTTAAAGAAACAAAAGTATGTTTCTGAAATGTTAACTAACAAGGCAACTTTAATGCCTAGCACAGGCTGGTAGTGCTGGAGCAGCTTAGGTAGAGACTCTTGAGGATGGGCTGGCTTGAGTGGAGCATAAGGCTTAGCTAAAATAGCCAGGCAGCACACATAGGGTTTAGTGAAAAGTTGGTCACAGACAGTGTAGGGCTAAGGGATGCTTTGGTAGCAGTAAAAAATGCTAGAGAGACTGGAGGGTCTTTATCTTTGGGACCTAAGATGTTTAGGTATTATTCTACAGGCAGCAAGAAGCCTTGAAATGATTTTGAGAAGAGAGATATACCTTGGGCATTTATGCTCTAGAGGCATTGTGGTGCTATAAAAAGCTCACTGGACTGTGAATATAAAAAACCTGGATTCTAATCTGCCTCTGCTTTGTGTGTTCTCAGGCATATTTCTGTCTTTCTTAGAAATTTAATGTCCTTCTGGGCATGGTGGCACACAACTGTAATCCAAGTGATTTAGTAGGCTGAAGCATGAGGATTGCAAGTTAAAGGCCAACCTCAGCAATTTAGCAAGACCTGTCTCAAAAAAAAAAAAAAAAAAAAAATGTCTGGGGGTGTAGCTCAGTGGTAGAGCATCCCTGAGTTCAATCCCTAGTATCCCCCCCAAAAAAGGAATTTAATTTCCTTATCCATAAAATGCAGGCAGTGAGACTATTTCAGAGTTCTTGTGAGGACTTACAAAGCAAATGCTTTTGGACTAGTTCCAAAATTCTAGACCATGTGTTGGGTGCTGGGAATACAGAAACAAATAAGACACCCTCTGGGCTATTGCTCGTGGAGCTTAATGAAAAGGCTTGCTTGTAATAGTGTATAGGTATGCACTAGGTATGCAGATATTTAGTTGGTCTATTTGAGAACAAGGATTCCCAGTATCTATATCTAAGGAAGCAAAAGGTTCCTAAAATTCCTTTCTTTCTTTCTTTCTTTTTTTTTTTTTTTAATAATAATACTGGAGATCGAACCCAGGGGTGCTCTACCACTGAGCTATATCCCCTGTCTTTTTTACTTTTTATTTTGAGACAGGGTCTTGCTAAATTGCCAAGGTTGGCCTCGAACTTGCTATCCTCCTGCTTCAGCCTCCTGAGTCGTTGGGATTACAAGCATGTATCACCACATTAAGTTGCTGAGGGTCTTGCTAAGTTGCTGAGGCTGGCCTCCATCTTGAGATCCTCCTGCCTCAGCCTCCCAAGTCACTGGGATTACAGGTGTGCACCACCACTCCCAGCTCCTAAAATACCTTTTAATCAGTGATAAGAAGTTCCTTGTGGTCTCTTGTTCATTTAGGAATATATGTCTTGTTGGATCTCACTCCAGCTCAAATGTTGCCATTTTTCTTCTTTTGTGATGCTAGGGATCGCACTCAGGGCCTTGAAATTGCTAGACAAACACTCTACCATTGAGCTACCCCCAGCCCAATCTAGTGTGTTTGAATCTGCTGTGAAATTATGCTGGTAAAGTTTGAGTTGTTTCTAAAGTGTTGCAGGACCCTGATGTAAACCTAGAATTGTGACCTCATTGCAGGCATGAGCAGGTACTAGGGGAGGCATGAGCAGGAAGCTGTGACTAGGAAAGAAGTTTCTGGGCTCAGTAGAAAATGTAGGTAGACTTAGGGTTAGGTTGTAGCTGTCAGGAACTTGTTCCTGCCAATGAGATCCTGAAGGGCCCTTCATTTTAACTATCACCAGACAGTTCAAACTTGTTTCTTCCTCTGTGTCAGCTAGCAAGAGGTGCTTAGGGGACAGTGTCCGATGGGACCTCACTGCCCAGCAGAACAATAGGGGAGCCAAGTAGGCTAGGTCTACTATGGACATTGTATGCCTGCCTATCTGCCTTCCTCCTCACCTCACATCACTGATATATATCATTAGCTTGGAAATCAGAAACCCATATCCATCTAGATGGTAAACCTTACTAAGGAATAAATATTTGTTTTATAGCTATAAGTACTTAGTGGAACTTAAGGTTGGTAAAAATCTAAATCTAGGGGTAATTTGGTTGCAGAGATGTATTTTTTTTTTTTTAATATTTTTAGTTGTAGATGGATACAATATCTTTATTTATTTATTTTTATGTTTTGCTGAGAATTGAACCCAGCGCCTCACACATGCTAGGCAAGTGCTCTACTACTGAGACACAACTCCAACCCCCAAAGATGTATTTGGATTGAACATTATGTTGTTTTACTGAAACTCTTTCTTGTTCCTTTCAGATTGATTTTGATGATGTGGCTGCAATAAACCCAGAACTCTTACAGCTTTTCCCCTTACACCTAAAGGACAACCTGCCCTTGCAGGAAAATGTAACAGTCCAGGTAGGTGCCTGTCATCTAACTGTAGCTAATGTCGTAGAGAAGTCACTTCACTTAGTAGCTCTTGGCTCATTTGTTTTCTGGGACTGCCTGGGACTTCAGCATGTGGGCCCAGGATATGTCCTTAAGAATTGTTAAAAGCAATATATTGTGGTCATTTGTTTTTCAGAAACAAAAACGCAGATCAGTCAACTCCAGAATTCCTGCTCCAAAAGAAGGTAAATTGATTTCTAATATTTTAATGGCATTTGTGTTAAGATTAATGTGGCTGGGGCACAGACTAGTAGAAATTGTAAAGTAGATTCATTGCTTCAGTTTAGCAGATGGCTTATGTGTAGGCTGAGTCCTGCCCTGTGTTTCATGCGTCTTTCTCAGTGAGGAAGATTTACATCTATAGCCAACCGTAAGTGACTAGTGCAACTGAAAAATTTACTTACTTGTGTTCATCTCGTCAGTGCAGGTAACTGGCGAGACTTACTGGCTTAGATATCTTTTCTGTAGAATCCAGAGCCTGGTGCTGGGGATGGTAGGAATCAGCCACTGGAAGGGTTAAGGTTAGGGTTAGGGCTCATCTTCCTCTGGGGAATAGTGTGTCTTGGAATGAGGCTCTGAGAAAAGGTCTGGGTTGTTTGGAAATGCAGTTAAGCCAGATATAGTGGCTCACATCTATAATTCCAGCTACTCAGGAAACTGCAAGTTCCAAGTCAGCCTTGGCAACTTAGCAAGACCTGTCTCAAAATAAAAGGGCTGGGGATATAGCTCAATAGAGCACTTGTCTAGTACATTCATGGCCCTGGATTTAATCTCTAGTACTGTAAAAGAGTGATGATAATAATAAATTAAAAAATAAAAAGGCTAAGGATGTGACTCTGCTTGCCTAGCATATGAGAGGCCCTGGGTTCAATCCCCAGTACTGAAGAAGAAAAAAAAGAAAAGGAAGTGCAATCAATAATGCAATGGAGGAAATAGGAATAAATTCTTACTGTGCCTTGGGGGGTTGAGGGGTAGAGGAAACAGTGCTATGGAGTCAGGCAAAGGTCAGGGATATAACTAAGTGATAAAGTGCTCCGTGGTTCAATCCCTAGTACCAAGAACAAAAACAAAAAAAAAGTGCTATGGAGATGAGAGATTGGGGCCAGAAGGGAAAATAGCAATGCCTCATATTCTTGGAAAAGGTTGGACTTTGTCTGTAGAAATAGTCAGCATAACCCTACTTTGGCAACAGTAGACTATGATTATAGGGGATTGATCTAGGCACAAGTTGCCTAAGAAATATAGCTTATTAACTCAGAGCCAGCTGTACCTTGCAGGTCATTGAACCTGCACAACTGTCCTATAGAGATTATCACTGCCCTGATATGATCCAACTATCATTTTATTTTTCAAGTATTTATTTTTTAGTTTTAGGTTGGCACAATGTCTTTATATGGTTCTGAGGACCGAACCTAGTGCCTCCTGCATGCTAGGCGAGTGTTCTACCACTGAGCCACACCCCCAGCCCCCCCAACTATCTTAAGACCCAGAGAATGCTTGGCTGAAGCTTCAGATGCAGGAGGGCCAAAATGGAAGATGATGCCATTGTAATTTTGGACAGGGCCTGGATCCAATGGTGCTGGCTCTCTTGCTGTTGTACCATAGGACCTGCAGGGGAGATGAGAATGGTAATCAGTGGTCCTATTCCATGTGTGTGTCCTCAAGGACTATTGGCACAGCTCCTTTTTTGTTTTGGTGCTAAACCCAGAACTTTATAGATGCTAAGCACATATTTTTTACCACTGAGCTACATGCCCCCAACCCCACACCTCCTTTAAAAACAAACTAAGAGCTTTATAAATAGGCATGTTGGTCAAAAGTAGAAATGAAACATAAGATTAGAAATCATTTGTGAGGCCAGACATGGTGGCACGCACTTGTAATCCCAGTGGTTCAGGAGGGTGAGGAAGGAGGATCACAAGTTCAAAGTGAGCCTCAGCAACTTAGCAAGGCCCTGTCTCAAAAAATAAAAAAGAGCTAGAGATGTTGCTCAGTGGTTAAGCGTCCATAGGTTCTATCCCTGGTACCAAAGAAAGAAAAAAATCATTTATGAAATAGGGAACTTTTAATAGTTCATGCTCTTTTTGAAAGAAATGGGGTATAGATGTTCCTTGACTTACAAACTTTTAATGAGTTCTGTCCTAATACATCCATTGTAAACTGAAAATATTGTAAGTACTCAGCTGTGGGGTGCTTGTCTTAGCATATGTGAGACCCTGAGTTCAACCCCTAGCGCGCGCGCGCTCTCTCTCTCTCTTTCTCTCTCTCTCTCTCTCTCTCTCTCTCTCTCAAATATGTATTTAAACTGAGCGTGATCCAGCTACTCAGGAAGCTGAGGCAGGAAGATCAAAAGTTTGAAGACAGCCTGGGCGATTTCACAAGACTCTGTCTTAAAATAAGGAATAGGGAGATAGCTCAGAGGTCAGTTGCTTGCCTAGGATGCACTAGGCTCTGGGTTCAACCCTAATATTGAAAAAAAAATTGCATTTATTACACTTAACCTACAGAACATCATAGCTTGGCAGCATGGTACATTGTAGAATAATAGTACATTGCCTTCGTGGTCTCATGGCTACTTTGAATCAGCATCTTGTTGCTGGAAAGCATATTTTACAGAATTTGGCTAGCATGGGAAAAGATCAAAATTCAAAGTTTTTTTAATTTTTTTTTTTTTGTATTGGAGATTGAACCAAGGGGTGCTTTACCACTTAGCTATATTCCCAAGCCCTTTCAAATTTTGAGATAGGGTCTCACTAAATTGCTTAGGGCATTGCTAAACTGCTGAGGCTGACCTTGAACTTGGGATCCATTTGCCTCAGCCTTCAAGGTCCCTGGGATTACAGGTGTGAGCCACCAGCCTGGCTCAAAGTCAGTTTCTAATGAATGTATATCACTTTCACACCATTATAAAGTTGAAAAATTATTTCAGAGCAACATCTGTGCCAGGTGCAATGGTACATGCCTTGTAATCCCACTGTCTTGGGAGACTGAGGCAGGAGAATTATGAGTTCAAAGCCAGCCTCAGCAATTTAGCCAGGCCCTAAGCAACTCAGCAAGACCTTGTTTCTAAATAAAATATAAGAAAAGTCTGTGAACGTGTCTCAGTGGCTTAGCGCCCCTGGGTTCAGTCCCCAGTACCAAAAAAATCAAAACAAAAACAAATATCATGGGGGCTGGGGATGTCGCTCAAGCGGTAGCGCGCTCCCCTGGCATGCGTGCGGCTCGGGTTCAATCCTCAGCACCGCATACAAACAAAGATGTTGTGTCCACCAAAAACTAAAAAATGAATATTAAAAAAATTCTCTCTCTCCTCTTTCTTTAAAAAAAAAAAAATATCAAGCACGCTGCCACTTGAGCCACATCCCCAGCCCGAGAGAGAATTTTTTTAGTATTTATTTATTTTTTTTTAGTTTTCGGCGGACACAACATCTTTGTTGTATGTGGTGCTGAGAATCCAACCCGGGCCGCTCGCATGCCAGACAAGCGCACTACCGCTTGAGCCACATCCCCAGCCCCAAGCCCAGATTTTTATAATCTTTTAAGTCCTGACTCTGGGGACTTAGTAGTTAAGTGACATTTATAAGTTACTTAATGTCTCTAAACCTGAATATTCTCTCCCATGATATGGATATCTTAATATTTACCTTATAGTGTTTTGTAGTCTTGGTGTTGGTGTTGGGGATTGAACCCAGGGCCTGTGCATGCTATACAGACACTGTGCCTTGAGCTGTATCCCAGCCTTAACTTATAATGTGAGAATATTAGAAAATATAGGAAAATTGAACAGTGGTAGGTACTGCTGCTGCTAAAATTAATAAGAATTGAAAAAGGTCTTTTTCTCAAGAATTGAAAAAGGTCTGTCTCTTCAGAATGATTTCAGATTTGCTATAAGTTCATCCATTTATCTAAGACAGATGCTCTTATGAAAGAGATTTTTGCCTTCCAGAACTACAAGACTTTCGAGAATATACACAACAAATAAGTTTTGGGGTCACTGGTACTTTGATCTAACATTTCCTTTCTGTGGGTTGAAGGAATATGAAATAGCTGGGCTTCTTTTCTGTTGAGTATGTTTTAGCTCACCAGTGCAGAATCTTGGAGCTTTGCCCATCGGCTCTCTTCTTGCCCCCTTTGGCCCTCCCGATCATGCAGAACTGATTGGCTGTTACCTTGGTGTCTTTAGGTCTTCGAAGCCACTCTACTCGAATGTCCACTGTCTCAGAAGTTCGAATCACCGCTCAGGAGAATGATATGGAGGTTGAACTACCTGCATCTACCAACTCCCGCAAGTTTTCAGTTCCCAGTGAGTAATAAATGTACTTTCCCCATTTGAACCCCTGAAGCAGACTGCACACATCGTGCTTGTGCTAGAAGATCCTAGAATTCTTCCATTCTGGATTCAGTACTCTTCTGCCTCAGCCTTACTAACACTGTTTCCTTATCTGGACATGATCCCTTTTATTTTTTATTTTTGGTACTAGGGATTGAACCCAGGTGTACTTAACCACTGAGTTGCATCCCCAGCACCCCCCCCCCCCTTTTTCAGATGTAGTGGAACACAATATCTTTATTTTATTTATTTATTTTTATGTGATGCTGAGGATCGAACCCAGCACCTCGCATGTGCTAGGCAAGCGCTCTACTGCTGAGCCCCAGCCCCGGCCCATCTCCAGCCCTTTTTATTTTTTATTTAGAGCAGGTCTCACTAAGTTGCTGAGGCTAGCTTTGAACTTGCAATCTCCTGCCTCAGCCTCCCAAGCTGCTGGGACTAAGGCATGTGCCACCATACCTGGCATGACCTCTTTTTTAAAAAACACAGTTAAGGGCTGGGGTTGTGGCTCAGTGGTAGAGCACTTGGCCTAGCATGTGTGAGACACTGAGTTTGATTCTTAGCACCATATATGAATAAATAAAATAAAGTCCATTGACAACAATATAAAAAATACTAAACAAAAATGCAATTAAGCCAGGCATGGTGACGCACACCTATAATCCCAGGGGATCAGGGGGTGAGGCAGGAGGATCACAAGTTTGAAGTTAGACTCAGCAATTTAGAAAGGCCCTAAGCAACTTAGCAAGATGCTGTCTCAAAATAAAAAGTAAGGGGCTGGGGATGTGGCTCAAGCGGTAGCGCACTCGCCTGGCATGCGTGCGGCCCGGGTTTGATCCTCAGCACCACATACAAAGATGTTGTGTCAGCCAAGAACTGAAAAATAAAAATATTAAAAAATAAAAATAAAAAAATAAAAAGTAAGAAGGGCTAGAAATATGACTCGGCATTCCCTGGGCTTAATCCCCAGTATAAACAAAAAATTCAGTTAAAACAACACACACAAAATATGTTTATGTGTGTGTGTTTCTATACATATACATAAACTCAAATATATATGTATTTACACACAATGCAGTGTATAAAGTATGGTATATATTTCAATGAATTTTCTCAAACTGAACATACTCACTTAACACCAGACCAGAGCATTTACTAGCCCTCCAAAAATCTTCAGACTTCAATTCCTAACCCCCAGATACCTACAGTCCTGACTTCTAATAGCACAAATTAGCTTTTCTCTTTTTTTACTTTATATAAGTGGAATTTTTTTTTAATATTTATTTTTTTTTTAGGTTTAGATGGACACAACACAATGCCTTTTATTTTTATGTGGTGCTGAGGATCGAACCCGGGTCCCGCCCGAGCTAGGCAAGCACTCTACCACTGAGCCACAATCCCAGCCCCCATAGTGGAATTTTTAAAATAATTTTTTAAGTGAAGTATTTATCAACCTTTAATAGATAAGCAAAGTAGATGCAGATTTTCTAAACTACATAATCCTTACACTTGACATGTATCGAAGTTAGCTAATAGGATAAAGGTAAGTGAAAGGGTCATGACCACATATGGGGAGGTAATGGGGCATTATGGATTGAACCTTCCTTATCGAATCCATGTGTTTAGTTGTTGCCCAAGTTCCCTGCTACCCCAAATGGGTAGAAAAACCTGGCCTGAGAAGACATGCTTAGGGCAAGTCTACAGAGTTCATGCCTCCAGGTATTTCCCTTCATGGGAAAGTCCATATACCTCAGGGTATTTTTTTTTTTTTTAAGAGAGAGAGAGAGAGAGAGAGAATTTTAATATTTATTTTTTAGTTTTTGGCGGACACAACATCTTTGTATGTGGTGCTGAGGATCGAACTCGGGCCGCACGCATGCCAGGCGAGTGTGCTACCGCTTGAACCACATCCCCAGCCCCCTCAGGGTATTTTGATCTTGGAGTCCTGCCCCTGCAGAAAGGGGACTTGGGATAAGGGTGTTAGCCAAGGTGAAGGGAAAAGCCCAAGTTCTGCTTATGCTGGAAAGGCTTGGGCCCTTGCTGACCTGGAAGGCAGTATAGTATCCTTCCTCCTGGCCTGTGACCCACTAGGGTCCAAATGAAGACAGCTTTCATGTACCTGCTTACTTCTCCAGTGACTCTTGTTCCCCCACAGCGGGCCCCCCTAGGCCCTCCTGCCCTGCAGTGGCTGAAATACCATTGATGATGGTCAGCGAGGAGGTGGAAGAGCAAGTTCACTCCATCCGAGGCAGCTCTTCTACAAACCCTGTGAACTCAGGTAGACACGCTAAGCTGTCTGCTCTTCTGTTCCTATTGTGGAACAAATCATTAATATCTATCCCAAACCTGGCCTACCTGGACACCTGAGTTCAAACCCTTTTGTCATCTTGAAGGCATCTTTTTCTGTGGCTATGAACTCTTTCACTAGAGGTGAAAGATTGGGCAGCAGCCTTCTGATGTAATTGATGTGTTAACAGCTAAGGTGTTGACCAAAACCTGAATACCCCGAGTGACTCAAGACCAATCAGAGCTGTCTTACCTCTTTAATTGTTGAGAAAATAACCAGAGTCATAGAGAGAGCTTGGGTCAGATTGAGTGCTATTATCACTGCTCTGTATCTCAGGAGTCAGACCCGTTACTGCTTCTTGCATATAGTGATTTAAGGGTGAGGATCTAGAGAAGGCCTGTTCCTGGGAAAGACCCAAGTCTCAGCAGACTGACCACACAGGTAAAAGATTGGGTTCCTTTTCTCCCTCTAGTTCGGAGAAAATCATGTCTTGTGAAGGAAATGGAAAAAATGAAGAACAAGCGAGAAGAGAAGAGAGCGCAGAACACTGAAATGAGAATAAGGCGAGCCCAGGTACCTTTCTTTTGGGAGGCTTGGGCAAATTTTGGGACAGGCACCCTTTACTGAAGCCCTATAGACAAGAGAGAGAGAGAGGCTCCAATGTTTCATGAACTCCAGTCCTGATACATAGGAATTTAATTGATTTCTCGTCAGGATTCAGAGAACAAATACATAATTCAGAAGTTTATCTTTAGGCTCTCAGATGAGCAGTACTTGATGCCAGTTGTCCACTGGGGAAACACATGAAATGCTCACCCAGTGCGGTGTTGTGTCTGGGCACAGTTGCTGACTTTTCTTCACTCCCCCTAATTTCATGTATTGCAAGGCGGGGACAACTGCAGTGGATTCCCTTTAGTTGCGTTAATTGCTCTGGGGAAGCCTAATATGCTGCTGTGTCTCCCAAGATGTGGAATAGTGGCCGTTGTCCTACTTCCTAGGGTGGTATGGGTCTAGGCTCCCCTGCCAATTTCTGCTCAATTCATCTGTACCTGACTTCTCAGCTTAGAGCCAGGGTGGGTCTTTGCCAACTGTGAAGTTGATACAGAGAGCCATTGTTGCTGCCCCTTAGGACCACGTTTGAGAGCACTTAATAATCTGTTTTTACCCTCATCTCAAACAGGAGTATGACAACAGCTTTCCAAACTGGGAATTTGCCCGGATGATTAAAGAATTTCGGACTACTATGGAATGTAATCCACTTAATGTGACTGATCCTGTAAGTTAATCAAAAGAGCTCCTACCTCTCTTTCCTGAGTAGATATACAATTAAGAGACAGAAAACTTGATTTTATAGAATTGAAAGTATGCTGGAGTCTTCACTCACCCTTTATTCTTTGTTGTTGATGCAAAGGATTATACCCAGGGCCTCATAGCTAAGCACAAAATCTACCTCTGTGTCATACCCCCAACCCATTTTGGTTTTTTAAATGCCCATTGGTATGTTGGAGGAATGAGGCCTAGGTGGGAGGTCCTGATCTTACAAACTATGCCACAACCCCCACACTGTAGGTAGGCTAGACTCTTACTAACATTCATGAAAGAAATGCTGAAATCTCCTGTTTCAGGCAGCAGAGTAAGAAAACTGATAAAATTCAGTGCAACCTCCTTGTGCTCTAGAGTGGTTAATGGGAGAGGCTAATGTCCTAATGTTAGATATTGTCTACTGCTGGGACCTGGGGAGAGGGTGTATACAAGCTTTCTTTTGATATTGCTCTGATCCTTTTTCCTTTGTTGTCTCCTCATCTTCTTGTAGATTGAAGAGCACAGGATTTGTGTGTGTGTGAGGAAACGCCCTCTGAATAAACAAGGTAAACCACTAAGTCAGAGGCTTCAGATGACTGAGGGTCTCTTACATCCAGGGATTCCCCCCTGAAATATTCTTCCTTCCACAGAATTGGCCAAGAAAGAAATTGATGTGATTTCCGTTCCTAGCAAGTGTCTCCTCCTGGTACATGAACCCAAATTAAAAGTGGACTTAACAAAGTATCTAGAGAACCAAGCATTTTGCTTTGATTTTGCATTTGATGAAACAGCTTCAAATGAAGTTGTCTACAGGTTAGTCTTTGCCTCTTTTTTCATCCTTATACTCCTTCTTCCCCCACCACTTCCTCTTTTTGATGTCGGACATTGTGGTAACATGCTCACAGACATGTTACTTCTGAGACCCTACCTGGCCTCTTGTATTTTCTTTGGGTTAGCCCTCCAAACTAAGAGCTCTGGTTCCTGGCAATAGGAAGGCCCTATTTTGGGTCTGCCACCATTCCCTTTTGCAAATTGAGTGGCCCATTCTTGAGTAGATCATGAGTGGGATATTACCCATTACACAATGGGGTTAGGCTGGGCAGGCTCCAGGCTGCTGCTTTTTTACCCACTGGGCTTAGCAGATTCAGATAACTCCAGATCTTCTCTGTATAGTACACATCCAGTAGCCTCAATTAAATCTAAATGAAAAACCAAATAAGAAATTTAGTTGTATAATTACACTATCCATATTTCATGTGATCAGTAGCCACATGTGGCAGAGGCTATATGGCACAAATAGGGAACATATCCATCATTACGGGAAGTTCCATTGGAGACAACGCCATTCTAGAGCAAAGAGTAATAGTTTGTTCCATAGGCTAAATCTGACTAATGACTCCACCTTTTGGGGAGGGTACTGGAGATTGACCCCAGGGGTGCTTTACCACAAAGCTATAATCCAAGCCCTGTTTATTTATTTACTTTTTTTTGGGGGGGGGGTACTGAGGATTGAAATAGGGTCTCGTGCATGCATTCTACCACTAAGCTATAGCTCCAGCCTCCTTTTTATTTTATTTTGTTGTTGTTTTTGGTACCAAAACCCAGGTACCAGAGACACTTAACCACTGAGCCACATCCTTTATATTTTTTATTTTGAGACAGAGTCTTCCTAAGTTGCTTGGGGCCTCACTAAATTCCAAGATTGGCCTCAGTCCTCCTGTCCTAGCCTCCTGAGCTGCTGAGGTTACAGGCATGTGCCACTGTACCCAGCTTATTTTGACAGGGTCTTGCTAAGGTGCTGGCTTCAAATTTGTGATCCTCTTGTCTCAGCCTCCAGAGTAGCTGGGATTTTAAACATGCACCACTGTGCTCTCCTCTTTGTATTATGTCTTTTGCTGCAGGTTGTCAGCTAAGCTCATGTTTTTATCTTAGGTGTCTAGAGTCATAGGAGAGGCTGGATGGCTTAGAGTTAGGCCATCAGCTTGCTCCTGGCAGGTCAGTCTAATACTCACCCCACCCTCCCAGTTAGTTGGTAGTAGCATTGAGATCAGGTTGGACCACTGAAGCAAGAGAGAAGTACAATGCTTAGAAGCAATTGAGGAACCCCAGAGCTCTGCAGTAGAAGGACTGTATTCTAGGGAGCACATTTTTTTTTTGTTTGTTTGTTGTCTGATTTTTTTTTTTTTTTTTTAGGGAGCACATTTTGAGAACCCTCTGTAACCTTGGTTTCTGCATCTGTGGATTTAATCAACTAGATTGAAAATATTAGAGAAACAAAATTGTCTTTACTAGACAGACTTTTTTCTTGTCATTCTTTCCTAAACGATGTAGTAAAAACCTTATATTAGGTATTATAAGTAATCTACAGATGATTTAAAGTATACCACAAGGTGTGTGTAAGTTATAAGCAAATACTGTCATTTTTATGTAAGGGACTTGTGTGCATCTGCTGATTTGTGTGGGTGCAGGGAGGTCTTGAAACCAGTCCCCCTTGGATACCAAGGTGATTATACAAACACTTCCCTCTACTCCATACTTTCTCCTAGGTTCACAGCAAGGCCACTGGTACAGACAATCTTTGAAGGAGGAAAAGCAACTTGTTTTGCATATGGGCAGACAGGAAGTGGCAAGACTCATGTGAGTATTCAGGTCTAGAAGGGAGAGCCTTCCTGTGGTACAGCACTAGGTCTCTGAAAAAGAAAACGATTAGTTTCTTGCAGAAAGTCCCCTCAGTGCAGATGCTCCATCACCACACACACCATGCCAGATATAGGTAGTACCTTAGCAGGTCCAGTTCCTGTTTTTGGTGTGGCCTCTTTTGGCAATAGAGCCAGTATTGCTCTGGCCAAGGCCAAAGGCCTTTACCATAGTCATCTACCTCTTCTTTTTGCAGACTATGGGTGGAGACCTGTCTGGTAAAGCTCAGAATGCATCCAAGGGGATCTACGCCATGGCCTGTAAGTAGTGTGTTCTGCCGCATCGGGGTTGGGTATAGAAAGGCAAGTTGCTCACTTATCCAGGCTCTCTCCCTCAGCCCGGGATGTCTTCCTCCTGAAGAATCAGTCCCGCTACCGGAACCTGGGCCTGGAAGTCTATGTGACATTCTTCGAGATCTACAATGGGAAGGTAGCTGGCAGGGAGCCCTCTTTTTATGCTGTTGGGGTCCCTGATTTTCTAAAACCTTGAAGTTGCCTAGAAGTGGTAGAAGCCAACAAACCAGTTAACTGTCATATCTTTGGGCCATTCTGGTTTGACTTGTGTAGGAAGTTTCATTTGATCATGAGATAGTAGCCAAGCTCAACAAGTATAGCAGAAATACTCCTCAGGGCTCCCTCTAGATGGAAGGTTTGCCTTATATATGCCTTTTCTTCCCTTGACACACTTCCTTTATAACCTTTTCCCCAACTGCATTTTTATGTTCATTTCCCCACTCCCTATGTATCTCTTTCTGCCTCTCTACATCCCCTATGTTTTTGCAGAGTTTCCTTCCCTAGAGCAGTGCCTAGATAATAAACATAGCTAATATTTACCATTAACAGGATATTATGTGCTAAGCACTATTCTATGCACTCTAGCTTGTTTTCCATCTGTAGAGACAGTAGAGTGATTCATTAACTTGCCCAGCCTCATGCAGCTAGTAAAGTAGCAGAGTTGGATTAAACTGAGGCACACTGGTTCAGATCTCAAGCATACTACTCTCTGCTGGTCTGATACCCTATCAGCTAGTATGCTCTCTGCCTTTCCTGCTGCCAACCCTTGTCTAAGCTGGAGCAGACACTTTAAGAAAGAGTTGGGCAGGGCATTTGGTGCCTGTGACTTTACCCTTATTTCCCCTGCCTGGCACAGCTGTTCGACCTGCTCAATAAGAAGGCCAAGCTGCGTGTGCTGGAAGATGGCAAGCAACAGGTGCAGGTGGTGGGGCTACAGGAGCACCTGGTTAACTCAGCCGAAGATGTTATCAAGATGATCGACATAGGCAGTGCCTGCAGGTTAGAGTTCTGGAGAGGGGAGAGGGCCACCTTCTGAAGCCTGATTCAGGTGAGGCCATTTAGCACATATAGCACTTTTTCCCCCAGCATGATAAGGGCTGTGAAGACCTCTATTTCAAATGGTCTCCATGGGACAAATGACTTAGGGCCACAGACTCAGCAAAAACAGTTCAAAACAACTTAAATCTAATCAAGCCAAGCTTCCTGGCATCTATGAAATTCTTGTTTTCCCTTCCTTTCTAGTGGAAGTCAGGAAGGAGCTCTGGATCTATTATGGGCTAGAAGTAATAGGGCCCATAGCTCCTCCATACAGAAATAGAGAAGCACTGCTAGGTGTGGTGTTGTATCCTGTAATCCCACCAACTCCGGAGGATGAGAATGAGGCGGGAGGATTGCAAATTTGAGGCCAGCCTGGGCAGTTCATTGAGACCTTGTCTTAAAATAAAAAATAAAAACAGGATGGAGCTCAGAGGTAGTATGCCTGTTCAGGCCCCAATACCCAAAAAGGAAAGAAGTGCTGGCATGGTGCAGTGGTTGCTGGGTAGCTATGGAGGGCCAAGGAGGGGTTGCCCTATGCAGGGCCCTCAAGTTCAGACAAGTAGTTCATGATATCACTGTGTGTGCCCTGTAGCAGAGGCAGCTCATTCTTCCCTGGGTTCCTATCCCCAGGTTCAGAGATGGAGAGAGAACTACTGTCTAGGGAGGGCAGAATGGAAGTATAGAACAGGCAGACACAGGACTTCTTAGAATCTCTCCTGTTGTGGACTGGGGTGCCCTGGGAGCTTGTGACCCTAGAAGCTCATGTCCTTTCTTTGCCATCCTCTGCCACAGGACTTCTGGGCAGACATTTGCCAACTCCAACTCCTCCCGCTCCCATGCCTGCTTCCAGATTATTCTTCGAGCCAAAGGGAGAGTGCATGGCAAATTCTCTTTGGTGGATCTGGCAGGAAACGAGCGAGGTGCAGACACTTCCAGTGCTGACCGGCAGACCCGTATGGAAGGTGCTGAAATCAACAAGAGTCTCCTGGCCCTGAAGGTAGCAGAGGCTAGCTAGAGGTGGTTCACCTGGTGTGCAGCTGGGGTGGGAGGGAATGGGCAGCACAAAAGGAAAGAAGGAGCCTCAGTTGTTCCTGCTGTCCCTCAGGAGTGCATCAGAGCCCTGGGACAAAATAAGGCTCACACCCCATTCCGTGAGAGCAAGCTGACACAGGTGCTGAGGGACTCCTTTATCGGGGAGAATTCAAGGACTTGCATGGTGAGTAATGCCACTTTGGATATGATGGTGCAGAGGAGAGTTGCTTTCCAAGGAAACATTTAATACTGTCCCTGAGCTTCCCACTCAGCACCTCGGGCTGCCTGTGTTCCTAGGCTCTTTGTGTTTGTGTTCAAGTGTGGTGCTGGCAATTGAACCACCCAGGGCCTCACATTCTAAGCAGAGTTTCCACCAGTGAGCTATATCCCCAGCCCTTATTTTTATATATTTTTTAAAATTTTTATTTATTTATTTTTTTATTTTGCAGTGCTGGGGATTGAACCCAGGGCCTTATGCATGCAAGGCAAGCACTCTACCAACTGAGCCCCCCTTATTTTTATTGTTGTTATTATTTGTAGTACTTTTAGTTGTAGATGGACACAGTGCCTTTATTTATTTTTTTTTTTTTAAGAGAGAGTGAGAGAGGAGAGAGAGAGGGGGGAGAGAGAGAGAGAGAGAGAGAGAGAATTTTTAATATTTATTTTTTAGTTATTGGCGGATACAACATCTTTGTTTGTACGTGGTGCTGAGAATCGAACCCGGGCCGCACGCATGTCAGGCGAGCGCGCTACCACTTGAGCCACATCCCCAGCCCCACAGTGCCTTTATTTTGTTTATTTTTTATCTGAGGCAGGTTATCACTGAGTTGAGGAGACCATCCTCATATTTTGCAATCCTGCCTCCACCTCCTGAATACATATGTGCCTCTGTACCCAGATCATCACTATGTTCTTCACTGGGCTTCCATACCCTGCTTTTCAGCAACAGCTTCACTGCCTACCCAGGCAGAGAAGAAAGGATCTACTCCCTTTACTGTGTAAAAACACAGGTCTTGATTTTGGGAGAGGTCATTCCTACCTTACCTAGTGAGAAAAGAGGCCCAGAATTCAGAAGATAGACTTAAGGGGAAGCAAGAGAGGGAAGTCCTCATCTCTTTCCGGGCTTCCTTCAAGTTTATTGACTCCCAGTCTAGGAAATAGACTGGAGCATGAAGCTATTGTTTCTATTAACTTGTTATCCCCTTCCCTATTTTATCTCCCAAGTCCTTCTAAGTGAGCCCTGTCATCTCTCCTCTCCAAGGAATATCCTCACTCCTGCCTTTTCATGAGGAAGGAGGGCTTTTTTGACTAAGCTCTTTTTTTTTTTTTTTTTTTTTTTTTTAAACCTCTAATACCCCAGTGCCTTGGACATGCTAGGCAAGCATGCCTATCACTGACCCACCCCTCAACCCCTTTGACTAAGCTCTAAATTCTCTTCCCTGAGGCATTATCCCACAACCTGCGTGAGCTGAAATGTAACCTTGGTAGAGGGGATAAAAAAAGCAAAAGATAGTTGGGTGTGGTGGTACATGTCTGTAATTCCAGCAACTCTTAAGAAACTGAGACAGGAGGATCACAAATTGAAAGCCAGCCTCAGCAACTTAGCAAGACCCTGTCTCAAAATAAAAAGGGTTGGGAATGTGACTCAGTGGTTAAGCAACCCTGGGTTCAATCCCTGTACAAAAAAAAAAAAGATAATTAGGTGTGCCTTTAAAAGTAGAGAACCATGCCAAGCATGGTAATAACCTATAGTCACAGCTACTCAGCTACTAGTGTGGCCAAGGATCACTTGAGCCCAAAAGGATCCAGCCTGGACCTGGGCGGAGTGGCGCACATCTGTAATCCCAGCGGCTATGGAGGCTGAGGCAGGAAGATTCTGAGTTCAAATCTAGCCTCAGCAATTTAGCAAGGTCCTAAGCAACTCTATGAGGCCCTGTCTCAAAATAAAAAGTAAAAACGCTAGGGATGTGGCTCAGTGGTTAAGCGCCCTGGGTTCAATCCCTGGTACCAAAAAAAAAAAGGCAGGGTGCCATTTTTTTTTTTTTTTTTTAAGATGTTGATGAACCTTTATTTTATTCATTTATTTGTATGTGGTGCTGAGAATTGAACCCAGTGCCTCACACATGCTAGGCAAGCAGTCTACCACTGAGCCACAACCCCAGCCCTCAGGTACCAATTTTTAAAGCAACTTAATTTGCAGGTGTTTAACTTGCCCAATGGGGCAAGTTGCCTAGCACAGCATGGGTGCTAAATGAGTCCTCCTACCTTACCATGTAGGTCTCCTGGCATTTACTCCAGGAGTAAGCTGTCTTACACCTTCACCCTGTGATTCTGAATCTCTAAACCACCCTTTCCTCTTTTGTAGATTGCCATGATCTCACCAGGCATAAGCTCCTGTGAATATACTTTAAATACACTAAGATATGCTGACAGGTATGAGGACCTACAGCCAGGTGGGACAGGGAAAGGAATAACATTGATGAGAAAGGAGGAGACTGGGGGCTCCCAGTGTCTACTCTGTACCTGTCTCTGACTTAGTGGGAGGTGGGAGGTGCTAGATCCATCCCAATCCCCTGCAGTCAGTGTGTGAGTCTTGTCCAGTCCAGCTTCAGGTTATGCCACCTCTTCTTGACTGAAGGCAGTTTGCAGCCTAAGTGGTGCTGCACTCCTGTGATGAGTGTAAGGGGCTGCCATGGGATTTGAGACCTTCTTATTTCCTCAGAGTCAAGGAGCTGAGTCCCCACAGTGGGCCCAGTGGAGAGCAGCCAACTCAAATGGAAACAGAAGAGATGGAAGCCAGCTCTAATGGGCCGCTGATCACAGGCAATAATGTAAGGGGGCTGGTGGGGCCAGGCAAGAGGGAAGCATAACTTGCTGAAGTGGAAGCTGGCCACACTCTGCATACTGTTGTCTCTCTCATTTGGTTCATTAGTTCTCCAAAGAGGAGGAGGAACTGTCTTCCCAGATGTCCAGCTTTAATGAAGCCATGACGCAGATCAGGGAGCTGGAGGAGAGGGCCATGGAAGAGCTCAAGGAGATTATTCAGGTGGGAACAGGCCCTGGATAGGAAGAGACCACATATCCATCTGGAATGTGACTGGAGTTCTGTTCCCACAGGAATTTAGGTTGGGATTATAAGAGGCATTCCTAAATCTCTACCTATCTAGTGTTCTCCTAGGGTAGCTAATTACCACACCACCCTCTTTTCCAGCCTGACACTATAGAATTTCCTGCATCATCCTAGCTGCAGCTAGTCTCTTTCCTCCACGCTCCTGAATGAGGGTTTAAAGAGTCATTTATGCAGAGATCTTATTTATTCAGTGAATGTTCCAGTTCCTATACTAAAACCATGACCTAAAACATCCGATACAGGTAGTATGCCCTAAAGTGATATTTCTTTGTGAAAGTCATTTAGCTTCACTTGCTTACTTGAGCCTCAGTTTCTTCATCCCTAAAATGGATAAGACAGGATGGTGTCATTAAGGATTATGTGACATGCTTATAAGGCATCAGCACAGTGCCTAACATTGAATTGAGTTAACTGGCAGATGATACTGCTGTTCTGATCCCTGCTATTGGGGAAAGGCACAAAAGTGTATCTTAATAGTGGGTCTCTCTGAGGAATACAGAGTGGAAACAAGAATTTGGAGCACTTGTGAGGTTGGACTGTGAAAAATAAGGTTTAGGCAGGTCCTGCCTTCCTGGAGTGTTCAGGGGTACTGAGGTTTGAAAGGACATAGCACTTTTAGCAATAATGTGGTCAGAACAAAACATGATAGAGGAGCTGGGGATGTGGCTCAAGCAGTAGCGCGCTCGCGCAGGGCAATGGGTTCGATCCTCAGCACCACATAAAAATAAAATAAAGATGTTGTGTCCACCGAAAACTATAAAAAAAAAAAAGTAAATATTAAAAAAACATTCTCTCTCTCTCTTAAAAAAATAAAAATGATAGAGGGAGATTGAGGCATGAACAGGTGAGCAGGACCCTGATGTTAAAGGGCCTTGTATATGGTCAGACCAAGGGCATGTACTTCATTATGAAGGCAGTGGAGGTTTTAGAATGGATTTAAATAGAGTGGTGATGTGGTCCTAGAGTTTTGCTCTGTTTTATATGGTATTAGGAATAGAACCCAGGATGCTTTGCCACTGAACTACATACCCAACACTTTTTTTAAATTCTGAGACAGGGTCTCAGTTGCCCAGGCTGGCCTCAAACTTGTGATCCTCCTGCCATTAGCCTCCCAAACCGCTGGGATTATAGGCATGTATCACCACATCTAGCTGCCCATAGAGTTCTCGATATCACTGTGGCCAAGGGTATAGTGATAGTCGCTTGCCTAGCATGTGCAAGGCCTTGGGTTCATCCCAAGACTGTTTTTTGGGTTTTTTTTTTTTGTTTTTTTTTTAAGGCTGAGTATTATTGGCACAAGCCTGTAATCTCAGTGACTCAGGAGGCTGAGTCAGGAGAATCACAAGTTCAAAGCCAGCCTCAGCAACTTAGCAAGGCCCTAAGCAATTTAGACCCTGTCTCAAAAAGGGTCAGGGAGACGTAGCTTAATGGTAAAACACCTCTAGGTCAAATCCTCAACACTCTTCCTTCAAAAAAGGTTTTCCAGGGCTGGGGTTGTGGCTCAATAGTAGAACACATGCCTAGCACGTGTGAGGCACTGGGTTTGATCCTTCGCACCATAAATAAGTAAGTAAATAAATAAGGGTATTGTGCCCATCTATCTATATCTATATCTATCTATCTATCTATCTATACATATATATATATATATATATATATATATATATTTACTTATTTATTTATTTTTTAAAGAAAGGTTTTCCCAGGGAAAAGGGTCAGGAGACAGTGTATAGACCATGGATAGAGGTATGGCATCTTGTACAGGCATCTGCATTGCAGATGTTTGGGGCCCAAGAATAATTTGCTGAAGTGTTTAATCGTTATTGAATCTACAAGATCCTCCCTGTGTTTTTACAGCAAGGACCAGGCTGGCTTGAGCTCTCTGAGATATCTGAGCAACCAGACTATGATCTGGAGACCTTTGTGAACAAAGCAGAATATGCTGTGGCCCAGCAAGCCAAGCACCTCTCAGCTTTTCAAGGTGGGTGTGGCTCCTTCTGTGCATTGGGCAGTGGTGACCTGCTGGCTTCTGGGCAATGCAGGGGATGTCAACTCTGCCCTGAGTGAATGGGGGCCTCAGAGATTCTCATTAATTCCTTATACACCACTGCCCCTTCCTTCCAGATGTCATCAAGGCTTTGCGCCTGGCCATGCAGCTGGAAGAGCAGGCTAGCAAACAAATGAACAGCAAGAGACGGCCCCAGTGACAACTGCAAATAAAGATCTGTTTGGTTTTCATACCCAGCCTCCACCCTGCCCCTCCCTAGTCAACTTTGAGCACCTGGTGAATTGGTCAGGGTCTGAGCTGGGGCAGGTTTTGGTCAATGCCAAGTGTGAGGGCATCCAGCCCAGGGCAGCTGGGGTGGGAAGCATTATACTTTCCTTTTTCCTCATTTGGGAGCAGGAGAAAGGTGCTTTTAGTTACCATGTAAAATTGCCCTTCTCTCCCTCAAGATCAAGTGCTTTCTTGGTAGTTTTTCCTGGGGTAGCATCCTGCCTGCATGGACTGGCTGCCGGTGGAGTCTTCCCATGGTTGTTCTGGCTCTGAGGAGAGAGAAAAGGAGCCTTAGTCCATTTCTCTCTTGGCTCTGGCCTGCCTTCCACACCCTTGGCCCGAGCACTTAAATGTCTTGTACTTTAAAAAAAGGGACCTGGGAGGGACCTCTGCTTTCCTTGCAGTTTTTTAGGCCCAAGAGTATCGCTGTTCTTTCTGTTTTATGTTTCTACATCGTGTCTAACAATAAAGCAAATAAAGCAAAAGAAATTAAATCAGCTTCTTGAGTAGTTTGTGGGAAAAGACTGGGATATGTCTGAGCCTTCTGGGAACAAGTACTTCACACAAACTTTGGCTTCTGGGTAGTGCTGATTCTGTACTTAATTCTTAAGAGGTCAACCCAGCCAGGTGTGGTGGCACACATTTGTAATCCCAGTGGCTCAGGAGGCTGAAGCAGGAGTATCATGAATTCAAAGCCACCCTCAACAAAAAGCAAATCGCTAAGCAACTCAGTGAGATCCTGTCTCTAAATAAAATACAAAATAGGGCTGGGGATGGGGCTCAGTGGTTGAGTGCCACTGAGTTCAATCCTTGTGAAGCCAGATTTAAAGTTAGGTAGTCAGTGTAGTTAGGTAAATCGGGTCTAATACCCAGTGAAATCTAAAATGGAGGCCATGCTGAGAATGATTCTAGGAAACTCATGAAATGTTAATGAAGTCCTGAAAAGGCCCTAGGCCAAAGTCCATCCCAAAGAAGTGTTAATGAAGTCCTTCCTGCTCAGACTACTTCTTTGGCCCACCCCTCGGGCTTTCCCACCTACATTCCATCACTGAAAAAACTATAAAAAGGGGAAACAACCGCACTTCCAAGGATTCCACCTTTTGGGTCCCCTTCTTCCTCCCTGAGAAGTCTTTTCTGCTGTCCTTTAATAATCTTCTAATTTCTACTCTGACCTTGCCTTGGCGTGCTTCTTTGGTGTTATTCTTCAATATTGGGGAAGCAAGAACTCCTCACCGGTCAACAGTGGTAACACTTGGTACCCAAAAAAAAGGTCAATCCACATCTAGTATCAGTAACATGTGGAAGACTCCAACCTCTACCTTATTTGTAGCCTATTTATAGTAGGCTCCAGTATACTATAAGGGACAAGGTCTCATTAAGTTGCTGAGATTAGCTTTGAACTCATGATCCTCCTGCCTCAGCCTCCTAAGGTACTAGGATTATAGGCATGCACCACCACACCCACCTGTAGACAGTCTTTATCAGGTCAAGGAAGTTCAATTCTATTTCTAGTTGTTTTTACATTGTTTTCAATACTTTATTTCCTAACCAAAATAATACACTATGTGTTTTTTTTTTCCTTTTTTTTTGTTTATTCTAATCAATAATACATGACAGCAGAATACTCTTCTATTCATTGAACACAAATGGAGCACAATTTTTGACTTCTCTGGTTGTACCCAAAGTAGGGTCACACCATTCATGCAATTATACATGTACCTAGGTATGATATCCATCTCATTTCACCATCTTTCCTATTCCCCTCCCCTTTGCCCCATCCAAAATTTCTATTTCTAGTTTATTGAATGTTTTTATAACTAAAGCATATTGCATTTCTTTCTTTTTCTTTTTTTGGCAGTACTGTGGATTGGACCCAGTGATGCTTTACTGCTGAACTACATTTCCAGCCACCACCACCCTTTTTTAAATTTAAGACAGGGTCTCATTAAAATCCCAAGGCTGGCCTATAACTTGCAATTTTCCCAACTTTCTTCTGAATTACTGGGATTATAGGGATAAACCACTGCACCCAGCAGTGTACTGGATTTTGTTAAAGTGTTTTTTCTGTTTCAAGGTGATTGTTTTTTCCACTTATTGCATTAATAAGGTGTATTACAAAATCTAATAGGAAAACTGGGTGAATATAGTGTAAGTAGAACAACAGATTGCTCAAATATTTGTGTCATTTAGATATTATTGAGTGTTTACTAAATGATAGACACTATTCTGTTTTAGAATTTAGTTTCTACCCTCATGTGTATTTTGGTGAAGACAGATAATAAGCATGAAAAATGTTAGAGGCAGTATTAAATGAGTAGAGAAAGACGAGTGTTGCTACTTTTGGAATCAGGCTCAGGCCATTCACAGGAATGCAGGTTGATGCACACCTGTAATCTCAGCTTCCTGAGAGGCTAAGGCAGGAAGACTGCAAGTTCAAGGCCAACCTCAATAGTTTAACAAGACCCTGTCTCAATAAAAGGAAGGCTGGAGCTATAGCTCAGTGGTAGAGTGCTTGCGTAGTACGTGTGAGGCCCTGGGTTCGATCCTCAGTTCCACATAAAAATAAATTAAATAGAATAAAGGTATTGTGAAAAAAATTTTAAATAATGGAAATTATTAATAAATAAATAAATAAAAGATGTAGTTCTATGGTAGAGTCCCCTGGGTTCAATCCCCAGTACTAAGGAGGGGAAAGCAGGCTCAGAAATTCCTTCCAGGGGGCTGGGGATGTGGCTCAAGCGGTAGCGTGCTCGCCTGGCATGCGCCTAAGCACCTCATAAAAGTAAAATAAAGACAAAAGTAAAATAAAGACGTTGTGTCCACCGAAAACTAAAAAATAAATATTAAAAAATTCTCTCTCTTTAAAAAAAAAAAAAAAAAGAAAGAAATTCCTCCCAGGGTGTGACACTTTGGGAGGAGCTTTTCCTGTCAGAGCATTAAGGCCTGAAAACAGGAACAGCCAGGTAAGTATGCCTGGAGTAAGAGGAATGGTAGGAGATGACCAGTTGAAGAGATAAGCAGAGGCCTGATACTCCCAGAGTTTTCTAGGCCATGGTAAGAAATTTTGATCTTATTCTGAATATACTGTAAACCTAGTGGAAACTGAAGATAAAGAAGGGATAATGTTGAGTCTCTTCCAAATGAGAGAGATAGGGCTGGGGATGTGGCTCAGTGGTAGAGTACTTGCCTGCCTAGGAATGAGAGAGAATCTGGAGCTTAGTGTAGTTGGACCTATACATCAGTTTACTCCCTTAAAAAACTTCCCCTCTGTGCTCGCTTCGGCAGCACATATACTAAAATTGGAACGAGACAGAGAAGATTAGCATGGCCCCTGCGCAAGGATGACACGCAAATTCGTGAAGCGTTCCATATTTTTTTTTCTGTCTTTAAGATAAAAAAAATTAAAAAATTAAAAAATAAAAAAAATAAATAAAAAACTTCCCCTCTGCAGCTGGAGTTGTAGCTCAGTGGTAGAATGCTTGCCTTGTACGTGTGTTCAATTCCCAGCACCACATATAAATAAGCAAATAAAATAAAGGTCCATCAACAACTGAAAAAATAAAAAATAAAACTTCCCCTCTGCTCTGCATTCTTCCTCTGTAGCCACTATATAATTTATCTTCCCCTCTGAAGTTATTCTTCTCAAATAATTGTCTACATACTGTTTATTTTTCAACTTCCCATTCTCTTTATAGTTTTTGATAAAAATCAATCAAGAGGCTAGAGCTGTAACTCCGTGGCAGAGTGCTTGTCTAGCACGCATGAGGCACTTCTCTACTACTGAGCTACATCCCCGACCCCAAGACCTTTTTAAGTTTGAAACGAGTTTTGCTATGTTGTCCAGCTGTCCTCAAACTTTTGATCCTCTTGACTCAGCCTCCTGAATAGCTGGGATTACAGGTGAGAGCCTCTGTGCCTGGCAGTCTTTTTTTTTTTTTTCTTTCAGTATTGGGGATTAAACCCAGGGCACTTTACCATTGGGTTCAATCCCAAACCCTTTTTCTTTTTTTAAATTTTTAAAGAGGGTCTTGCCAAATTACTTAGGGATTTACTAAAATGCTGAGGCTGACTTGACACTTATGATTCTTCTGTCTCAGCCTCCTGAGTCCTGGGATTACAGACCATGCCCAGTTGTCAATTTCTTAATGCTAGGGGTTGGCAAACCACTTTTCATTGACAAGGCCCATGAGCTAAGAATGGCTTTTATATTTTTAAACGTTTCAAAAAACAAAACAAAACAAAACAAAAAAACCCCAGAAGCACAGTATTTCATGTGTCAAAAGACAAAATAATAGCAAATATAAAGAACCTTAATTAGCTCTACTTGAAGTTCTAGAATTGGGCAACACTTCATTCTCTAAAATAGAATGTGTTCCAATGAGTTGAGCAGAAGTTGGTGCTATAGGCAGAAAAGGACTGACAGAATCATAGAAAAATAATTGATTGGTTAACATCAGGTTATTTTTTGGTAAGGATTAAACCAAAGGGAACTTCACTGGGCCTATTTGAAACTGGCCTGTTTGGGAAACTTGGCTATTATCTATCTTCCTATGTCTCTGGAGGTCAGATTAGTTTCAATTGGTGATACAGAATTTTAGTGTAATCAAGTGGCACCAGAAATAACACCTTCTGTCTATATCTCTTCTATAAGGATGACCAGACATGAATATTCAGCTTACCTGTCATTGCCATTTATATGATTCATTCAGATCTCAAAAATGAACATGTCCAGAAAGCTAACTTAGCCTACCCTATGTTGTTAAATGACACCAATATTCATCAAATTGAACAAAAGACATACTAAAAGAATTTTTTGCTGACTCCCTCTCCTTCACCCCCATGTACCTATCACCAAACCCTTGAAAACAAAACCGAAGTCTACCATCTCCACAGCCTTCCAGCCTTTTCCAACGCCGCTTCATCAGTACCACTCATTCTAGACCACTGGAGTACCTTCTGAAACTAATCTTCCAAAAACGTAAATACAGCCTCCGCCTGTAATCCCAGCGGCTCGGAAAGCTAAGGCAGGGGCCCCCTGATCACGAGTTCAAAGCCATCAGCCTCAGCAACTGAGCTAGGCCCTAAGCAACTTAATGATCTGTCTTACGTTTTTAAAAATAAAATGTAAAAAGGGCTGAGGAGTGGTTCAGTGGTTCTAAATTAAATCCCTGGCACCAAAGAAAATAAAACAGAATTAGAATCATGCTCAGTAGTGCCCTAAACTCCTCCATATCTACCTAAACTGCCCCGGGAACGTTCGCCGAGTCTGCCTACAGGCAGGAGGCCAAGAGCACTGGATCGACGGAGTTAAGCCATTGGCTAGACTCGCACAGACGTCGCCCGGAAGAGGCGTAAAGGAGGCGGGGCAGGGTCTCACAAACTGGACCGTGAAGCTTTGCGTTTCCTCTTTCCAGCCGGCGCCGAGCCATGGGTGAGTGTTTCTCTGCGTTGGGGCTGAGGATCGGGGTGACCTCAATCCAGCGCCATCCTGCCCCACGGCGAGTTTAGAACTGGAGGCGCCCCGATCTCCGGTCACAATCAGCCGTGAAGGGGGTGGCCTGTTGGTTTTAGAGTGCCGGGGGCTTGGTGCGGGTACTACGGAGGCTCCAGAGTGCAAGCGGCATCAAATGGCTGCCGCGGGAAAGAGCAATGGCTGGGCCGCTCGTGTATGATGACACTTTGGTAATGCTGCACATTGCCGACTGAGCAGTGGGGAAGCCAACCTTGGAGAGCTGAGCGTGCGGCCCGCCGGGCGCAGGAGGTCTGGAGCGTGCGAGTCACCGACATCGAGCCCCAGCCATTCAAGCTTCCGTCCCCGTTTCCACATACAGGCATCTCTCGGGATAACTGGCACAAGCGCCGCAAGACTGGGGGCAAGAGAAAGCCCTACCACAAGAAGCGGAAGTATGAGTTGGGACGCCCTGCTGCCAACACTAAGGTAGGTGCGTGCTTGGGCCTTATTGCCTGAAAGGTCGCTTCTCCCTACTGTGTTATGTTCGGGTCTGTGTGGTGGTGGGTTTTCTTGGGTTCTGATATTAGGGACTGCGCGGCCTCCCTACCTTTATATGTTGAATAAATGCTAAATTAATGCATGGTCTATGGACTTGGTCCCCTGAGTTTACTGTCTGATAGAGACAGTTGCCTGCGGCGACTTGATCAGTTCCGGGAAGGGTGGGCATTTCTTGTGTTGGGTCCCAGATTTTTTTCTTAGGAGGTAACTAGAATGATGAAAAAAGTATCCTTAGGCGTGGTTGTGGCCGTATTGGTCACCTGTGTGCCACTTGCCAGTGGAAGGACTTGTCATAGTTACACTGACAGTTACCTCCTTTGAGCTCAGGTTCCCCTCCCTTGCTTGTCTTGCTTTCCTTGATAACCTAGTTCTTGTCTCCTTGTATTCTGCAGATTGGACCACGTCGGATACACACTGTCAGAGTTCGAGGAGGCAACAAGAAGTATCGTGCTTTGAGGCTGGATGTGGGGAACTTCTCCTGGGGCTCTGAGTGTGAGTGGGGCCCTTCAGAAGTGGGTGGAAACGTAACACCTAAGCCTGGCTAAGCTTTTGTAAGTGTTTTTAGAAGAGAACTGCATACTCTGGAGCAAAGCACTTGGAAGTTCCTCTTTGCTGAAAGACCTTGAGGTAGCAAGAGAGTTTTTTCTATCTCGATTATTCTGCCTATATCCTGAGGGATTGCTGCTGATCTTTAGAGGGTGGTTGTCAAACATCTCTAGGAAAAGATGGGATGGTGGAAAAGGAGCTGATGACCATGGCTGAGTGAAGTAGAGTTCCCTCCTTCTGTGCCTACTTTGGAAGGGAAAGGAAGGCCAATTGGCCCCTGGTTTATATGACTTGATTCTGAATTTCTCTTGTGAGCAGGTTGTACTCGGAAAACAAGGATCATTGATGTTGTCTACAATGCATCCAATAATGAGCTAGTCCGCACCAAGACCCTGGTGAAGAACTGCATTGTGCTCATTGATAGCACACCATACCGACAGTGGTATGAGTCCCACTATGCATTGCCCCTGGGCCGCAAGAAGGGGGCCAAGCTGGTACGTGCTATTCCCTGTGTAGGTTAGGGGGAGGGTTGCCTGACTGGAGCCTTCTTGTGATGAAAACTCTGTCCAGTTCTGCTGCTGAAGGGAGAGAGATGAATGCCTTTAATGCTGAGGAGGGCAGGTATTGGGCTGAAGAAGGTTCTGATGACTTCCCTGAGCTAATCCATATGTGTCCTTTTTATTCAGACTCCTGAGGAGGAAGAAATATTAAACAAAAAGCGGTCTAAGAAAATTCAAAAGAAGTATGATGAAAGGAAGAAGAATGCTAAAATCAGCACTCTTCTGGAGGAGCAGTTCCAGCAGGGCAAGCTTCTTGGTGAGATGGCTGTTGTATTGGGGAAATGGGAGTCACAAAGATGCAGTGTGCCCTCTGTTGATTTGACTGCCAGGCATGTTTATCTGAAAGGTTCATCAGGGGAGCTTAATGATAATTGGACGTTAGTGTGAAGGTGAAATGTAAAATTGTGGGTAGGAAGGGTATATCCACATATCCTTGCAGCTTGGCTTCTAGTTTCAGGAGTATTTTGGGAAGCCCAGGCATTGAGGGGGCTGTCTCAGTGATGAAAACTTTGTCCAGTTCTGCTACTGACTTGAAGTGATGATAAAGTGTATCTGAGGAGACAGTGGGCTTCATGCCTGCCCCCAGGATTCCAGACAACTTACATCTTTTCAGAGGATATATGTAGGTGGGTGGGGCTTCTTGTCATTCACTAAGGGCCATATAATCTCTTACAGCTTGCATTGCATCAAGACCAGGACAGTGTGGCCGAGCAGATGGCTATGTTCTAGAAGGCAAGGAGTTGGAGTTCTATCTGAGGAAAATCAAAGCCCGGAAGGGCAAATAAGTCCTCCTCCCTTCTGTCTTAGCTCATGTAATAAAGGGGTTTATTGTTCTATGTTCATGTTGTCTGAAATTTGGCTTTTTTCCTATTGATAATGTGGAGCCCCTCATCTCACCTTCTATCCTGACCCAGATTCATCCCACTGTGGAGTTCCCATTGGCCTCATATCTCCCTGAAGGCCTAGCCTATTGAGCTGTGTAGATTGTACATTTCTATAGTAGGGCCATTGTTTCTTACTGGGTCTCAGTGGACATAGAGATATCATGTGTAGGCCCAATGGAAGCTGTATTGGGGAATTTTAAAGATACTGTACCCTTTCCTGTTTGGACCAGTGTTGTAAGGGTTTGATTAAGATCATGCTGAGGATCATACTCGGGCCCTTATGCATGCTGAGCACATAAGCTGAGCTTACTTACAGCCAGGTTTACAACTTGGGTAAATGGATGATCTAGAAACCTTAAAGTTGTATTCATAGAGTTTTCTGCGTTTCTGAGAGCAGATTATATAAGAATAGGTTAGTGGGCTGGGGTTATGGCTCAGTGGTAGAGCGCTTGCCTAACGTGAGGCACTGGGTTCAATTCTTAGCACCATATGTAAACAATAAAGTTCATTAACAACTAAAAAATTTTAAAAATATATATAATAGGTTAATACGTTTTTGTTATCTTTTGAACTATAATCCCTTACCCCCTTTGAAATTTTTAAGATTTTGATTCCATGTAATTTCTGCATTGCTGGAGATATATTATTTCTTACTCCTCAGCCTGCCATGTTAGCATTTTGCTCAGTATGGTGGAGCATTCCTGGAACTCCAGCTACTCAGAAAGCTAAGGCAGGATCATAAGTTGAAACCTTATTTTTTTTAGTTGTAGTTGGACATAATACCTTTATTCTGTTCATTTATGTGGCGCTGAGGATTGAATTCAGGGCCCTGCACATGCTAGGCTAGTGTTCTACCACTGAGCCACAATCCCAGCCCCTGAAACCATTTATTTTGAGAGGGTCTCACCAAGTTGCCCAACTGACTTCAAACACTGTGGTCCTCCTGCCTTTGCATCCCTTTGTGGAGATTATAGGTACCAGCTAGAATACTTATTTTGGTTTTGGGATCTAACCCAGAGGTGTTTAGCCCCTGGGCTATATTCCCCAACCCAGCTGCCCCTCCCTCCTTAAAATTAATTTATTTTTGGTACTGGGGAGTAAATTCAGGGGTGCTCAACCACTGAGCCACATCCCCAGCCCTTATATTTATTTACATGCCATGCTGAGAATCAAACCCAGTGCCTCACACATGGCTAGGCAAGCGCTCTACCACTGAGCCACAAACCCAGGCCCCCTTTTTATTTTTTGAGACAAGGTCTTGATAAGTTGGCTGAGGCTGGCCTTGAGCTTGTGATTCTCCTGCTCAGCCTTCCAAGTCACTGGAATTCCAAGCATGTGTTACCACACCTGGCTTAAGTACATATTTTTTTCCTTAAAATTCAGTTTTTGGACAAAATACCTATATTTTTTTTTTTTATGTGGTGCTGAGGATCGAACCCAGGGCCTCAAATGAGCTAAGGGAGCGCTCTACCACTGAGCCACAACCCCAGTCCCCTAAAGTACCTATTTTAATAGATAAAGAAGCGTAAAATCCAAGAAATGATTGGAAGGTGGACCAGGAGAAAAACCTCTTCTGGGTACAAAAACTGCTCTTAAGGACAAAACAAAAAGCTAATAACTCTTTTAAAACCTTACTGTTGGCTCTGGTGAAACAGGGGCCTGTTTTCCCACCTAATATTTCATCTTAATTCACTACCTTAATATTGACTAAAGTTTACCGAGTTATGTTTCAAGCATAGCAAAGCAACATTCAGCGTTTCCCGCTCCTTTTTCCTTTTGCAGGGTAGTGGAGATCTAACACAGGTCGTCCCACACATTAGGCAAACACTCTCCTGATCTGTATTCCCAGACTTGGCAAATTAGCAACCTGGGCAAATTAGCAGCCTGGGCAAATTAGCAAGACATTGTCTCAAAAAAGGGTTGGGGATATAACTCAGTGGCAGAGCTCTCCAGGGTTCCATCTCTAGAGCTCAAAAAAGAGAAATGCATTCAGTAATCATCTTCCCTTTTGTTTTGGTGGTGTTGGGGATTGAACCCCAGGACCTTGTGCATGCGAGGCAAGCACTCTACCAACTGAGCTATATTCCCAGCTTTCTGGTAGTAATTCTTCAGCCATAACATAACAGTTTTGTTGTTCACTGTATTCTTTTTTTTTTTTTAAGAGAATTTTTTCAATATTTATTCTCTAGTTTTCAGCAGACACATCTGTTTTTGTATGTGGTGCTGAGGATCGAACCCAGCGTCGCGCTCATGCCAGGCAAGCGCACTACCGCTTGAGCCACATCCCCAGCCCCTTCATGTAGTGGCTAGAGCTTAGAAGGAGCCCCGTTTTATAATTACAACCTCTATGGGCCTTTTCCACAAGGCCTTTATGTTCCCCTCAACTGAATGCTCCCAGCATTGCAGGCACACCATGGAGATGGTCTCATGATTCTACCCTTTAGAAGGGTTCTCTTCTGTTTGGTTGGGAATACCACAGGAAGCTTATGGTCTGGGGGTGGTTGGGCTGGGGATGTGGCTCAAGCGGTAGCAAGCTCGCCTGGCATGCGTGCAGCCCGGGTTCGATCCTCAGCACCACATACAAACAAAGATGTTGTGGCTGCCGAAAACTAAAAAATAAATATTAAAAAAACTCTCTCTCTTTAAAAAAAAAAAAGTCATATGATAAAAAAAAAAAAAAAGGTCTGGGGGTGGGTGGCATATGACTATTTCAAATCAGTTTAATCAGTCTTCAGGGCATATTCCCAAACCCTTTTTTTTTTTTTTTTGGAGGGGTCCTGGGTATTGAACTCAGGGGCCTTTATGTATGCAAGGCAAGCACTCTACCACCTGAGCTATATCCTCAGCCCTCCCAAACTCATTTCATGAGCAAAGTTCCCTGGCACACATACTGACCACCCCTTCCCAATGAGTTAGGTTGTCAGGGTGAGGAAGTTATAATCTTTCCAAACATTCTTTCATGCATGATTTACTGTCACCCCCCAGACCAGCAGCACAGCATCATCTAAAAACTTGTTAGAAATGCCCTCCTTATTTTTTGGGGGGTGGGGGTGGGAGGAGGCTACTAGGGGATTAAACTCAGTGGGGCTTTACCATTGAGCTACATTACCAGTAGTTTATTTTTGAGACTGTATTACTAAGATAAGTTATCACTGAGACTGGGTTTGAACTTGGGGTCCTCCTACCTCAGTATCCCCAGGTGCTGAGATTACCGACTTGTGCCACTGCATCCAGCTAAAAATGTCACTTTTTGAGCCCCATACCAAATCCAATGCATCTAAAGAGGTAGGTGCGGTGCCTAACACACAAGACAGTGATGGTGATGCTTGACTTAAAGACCACTGACTTAGGTCCATTGCCAGGCAAGGAGGAATCTAATCTTTGCACCTAGGCTCTAGTTCTCCACACCTGGCACTTCCCACCATCTTTTCTCAAAGATGGCCCCTGAATTCTGCTCAAGGACCACAGGAAAAATTGCTCTAAGTGGGGAGTGGGGGCGGGGCGCGGCTGGGGCCTCCACTAGGGAAGGTGGGAGTGGCTGGAGGTGGGGGCGGGACAGTCAGAAAGGTCTCAATGCCCCAGGGCCTCTTCCCCGGACTCCGTGGCCTCCTCTTCAATGCAGCCAGCGGCTTCTGGGTCTGCTCCCTCCTCGGTCCGGACACGCAGCAGATGCGGGGTCCTCGGGGCGCCACGCACCCTGCCAAAGTTCCGGAGACTTATGGCTGGGGAGGGTGCTCCTGCTCCCAGGAAGCGACTGAGCAGCGGCGTTTGTGCTGCGGGCGCTGGCCGGGCTGACCCCGGGGATGCCTCCACCTGCAGGCTCTGTTCAGGGTCATCGCTCATACTGTGGACATGAAGGTGAACCCGGTGAAACTTGAGGCCAGACTAGGCCAGGGGCAGAGTCGAGGGCCTGGATATATTAGTGCCCCAGAGGGTGACCACCGACCTGGCACCAGCCTGCTGGGTCAAGCAAGTCCAGCCTTGGCCAGCAGCTGCCACTCACCGAAGATTGAAGGTGGAACCCAGGAAAGAAGGTCTCAGCGTCTCTGCTGCTGTGGCCACAGTATAGGGTGGCTGTGGCTGCTCCTCATCCCAGTATGGGTCCTTCTCCATAGGGGGCAGGTTTTGGTACATGTCATCCACGGATAGCAGAGACACCTGGACCAGAAGAAGGGTGGCAGCAGGTCACAAGGACTTTCCTCTCCTCTCCACATCCAGGCTGAGAGCTGACTAGGAGAGGAAGCCAAAGAATTGACCCCTGGATCTACTCCCACCTCACCTGCAAGTTTCGGTCTATGAGCTGGTTGGTCTCAAAATCATCATCATCTTCACCAAAGGGGTTGATGATCTGTTCAGCCACCTGTAGGATGCAGAGATAGTGTTTTTTGGAGTTAGAGCCCTCACTCTACCCCCAACATTGGAGTAGACCCAGGGCCCTGGTCTGGTATGACAGACTGGTATGACCATCTATAGTGCCCACCTTGAGCCAACCAGCATAGAAGAAGAACTGCAGCAGTGTGGTGAGAGGCACATACATGTCCAGGTCTCCCAGTGCTGGTGCTGGCTTCTGGCCTGGCTCCAGAGGCTCTTTGGCAGCCCCTGCCTCTGGCTCCACAAACTGGCGACCAACCAGGGAGAGGGCAAAGAAGGAGTATACAGCTATGGTCACCACCTGGAGAAAGGAAAGCCAGGCCAAGTATGGTGCAGTGGCACACAGAGAAATGCCATCCCTGGGCTGTGGCTGTGGCTCAGTAGTAGAGCCCCTGCCTCGCAAAAGGTGCTTGGTTCGATCCTCAGCACCACATAAAAATAAATAAAGATATTGTGTCCATCTACAACTAAAAAAATATAAAAAAAAAAAAAAAGAAGAAGAAAAGAACTGCCATCCCTGCCCCTGAGAATCTGGGAGGAGTCTGATAAGTAAATAAACATGCAATGGGGTAGCAGCACCAGCAGGATAAGGTCATCTTGGTAGGTTGGAAGGAGGCTTTGAA
Source organism: Callospermophilus lateralis (assembly GCF_048772815.1). NCBI lineage: Eukaryota > Metazoa > Chordata > Mammalia > Rodentia > Sciuridae > Callospermophilus > Callospermophilus lateralis. The sequence goes on along the minus strand of NC_135311.1, from coordinate 110,525,054 downwards.
GATGAGCTCTTGGCTATTCAGAGCTTCACTGAACAGAATTGGCCTAGGCAAGATCCATCTCTTAATTTTCTTCAGTATCTCACACCCAGCACAGAACATGCAATAGGCACTGGGACTGGGGAGGTGAAAGGCAGTTACTTGGGTGTAGACGAGGGGGATGCTGATCCAGTCATAGTGAAACAGCATGCTGCACTTGGCACGGTATTTGTTCAGCTCCTGGTGGAAAAGCAGGAAGAGGAGGTCAGCAGAGGAGAAGGAGGAAGACTAGGAAGAGAATAGGGGAACCCAGAACAAAGCAGGCCTGAATAGGCCTGAGGCTGGACCTACTCTCCAGTGTTATTAGGCTGGGGTGCCTAAGATGGAAAGCAATCTTTCAAAGTCCTGGAAACCACAGGCCCTGAAGCTAAAAGGTCTTAGAATGAATTCCACCTATGCTAACTAGCTGCGAGATTTGAGCTTTTCCACTTAGTACTGTTCCCTGATTTGTGAATGAGGCTAAATGAGCTATAGGTATGTGCTTCCAAAAGCATGTGGTACTTAGTTGGAGACATTTAAGTGTTAAGTACCAAAATTAGAGGAGGGCCAAGGGACCTGGACCTAGGCTAACTCACTTCCAGAAGGAGACAGAAAGCAATGTCATCATGGATTCGCCCATCCCTGCGGGCCTGGGCTGCCAGGTTGGTGAACCAGACACAAGGGATCCAATACTTGTTGAAGTCGGATTTCAGACTCTCAAACTTTTTCCTCTCTTCCTGGGACATGAAACCTGTGGAGATGAAGTGGGTGGGTGCAAGACATATTCTCGACCGCCAGGGGAGGCTACTGTTCCACTATGTGGCTGGCCTCCTTTGTGTACCCAGCGATTTCAACTCGGCCAAACCAGGATCCTGAAGCACATTCTGAAGATCAGATCTCGCCTTCTTGGGAAAGCCCTGACCTGAGAATCCCCGAGCCTGACACCTGCAACCAGCCCGTGCGCCAGGCCCACACAGAGGTCCACAGACCACGCACCTGCGTCCACCACATGCTCCATAGTGGGGAAGCGCTTGAGCACGCGCGTGCTCACTGAGCGCAGCACCAGAACCGATGCCAGGTTGGCATAACGGATGAGAGTGCGGCGGAGCAGCCGGCCGCGCTGGTCCACGCCATGCACACTGGCTGAAATGACGCACATCAGCTGGTCCGGCAGAGGAATGCTTGTGTACTGGGACCACCAGCGGTTCACCACCAGAGTCACGTAGAAACCTGGTGGGCCACCATGAGTAGTGGGGAAAAGAGGGAACATGGAGGGGCTGGGAGTCACAGAGCCCTCCCTCCCAAGCCAGAGGGCTCCCAGCAGGCTCTGAACCACAGCCTGGCTGGGGCAGGCAGGCTAGGACAGTGAGCCCTGCCTCTTCCTCTGGTCCCACCACCAGGCTGGGCCAGGCCAGGCCAGGCCAGGCCCGGAGAAAGAAGAAATGCAAACTTCCAAGGAATTGGGGAAGTGGGAGTTTAAGACCAGACTCCAAGACCTGCTTCCCATGAGGGTGGGGAAAGGGCTGTCACCTCTCTCCAGCTCCCTTCCGGTACCAAGAGGGGAGTTGTGAGGCCACAGGTGTCTTGTGCCTGTGTGGAGTGAGGGTGCAGCAGGTGATAGGCAGGGCCTTGCTCTGGAGAAACCCTGGACCCAGCCCTCAGCACCTAGCTTGTACCTGCTCAGGCTGACTCTAAGCTGTGCTACTCAGAGCTGTCAGCTCAACCCAAAGGTTAGGGAACACAACCAGGGAAAACTAATGGGGCCTCACCCAGTACAAAGGACAAAGGGATGAGATCTGCAGAGCGGTTGCAGTATCTGGCCACCTGTGCATATACATGCCTCTGCTCCTGGGTCAGCAGCAACCTGGGATGGTCAAGTGTAGGCCTGGGATGGAGGGAGGTGGACAGACAGCCTCCACCCCCATAGGCCAGCCCTGAGACCCATCCTCACCTGTAGGCCATGCTGAGCATAGCATAGAGAGCGATGAAGAGTAGGAACTCCTTGTAGAGGAGCTTGTAGATGCTTCCCCTCCAGCGAAGGAGCAGGCTGGAGAAGCCACCAAAGCGCGCCTCTGCCACTTTGAGGGTGTATGAAACCGTCATGGTGCTGGGGGCCTGAGGCAGGAGATCACAGAGCTGTCCCTCTCCTTAACTTGCATTTCCATCAATAAGCTTAGTACTGGAGAAAACTCCCCTCATCTCTGGTCATACACACCTAGGCCTTCAGCCTGTCAGTAGAACACCTAGGCCTCTAGCCAGAAAGCCACAGAGCAGACAAAGCACAAAGCACAACCAACCCATGCTCTACAGAACCTGTAGTATATAGGGGAAGCCAGAATGGGATAGAGCAAAGCAGGGCTGATCTCTGTGCCCCTTGTGCATGAGGCTTTCCTAAGCTCCTTTTTTTAGGTTCTGGAAATTGAACCCAGGGCTTGGAATGTGCTGGGCAAGTGCTCTACCTCTGAGTTACATCCCCAGCCCTTTTCCAAACTCTTCTTTTACCTGCAAAGCTTGGTAACCGGATTTTGGGCTTCTGAAGACAAAATCTCCAACTCCAACCCAGAACCACCACTTTTGCTATGAATTCTCATTATCTGGTCTCCCAAGGCCCAGGGCACTTCACCCCAACACATACCTGCCTACCTGCTCTGAGCAGCAGCCTATGTTGAGGAAGAATGGCCAGCTTTCACTCTGCCCAAACTTAAGTACCTGCTAGGTCCGTAAAGTTAGGCTGCACTGAGGCTATCATTGATGGATTGAAGCTGTCATCTAGCTTCCCCTAGTCCTGGGAACTGGGTAAATCTCCCTATCTCTGCAGGGCTGGGCTCACCTTTGAGAAGCAGAAGTACCATTTGCACTGACCCCACAGCTCACAAAAATGACACCATGCCCTTCATGCCAGGATGACAGGGATCACTGTCCCATGCTCCAGGTGAGAAGACAGGAACAGAATAAACTATTATCATAATACCAACTGCTAATCGTGGAGCACTGACTAAGGGACAGGTACTTAATGCCAAGGGCACACTACCATGTCATCCTCTCATGGAACTCTCATCACAACCCTACAAACAAGGTAAGAACCATCCCCATTTCACAGATGAGGCTCAGAGAGGTAAATGACTTGTCCATGTTCAACAGCAAGCTTATGCTGAAGACAGAATTCAAAGCTAGAACTGATGGACTTCAAAGACTAAAAGTAGCCTAACTGGGCCTAGACAAGGACTTAAACTCCAGAACTAGTGTCTTCTGCTAGGGTTCTGAGGGTCCTGGCCAGGACTTTCCCTATTTTGATGCCACAGGGCTGACAAGGTCACAGACCTAAGAACTCAGTCCAAGAATACAGACCCCCTTAAGTCTGTATCCCACATCTTGACTCCTAGAGATATCCAGGGTCTTGAATGACCACTTCTAGAGCACAGCTATGGTGCTTTGCAAGAGGCAAAGAGACCTATCCAGTTGGTAATTTTCCTATTTTCATATGATTTTTTTTTTTTTCAGTATTGGGAGTTGAACCCAGAGGTGCTCTATCACTAAGCTCCATCCCCAACCCTTTTATTTATTTATTTTTATTTTTCATTTTCATGTTATATATGACAGTAGAAACCATTTTGACATATTTATACAAGCTTGGAATATCATTCTAATTAGGATCTCAATCTTGTGGATGTACACATGGTGAGATTCAATGTGTTATATTCATAGATGTACATAGGAAAGTCATATTAGGGCTGGGGATGTGGCTCAATTGGTAGTGCGCTCACCTGGCATGCATGCGACCTGGGTTCGATCCTCAACACCACATACCAACAAAGACGTTGTGTCCGCCGAGAACTAAAAAATAAATATTAAAAAATTCTCTCTTTAAAAAAAATATTAAAAAAAAAAAGAAAGTCATATTAGATTCATTCCACTGTTTTTCCCATTCTCATCCCCCTCTCTTCCCTTCATTCTTCTTTGTCTAATCCACTGAATTTCTTATTCTTCATTTCCCCCCTTTTTATATTTTGAGACAGGGTGTTGCTAAATTGCCCAGGCAGGCTCAAACTTGCAATCCCCCTGTCTCAGACTCCTGAGTAGCTGGGATTACAGATGGGCACCACTGTGCCCAGCCAGCATTTGGATTTTTAAAAACCAAATTTATTGCCCCATGCATCCCTATAATCTCAACTACTAGGGAGGCTAAGGCAGGCCTCAAGCTTGAGGCCAACCTCAGCAACTAACTTAGCAACACCCTCAAAATGAAAAGAAGGACTAGGGAGGCAGCTCAGTGGTACAGCATCCCTGAATTTAATCCCCAGTACTACAAAAATCATCATCATTGTCATCCCCATTATCATCATCTTATTGAAGGCAACTAAATGGGTGTTTATAGCATTTTAAAACACAGATTCCATCCATTCACTATACTTTTCTGAGTTGTTCCACACATTTTAAGTATATGTTGTCTTCTGAGCTGTTCTAAGATGATGATGATGATGGGTACTGGGCATTGAACCCAAGGGCATGTAACCACTAAACCACATTCCCAGCCCTGTTTTATATTTTATTTAGAGACAGGGTCTCAACTAAATTGCTTAGGGCCTTGCTAAACTGCTGAGACTGGTCTTGAACTTGAAATCCTCCTACCTCAGCCTCCTGAACCACTGGGATTATAGGTGTGTGTCACCACGCCCAGCTGTTAATTTACTATTTAAACATTATACTGCCAGGTGTGGTGATATATGCCCTAATCCTAGCTGTTCAGCAGGCTGAGGCAGGAAGATCACAAGTTTGAGGCCAGCCTTAGCAATTTAGTGAAAATTTTCTCAAAAAAAAAAAAAGGCTGGGGAGGGCTGGGGAGGGCTGGGGATATAAATCAGTTGGTAGAGTGCTTGCCTCACATGCACAAGGCCCTGGATTCAATCCCCAGCACCAGAAAAACAAAAAGGGCTGAGGATAGAGCTCAGACGTAGAGCACCCCTGGGTTCAATCCTTGGCATTGCAAAAACATAAAAACGAAAATAAAATAAAAATAAATAAAAGATCCAGGCCTTGAGCTACTTGCAGCTCAGACACCTCTGGTTTCTCAGTGTTACCTTTGCTTTCAAAAAAACTAAATGAAAAAGATTCAGTTCTAAGAAGGCTCTGGAAAACCAGCCTTGCTCTTCTCCCAGGTCACTTCTCAAAGCCCTCTAGGTTTCCCCTTTTGTAGCAATCACGCTAGTTTATGTCAACTTCCCTCTAGGGCCTACAGACAGGATTGGATCTGCTTCATCTCAGAAAAGCTAGGGAAGATGTGAAGCCCAACAGGATTCTTTTTCTTTTCTCCCTTTGTAACAGTGGTCTGCTTCATGCTTTAAATAACACACTGTGACTTCTTTTTGTTTTTTTTTTTTTTTTTTTTTTTTTTTTTTAGTAGCAGGGATTGAACCCAGTGGTGCTAATCACTGAGTCACATTCCCAGCCATTTTAATTTTTTTTTTTTACTATCTTTTTTTTTTTTTTCTTTTATTGGTGCCTTTTAATTTTTTGAGACAAGACCTGGCTAAATTGCTGAGGCTGACCTTGAACTTGCAATCCTCCTGTCTCAGCCTCCTGAATTGCTGGGATCACAGGTATGCATCACCAGGCCCAGGTGTGATTTATTTTTTAAATGGACATGTTTCTTTCTCTTTCCCTCCCCCTCACTAATCTAGGGGGCAACAGGATTACCTCTCTTCCCCATTCTAGGCAGAGTTATTGGTCCTTGGCATACACCCATCACAAGAATGAAGTAATTCTGACTTCAAGATGGCACCAGAAGGGCTGGGGCTGTAGCTCAGTGGCAGAGTGCTTGTCTAGCACATGTGAGGTGATGGGTTCAATCCTTAGCACCACATAAAAATAAACAAAGGCATTCTGTTCATCTACAAATATAAAAAAATTAAAATATGGCACTAGGAGATCTAAAAAAATTGACTACCTCCTAAATTAACAAGTGAATTACAAGTCTGGACAGAGTACACCTGGAATATAACCTTTGAATCACCTTTTTAAAAACTCCCTATTCACAGGCAGTGACACTGATCTGTAATTCCAGTGACTGGGGAGGCTGAGACAGGAGGATCACAAGTTAAAAGCCAGCCTCAGCAACAGTGAAACCCCGTCTCAAAAAATAAAAAGGGCTGGGGATGTAGCTCAATGGTTAAGCACCCCTGGGTTCAATCCCTTGTACCAAAATAAATAAATAAAAAATAAATAAAACCTCCCTTTACCCCCTAATGGGCAGAATCATATCCTCTGGGAGAGGAATCCCCTGTGCTTTTCCTTTGCTAGCAAAGCCGTAAAACTGCTTCCTTTTTCTCAAAACCATGTCCTATTTATTGGATTGGCATCAGGGACAAAGACGGAGCTTTTGATAACATCTTCCTCCTTCTCCATTTTAACATGAAAGTCAACTGATTTCACCATTCCCACCCTCCCCTGCCGTGTGTGTGTGTGTGTGTGTGTGTGTGTGTGTGTGTGTGTGTGTTTTGCTAGGGCTTGAACCTAGGGCCTTATGCAATCAACCAACAGAGCTAATTCCCAGCCCTTCCCTTTTTTTGGTGAGATTTCTCAGGTGAGCCAAGGTCTGAAAACCTGCTCATAGCCTGACTGGAGTTGTGCCCTCCCTCCAGGTGCTAGGTGAGAAGTCACTGAGTAAAAAACAGTTCCAGATGAAAGACCAGGATCTCATTCATCACAGCCACGGACCCCATTCCCAAGCTCTGATCTGTGGCTTCCCCATAGGCTAGGGATATAGGGATAGAGCTCAGTTGTAGAGTGCTTGCCTAGCATGTGCGAGGCTGTGGGTTGATCTCCAGCATAAAAAAAAAAAGAAAAGAAAAAGAAAAAGAAGGAAGGAAGGGAAAAGAAAAGAAAAAGAGAGAAGTCACGGAAGAAAGCAAGCATTCTGGACTGCTTTCCACTCAAAGAAGTTCTAATACTTGGGAAGCCAAGTATTGGGCCTCCCTGACAGCTTTCCCCAAGGCAACACCTGCTCCCATCCTTGGCCCTCACACTTTTGCACTCTGGTCTGTGAATTTCCCACAGAACTAGGATGAAGGTGCATGACCTGAAGCCTCTGCCCCAGGAAGGGGCTGTCTCCAGACCTACCCTGCCCCTCCCTCCTGAGTCACTTATCTCCCTTCCCACTGCCCAGGTCCCCTTCCTCTAGTTTATGGTCCAGGAGAGAGAACCATTTAACCTGTAAATCACTTTGCCCCACCTTGCTTGTCTTCCTTCAGTCTGTCTCCCTTCCTATGTTCCTGCCCTCCAGCGCACCCCCTTCCTCTCAGCTGAGTTGGATGTATGCCATAGCACAGAACACCACAGTGTCTGCAGCCAGGTTTCACCATGGTCACCAAGGTTACCAAGCATCATGACATTGAGTGAGCCACTGAATTTCTGTGGTGAAATAGGCATGATAATACCTATCTCATAGAGTTGTTGTGAATATTAAGTGAGTTAATTGTACAAACTGCTCAGAATAGCTCAAGGTAAGCACGAAGTGTACTCTGGCTATCAGCACATGCTTTATTTCTGGTGGACTGCAGCACTCTCCAAGGACTCCTGAAATCTCCTTATTGTTGAATCCAGTTGTCCCTCTGGAGTCCTAATTTCACTTGGTATCTTTCATTCTTGGAAGACTGTCCTTTCTTGACCTCTGACCTAACAATATCAAGAGACTCTAAGTGACCAAGGGGACAGGGAGTGTAGGACATGTGCCCAGCAGGGCAGCAGGCCTGACAGGAGACACCAAGAGCTTAGGAAAAGCTCAGCTTGGGGGCTAGGGATGTAGCTCAGTGGTAGATCCTTTCCTAGCAAGAACAAGATCCTGAGTTTAAGTTCAACCCCCATCAGTGCAAAACAAACAAACCCCTCAGTTTTGACACATCCTTAGGTTATGAGAATCTTGGGGGGAGGAGAAAGAGTGCTAGCAAGAGGAACATGGTCAGGGAGGAGGAGAGGGAATGAGTGACTCCAGAAAAAAAGGTAACTGAATAGTGGAGTCAGACAGACTTAGGTTCAGAACTTATTTCTGCCCTTGGGAAGCTATAGATGACCTTGGGAAAACTGTTTATGAAATCTCCCATAAATTTACAGTGAGTAATAAATAAGATAAATACCATTCCACGAATGGTGCCTTTTAGCTATCTTCCAGGAATTCTCTGGAAAGAAGAGAGACACCCCATGCATGTTGCTTTCCTTTAGAAAGCATGGAGCCACTCTTTTGCTCACAGATATGAGCATATACAAGAATTAAACGGGGGCTGGGGTTGTGGCTCAGCGGTAGAACGCTCACCTCGAAAGTGCGAGACCCTGGGTTCGATCCTCAGCACCACATTAAAAAAAAAAAAGTGAAATAAAGGTGTTGTGTCCAACTACAACTAAAAAATAAATATTTTTTAAAAAAAGGATTATAGGGGCAACAGTGGATCTCCCCTATAATTCCAACAACTCAGAAGGCTGAGGTGAAAGGATCACAAATTCAAGGCCAGTTCCAGCAATTTAGCAAGACTCTGTCTCAAAAAATAAAAAGAGGCTGGATGCTGTGGTGTAATCGCAGTGGCTCAGGAGGCTGAGGGAGGAGGATCATGAGTTCAAAGCCAGCCTCAGCAAAAGCGAGGCACTAAGCAACTCAGTGAGACTCTGTCTCTAAATAAAATACAAAATAGGGCTGAGGGTGTGGCTCAGTGGTCAAGTGCCCCTGAGTTCCATCCCTGTACCCCCAAAAATAAAATAAAAAGGATTAGATATGTAGCTTAGTGGGTTCAATCTCCAGTACAAAAAAAAGGAATTTCCCACATATGTTACCATGGCAAAACTGGAAGAGTTGACAGTGTACCCAGCATGCTGTTGGTACTGTAAATAAGCAAGTTAAGGGCAAGATATTTTTATTTTTAAGGGCAAGATTCTTGGCAGGAGACTTAAGGTGCATATTGAGAATATTAGCACTGTCAGAGCCAAGGCAGTTTCCTGAAACGTGTGAAGGAAAACGATTAGAAAAGAAGGAAGCCAAAGAGAAAGGTACCTGGGTTCAGCTGAAGCGCCAGCCTGCTCCGCCTAGAAAAGAGAACTTTGTTGTGGGTTTTTATCTTCTTCTTCTTTTTTTTTTTTTTTGGTACCGAGGATTGAACTCAGGGGCACTCGGCCACTGAGCTGCCAGGATTACAGACATGCCCCATTGCGCCCAGTTTGAGAAGAGCACTTTGTTGGTGCTCTTCTTTCCAATGTAAAGAAGTCTGATCTGCTGCTGCAACCTGTTCCCCATGAACTTATGGCATGATAGATACGAAAAAAATAATGTTAAAAAGACCCCTGGACTGTATAAAGAAATGTGTGAAAGGGGAGGAGGTTACACAGAGAAAGGAGTGTTACTCAGTGGTGCAGCACTTAACATGTGTGAGGCTCTTGGTATGGTTTTGCTTTGCTTTGGTTTGCTTTATTGTTGTTGTTTTTGGTACTGGGAATTGACCTCAGAGACTTGCACATTTTTTTTTTAAAGAGAGAATTTTTTTTAATATTTATTTTTTAGTTTTTCGGCAGACACAACATTTGTTTGTATGTGGTGCTGATGTGGTGCTGAGGATCAAACCCGGGACACACACATGCCAAGCGAGCGCGATACCGCTTGAGCCACATCCCCCAGCCCCAACTTGCACATTCTTGACAGCTGCACTACTTCTGAGCTACATCTCCTGGCCTTTTTTTTTTTTTTTTTAATATTTATTTTTTTAGTTGTAGTTGGACACAATATCTTTATTTATTTATTTTTATGTGGTGTTAGGGATCGAACCCAGGGCCTTGCCCGTGCTAGGCAAGCACTCTACCACTGAGCCTCAACCCCAGCCCCCCCCGCCCGCCTTTTTAATTTTTAAATTTTGAGACTGGGTCTTGTTTAGTTGCCCAAATTAGGCTAGAAGTTGTAATCATCCTGCCTCAGCCTCCCAATTACCAGGGAATACAGGTGTGTGCCACCATGCCCAGTTGAAGCCCTTGGTTTGATCCCCAAGAACCACAAAACAAAATTTACTGTAGTCAGGAGGATCTCTTGATATCCCAGCTCCTGGATATCAAGAACCAGTTGTGAAGGCCAGCTATGGTAGTACACACCTGTAATCCCAGTGGCTTGGGAGGCTGAGGCAGGAGGAGGATCACAAATTCAAAGCCTCAGCAAAAGCAAGGCACTAAGTAACTCAGTGAGACCTTGTCTCTAAATAAAATATAAAATAGGGCTAGGGATGTGGCTCAGGACTTGAGCACCCCTAGGTTCAATCTCCTGTTCCAAAAAAAAGAAAGAAAGAAAGAAAGAAAGAAAGAAACCACCACCACCACCAACAACAACCTTGTTAACTTTTCAGGGGAAGACCTAGAGGGCTATACAGTTGGGGGAAAAAAAAAAGTGGACTGAGTGTGTTGTTCATTAGTATAACTCCTGGGTTCAATCCTCAGTACTTGAACAAAAAAGTGTGGCTGGGTATGATTTGGGGATTTAGCAGCCTAGTGGCAAAGCACTTGCTTAGCATGTCCAAGGGCCCAGGTTTGGTCCTTGTCCCTGAAAAAAAAAAAAAAAAAAAAGAAAGAAAGAAAGAAAGAAAGAAAAGAGAGAGAAAAACAGATCATGTATGAGAAAGAAAAAGAAAAACAGATCATGTATGAGAAAGAAAAAGAAAAACAGATCATGTATGTGAAGTCAGAAGGAAAAGATCATCTACAAGCTAAAGAGGGAAGCCTCCAAAGAATCAAGCATGCTGACATGTCCATCTCTTGGACTTCCAGCCTCTAGAACTATGAAAACAAATTTGTTACTTAAGGCATCCAGTCTGTGGTATTTTGCTATGGCAACTGTAGCAAACTAATACAGAGACATTTTACTTCGTTTTCCAAATATAGAATTGCAGTATTGAATATGCCTTTTAAAGCTGTACATGCCTCAGGCCCATTTACCCTGGGGATTCATCCTTTGTGGTCACTATCATCTCCCCCTGGAAAATTGCTAACCTGTGAGAATGAAGACCAACTTCTGAGTGGCACTCAAGGCCTTCCTGCCCATTTCCCCTTCCCCTCATTCATCTCTGACTGGTTTGGGTCTCCCTTCAGTGGCCATGAAGGACAATTGTGCTTGAAGTAGGTCCTTTTGGGCTTGATGAAGGACTGAGATCTCTCTGACAGCATATGGTGGCACCATAAAATGAAGGTAACACCAAAAGCCCGGAGACCAGCAAGCTGCTGAGGCAGTAATCAGACAAGAGAAACTGTGACCCAGACCAGGGTATGAGGGCAAGATGGATCCAAAATGATACATACATATCAGAGATATTTGGGAAACAATCTTGGCAGGAATTGGATACAAATAAATACTTGTTGATTTTCCAGGTTACTCTTTCTAAAGTAAGCTATTGGTTTACTCTTGTTTATTTCCTTCATAGCACTTTTCACAGCCTGCAATTACTTTGTTTGTGTATTTATCTATTGTGTTTCCATGAAACAGAATCAAACAAACTAAATGAGGGCTGCAAACCTTTATCAGTCTTATTTGAGACAATAAATCTGAAGTTTGGTTCAGTGATTGATAGGATCATCCAGAATGAAAAGAGTTGAGAACGACCACAAGGCCAGGAAGTTTGTGATCCTGGGACCAACATTCCAGGGGTGTTAAATTCACACTTCAACCTCTGGACCTGGGCATTGAAGGGTGGGGATTAAAGAGGGATCTAGGGTTCCAGATGGCCCCAGAATAGCTGCCTAATTGCCATCCTCAGCACTTGAGAATATCCAATACCTATTCTTCACTTTCTGGCCTTCTGGATGCTGACTCAGGGTAATGGATATTTTCAGGAGAAGGAAATACAGGACTCAAGATCCATCACTCCAGAGGTTATAAGTGGTAGTGGAAGATGAGGCCTGGAACATAAGCCTTCAATACCAGGCTGGGTTTTTTTGTTTTTGTTTAAGCAGGAATCTAACATAGGAGCGCTTTACCACTGAGCTACATTGCCAAGCCCTCCCTCTTTGTTTAAAATATTGTTTTTAGTTGTTGATGGACACAATACCTTTATTTTATTTATTCATTTTAATGTGATGCTGAGGATCCAACCCAGTGCCTCACACGTGCTGGGCAAGTGCTCTACCACTGAGCCACAACCCTAGCCCTGCCAAGCCTGTTTTGCATTATTTATTTATTTATTTATTGGGTACCAGGGATTGAATCCAGGGGTGCTTAACCACTGAGCCACATCCCCAGCCCTTTTTAAATTTCTTATTTTGAGACAGGGTCTCGCTAAGTTGCTTAGGGCCTCGCTAAGTTGCAAACGCTAGCTTTGAATTTGCGATCCTCCTGCCTCAGCTTCCCCAGTAGCTAGGATTACAGGCGAATGCCACCACACGTCCGACTAGCACCAGGCTGTTTTGACCCCAGAAACTGTCAAGGCAGTCCCCAAACTAGGCAAGCCAGGCTCCAAAGTGGGCTATTCTTCAGTCCCCAAAGGGGGCAGCACTGGGCTGGGTCTATCGGGTCTAGTCAAGTGCCTGAGACTCGAAGGGTCCTGCAAGCACAAAAAAGGAGTGCTAGTGACGCGCCCAGGATAAAAAGCACCACCCGTCTCTTCCCGGCTGGAACGCTGATCCACCTAGTTTCTGGGAAGACGCCCTCAGATACCAGACCCTCACTCTAATTTCAGCATATGCTCTGAAAGATAGGAATAAAAAGGGACTCCCACTGGAGGAACACGAGGTCATTAGGGAGGAGTGGGTAGCAAAGAGAGACAAAGGTCACTTTGCCCCTGCTGCGGGTCTCAGCACTGTAGCGGAGCCTATAGGGTTAGCACAAGAGGCGGGGCCTCGAAATTTTTCGGATGAGAGGAGGAGCTTCAGGATGACGTAAGGCCTGAAAAGAGGCGTGGCTTCTCCGTGACTCGCCGCCGGGAAGGGGTGGGGTTCTAGATGACGAGACTCCGGGGAGGGGGCAGGCGTTCATTGATAAAAACGCCGGGCTCCCTCCGGCGCGAGCGCAGAGTAGCGAGACCAGGCAGCGCCACGCGCGGCCGGGGCCGGGCGCAACCTAGAACAAGCCGGGCCCGCGCTGCGAGGCGCCGCCCGCATGGAGCCCGCCGCGGGCTTCCTGTCCCCGCGCCCTTTCCCGCGTGCTGCCGCCCCGCCCGCGCCCCCCGCTGGACCGGGGCCGCCTCCGAGTGCCTTGCCCAGATCTGAGCAGGAGATGCTGGCTGGGCCACCGGCGCCAGATCCTGGGCGCCTCATCACGGACCCGAGCAGCGGTCGCACCTACTTCAAAGGCCGGTTGTTGGGCAAGGTGGGCCAGGGGCTGTCTGGGGAGTGGTGCTAACGCGGGCGGACGGAACCCTGCCAGGCAGGGCGGGTGCGCTTGACCCCGACGTGGGAACGCATGCGGACCAGACCCGGCCTCCCCTCCCCTGGAGCGCCTGGCCTGATACCCACCTCCTCCTAGGGGGGCTTCGCCCGCTGTTACGAGGCCACTGACACAGAGACCCGCAGCGCCTATGCGGTCAAAGTCATCCCGCAGAGCCGCGTCGCCAAGCCGCATCAACGCGAGAAGGTGGGTCCAGGCCCAGCGGGCGAGGGGTGAAGTGGGGTCGATGGGGTGGGAACCCCGGAAGGATGATGACCCCGCACCCCCATGGCAGATCCTAAATGAGATTGAGCTGCACCGAGACCTGCAGCACCGCCATATCGTTCGTTTTTCTCACCACTTCGAGGATGCTGACAACATATACATTTTCCTGGAGCTCTGCAGCAGAAAGGTGAGGGATGGGGATTTCAGCGGAGACTGGGGCTGGGTGGGGTGCGTCTTAAGACCCAATGCTAGGGCCCTGCCTTCCTTGTGGAGCATGCAGAGAGGGAGGCTCAGGGAGGGCGAACAGGGGCTGAGTCAGTGGCTCTCTGCAGTCCCTAGCCCACATCTGGAAGGCCCGGCACACCCTGTTGGAACCAGAGGTGCGTTACTACTTGCGGCAGATCCTTTCTGGCCTCAAGTACTTGCACCAGCGGGGCATCTTGCACCGGGACCTCAAGCTAGGTGAGACTCTTCGGTGAGCCAGCAGGGTTGGGGGACTGGGGATAGAAGGAGGAAGAAATCTGACATACCTCTCTGTCCCCTCCAGGAAATTTTTTCATCACAGATAACATGGAATTGAAGGTGGGGGATTTTGGGCTGGCAGCTCGCTTAGAGCCCCCAGAGCAGAGGAAGAAGTGAGTGTTTGAGGGGTGGCTACAATCTGTGTATGACACAGGTGATGTGTGACAGATAGTGAGTATGTATGTGGGAAGCAAAGTGACTGCCTGATGTGTCCATGTGATGAATAGGGAAGGGGTAATGGGCTGTTTGTGTATATGTGAAGGTGGAGGTGGCAGCCTCACTTGCTGGGACTGGTGGGGAGGATGAGAGTCCTACTGTGTGACACAGATGGGATAGGTGACTCAGTCCCAGAAACAGATTCGGGTGTAAGGATTCTTGAAGGTATATGACTGACCCTGGAAGGGGAATGTGACATAAGCCAGGCAGTGTGTATGTGAGATAGTGTGGGAATGGCAGGACACGACCCTCTGTGTGTGTATGTAAAAAGACCCTGCCATGGCTACTGTGACTGAATGTGCATGACACAGATAGCATGGGTAGCAGATGAATGTTTATGGGGGATGTGACAGCTGGTGTTGGTGTGTATGTAGCACAGACCATGGGAGGTGACAGCCTGATGGGTGTTTGACAGACGGGAGTGGGGGAAGGGATCAGTGATCGACCCTCTGTGTTGCCCCTGGAGGAGGGGGCTGGGTTGAGGGGTCATGGCCTCCCCCTGCGCTGCAGTACTGTTGAGCAGCTGGGGCAGGCGGGTAGGCGGGGACTCAGCTGCCATCTCTGGCATCCATTGTCCCAGGACAAGCAAGAGCTCTCTGGCCTTTGGTGACAAGCAGCTGCTTTGTCTGGACTCACAGCGGGGGCAGAGATGGGGGTACTGCTGGGCTGGGTCTGAGCTGTCCCTCTTTTCTCTATCCTCTTTCAGAACCATCTGTGGCACCCCCAACTATGTGGCTCCAGAAGTGCTACTGAGACAGGGCCATGGCCCTGAGGCGGATGTGTGGTCACTGGGTTGTGTCATGTGAGTGTCAGTCAGTGGCTGACAGGTAGTGGGTACAGTAGGCCGGGCATTTCAACCACTTTACTCCTGACCCCCTTATCCCTGCCCCACAGGTACACATTGCTCTGTGGGACTCCCCCCTTTGAGACCGCTGACCTGAAAGAAACCTACCGCTGCATCAAGCAGGTTCACTACACGCTGCCTGCCAGCCTCTCATTGTCTGCTCGGCAGCTCCTGGCCGCCATCCTTCGAGCCTCACCCCGAGACCGTCCCTCTATTGACCAAATCTTGCGCCATGACTTCTTTACCAAGGTCTGTGACTCTCCAGACACCTGAGTTCAGTCTGCATATTCCCAGGGGATTATATAGGGGCAACTGAGAGGACCCCTGGGGCCTCTCTTCTATGTTGACATGGCTTCTCTCCACAGGGCTACACCCCTGACCGGCTTCCTGTCAGCAGTTGCATAACAGTCCCGGACTTGACACCCCCTAACCCAGCAAGGAGTCTGTTTGCCAAAGTTACAAAGAGTCTGTTTGGAAGGAAGAAGAAGAGTAAGTCTAGGGTGTCAGGGTGTTAAGTGACAGAGAGACTTGTGATATTCATTTTTGGGGCATGGAGGTATGGGTGCAGCTGAGTGTGGTGGCTCATTCCAGCGACTCAGGAGGCTGAAACAGGAGGATCACAAGTTTGAGGCCAGCCTCAGCAACTTAGTGGACCCTGTATATATATCAAAATCAAAAATAAAAAGGGCTGGGGATGTAGTTTAGTGGTAAAGCACCCATGGGTTCAATTCCCAGTACCGAAAGAAAGAAAGAGAGTGTGGATGCCTGTGAACTCCTGAGGAGAATGTGTGTTGTCCAGGTACTTGGGAAGGCCTATCATTGTGTCATCCCTGTGGACAATGGGATTGGGCAGAACACTGAAGACTATCCTCCCTACCTCCAGATAAGAACCATCCTGAGGAGCAGGACGAGGTCTCCTGTTTGGTGAGCGGCCTCATGCGCACGTCTATTGGCCATCCAGATGCCAGGCCTGAGGTGAGGTGCTCACGTGGCCATTGTTCCCCTGACTCACCCCACCTAGCAGTTGAGGGAAGCCCGGGATAAAAGGCTGATGAAGCATCCAGCCTCGTGGTGGCCTAATTGGCAGTGTCTCATTAGCAGGCTGGGGCTGACCCAGGGTGCCCTCTAAACCAGGGCAGGGCTAGGCCATGGACTTTCAAGGATTTCGATTTCAGGGCCTATCTCACTCCCTGTCCCTACCCAACTCTCTAGGCTCCAGCAACTTCTGGTCCAGCCCCTGTCAGCCTGGTAGAGACAGCTGCTGAAGACAGCTCACCCCGTGGGACGCTGGCGAGCAGTGGAGATGGTGAGGAACCAAGGAGTATGAGACTTGCTAAAACTTGCTGAGGCAGAGACCAGGAACCAGAGGGAAGGAATTGACAGAGGGACATGACCTGAGTCTAGGGAGGGCTAATGCCTAAATCTCAGTGCTCTGTTCCTTTCAGGGTTTGAAGAAGGTCTAACTGTGGCCACTGTGGTAGAGTCGGCCCTCTGTGCTCTGAGAAACTGTGTGGCCTTCATGCCCCCAGGTAAGGCTGGGGTCTGGTATGTAATATTGTTGGGAGTTCTTTGGCTAGGAGGCTAGGAAGGAGCAGGTCCTTATTTCCTTTTTTCCCTTGACAGCGGAACAGAACCCAGCCCCTCTGGCACAGCCAGAGCCTCTGGTGTGGGTCAGCAAGTGGGTTGACTACTCCAACAAATTTGGCTTTGGGTATCAACTGTCTAGCCGCCGGGTAGCAGTGCTTTTCAATGATGGCACACACATGGCCTTGTCAGCCAACAGGAAGTAAGTGCTGTTCTGGGGTGTCTTGTATCCAGGGTGTTGGACTCATCAGGGCTGCAGCTTGGCATGTGTTCCTAGGCTCAGGGGCCTAGGGTTTCTCGGCAGAAGGGTATTGGTGCAGGGCTCCCTCTGACCTTGGCCTCCCCCTACTTCCAGGACTGTGCACTACAACCCCACCAGCACAAAGCACTTCTCATTCTCTGTGGGTGCTGTACCTCGAGCTCTGCAGCCTCAGCTGGGCATCCTGCGATATTTTGCCTCCTACATGGAGCAGCACCTCATGAAGGTATGTGGGTAACGGTCAAGCATACTGAAGATTTACACATCCTCATAAGTTCCCCTTTGGTAATGGGAGGAGGGGCTCAAAGCTAAAGGCTGAACCTGTAAGAAAGGGAGACATCGACGGAGACATCTGACTCGTGTCAGACCAGTGACCTGCCCTGCTCCTGCTCTCAGGGTGGAGATCTGCCCAGTGTGGAAGAGGTGGAGGTGCCTGGCCCACCCTTGCTGCTGCAGTGGGTCAAGACTGATCAGGCCCTCCTCATGCTATTTAGTGATGGCACTGTCCAGGTAAGAGCCCACCCTGGAGTTGGAGGGAAGGTCTGGGAGGCCTAGGATGTTGGGAATTGGGCCTGGAGCCTTGGCCCTGGCCCTGATCAATATCCTTCTCCTTGTATACAGGTGAACTTCTATGGGGACCACACCAAACTGATCCTCAGTGGCTGGGAGCCCCTCCTTGTGACTTTTGTGGCCCGGAATCGCAGTGCTTGTACTTACCTCGCTTCCCACCTCCGGCAGCTGGGCTGCTCCCCAGACCTGAAGCAGCGACTCCGATATGCTCTGCGGCTGCTCAGGGACCGTAGTCCAGCCTAGGCCCCACCATGCAGAGCAGGCCATGACCCAAGCCCTCAAACCTGAGGCCTGTGCCTGTAAGGCTCTGGCCCTTGCCTTTGTGGCCCTCTCTGTTCCATTGGTGCCTCACTGGGGGCTCTGGGCTGAATCCCCCAGGGAATCAGGGACCAGCTTTACTAGAGTTGGGGTGGCTTGTCCTTACTATTTCTTACCCCCTCTCTGAGATAAGCCTGAGCCTTAGCCCCAAATTAGGGGTATTATTTATGGACCACTTTTATTTATTGACAGACATTTATTTATTGGGATATGAGCCCCAGGGGGCCCTCCTTCTGGGATAATAAACCTTTTGCAGAACTCGGCCTGCTTATTCGTAGTAGAGCCCGTGGACGGTGGCCACCGCAAAAAGTGAAGCGTTGGTGAAGGTAGCAGAAGCCAGTCCGTCGCGTGCTACATCCCAAAGCGAGCGACTGACCACATGCACGCCCTGGCCGGTGCGCGGCCCCAGCACCACGCTGCACACAAGCTTATAGCGCGGTGGGCTGAACTCACGCAGATGTGCACGCATCTGTTCACACAGCTCTCGAGTCAGCCTCCCAGCCTCTGAACCAGAGTAGGAAGCGTCCCGCAACCTGGCATCCAAGGCTGCCTCCAGAGCACGCTGAGCACGGGCAGCCTCCCAGCATTCTCCAGGTGCAGGCTCCATGCGGTACGAAGGTGCTACCTGACGGACTGGCGCCAGGGGCAACCCTGAGAAGCTGACCCGAGAACCTAGAGGGGGCGCTGGGACCAGGGATTGTCGCCGACCTCCAGGACCAGTGACTGGCCCAGCCAGTGAGTTGCGACGTGAGAAGGATGTGGCTGGACCCAGCACAGAGCCACGGCGGGAGGCTGGGCCCACAGCTGCAGGTCCAGCCTCATCAATGCTGGGCAGGCGACCACGGGGCCGTACTGGTGGTAGTTTAGGCCCCAAATCTTTGGCAGTCTCTTCCTGGTGTCCCTCCTGGCGTCCTGGGGGCAGAGGCCTGCCAGCCATGGGCCTGCTGGTTGAAAGACACACATTTATGATGGGCTTCAGTGGCCATCTTTCTGCGTCCCCTGTTGCTGAGTGATGTGAACGGTTTTTATATCCCTACTCCCTTCTTATTTACCACCCACCACCACACACACACCGGCTGACTTTTCCCTTTTTTTTTTTTAAGTGGTGTCACACTATGTAGCTCAGGCTGATCCTGAACCTCTGGCTCAAATGATTCTCCCACTTCAGCCTCCCAAGTAGCTGGGTCTAGGTGGCACAGCACTGTGTCTAACTTCCCCTTACCCACTTCTTACCTGTGTTTTTGGAACAAGTGGATCAAACAGCCAAGCTGGGTGGGTTTCTACTTTGCCTTGGGCACTATGTAGGTTGGCTAAGTGAGATCTATTATACTTACTTTTCTCCCTTCCACCTGACTTCACTAGCATAAGGGGGAGATGAAGCTGGCTTCTGACTCAGCCTGGAGAGTAGAAGTGGTGCCTGCAACCCTTAACCAGAAAGGATGGACAGAACCAACTCCTTCATTTCCACAGATCCCTGGGGATATTGAATCCAGTCACCTTCTACCATTCCTGCTCTGATAGGGCACAGAAGACTCACTCAGCCACTACAACAGGCTGAGGCTCGGGGCAGGTGACCCACTGAAACTCTTTCTTCCTTCTGCTTTTGTCCTGTGACTGCACCTCCTACAGAACCACTTGTGGGATGGTTGCCCTCCTCTCCTGAAACTCCCTCAGGCACCTGACTCACCTGCAACCTTGGTCTCCAAGCTCTCTCGGCTCCACAGCCCTGGCCCAGCTAGCCTGACTTGCAGGTGGGAGGAGGAAGGGCCATGTTTTGCAGTTGCCATGGGCTGCTAGGGCAAGCACTCCTTCCTCCCAGAGTCCCTCCCTTCCTCCAACTTGGCTCTGGAATAACCTAAGAGTGTTACTACTATGAACACCTGCTGAGGATGGGGTACCTCTGAGTTATTGGGGAGAAAGGCCTATAAGGTCTTGAGCTCAGGGACATACTACCACCACCAGACAACCGACAGTTAGGGGCTCTGCTTAGAAAGCCCCAGGACTCTTGAGCCATTCTCCATTTCTTCCTTTGTGAAATGGCCAGATGACTGGCCATTTATGAACAAATCACAGGGCCTAGGGTGTGTGTGGGAGGACATTGAGGCTGCAGGGGTGGCTACTCAGGAATCCAGGATCCAGCAGACAGGAAGGAGCACGTCATTGCTCTATCGTCTCCCCATCAGTCTCAACCAGGACAAACATTTCCGCTCCAGGCGCTGAGCTGGGGTGGG
Source organism: Callospermophilus lateralis (assembly GCF_048772815.1). NCBI lineage: Eukaryota > Metazoa > Chordata > Mammalia > Rodentia > Sciuridae > Callospermophilus > Callospermophilus lateralis. The sequence goes on along the minus strand of NC_135311.1, from coordinate 110,504,901 downwards.
GCTTGGATGACTTCCTCAGTTCTGGGCTTTGTGCGGGGGTGGGGAGGCCCATTGGCTCAGATGGGAGGACCAAGTCCTGAAAGCTATGACTCAGTGGTAAACCTGAGTCCAGTCTCTTGACCCTTACTGACCCAAGTGCCCTGGGGCTTGTCCCCAGTTGGCCACACCTCTGTTTGCCCCAGTACCTAGATTACCCAGCTGCATTTCAAGGATGCCAGAGGCTGCCATGCTTCTGTCAGAGCAGACAATTCACTTTACCTGGAAGGGATGGGACTACCCCCTCTCCAGCAAACTATGTCTGGGCCCAGAAAATCATCCATGGAATGAGGATTTTCCCTGTGGAGGTGAGGTTTCCCAGGCCCGCCTAACCTGAGTTTAACCTATGACTGGGGGAGAGCAGGAGCTTGAATTCTGAAATTGTGGCAGGTCAAGACCAGAGTTAAGGTTCTCAAGACTGTGTTCAGGGCCCTTCCATAGGCTAAAGTTTTCCACCAGGCCTGTGGGGAGATGGGCGGGGCCTCCTTTTAGGCTGGGCTCCAGTTTCCATGGAAACCCACAGGCTTCCCACCCCAACGCCGCCTGGGCAAGCTCCCAGCCCAGGCCTCATCCCACACCAGCTTCTCCCCTGGATTACTGGCACTCCGGCCTCAGCCTCTCCAGGTCCCCTACCTCTACCCCCACCACATCTATCCCTATTCCTGAGCCTCTCTTCATCCCTAAACTTCAGTTTCTCAGTAAACAGGCTTCCTGAGCTCCTGCCTCTCTCAGGCCTTTCTAATCTCCTCACCAGCTCTAAGGCCTGGCCAGGCCTCCCACAGACCAACAAACAGCAGCAGACCTCCTAAACCACTCCACTTTCTTTTTCTCCCTGCCCCACTCCATGCATGGAGAATCCAGGACTAGTTGTGCATGGGCAGACTGCTTCCTTTTCCACAGCACTTCGAAGTCTTGTCAACAACCCCCAATACAGGTGAGGAAGTGGGCCCCGTTGGTAAGTTTTCCGTAGCTGACTTTGCTTAGCCCCATGACTCTGGGGAGGCCCTGGGTGAAGAGGTGAAAAGGACTTTGCCTTCCTCCCTGGCAAACTCAGTCGGTGGGGAAGCCAACTGTAGATGATGGCTACCAGCTTCTCAGTGTCCATGATATCTTGAGAGCCAGGGTGGGGGGCTGTGGGGGATAGAGCCCTGGGCTGCTGTGTGAGCTCCAGCAAAATCCTTCTGTGAATCTTGAGCTCCTCTCAGAGGGGAAAAGAGCCTGAAAAATGCGATGTAACTTGACTCCCTCCCATTGAGCACTTAGATGTTGGGGCCTCTCTCCTTGAAGAGGCAGGAGCCAGTTTTGAGAATTGGGAATTCAAAAGAGGAAGAAAGCTCAAGGGATTGAGCCAGAGTTCCAGACAGGAAGTAGTTCAAGGGTGCTGACCACTGTTTGCCCAAAATGCTAATGGTGTTTGAAAATAGGGATAGAGTTTACTTGGGGCAGGGTTGGTCAGGAGAGCTAAAATGTAGCTCTCCCCCCGCCCCATATCTCAAATCTGGATTCTTCCCCAGGGTTGGTAGTTCCCATAACCCTGCTTCTCTGGGGGTTGCAGTCTGGTCTGAGTAGTAGGAACCTCACGACTTGGACTATGAAACTAGAAGGCTCTAAGAAACTCACATATTTTCTCTTGTCTTCTACCATCTACCTTGTTCAGGGGCCCAGAAACTGGGGCCGGAAGTGATCATGAAGATGGAAAATGTGGTCTGGCCTCATTATGGTGCATGACTGCCATGTCTGTTTACAGTTAATGCACATTCTGCACCCTACACCCCCACTCCCTCCTCCCTGGAGGAGGGCTGAAAAACAGCTGAGTTTGCAGCCAGTGGAGGAGGTACCAAGAAGAGCTTTCCCTCCCCAAAGACTCAGACTGGGGAGGGGCTGGGGAGTTGGGATCAATCTTACTTTTATTAACCCTGTTGCCCCCTCGCAATCAAGCACTGTCATCTCCTCTGAGGTCAGGGGTGAGAAAAGATTCAAAGATAGGAAATTGCCAGGCACAGTGGCATATGCACATAATATCAGCGGCTCAGGAGGCTGAGGCAAGTTCAAAGCTAGCCTCAGCAACTTAGTGAGACCCTTCTCCAAAAATAATAGCAACAACAACAAGAATGGGCTGGGGATATGACCCAGTGTGTGGGGGGGAGAAGTCACTTGCCTGCAATACCATGGATGGAGCTGGGACTGGAACTCAAGTCTGTGTATACCAGACCTTTTCCTGGAAGGCTAAACCCTGTATTACATTACAGATAAGGAAACAAAGGTTCAGAGTGGGCAAAAGTGAAGCCCAAATTGTACTCTAGGCTCTGGACTCCTTTCCTCTGGCTCTCTGCCCCTCTCTTCCACAGTGATGTTTGCTTTGTGGTCGGTCAAGAACGGCAGGAAGTATTTGCCCACCGGTGCCTGTTGGCCTGTAGATGCACCTTCTTCCAGCGACTGCTGGGCACAGAGCTGGGCCCCGGGGTGCCTAGTCCTGTGGTTCTAAGCACTGTGCCAGCTGAGGCCTTCTTGGCAGTGCTGGAGTTCCTGTATACCAACAGTGTCAAGCTGCACCGCCACTCTGTGAGCCCACTGACCAGGGGCCTGGGTGGGAGTGGCTGGGGGTACAAGAGGCAGGAGTCTGCCCATCACACTGTGGGCCAAGAGGCAGGGGAAACTCTCTTCTGGTCCCCCAACCACCCACTTTGTAGGTGCTGGAGGTGTTGACGGCAGCTGTGGAATATGAGCTAGAAGAACTGCGAGAGGTAGGTTTTTGTGCCAGGTCCTGGTTGGTTTCCCTTGCCTCTCATGGACCCAGTTCATACCCTACTTTACATACTCTGACCTGGAGAGCAATGTGTATACACATACAAGTACAGGTATCTCTGTATACACAGGGCATGCATGTGAGTCTGTATGCACAGAATCCTCACATGCCCCGAGTAGGCTAATTGAACATCAGGTGTTGATGAGTGAAGGATAAATCAGCTTTGATCCCTATCTCTAGAGGAAACACTTAACCCTGTGGCACTAGTGTGATATATAGGGTAAATAGTACTGAGGCTATGTGAGGAAAGAATTCCTGGAGGAGGAAACATTTGTGATTTGGCAGAATGAACAGTTTTTTCAAAGGAGGAGTGGGAAGATGTCATCCCAGTTACAGAGGTACTAAAGGAGGTAGTGAGACATTTGGTGTGGTTGGATAGGATGTGAGAACAGAAGGGGGCAAGATATGACTGGAGAGAGTGCCAGGAGCTGGTTCATTCAGGGTCTTCAAGAATTTAGACTTCTGTTTGGGTGTGGTGGTTCATGCCTATATTCCAGTGACTCAGGAGGCTGAGACAGGATTGTAAGTTCAAAGCCAGCCTCTACAACTTAGTGAGGTTCAAAGCAACTTAGTTAGACCCTGTCTCAAAATAAAATATAAAAAAGGCTGGGGACGTGGTTCCATGGTTAAGTGCCCCTGGGTTCAATTCCTGGTTCCAAAGAAAGTAAAGAAGTTAGATTTCTGGATTGGGCATGCTGGTACACACCTATGATCCCAGTGACTCAGGAGGCTAAAGTAGGAGGGTTGCAAGTCAAAGCCAAATTAGTGAATCCTGTCTAAAAATAAAAAATAAAAAGAGTTGGGGATGTAGCTCAGAGATAGAACACTCCTGTGTTTAATCCTTAGTACTGCAAGAAAAAAAAAAGGCATAGGGAGGGGAATTTAGATTATGGACTGGGAGTATTCGTCAGTGGTATAGTGCTTGCTTAGCCTGGTGAGGCCCTGTGTTCAATCCCTAGCCCCAATGCACGAGCGCACACACACACACACACACACACACACACAAAAAAAAAAAGAATTGTGATTTTTTTCAACCTGAGTACAGTGGAGATTTACTGAAGATTTCAGGTAAGGGAATGGGATTTGGAAGCTAAGGGGAGAAGGGAGTGGAAGAAATAGAAAGGGCTCATCAAACCAGTCAGGACTCTAGTGCAGCAGTCAAGTCAAGTGGATGTGGCTAGGATGGGGGTGCAGAAACCCAAAAGAGAAGTGGGTGGTTTTCAGAGATGAAGTGGAACTGGCATGACCCAGAGCTTTTCTGGGTGTGACAATGAGAGATGTTAAGGACGAAATTCAAGTTTCTGATAAAAATAGAAATGTTCTCAAGTCAGGAAAGGAACAAGTGGAAGAAAATAGCATCCTGAGAAGAGAGTGGAATTTTTGCATGGGTATTATCTGATTAGTGGCAAGTGTGCTGGAAGGTGGTTTTCTGGCCTTGGCTTTGCTAATCTCCAGTTTCTTTGGGCTTGCCAAATCTCAGGCCCTGGCAATTCCTGGCTTCCCCAGGCCTGGATGGGTCTGAGGCTAATCGGAGTCTGGATGGCTAACCCTCAAGCCTGCTCACTACTTTATTAGATCTGGGCCTTGGAATAGAGATATCTCCACACAACTCAGATTTATTTCTGTTTCCAGCTGTGTCTGGAGTTTGTGGTGAAGGTGCTGGACGTGGAATTGGTTTGTGAGGCTCTGCAGGTGGGTGCTGCTGGATGGACCTAGGAGAAGTCTGGCTTTCAGTATGTGGTACTGGGCTCCTAGGTACCAGGAGTCTAGACTTCCTGTGTCTGTCCTGGAATAACCTAGATACATGGAAGGGGGTAGGAATGTCCCAAGGATGTTTATGGGATAAATTATGTGCCTAGATAAGTGGGATCCAGGGTTCACTAGCAGGGTCAGGTGTAGGAGCAAGAGTTGAAGAACACAAGATCTTTGCTGGTCTTCTTTAAAAGCTGGGAAATGGTTCTCAGCTGAGGAAGGTGAAGGGTGGGGTTTGGAGAAGGGAAGCCAAGCCTAGGCCCCAGGATGGGATTTGAAGGAGGTGTCCTGCCTTCTTTAGTGTGCACTGTGTGTGGATATGCAAACAGGGACTTTCACTGGTTCTAGTTTCCAGAGGCCTTGTCATCCTCCCCAACTGGAAGTAGGGTCAGGTTCGCAGTGATGGTTCCCAGGGTGGAGGGCAGGGCTACATGGTTTCTCCAATCTCTAAACTTCCTCATTCTGCTCCCAGGTGGCTGTAACCTTTGGCCTGGGGCCGCTGCAGGAGCGGTGCATAGCTTTCATAGAAGCCCACAGCCAGGTATTACTCCCCACCTTCATATTCCTAACCCCACACACCCCATTCTGCCTTCCCCTGATCGGTTCCCCCGCCCGCAGGAGGCGCTCCGGACCCGTGGCTTCCTGGAGCTGTCGGCCGCTGCGCTGCTTCCCCTGCTGCGCAGCGACAAGCTCTGCGTGGACGAGGTCGAGCTGGTCCGGGCAGCCCGGAGCTGGGCGCGCGTGGGCGCGGTGAGAGGGAGTGGGAACCCCAGGGCGCTGAAGGCGGCACCGGCAGCAGGAACCCAGCGAGCTGGAGGTGGGGCGGGTGCTCCCGCCATGCCCGGTCTCAATGCTGGCTTTCGCAGGCAGTGCTGGAGCGGCCTGTGGCCGAGGTGGCGGCCCCGGTGGTGCGAGAGCTGAGGCTGGCCTTGCTGGCCCCGGCGGAGCTGAGCGCCCTGGAAGAGCAGAACCTGCAGGAGCCGTTCATCCCGGTGAGGACGCGGGGAGCCAGGCTCAGATAAGACTCCGCAACGTGGGGACCCGGAGCTAGGGGTGCGGCTCTGCCCAGTGTCTCCCTGGCGAAGAGGCACTGCAGGGCTGCGCTGTGACCCGCCTTCCCCTGTAGGTGGAGCAGATCGTGGAGGCGTGGAAGTGTCATGCCCTGAGGAGAGGGGATGCGGCCCGGGGAGCACTGTGCCGCCGACGGAGGGGGACCCTGCCCCGGGAGCACCACCCCTTTCTGGACCTGCCCTTCAAGTAACTTAAGGCCGTGACTAGAGAGGAATTCCTGGCCTGCTCAAAACTGCAGCTCCCAACGTGCTCTGCGGTTGGAGCGGGCTTCCGCTCCCAGCATGCCGCGCCTACCGGGAGCCGGAAGGCTTGTTCTCGGGTGCCGCGCCCTGTGCTAGACGACCGGGATAGGGCGGGGCTGTGAGAAGAGTGCTGGTCCAGTGCCTTCTCGCGATGGCGAAATTCAAAAGCGAGGGTTTCTTTCACTCCACGGCGGGGCACTCTCGTGCGCAGGTGTACTCTGATTGCTCCCACGTGTCTATTTGGTCCAGCCTCCTCTTTAATAATAGCTCTTCCTCCTGGAGATCGTTCCTTGAGTGCCCCACAGACACCTCAGTGCACAATCGAGCTCTCCGTCTTTCCCCCAGCTCTCTCCCGGTTCTGTTTCTCATTTCCGTGAGCGCCCACGCCGGAAACGTGGTCGTCATCATTGCCCCATCCCTCTCCCTCGCACTTGCCTCAGGTCTTTCTACTTCTTAAAACATCTTTCCAGATGTTTCAGTCTTTAGCCTAGCCTGCCTATCACGTCTTATACTCTTCTTGTCTTCACCCCTCAATGGATTTCCCACATGCAGTCAGCCCTATCAGATTGTCAAGTCGACTTCCCTTAAGTCCCTCAACATCCCTAATACACTCGCTGGGCATTCAAAACTATTGTGGTTTCTGAGCATTTAGCAACTCTTCTTTCATCCCTGCTTTTGCAAAAATTCTCTCCTGGGAGGTACTTAGGATTTGCTCCCTTGTTGTTGAGGTTTCCACTTTTCACCTCTTTCATCTTACATCTTGTCTTCCTGTGGACCTGAATCTCCCTGAAGAAAGATCCCTGAGGCCTGGAGTAGTGCCTTATTCGTTTTTTTTCATCAGTCTCAGTCACATAATCAGTGTTCCGTAAATACTAAGTGAATGACTTCATTTCCCTATTTATTCCATAAAGAGTCCTCCTAACTTCCAGCACTGGGGACTAAACCCTGGAGCACTCTACCACTGAGCTACATTCTTAGCTTTTTTTTTTTTTTTTTTTTTTTTGAGACAAGGTCTTGCTAATTTGCCTTGCTGGTCGGGAACTCCCCAACAAGTCCTTCTAATTTTAGAGACTGCTCAGCAGCTGGGACAACAGATGTAGGCCTTCACACTGGGCAAAAAGTTTTAAAGAAGTTGTAAAACAAGATATCATCAATCTATGGGGCTGGGGATGTGGCTCAAGTGGTAACGTGCTCGCCTGGCCTGTGCGGGGCACTGGGTTCGATCCTCAGCACTACATAAAAATAAAATAAAGATGTGTGTCCACCGAAAACTGAAAAATAAATATTAAAAAATTCTCTCTCTCAAAAAAAAAGATATCAATCTAAAATGAGGGCAATTGACTATTTAGAAGAAAATATTTTAATATCTGTCTCAGGGACTTTATACAAAAATATGTTGCATGCCAATAAAAATAGTTATTTGTCACTCTCTCAAGATTGAAAAGGTTTGGGTTGTAGTGCACAAGCATGTAATCTCTGCAGCTGGGGAGGCTGAAGCAGGAGGATTGCAAGTTGAGGGCAACCTCAGCAACTTAGCCAGATCCTGTCAAAATAAAAACAGACTAGGGATGTACATCAGTGGTAAAACACCCCAGGGTTCAATTCCTAGTACAAAAAAAAAACCAAAAAACAAAAATGTGTTCACCCAGTAGTACTGCTTCAAGTAACATTGTTTAAATAGTGGGGGAATAAAAACCCAACACTTTATTTTGTGATACTGGGGATTGAACCCAGGGCCTAACACATGCTAGGCAAGTGCTCTACCCCTGAGCTACATCACCAGCCCTTTTTGTTTTTTGAATTTTGAGACAGGGTCTCCCTAATTTCCCAGGTTAGCCTCAAACTTGTGATCCTGTTTCAGCCTTTTGAGCAACTAGACACGCACCACTGCACCTGGATGAAGAGTGAAAATTGAAAATTATATGTCCATTAATAGATGTCTGGTTAAATTAACTATGGTATAGTCCTACAATGATACAAAAGATTTGCATGATCTTTACTGAAAAAAAAAAGCATAGTGTAGACCAAGTAGAGTATTATGCCTTTTGTGATAGCTTGATGTGGTGGTACATGCCTGTAATCCCAGCAATTTAGAAGGCTGAGGCTGGAGGATTTCGAATTTGAGGGCAATCTCAGCAACTTAGTATGGCCCTAAGCAATCTGGCCAAACACTTTGAGAGCCTGGGAAGATGTGGCTCAGTGGTTAAGCATCCTTGGGTTCAATCCCTGGTATAAAAAGAAAGAAAGAAAAGAGAAGTGTGGTGCTAGGCACGATGGCATATGCCTGTAATCCCAGCTGCTCAGAAGGCTGAAGGAGGATTGTGTCCAGTCTGGACAATTTAGTAAGAGACAATCTGTCTATACCATGTAGCTCCATGGTGGTGCTTCACCAACCCCTGTTCGATCCTATATCCAGCAAAATTAAATATAAATAAATAAATAAATCTATTTATTTGTTTCACATGTACTCACTAAGTACACATGTTGGAGGTATTGATTTACCATATAGAGTGCATCAGAGCGAATCAAGTCTCTGCCTCATACAGCTTCCATTCTAGGGGGATAAACAAGGACATTTGCTACAATTTCAGGGAATATTGTTATTTCTAATTATCTCTTTAAGCAGTTTAAAGAGATAGTGGTAGCTGAGCATACAGCTCAGTGGTAGAGTGCCTGCCATGTACAAGGCTCTGGGGTTCATCCACAGTACAGCAAGAAGAAAAGACAGTGATGGTAGTTGGAATGGGATTGTTTCATACAGAGTAGTGAGTGTAGATTTTGAAGCCTGCATAAACTCTCCACCTTTATTTGCTTTTAGTCATTTGATTATATCATCAATTTTAGAGTTCATGAAGCTAAGCGCTATTCCTATTAGCTTTGCTATGGGACATACTGGTTATGATGGTAATGGTTGCCTAAGTTGTTTTTCAGGAACTTGGCAGAAGCTTAAATTGGTTGAAATTCACTGACCCTTCACTTGGGCTTATACAAGTGTCTGACTTTTTGATATCAGAGGGTCCAACACTTCACCCTCAGAGATGAGAATATTGCCATTCCCTGAACATACATTCTAGGAAGAACCATGAAGCTTGATTACACTTGCAGAGGCCACTAATTCCTTCATTCTTCCTCAACTCCAATCAGCTTTTCCCATGTCTGAGAGCCTTTTGTTTCTGTATCCCCATAAATATCCCTAAATCCTGTTCAAGGGGAGGTAGATTTGAGAATTGGGGTTTCCACCTTCTCACAGTGGGCCACCTCATGAGTAAACTTTCTTCTTTGCCAAACTTGTCATGTACCACAAGATGAACAAAAGGGGCCTGGTTCAATAAGGACTTCTGCTGAGATGAGGGTAGACTGGAGATCTGAAGTAAGCCCTGGGGATAGGCACTGAGGTGTCTGTGCAGGAGGGATTATGTGATCAGATTTACCTTTATTTATTTATTTATTTGGTGCCAGGGATTGAACTCAGGAGCACTTTACCACTGAGCTCCATCCCCAGCCATTTTTATTTGTCATTTAGAGACAGGTCTCACCAAATTGCTCAAAGCCTTGCTAAATTGCTGAGGCTGGCTTTGAACTCACAATCCTCTTGCCTTAGCCTCCTGAGTTGTGATTACTGGAGTGTGTCACCATGCCTGCCTAGATTTACCTTTTTGAGGTTGATTTTACTTATTTATTTATTTATTCATTTTTAATTTTTTTAATATTTATTTTTTAGTTTTAGGTGGACACAATATCTTTATTTTGTTTTTATGTGGTGCTAAGGCTCGAACCCAGTACCTCACGCATGCTAGGCAAGCGCGCTACCACTTGAGCCACATCCCCACTTATTTATTTTTGGGATGGTGTCTCATTGTGTTGTACATGCTGGTCCTGAGCTTCTGGGTGCCAGTAATCCTCTTGCCTCACCCTCATCAGAAGGTGGGACTACAGTAATGGGCCACAATACTTGGCTTGAATTTTGTTTTCTTTCTTTCTTTCTTTTTTTTTTTTTTTTTTGATACTGGGGATTGAACCCAGGGCCTTGTGTGTGTGTGTGTGTGTGTATATATATATATATATATATATATATATATATATATATAGAGAGAGAGAGAGAGAGAGAGAGAGACTGGTCTTGGCTGAATTGCTTAGGGCCTCTAAGTTGCTGAGGTTGGCCTTGAACTTTTTTTTTTTTTTTTTTTTTTTTGTGCTGGGGATTGAACCCAGGGCCTTGTGCATGTGAGGCAAGCATTTTACCAACTGAGCCAAATCTCCAGTCCCTGGCTTTGAAAACTTTTGATCTTCCTGCCTCAGCCTCCTTAGCTGCTGGGATTATAGGCATGTGCCACCACACCTAGCTCTCTATTTTTTAAGTTGTCTGCTGTGTTGGGGATTGGGTTGGAAAGGAAGAGTGGAAGAGAGATAGAGGAGAGTGGTCCAGGGAGAACAGCTAGGATTGAAGGAGCCCAGGGACTGTGTTTTTTTTAATTTCAGCAGTTTTTTTTTTTTTTTTTTTTTTTTTTTTTTTAAGAAAGGAATGATAGGACAGTGGCTAGAGGGAGGATATGGCAATCAAGAGGTTTTTGTTTTGTTTTGTTTTGTTTTTTTAAGAGAGAGAGAGAGAGAGAATTTTAATATTTATTTTTTAGTTTTCAGCAGACACAACATTTTTGTTTGTATGTGGTGCTGAGGATCAAACCCGGGCCACATGCATGCCAGGCAAGCGTGCTACCACTTGAGCCACATCCCCAGCCCTTCAGCAGTTTTTAATAAAAGTTGTAAATAAGATTACTTTATTCTTGCATGTTCTCAATTGTTTCCTCTTTATATTTTCCCTTTTCCTTTCCTATTCGGCCTTCTGTTTTAGAATCTTTTTGTAGTCTTTGTCCAGTTTTAGCCTTGCTGGAGTGAATGCCTACGTGGACAGTTGTGCCATATTATCCTTTTCTCACTGTAAATGTTCAATGTATATAGCATATTTCATTCTGAAAACTTGGACTACTTTGCCAATCTGCTGACTTTTATTTACAGTGTCCTCATACAACCTGGACTTCATTATCCTTTCTGATGGGTGTAGATCAAACATTGTACTTCTGTCCCAGCTTCTTCCTGCTAATGTGTGAAGATGCATTGAAATGCCTTTTATGGTTCTTGCTTAGGTCAAAAGTCACAAAGAGATTGAACTTCATCTGGTCCTTGCTGCTTCAGTGATGGTGGCACAGAGAATATTTTGTTGAGTATTTTTTTTTTTTTTTTTTTTGGCCGGGGTTGGGGGGCACTGGGGATTGAACTCAGCCACATCCCCGACCCTATTTTGTATTTTATTTAGAGACAGGGTCTCACTGAGTTACTTATCGCCTCACCATTGGTGAGGCTGGCTTTGAACTTGCCATTCTCCTGCCTCAACCCCCCAAGCTGCTGGAATTGTAGGTGTGCGCCACCACACCTGGCTATTGTTGAGAATTTTGAACTAAAGACCCATGAAAGTCAACAGGTGCTGGAAGAGGTTACTCTGATAACCCTTAGGGGCAATAAGACTTGACCCCCAAAACTGTGATGTACCTCAATGAAAGAGCACAGTCCTCAGAAAGGAATATGATATTTGCCTTCCATCCTTATCCTGAAATCTCATCTATCACAAATGACTGAGAGGGCTGGAGATGTGACTCAAGCGGTAGCGCGCTCGCCTGGCATGCATGTGGCCCGGGTTGGATCCTCAGCACCACAAACAAACGAAGATGTTGTATCCGCCGAAAACTAAAAAATAAATGTTAAAAAAAAAATTATCTCAAAAAAAAAAAAAAATGACTGAGAAATGTAACTGTGCCTGGTCAGATTTTGGTACATGGTAACTTCTGTCCCTCTGGCTCAAATTCTAAAGAGAGATCTGGGGTTGTGGTAGAGTGGTTGGCTAACGTACCAGGCTCTGGATTCCATTCCCAACACCACAAAAATAAATAAATAAATAATCTAGAAAAAATAATTTTACAAGTTAATTTCTGTCTTCAGGTCTATTAATTCCCGTAATAATCATTTGTCCCTCAAAATTGTCACATTCTTCTTCCCACCCCCCACCCCATGAAGAAAGGCTTATAAACATCTGGACTTCATTGGGTTATTTGAGCAATCACACTCCTGTGACCCACATTAATTATTAATGTGTGTTTTTATACATTTGCTATGTTTTCTCCTATTTAATTTATCAGTTAATTCCAGAGAACTTTCCTGGTTAGAAGGAAAGTCTTCTCTTGGGGGGTAATGCAATAATCCAGCAAGAGATCTTGGATCAAGGTCGAAGCAGTGGAGGTGATAAAATATAAACAGATGAAACATGCTTTGAAGGTAGAAGTCAACAGAACCTGCTGATGGCTACAAATTTGGAGGTTAAAGCTATTAGATAATATTTACTTAGAGCCATAGAATTAGATGAGCTCCCTTATAGGACTAAGAACTTGTGACATCCAAAAGTTAGACTGTCCATACTATCAAAACATGTTCTCTAAGCCAGATGCAGTGGCACACACTCAGCAATTTGGGAGGCTGAGGCAGGAGGATCACGAGTTCAAAGCCAGCCTCAGCAAAAGCGAGGTGCTAAGCAACTCAGTGAGATCCTGTCTCTAAATAAAATACAAAATGGGGCTGGGAATGTGGCTTAGTGGTCAACTGCCCCTGAGTTCAATCCCCTGTAATGCCCCCTACTAAAAAGCAAACAAACAAACAAACCTCCCGGTTAGGTTTGGGAGGAACCTATGGTCCCAACTCTTAGGAGGCTGAGGTAGAAGGATCACTAGCATCCAGGATTTAAAGGCCAGCTGGGCAACATAGGTAGACCTCCTCTCCTTAAAGGTTGGGCGTGAGGGTGGGGGAAAGAAAACTCCTTGTGGGAAGTCTTGTTTCTCCAACATAGAAAATTAACAATGAGTACTTAGAGTCGAATGGGGGAAAAAGTGGAAAGAGTCCCAGCAAACTATCTACACGTATTTACCCCTGGATATAGAATAAGGTAGAAAAACAAAAACTGTCACAGGTAACCTTTTTTTTTAGGGTATCTCAATAAAAATGGTGGGAAAAGCCCATGTGGGATAATATTGATTTTAAAAACCCCACAAATCTATGAGAATAAGTGTAGGTTCTGAAAAACTAATGCACAACACAGCATTAAGCACAGAAAACCACTCATATTCAAAGACACCCGGCTTAAAAAAAGTGAAAAACACCACAGGACAATAGACCACAGAAAACCAACTCTTAAAGTCTAATTTTAAACTCTTAAAGATAGTCTCACATTTTGTGAGACTTCAAAAAATTGGTCAATGACTCATAATTGTTCCTCTCCACGGAAATCTTTAGTAAAAGGCGAAAGATTTATACGATCTGAAGAGAAACCAGAGTATGAGGTAGATGGCTCACTTCCAATCTCCCAGGGAGACACAACACTTAATATACTTATGGTGATTAAGCGCCTGCTTTGCACCCGCTTTGTGGCTGCAGTTTATATATACGTAGATTTTCAACAGGCATCACGTCCTACAACTGTGGAGACGACCCCTCTGAGATGGAACCCAAGCGTTGCGAAGCTGTCTTCTCGTGGTGCACCATGGGTATGCAAATTGAGGCGTCTCTGGGACGGTCCAGGTACCAGCTGTGGGACCTGATAGGTCCACTGGCTCCAGACGTGGAGCCCCGCGGGCCTCTGCTCTCACTCTCCGTCTTCCCTGTTGTCTGCCTGGGACTGCACTCGTCTCCCCGGAGAGGTGCGGGCATTTCCCACGGGTTACAGGTTCTTGGTGCCGAATCCCTCACGGGGTGGGGGGTGGGGGATGGGAATGATAAATTGATAGTCCCAATTAGGGTTCCATCCTCTTGTTTCTAACCCGCAGGGAACTCCCAGCCCTAGGGAAACAGCAGCTAAAAGCCAAGCATCGAACTCAAGGGGAGTGGGACCATGTAGGAAGCACGTCACCACCCCTCCTGGAGAAGATGACATCCAATTCATTTCCAGTGGTTAAGGAGGGATGGGACAGTGCTCTAAGGCAGAGGAAATGGTGAATGCGAAATTATGGAGGCTGGGGATGTTGCTCAGTGGTTAAGCACCCCTGGGTTCAATTCCCAGTACTCCGGTGGGGGGAATCCTGAAAAGAGCCAGGCAGGATTACACATCTGAAATGCCAGCTACTGGACGGACAGAAGCAGGAAGAATGGAAGTACAAACCCAGCCTGGCTTGAAAATAAGAAATAAAAAGGGCTAGAGATGTAGCTTAGTAGTAAGTTCTCCTGGGTTCAATTCCCAGTACCAGGAAAGGAGCACTTGCCTAGCTTGTATGAGGCCCTGGGTTCAATCCTCAGTACAAAATAAAAAAATAAAAATAAATAAAAAATAAAATAAAAAACCTGAAAGGGACTGAGGTATAGCTCAGTGGTAAAGTTCTTGCCTAACATGTGCAAGGCCCAAGGTTTGATTCTCAGCACTTTGGAAAGTGGGAACACCCTACAAAATAGGCTCTAATCTTCTACTGAGGCTCGAGATCAGTAAAGTTAGCCAACTTGGCCAGATTTTTCAGATGGTTAGTGATACAGTGGTTTTACATCTTTTACACTATTCTGGTCTGCTGAGCCCTCTCTGCTTCACTCAAAAGCCCCTCCCTAAGTGGGTGTGGTGATAGACACCTGTAATCTCAGCAGCTGGGGACGCTGGGGCAGGAGGATGGAGAGTTCAAAGCCAGCCTCAGAAAAAGTGAGGTGCTAAGCAACTCAGTGAGACCCTGTCTCTAAATAAAATATAAAATAGGGCTGGAGATATGGCTCAGTGGCCGAGTGCCCCTGAGTTCAATCCCTGGTACCTAACCACTACTTGATCCATATCTGGCCTCCATCCCTTGGACATGAGGGATATACCCCTCACACTGGATTTTAAGCCAACTGCTTTCCCCCCTCACTTCAGTTGTAGTGTTGATTCATCTGCTGTAGGCTGAGTGTGTGTATGTGTGTGTGTGTGTACGTTTATAACTTTCAATCAGAACATGAGGAAATGGTGAATGGGAAATTATGGAGGCTGGGGATTTATCTGGTTTTGGGTGGGGTGTTAGCAGTATAATTGGATGGGTTCATTCCTGCTGAGTAGGTGGTTGGAATCCAGGGTTTATATCTAGCCCAAGGATGAGTGTTCTGAGAAGGGCAATAAAAGAGATACTCTGACCCACTGGGTGAGGCTCTGTACTCTAGCCCAGGGGTGTGTTCAGATTCATCAAGGCCTCTGTACAATTGGGCTGGTTAATCTTCACAGTAAAGGCACTGAATTTAAACTGTGCTGATTGTTGCTAGACTAAATATCTGGATGGTTCACCCATCTAACTAGCTGGTCAAATATGCCTCCCTGTTGTCAGGCTGGTATGCAGAGGCTCTGCCTTGAAGTTTGCTCTGGGCCCAGGCTCCTGTCCTCCAGCTCACAGACTGCCTGAAACATATTCTTAGGTTCTGTTTCCTCAGCTCTGCTTTGATTGGCCACTTGCCTGATCTGCTTCCACTTTACCTTCTGGTGACTTCACTGGCCTTGGCGTTGCCCCTCTACCCCTGCCCCACATGCCAATGATGCAGGAATGTGGGAAGTAAAGTGGAGAGGTGAGCAGAGTTGGAAAATGATTTCTCTGAAAAACCACACAGTACAGTTTGACACCAAAAATATTATTTTTTGATGCCTTAGCCACTGAACCACATCCCTAGCCCTTTTATTTTTTATTTTGAGACAGGATCTCACTAAGTTGCTTAGGTCCTTACTAAATTGCTGAGTTTGTTTTTGACTTTTCAATCCTCTGTCTCAGCCTCCTGAGCTGGTGGGATTTCAGGCATGTACCACCATGCATGGTGATGTGTGATTCTTCTGGGAGTTCAGTAAACCAGAATGCTTATAGGAATATGGAGAATAAAGGGTGTTCTTCTCAGACTTCATATGAGAATGAGTACTCTTGGAAGTTTAGACCAAAGGCCATTCCTGTCACATTCTGGCAAAGACTTTGTTTACATTTTGTTCATGCCCTGAGACTTTGTGTGAGACTGAATTTAAAAATAATGGGCTAGAGCTGGGGTTGTAGCTCAGTGGTAGAGCGCCTGTTAGGCACTGGTTTTGGTTCTCAGCACTACATTAAAAAATAAATAATAAATTAAATTAAATTATTGTGTCCATGTACAACTAAAAATATTTTTTAACAATGATGGGCTAATTAAGAGGCACTTTCAAAGGAGGAGAGTGTTCAGGCTGGTGCATGGGTATTGCTACTGCTTTTAGCCAGACTTACAGAATGCAAAAAGCACAATGGAAAGATTTGAAAAAACTCAGTTCAGCCGGAAAAGAAGCACATATAAAATTATGGTTAAGCTGGGGATATAGCTCAGTTGGTAGAGTGCTTGCCTTGCATGTACAAGGCCCTGGGTTCAATCCCCAACCTCCCCCCCACACACAAAAAATTGTGGTTAAGGAGTGTGTGGTCACTAAAGAGATTAACACCATGACTGGCAATAGGGCAGTAGGCATCTCAGGAATTGGCTAAACCTCATCCATCACAGACTCAAGGGTGTAAAAATGTAAACTTGTTTGACTTTACTTTGACTCCCTGGGGAGTCCTGCTGGAATAGGGCCATGTAGGGAATTTGTTTCTTGGGATTTATTTCCCCATGTTCAGCCATCGAAAAACTCAGAGGCTGCTTTACCCTTAGTATAAAAAGGCCTGGGTCCTGTTCCAGTCTGTCCAGCCACAGACTTTGACATCGTCCATGTGCTGTTTTTTCAGGCATGCAGAATGCAGAGTTGAGGGGTCATGAAGGCTTCCCCCAAGACTTCGAAGGAAATCCTGAAAAGAGCCTCCTCTGAGAGGGTCATGTATGAAGGTGTTTATCAACGAAGTCAAAGCTGCCATGGAGACACAAGGAAGTTGGAGATGGGCAAGAACCCAACTGTGGGTGGTAAGTGGAGACAACCCAAGAAATTGTCTCATAAGTCAGCAAGGTTGGGCTGGGGTTGTGGCTCAGGGGTAGAGCTCTTGCCTAACATGTGCGAGGCACTGGGTTCGATCCTCAGCACCACATAAAAATAAATAAATAAAATAAAGGTATTATGTCTAACCATAAATTAAAAAAAAAATAAAAGCAAGGTTATAGGGGGAGAGGCTGCCCAAGTCCTTTGGCACTCACATCGTGCCACTGCCTTGTCTTGCCTTGTCTCACTTTGGTCTGATTCCTTTTACCAATTTCCAGTTCTTCCCTTTTGGGATGGAGATGTTTACTTATTGTCATTGTATCATAAAGTTACATAACTTTCTTTTTGGTTTTACAGGGGCTCACAGCTATGAGTTTGCCCTTCAGTCTCAGGGGCATTTTTGAGTAGTACTGGGACTGTTGAGACCATAGGAACACTTGGAGAGGAATTGAATGCATATTGTGTCGATGGACATGAGCCTTTGAGGGCTAAGGGCAGAATATTAAATGGTTTGGATCTGAGATGTTCCCCAAAAGTTCAGTTGTTGAAGGCTTAGTGCCCAGTGTAGCAGTATTCAGAAGTGGGATCTTTGGGCTGGGTGTGGGGGAACACACTGTAATTCCAGCTACTTGGGAGGCTGAAGCCTTGGGAGGATCACTTGCTTAGTATACATGAGGCCCTGGGTTCAATCCTTGGCAACACACACACACAAAGGTGGGGTGGTGCCTACTCAGAGGAAGTAGTAGGTTGTCACTGGGTATCTTCCCTTGAAGGGTATATTTGGCCCCCTGACCCTTCCTCTTTTGCTCTGTTTCTACTTCCCGGCCACCTGAAATGCACAACCTCCTCCACCACACACTTGTACCACCATGATGTTCTGCCTTACCATAGGCCCAAAAGTGAGTGGACCAACCATAGACAGAAACCTCTACAACCATGAGCTCAAATAAATCTTTCAAGTTGATTTTCTCAGGTATTTTGTCACAATAACAGAAAGCTAACACAGTCACTTGAGAAGAGTTCATATAGAATATATTTCACTCTTTAAAAATAAAACTTTCAGAACAGCTAACATCTATATATACTAAAAAAATAAAAATCTTCATATAAATAATTTATGTGGTAGGAGGTGTGCAGGAATGCAGAGGAGCCTACCCAGGAGTCAACAAGCAGTGAGGCACGACTAGCAAAGTGTGCTTGAGGATCCCTCAGGCTTGGTCTAGTGGGTGGGCAGCAGTGTGCAGGAGGCGGACAGGGCTGCACTGCAGCCGAAAATGCTGGCTTTCCTTCCCACCTGGCAGCCATGGGTACAGAAGAGCACTGGTTGCTGGGCTGCTGTCAGGGGTGGCCATTCTATGTGGACACCAGGGAGGTCTGTGATGGCTGATCCAGAGAGGGGGTGCAGACAGCAGTGGCCGGGCCCTCCAGGGTATTGAATGCATTTTAGCTGCATTCAATACCCCAGCCATTGCTTCCCAGTGACTTCATGTGGCCCAAGCAGGGTCTTTGTCCTTCAGCTCCTTCTTCACTCAGTGGCAGAGCTGTTGGCAGCTGGGGTGGCAGCAGGAGACCATGTGGGCTCAGCAGAGGCTGGGTGGATATAGGCGCCAGGTAGTGGGGGTGGGTGCAAGGCCACGGTCATGGAGGTAGTCACTCTGGCAAAGCTCTGTGGTAGGGTGGGGGTCATCCCCCATCTGAGCGTGCCCCCCCTTGGAGTTGTAGGGCTCAGGACCTGTGGGCTCTCCTTGTACATCTGCACCACCTGTAGGGAAGACACCAGTAACAATGAGCCCATGGGTACTGGGGCTTCAGAGTCCTTTGCACCCATCTGGTGATCAACATGATCATTGGTAAGCTGGGTCCTCGTTGGCCTCTAGTAGATTATGAGAGCTCACAAATGACAAGTTATCAAGGCCTGGGGGCAAACCCTGCACCTTCTTCTGGATCCTAGGAAGGGCTAAGGAATAGGAGTATGGTGTTAGGGAAAAGGCAGACGCTACTACCATTTTAGCTGGTGGCACATTTTAGGAGGGCCCTTGTGAGTTGGGCCCTGTCTATTGACTTTTCTTGGGGGGGGTATTGGGGATTGAACTCAGGGGCACTCAACTACTGGAGCCATATCCCAGGCCCATTTTGTATTTTGTTGAGAGAGAGTCTCACTGAGTTGCTTTGCACCTCACTTTTGCTGAGGCTGGCTTTGAACTCATGATCCTCCTGCCTTAGCCTCTCTAGCTGCTGGGATTACAGGCATGCAACACCATGCCTGGCCCAGTTTGTTGACTTCTGAGGATATTTAGTAATTTGTCCCTTCTTATGCTTGTCCCTACCCTGTCTCTGGGGCTGGGAGCAAAGGAAGGGAGTGGTCACCTCTGGTGGGGGTCCTAGGATGGACAGCAGCACAGGCAGCAGCACGAGCCCATGGAGGAGGCCCAAGAGTGTGAGCACTGTCAGTACCACGAAGAAGTACCTGGGGGAGGTAAGGAGTCAGCAGGGCAGGCCCTGAGACCATCACAGGCAAATCCCACCTCCTCCAGAGCCCCACAGTACCTTATGATGAAGTCAAAGTTGGAACCAGCAAGCATGAGCAAGCCCAGCAAAGTGGAGACAGCCCCATCAGTCACAGGGGCAAATGTGTGCTCAAGGGCACGGGCAGCCCGCAGGTTCCGGCTACCCTGGGCGGTAAGGAAACCCTGGGGGAACAGAGTAGTCTTGGGGCTCCTCCTCTGCCAACCATGGCTAGCTCACCCATGTACCCAACTGCTACTTATATGGCCTCAGGGTTCACCTATGCCTTTGCCCTCTGAAGATCATGTGAACTGCGTTCATGGAAATGGTCTGGAAGCATGCATGAGTCCATTTAGGTGATGCTGTATAGATGTGTCTGGTGACACAGAGAGATGTCCAAAACAGAGTGGACAAAGTACAGTCTGTCACTGTGTCTTGTAAATTAAGTTCATCAATATATTGTTGTCTGTGGCTGCGTTTGTACTACGATGGCAGAATTTCAACAGATTCTCTATGGCCCATTAAGTCGAAATATTTACTAACTGACCCTTTACAGAAAAATTTTGGCAACCCCTGGTTGAAAAGAATGGGCACTAAGGTGGTAAGTCATTTCTTAGGGTGGCATTTCACAGGATTTCAAATTCTTTTTTTGTATTGTTCTACACACTAGCTTTTCAGGGGGTTACTGGAGACTGAACCCAAGGCCACATCTGTGCTAGGCAAGCATTCAACCACTGAACTACATCCCCTGCCCTTTTGTTGTCCTGTTCAAGGAACATATATCATTTTTATAATCAGAGTAATAATAGGGTTATGTGGGGGTAAAACACAGGAGTTGTTTGTGGGGCCTGGTTGGTTTGTGTTGGTGTTTCCACTTGGTTTGGGCCCCATTCTTCTGTCAGAGAACGCACAACTTTGAGGGAGGCCTGTGCCCTCCTTGTTTCTAGCATTCTATGTCCCCGCTCCCCCGCTGCTTCTTGCAGTGCTGGGGAATGAACACAGGGTCTCCTGTGCTCTAGGCAAGTACTCTACCCATAAGCTGCATCTCTAGCCCTTTTCATTTTTTGAGAAAAGGTCTTGCTAAGTTGCCCAGGCTGGCTTTGAACTTTCAATCCTCTTGCCTTGGCTTCCTGAGTAGGTGGGATTACAAGCTTGTGCCATCTTGCCTGGCCCAGCTCCAGTTCCTAAATAATGCCTCTCACAGAGGTGCTTGAAACATATTTGTTGAATACTGAATCAGCGGCCCAACCCTCCCCCAGTGCCTGTGCTCACCAGAGCCACGTGGACTGTGAACTCGACACCAATTCCTATAGAGGCCACGAGGATTACCACGGGGATGGCACTCAGCTTGATGCCCAAGAAACCCATGATACCAAAGAGTTCCACAGTCATCATCACCAGGACCAGCACCTGGGGAGGAGAGGGCTCATTGGGGGCTCCTGGCAGGAGGAATGTCGGGCTGGACAGGGCAAGGTGAGTTGCCACTGAGTCTCTCTGACCCCACCCCTGCAGGTACTCACTATGAGGCCAGCTGTCCAGGGGTTGAGTAGCAGTAGGGCACAGACCAGGAAGGTGCACACCAGCAGGATACAGACAGCCATCAGGAAGCAGCGCCGCAGGCCCAGGTACTGCTCCCAGAAGAGGAAAGGGGAGCCGCTGGGGTAGGCACGTACCCCTGCCTGGCCTGCCTCAGTGCATGCTGCCCGGGCCCCCTGGATGGCCTCTACAAAGTCTGCAGTCTTCTGGAGGCCACGCAGTAGGAATGGGAACTGGGCAAACTCCAGGGGCTGGGCTGCTGGGACTGTGGAGGGGAGGAGAGAGTGGGCAGAGGGAGGCAGACGGTGAGCACAGGAACAGTGGGCAGGGCTTAGGGTCAGGGCCATGGCTCTAGGTGAGCTCCCCCCAGGACTCACTGCGAAGGTTCTCCCCAGTGGTGTCATATTTGTCATGTAGCCATTCAGGAGGTGGGGGGTAGAAGTTGGCCTGTGAGGCTGCCAGACCCAGGGGGTCACTGCTCACCCACACAGTTAACCCCATGTAGAAAAGCTCCGGTGGAATCAGTCCGTCCTTGTCTACCAGCCTTCTTGTGGTCAGCTGTAGAGGCAGAGAGGGCTGAAGGCCTTGGCCATGAGATCTAGAGCCCCTCTGTGCTCCCTGACTATTCTAGCCCTCTTCTAACCTGGCTGAAATCCAGAGGCTCCTGGGCATTCCCAGTCTGGATGAGCAGCTTGTAGGCCAGGGCCCCATCCTCAGAGCCATTGCGGTATGAATGGTAGGTAATGCGCCCGGAAGCCCAGTCCTGGTCAAATGCAGCCTGGATTCCTAGGGAATAGGTTAGGGCACAATTAGCCTGGGGCCAGAGGGGGCTTTTCCCTACAGCAACACTCCCTGCCAATCTCCTGGCCTCTCACCCTGTAGCCAGTTGCGGTAATAGTGCAGCCAGGTGCGGGGTGCCTGGGTGGCAGGCGGGGGCAGCACAGCCTTGAGGGAACTGAAGCGCTGGTGCAGATCAAAGAGGGCACGTTGGGAGTGAGCGTAGTCAAAGCCACCCTGGGTCACCAGGGCCACCTCATACAGGGAGAAGTACCTGAGCTGGGCGCTCAGGAAGGCATGTTCCTTGGTGCCCCGAGGCACCACGTCTGTCAGGGCCAGCCCGTCCTGCACCAAGGTGGCTCCATAGAGGCTCAGGCCCAGAAGAGCCCCAAAGAACATCAGCACTATGGCCTGTGGGAAACAGCAACTAAGCCAGGGGCCCAGGGCTGTCCTCCTGTCCTCAGGTAGTAGGCCAGGCCCTCTGCCCTTCTTGGGGCCCACAAATACTGAGCCTCTGGCCTCCCCCACCCAGTCTCACCTTGGCATGTGACTGGAGCAGCAGGGGTGCAAACTGATAGCGGGCGAAATGGGCAAGATTCCAGCGGGCACAAGGGAGGGACTTGCGGGCTGCCTTTGGCCCAATTCCCTCCTCTTGGCCTAGAAGGTCCCTTGTAGACCCCACGGGGCTGAAGAGCTCAGAGCTCAGTGGGTCAGAAGGTGGGGGTACCAGCTGGGCTTGGGGAGGCAGGATGGTGACCACATGCTGGCTGTTGGCTTCATAGTTGGTGAAAGCTTGTACCGTGGTGGTCAGGTGGGCAATGCCCACTGGCACTGTCCTATCTCCCAGCTCCTGGGGCAGAATCTGAATCACTCGAGCAGAACAGGGACTAGAAGAGGCAAAGAGTGTGGATGACAGGTTGGTCCCTGCCTTGAAATGCCTATGAGGGGACAAGTTGGGTGTTTCATGGGAGGAGAGGGGTGGGCACACAGGGACAGTACCTAGAGAAGCAGCAGAGCACATCAAGGCGCTGGCAGTGGCGCCGATGCAGGTCCAGGCTGAGGACAGCTGGGAAGACAAGCATCACGGCTGCGAAGTTGCAGCCCACTACTATGGCAGCCTGTGGGTGGGCAGGAGGGCACAAAGGCTCGATGAAGCACACCTCAGGTCCCATACCCACCCCAGTCTACCTGCCTGTTTATGATGGCTCACCTGCAGGGAGAAGGCTCGCAGTGCGGGGATGGGAACTAGGGCAGCCATGAAGAAAGCAACCATGTTGTTGATGGATGTGAGGGCAACACTGGTGCCTGTGCGCTGCAGACACTCGCCCATGCGCTCCTGCCAGGATACAGCAGGGACATGCCCTCAGGTCATGGGGAGGAGGGAACCATGGCTTTTGTGTGTGTGTGTGTGTGTGTGTGTGTGTGTGTTTCTTTATTCCTTGGTATTGGGGATTGGAAATTGAAGCCAGAGGCGCTTAAACACTGAATCACATCCCCAGTCCTTTTTTATCTTGAGATAAGGTCTCACTTAAGTTGCTTCGGGCCTTGCTAAGTTGCTGTGGCTGGCTTTGAACTTGCGATCCTCCTGCCTCAGCCTCCTGAGCCACTGGGATTACAGGTGTGTGCTATCATGCCTGGCAGACCATGGTCTTTAAGGGAGAGTGAAAGGGAGTCTCCAGAACTGGGATGGTAGAAGTGGGGCAATAACACCACAATGGCTAATATTTACTGAGTGCCACGTATGTGTGATGTGATATTCTGTACACTCACCCTGAATTATCTCACTGATCCTTAAAACAAAACTTAGGACACAAGCACTATTATTACCCTTATTCACAGATGGGAATGCTGAAGCACAAAGAAGTTAATTAGTTGCCAATGTCACTTAAACCTAGAGATGCTCTCTCTCTCTCTCTCTCTCTTTTTTACTCTATCTATCTATCTATCTATCTATCTATTTGTCTATTTATTTTTGGTACTGGGGATTGAACTCAGGGGCACTCAACCACTGAGTCACATCTCCAGGCCCCCCCAATTTAAAAATATTTTTAGTTGTAGATGAACACAATACCCTTATTTTGTTTATTGCTAGGCAAGTGCTCTACCCAGCCCACTTTTGTATTTTTTTTTTTTTTTTTTTTGTACCAGGGATTGACCTCAGGGGCACTCGGCCACTGAGCCACATCCCTAGCTCTATTTGTATTTTATTTAGAAACAGGGTCTCACTGAGTTGCTTAGTGCTTTGCTTTTGCTGAGGCTGGCCTTGAACTCATGATTCTCTTGCCTCAGCCTCCCGAGCTGCTGGGATTACAGGTGTGCACCACTATGGGTGGCCAAACCTAGAGACTCTTAACCACTATGCTGAACTACCTCAGGTGAGGCAGGGCTAAAGGATGGGGACTTACCTGGAGAGGGGTACCAGAAGGAGCCTCTGTGAAGGCATGAGCAAGCAGGAAAACGTCATCCACACCAATGCCCAGTGCCAAGAAGGGTAGCACCTGGAGGAGTAGAGGGGTGAGCAGCTGGAAGAACTGTACAGCCTGGTGATGGCCCTAGGTCAGCCCTGCAGAACTGGTGTACCTGAGTAGTGGCAGCATTGAAGGTGATGCCAAGCAGGGAGCAGAGCCCAAGGCCAGAGGCCACTGCTAGAGCCACCAGCAATACCCCAGCAAGGCCCACGGCACCCTGGGACTGGGCACAGTCCCACCGTAGCATGGTTACACAGGCATACGCCAGCTGTGGGGAGAAAGGGCACAGTCTCAGAGAGGGGCTTCCATGGTGGGTGCTGGGTGGAGGTGGGGCAAGGTGCTAGGGCAGGACCCACCATCAGCAGATAACCTCCCACCACACGGGCTGTGCTGACTTCGGAGAATGCGTGCAGGATGTCGTCCAGGGTGGTAGGGGAGAAGGCATGGATCTGTTGAGATGCATTCTCAGGCAGGGCCTCCTGGGCCAGCTGGAGAGACAGGGTGGATCTGAAGGGCAGGGGAAGAGGGAGTGGCTTCAGGGCACCCTGCCTCGTCCTTTTCCATGCTTACCTGCACAAAGCGCCGTTGCCAGGTTTGCAGCACAGTGCTGGCCTGCTCCTCACTCCAGCCAATGTCATGTGTCTGATAGTCGCCCCGGAAGTGTTCAAATAGCTGGCGGGGGCTCATCAGCAGGAAGGTGCTCTGCAGAGCCTCTGCCCTGGTGAGGGTGCAGGAGAACTAGAAGTCAGAGGTGGCCCAAACAACTGGTGGGGGTATGCAGCAGGCTTTTGCCAGAGCTGCCTGCTATAGAGTGGATTCCCAAGCAAGGGGTCTGTCACCAATTCCCAGGGGAGGAGGCCCTACCTCAGCAGCTGTCCTTGGGCGTCTCTGACCATGCCTCCCAGCAGCAATTCCTCCTGCCAATGCATGAATTTGTGGGAGAAGCCGTGGCAGCCCCCACTGAGCTCCTGAGCCACATTGGGAGCCTGGAGGGGGAAAAGGGAAGGGTTTACTGCTCAAGACCCTGGTGGTGGATCACTGTGTCCCTGGGCTCATACCTCCAGGAACCATGCCTGCTACAGAGCTTAGCAGGTCTGGAATGTAGGTAACTGGTCTCTTGAATCCCTTCCTGCTCTGTGAGTGAACAACTAGGTGTCCTGTAAGCAGGAGGCCACAAGAGGGAGCAGAATCCTGAACATAAGCTGCAGGGAGAGGATGGCAAAACTATGTGGGGGTGTTGAGAAAAGTACCACCCACAGAGCCACACAGACCCATGGGAAAGGAGGTAAAATGTTCATGTTTAGCTATTGTTTTTTTAGTTTCCTTGTATAGACTGTTTTGATAAAGTCTAGCTTTAGGCTTAAAAAAGGAAGAGGATTCATAGGTCACTTCAGGGTTTCTTAGGAGAAATGAATGGGAATGGAACACTCCAGGGGGTTAGCACAGCGTGGGCAGAGTGGCAACGTCCAGGAAATGGTGGGGGCAGAACACAATCAGCTCTCTTTCAGAACAGAGGGACACATGCCAGAGAGAGAGGGAAGGGAAAGAGCTTTTCTTTGTCTGGTTGGAGCTCACCTGCCTGTTGTGATGGTTGGGGGCACTAGGTGGGCAGTGGAGGTCTTTAGGGTCCAGACAGGGCCGCCCCACATAGGCCTGGCCCACCTGTGCCTTGTCCAGCAGTTGTCGGAAGCCCTCGAGGGAGGCAAAGGGACCCAGTTCCTCCAGCAGTTGCTCTGGGTCCAAGTTGGTCCACTGGATATCAGGGCGTCCCCTGGGGGAGAACCCATGGTTAGCAAGGGTCAGGGATCAATACCCACCATCTGAGCTGCTGCTCTGGACTCATGCTGCACCCCACCCTCCTCTTATGTGCTTATCGGTCCTTCCATGTGGAGGGTGTGCAAGGCTCAGCTTCTCAGAGCAACCAGGCTGCTGCAGTGAGCTGAGGATGGATACAAGGAGCTGACAAGGACATCAGGACAGATGTACTTAATGCATGGAAAGGGCCCAGAAAAGCACCATGACATCCATACCAAGCTGCATACCCTTGGTTCTAACATGCAACCAGAGTGGCACCTATATACAACAGGTTTCTTCTGGCTCAGGCAACAGCTTAGCTGATATCTAACCAACTCCCCCTAGCAAAGTCTCTTTCTGGGGATCTTTTTTCTCCTCTGTTGATCTTGAGATCTATGTTGTTTGTCTAAATGAGACAGGTCTTTCTCTCCTTTGGAGCTGAGGAGAAGTGGGATGTGGAGCTTTAGGCCGTCTATGTTTTGGCTCTGGCCTGAGAGGAAATGAAGTCTTGGCGAGATTTTCTTCATCCTCCTTACTCCTGCCCCTCCTTTCTTCTGGGGAAGTCCCTGGCAGGAGATGAAGTGGGACCCCAGGAGCAGCTGTGCCAGCACTCACGGCAAGTAGGCAGAGCCCCTTTGGAGTTTGGCTCCCTCCCAGAAGCAGTCGAGCGGGGTGAGGATCACACACGGAAACAGCTTCTCAATCATCTGCCAGGGATATCACAGGCCACATCAGTCCTTCCCTGGGCTCCTTTCTCCACAACCTGTAAGATACCCTCTGCAGTCCTCCCAAGGTTTGTCCCTAACCTCCACCCCAGCTCTGGTGTCTGCCACAGTGTCTCTTTGGGCCTTCCCACACTACGGAAAATGTCCTGCCTCTGCCTAGTCCATGGAACAGCCCAGAATACTCACCCGCTCAATCATTCCATTTTCAATGAGGGGAACTCCCGATTTGTAGCAGATTTTGTTCAGATCCCAGGACCTGCATTAGCCAGGGGCACAGGCAATCAGCAGAAAAGGGGAATCCCACTCCAGCACTGCCACAGCACGCTTTACACCCGCTTCCGCCCCGCCTGCCGCTCAGGGACTTGGCCAGACTCACTTTCCATAGAGTGATACTTGTACTTTACTGGCAGTGAGGGCTGCCTGGAGGTGGAGGCCAAGGGCCTCAGGCGTGAGGATGTTTTCCCCATCCTGGCGTGGAGTCTGAATCAACATCTGGGAGGTATACGCGGCCTCCTCTCCCAGCTTCTCCTTGGTATAATGCAACTCTTGGCTCACCCGGCTTCCCACTGCCAGAGCAGAGAGAAAGCTGCAGAAAGGGGTCTTGGAGGTTCCTACCTCCTAGGGCTCCCAGACAAGGGGGAGAAACACTGCTGAGGCCCTGGGCCTTCTCCCCATGGCCTTGCTAAGGCCCTGGCTGGCTCCCAAGCTTCTGCCCCTTTTCTCAGAGTCTGGAGTCCTGCCAGGGAAGAGGGGAGACCTCAGCTGCACGGCTTTATGGATTTCCTGTGTGGTCCAGGGTTTAGGCATGAAATAGGTTGGCTGGTTTGGGGCAAAAACTTAAAATGAGAATCAGCATGAGCTGGGCCAGGTTATAGGAGCATTCTGGTAAGGAACTCTCAGTTTCTCTCTGCTCTGGTCTGCAGGTCAAGGAGGGACAACAGGGGCCAGTAGGGAAGCTGCCAGCAGAGAGGGTTTCTAAAAGAACAGGTCTCGGGTCAGGGCTGTTCTTCCTTCAGGTTGCCCTGCATGGTGATTTACACTCACACACCTTTCTGCAAACTGCTCTGGAAGGGTCAGGAATGGCAGTGTCTGGTAATGATGGGTCTCACAGTGGCACAGGTGACAGGGAGGACCAGTCTTTCAGTGTGATGCTCCCACCCACTCAGAAAGGAAGTACATGGAAGCAGTTTGTGTGCCCTGGCAGAGGTGAAATCAAAGTGGGCCAAGGAGTCCAGATCCCCTTCACTAGCCTCATCATATAGACTATGAGTCAGACTTCCTGGTGCCAGACCTGCCTCAGTCTCCTTGATCTTAGCATTCCTCAAGTCCTGTCCTGAATTATGCTGGCAAAGGAGTTATGGTGGGGCCTGGGGAAGGTGGGGACATTGTGAGGGGATATAACCTAACTATGATTTGGAAGAAGATGAGGGCCACAACCTAGGAGTTTTGTGGACTTGGTCTGGTCTCAGACCTACTTCTGCTTCCACTTGTCTGGGGGTCTCTTCTTGCTGATTGCTCCTATTCCTGGGACCAATACATGACTGCTTCTCTGAGACTCTAGTCTCATTCAGGATTATCAAGGTCCCCAATCTCTTTCTCTTTCTCTCTTTTTTCTTTTGAGAGATAGGGTCTCACTATGTTGCCCAGCTGTCTTGATTCCCTGGGCTCAAGCAATTCTTCTGCCTCAGCCTCCCAGGTAGTTGGTATTATAGACATGCACCACTCACCTCTAGTTTCCCAATCTCTCTCTCTCTTTTTGTGGGGTGGTATCGGGGATTGAGCTCAGCCACTGAGCCACATCTCCAGCCCTATTTTGTATTTTATTTAGAGACACAGTCTTGCTGAGTTGCTTAGTTTTTTGCTTTGCTGAGGCTGGTTTTGAACTTGCAATCCTCCTGCCTCAGCCTTCTGAGCTGCTGGGATTACAGATGTGTGCCACTGTACCCAATCCTAATCTCTTTTTCAAACCCATATAATCTCCTCACTCAGGAGATTGTATCATTGTGGACCAGACAGAACCATAAGAATGTAAAAGAAAGAAACACTGTCATTTAAAAATATATAGTGGGCTGGGGATGTGGCTCAGGCGGTAGCGCGCTCGCCTGGCAGCACCACATGCAAGCAGAGATGTTGTGTCCGCCGATAACTAAAAAATAAATATGAAAAATTTTTTTTCTCTCTCTCTCCCTCTCTCTTAAAAAAATAAATAAAAATATATAGTGAGACCAATGAATTCTTGGTGGGGTGGTGGGTGAAGAAGAGGAAAATATAAACCTCAGCTGACAAGGGATAGATATGAGGACAGATGAACTAGGATGTATTGATCAGAACAAGGATGTATTAAACAGAGCCTTTGTTTTCTTCTGTACATCCATTGTACAAGACTTGGTTTTGAGCCCTGGCTCCAACACTTATTCTGTGTCTTGGACAAATTACTTATTTTCTCTGAGTCTCAATTTACTTATCTGCAAAATGGGAACAATGCCCCTCTCTCGTTAAGTTTAGAATCAACACAGGAAAAGCACTTAGGAAATTGCCTGGCTCATGGTAAGTGCAGATGTGGAGTTGTTATTCAATAATTGCCAAAAGTGAAAAAAAAATGAGAAAAAACTAGAGAAAAAGAAAAGATTGTGGGTAAGTACAGAGGAAACAAGAGAACAGGGGAAGGAGGATATCAAAATCAATAGTAAGCTTGGTAAAAACTTTTGTACCTTCACCAAAGGGAAAACAGTATAACTGGTTAACCAACATGGAAAAGGAGTCCATCTGGTAGGTAATCCTATAAGTTTAAACAGCAACAAGTAACTATCTACCATTTTATATATATATATTTATTTTCCTTGTGGCCCTGGAGATGGATCCCAGGGGTGTTTTGTCACTAAGCTATATTACCAATCCTTTTTTTTGTTGTTGTTGTTTAATTTTTTTTAAAGAGAGAGAGAGATTTTTTTTTTTTTTTAATATTTAGTTTTTAGTTTTCTGCGGACACAACATCTTTGTTTGTATGTGGTGTTGAGGATCGAACCCGGGCCGCACGCATGCCAGGCGAGCGCACTACGGCTTCAGCCACATCCCCAGCCCCGCCAACCCTTTAAAAAAAAAAAAAAGAATCGAGCCAGGTGGCACATGTTTGTAATTCCAGCAGCTCTAGAGGTGGAGGCAGGAGCATCCTGAGTTTAAAACCAGTCTTAGCAACATAATGAGGCCCCAAGCAACTCAGCAAGACCCTGTTTCTAAATAAAATACAAAAATGGGGTAGGGATGTGGCTCAGTGCCCCTGAGTTCAGTTCCTGGTACAAAAAAAAAAAAAAAGAAAGAAATTAGGAAATTAGGACAGGGTCTCACTAAATTGCCAAAGCTGGCCTCAAACTTGCAATCTTCCTGCTTCAGCCTCCCTCGTTCCTGGGAGGACAGGTGTGCACCACTGAAGTCTGCTAAAAATTAAAAAAATGATGGCAATTATTTCTGGCTTATAGGTGTCTACCGTGGGAGTATAATTTGGTATCCTATTTGGAGGAAAGCAATATTGCAATATTTATTCTCATAATTTCTGGCCCAGAAATTTCACAGGTAAGGGCAGTGAGCTGTTGTAGGGACTCAAGACTTTCTTTGAGTGAAATGGGAATCATGGTAGGTTTTGAGCAGAGATGTGAGATGATTTGACTTTTTCATCACCTAACAAATAAGAATTGGCCCAGGGAAGAAGTCAGGAAAAGGTGTTCGGGACCCAGAATATTCGGAGAATTGTCAAAGGCTTAGAGTTTCTATATTGTTAGGGAGGCGCTGGCGACAATGCTCAAGAGGGCCTAGAATGTGTGCTATAGGGCTTATATTTGATTCTAGAGACTTTACAGAATCTGATAGAAATTGATGGAAGGGCTCTATGCAGGGTACTGACTTGGTCAGATTTTTTTTTTTTTTTTTTTTTTTAAGAGAGAGTGTGTGTGGGGGAGAGAGAGAGAGAGAGAGAGAGAGAGAGAGAGAGAGAGAGAATTTTTTAATATTTATTTTTTAGTTCTCGGTGGACACAACATCTTTGTTTGTACGTGGTGCTGAGGATGGAACCCGGCCGCACGCATGCCAGGCTAGCGCGATACTGCTTGAGCCACATCCCCAGTCTACTTGGTCAGATTTTTAGACACTACACAAGGGCGGTGTGGAAGCAGATATGAAGGTGAGGTTGACAAATCTTCTACCTTCCTTTCTCTTTCCTTTTCTTTCTTTCTTTTCTTCCTTTCTTTTTTTTTCTTTTTTTTGTGTGTGCTAGGGATTGAACTCAAGCATGATTAATCACTGAGTCACATCCCCAGCCCTTTTTATTTTATTTTATTTTGAGACAGGGTCTCACTAGGTTGCTTACTTGCTAAGTTGCTGAGGCTAGCTTGGAACTTGTGATCCTCCCACCTCAGTCTCCCAAGCCTCTGGGATTACAGGCATGTGCTACCATACCTGGCTGCCTTTCTCCTTTCTAACAGATTGGTTTAACTGGCCATCTCTGAAAGGCCTTTGACTCCTCTCCAGCATCAGAGGGTGAAACCTGGAAGTCTTAGAAGCCAATCACATAATTCTGTTGCCTTTGCCAAATGGAGCATTTAGGCATAGGAAGCTACAGTTTTTGCCAAAGAACCCCAATGGAAGATCAGCTATTGAGGCTTGTGGTAAAATTTCCCCTCACTTTAAAAAGGGATGCAAGAGAGGTGACTTCCTTTTCTTACACTGCAGAAACCACCTTGGGATAATATCCCCTGAGGACAAAAGTCTAAGGAGTGGAAGATAGCACAGAGAAAGATAGAAAGAACCTGGGTCCTTGCTGATGTCCTTGGGCTGCTGGATTAACCATCCTGGAACTTCTCTACTGCCAGACTTCCTATTACAGAGGATCAATCTTCTTCCTCTCTCCCTCCTTCCCTCTCACCTGTCTTCCTTTCCTTTCATTCTTTCATGTGGCTAAAAGTATTCTAAATGACACAACTAGGAGTGTTTTTTGCAGGAGACTGAGAAAGGTGTCAACCAGAGTACTGACCACAAGGGTAGGAAGGATGGCTTTGTTGTGACAGTGGTTAAAAGGGAAGAATTTTGTAACCAAATCGTTAAATTTAGGTGAGTGAGAACTGATGCAGACTCTCAAGGATTTAGCTGTAGATGCTTGAGTGGATGGATGGTGGTTCTGTCAATTGACACATAGGCAGGCCCTGCTTTGTGAGTAGCTGTATATTCCTTATCCTCTCTCTGCATTTTTTTTTTTTTTTTTTTTTGGGTGCTGGGAATTGAACCCAGGGCCTTATGCATGCAAGGCAAGCACTCTACCAACTGAGCTATATCCTCAGCCCCTTCTTTGCTTTCTTTTGGCAGTGCTGGGGATCTAACACAAGACCTCAAACATAAAAAGCAACTGCTCTACCACTGAGTTATACCTCCAGCCCTATTTTTTATCTTTTTTTTTTTTTAGTATTTATTTTTTAGTTGTAGGTGGACATACAATATCTTTATTTCATTTTTATTTGGTGCTGTGGATTGAACCCAGTGCCTCACACATGCTTGGCGAGCATTTTACCACTGAGCCACAACCCCAGCCCCCTATTTCTTATCTTTAAGAATAGCTCCAATTTTGGGCTGGGGATGTGGCTCAAGCGGTAGCACACTCGCCTGGCATGCGTGCGACCCGGGTTCGATCCTCAGCACCACATACAAACAAAGATGTTGTGTCTGCCGAAAACTAAACAATAAATATTAAAAAAATTCTTAAAAAAAAAAATAAGAATAGCTCCAATTTTAAACAATCTCTGTCTCATTCCAAATATAATTTGGCCTACATGCTGTGATTTTTTATTTTAGAGAACTATCTTCCTCTGAGCCTTTTGGTTTTAAGGTTAACCAGGGCTAGGGGTGTAGCTCAGTGGTAGAGCACTTATTTAGCATGCACAAGGCCCGGGGGGCCATTCTAAAAGAAAAAAAGAAAGTAAGTTGTTCAGGAAAGGCAAACAAGTCAAATTCCAAGTCTCACCATGGCAAAACTGGGGAGAACCTTGAACTCTGATAGCCAATATACTACTTCTCCCTCTGCTTTTTTTTTTTTAAATGAAGTCAATCATGATATATATATAAATATTGGGGCTGGGGATGTGGCTCAAGGGGTAGCACGCTCGCCTGGCATGCGTGCGGGCCGGGTTCGATCCTCAGCACCACATACAAACAAAGATGTTGTGTCTGCCGATAACTAAGAAAAATAAATAAATAAATATTAAAATTCTCTCTCTCTCTCTCTTTAAAAAAAAAAAAAAAAAAAAAAATATATATATATATATATATATATATATATATATATATATATATATAAAAATATATTAGTTGTCAATGGACTTTATATGCAGTGCCTAGAATTGAACCCAGTGCCTCACACATGCTTGGTAAGTGCTCCACCATTGAGCCACAACCCCAGCCCTCCCTCTGTTTTTTATATTAGCCAAATGAGAAAGAACATAAAATATCCTTTAGTCTTCATTTTGATTGGCTCCTCACTGTTTAGGAATTGAAGGAGAAGCCTCAGCTATAGATAAGGAAATGATCACATTATAATCACTGCTTTTACCTCACCCTCAACCAACGCAGGACAGAGTGATATCTGTAATAAGGGAAAACAGTTTAAGGCTGGGCATAGCGCTGCATGCCTGTAATCCCAGCTACTTGAGAGGCTGAGGTAGGAGAACTGCAAGTTTGAGGTCAGCCTCAGCAACTTAGCAAGACCCTAAGCAACACAGAGAGACCATGTCTCAAAATAAAAGAAAATAAAAAGGGATGGGGAAAAAAAGGGTCTAGGAATTGGCTACCATGCTTTTATAAAAACTGGTGGTATCGGGCTGGGGATGTGCCTCAAGCGGTAGCGCGCTCGCCTGGCATGCGTGTGGCCCGGGTTCGATCCTCAGCACCACATACAAACAAAGATGTTGTGTCCGCCGAGAACTGAAAACTAAATATTAAAAAACAACAACAACAACAACAAAAAACCTGGTGGTATCTATCCCTTCCTGTACTGGAGGGCAGAAGAGAGGATAATGAAACTTGGAAGTTCAAGCAGTGTTTAGACGAAGAAGATCAGGGGAACAGAGAAAGAGGAAGGAAAGGGAAACTGCCTCAGTTGTGGCAGGAAATACAAGTCATTTGGGACCACCCAGGCAGCAGTGATTTGAGTGGAGGTATGTGTATGTGCATGTGTATCTTGGGGCTGGGGGCAGGCAGGCAGAAAGAAACATCTGCTCTGGACCCCAGGGCTGGCCTAAAGCATGAGTGTATGAGAATCTGCAGAGGAAAGGGGTAGGGTGGGGTGGGGTGTGGGAGACCAACAGGCAGGCAGACTCTAAGAAACATCTGTTCTGGATCCTAGGACTTGCCAGCATTTGAAATAACTCAAGGGTGTGAGACTTCAACCTGGGCCCTGCCCTTGAGTATAGGCCAGGGCTGAGAGAGGTCTAGAGTAGCCCACAAATACAAATTTCCCAGGGAAGAACAGAGCAAAATTGAACTCTGTCAAAGGGCTGTTCCAAAACCAGGTCTCATGCTAAAAATATTAATAAGAAGTTACTTTTACTAATGCTTCCATTAGAAAGTGAGGATTTGATCCCATCCAACCTCAAAATGTAGAGTCTGCGCTGCTTCTCCACTTACTAGTTGCAGGATCCCTGGGTGCATGACCCCTTTCCCCAGAGGCTTGCCAGATGGTTTATTTTGTTTGCCAGACTTCTGGTCCAAAATTTTCTTTCTTTATCTCTTTCTTTTTTGTGTGTGACAGGGTCTCATTATGTTCCCTTGAGTGGCCTTGAATTTCTGGGCTTAAGCAATCTTCCTGCCTCAGCATCGTGAGTAGCTGGAACTATAGTCCTAACTTTCCTAGTCAGAAGTCACCTCTCTCTGCTTTGTGTGTTTGTTTGTTTTTGGCTGTGCTGGGGACTGAACCCTGGCCTAGCATGCTGGGAAAGTGCTCTACTACTGAACTGCATCCACAGACCTTTTTTAAAATTTTATTTTGAGACAGGGTCTTACCAAGTTGCTCAGGTGGCCTCAGTCTCCCAAGTTGCTAGGATTACAGGTGTGTGCCACCATGCCTGGCTTCTCTGCCTTCTCTTACACATCATAATCATATCCTGCTTTTATTACATAGTTATCCTAGCATATATTTTATTTTCCTTGATACTGAAAGATGGGTCTTATTCTAGTTGCTGTTATACCATAAAAATATACACAGAGAAGGTTGACAAAAAATGCTAAATAAATACATATAATCACAGATAAACGAATTCAACATACACATTAAAGGATGCTATCACCTGTAGATTATGGTACAGGTGCTCCAACATGCCCAGGTGTACAGACTCTGGGCCATAGATTCCCCTCTAGATCTTTGGCCAGGCCTGCTAGGGCTCAGTGGCCAGCTCCTTGCCCTGTTCTTGTCCTGGGCTTAACGTGCCCAAGCAGCTACAGCTAGTGTCCATAACTCACCTTCCACCCAGAGCTGTTCTAGGTCTGTCTCAATAACGGCCACGCGGAGACCCAGTGCCAGGGCCCCAAAGGCCAACAATCCTAGGAAGAGCACTTTGCCACAGTGTTTCTGGATCCCACAGCCCAGAGAGAAGAGCAGGCCCTGGAAGTAAGCACGAAGCCAGAGTGGAGCCTTCAGGCTCCCAGCTAGGATCTGGGACAGAAAGAGAAGGGTCAGTCAGGTGTCACTGTAACAGCAAGAAAGCCTTCCCTTCTCTTCCTGTATACACCCTCTGCCAAGCCCATGCTTCTTGATGTAGGGCAGGGAGCACCTGCAGACATAGGCTTAGATTGTAAGATTTAACGCTATTCCCCTCTACCTTCCCACAACACCTGAGGAAGGCACAGACCCATTTTCTGAAAATAGGACACACACACACACACACACACACACACACACACACACCTGCTGTCATGTGGACACAGAAGTTAAACCCACACATACATACAACTTGCACAGCTATGCTAGCTCTCACCTGTCTTCAAACAGGAACACCAAACGACACATTTAAAGCCATCACACCCTGCAGAGGCCCCGGTGACATAAGACCCCACCCTTCCTTCTTCGTTTCCCCTCTACTCACCTGAGGTGTTGCGGGTCGAGCTGGGGGTGTGTAGCCAGGTGGCAGTTCTCGGGGAGGCAGTGGCTGAGCCATGCTGGCGGGGATGGGGGGCGCGGACGCCCCCAACCTGTGTTATTTCGGCGCTCCCATAGGCTAGCCTGGCCCCCTGTACCGCGGGACCCCTTGTGGGGCTTCAGTGGGGCAGCGAGGGCGCAGGCGTGGGTGACACTGTGGGGTGCAAGATGTGCAGGGACGGCTATGAGAGGGGGAGCGGGGGGCTGTGCGGGCCCGGGGCGCGGCGAGAAGGCACTCTGGACCGCCGAAGTGGGTTCGCGTGTAGGTGGAACTGGCGGGCCTCTGAGAAGCACCTCGCAGCTCTAGGTGGCGACTGCAGTGCCGGGAAGGCGGCTGGAGTCCCAGAAAAAGGGAGCGGGCCGGGGCGACGCCCTCCCATTGGCTGACGGGCAGGCAAATCACCCGGAGCGGAGCAGCCGGATCCGCTGCTAGGTAACGGCGCCGCAGGGGGCGGGGCAGGAGACCACCCAGGCAGGGCCACCCCAGGCCTTGCCGCGCCCGCCCGCGGGGCCCTCGGGGAGGAGAAGGGAGGGAGACCCGGGAGCGGGTAAGCTAAATTCAGGAGAGGCGGGGGCTGAGAAAGAGCGTCTGCTGGCCCAGTTAGGACCACACTTTCTTCCCGTTCCGGCCAAACCCCAAAGACTTCTTTTCATTCTTCCCAGCTTTCGTTCTTGCTCCCTTCAGTACACCAGCCACGGAAGCCAGAGACATTTAAAATGCAAATTTGATGACAGCTCTAAAAGCTTAAGGTCTGCTTGAAGCTCAGGGCCCTGTGTACATTATAGTTTTTTTTTTTTTTTCCTTCATAGGTGCTACCTCTCACCCATCCAATGTTCCCTCTAGCTCTGAAAAGTCACCTATAATTTCCTAAACACATCATGATGTTCCAAGCGTTCTTGCCTTTGTACATGTGGTCCTTTTGTCTTGGCAGATTATCTTCAAAACAACTTGAATCAATTAACCTCTCTTTGAAGCCTTCCTTGTCACATCTCCCTCCTGGCAGATAATTGCTTCTTTGTGTTCCTCATAACACTCAATGTATATGTGTTATTGCATTTATGATGAAATATTTTATGTACAGTACTTGAAAGTCTGCTTTCCTCACTAGACAGTGAATAGGTGCTCAATAATCATTGAATGAGTCATTGAGAGTTGAATAAACCAGGGTGTCAAGGACTGGAAACAGCGGAAGAGGAAGTATTTCCTCTAACTATCTCATCTCAGTGTGCTGTTTCTGTTGGGTTCCTGACCAATTAACCCTGAGTGGCAAAGTAGAATAAAAATCAATATTCCAATATGTAAAGTTTGGGAAAGAGAAAAAATCTGTAAAAATTCATTATTCTAGCACAAGTACTATTATCTCTAGCCAAGTTCTTCATCAATTCTTCCAGACCTTTTTTTTTAAAAATACATATATCTTTATTTTATTTTTATGTAGTGCTGAAGATCGGACCAGCGCCTAACGCACGCCAGGCGAGCACGCTACTACTTGAGCCATATCCCCAGTCCCCAGACTTTTTTTTTTTTTTTATCATTACATCATAAACATTTCATGTTACTACACAGTCATTGTAACAATCATTTGCAGAATGTCCTGAGGACATATACCCAGAAATAAGGTTGTTTGGGTCAAAAAGTATGAACGTTTTCATGATTTTGCTGTACACTGCCAATCTACTTTTTGGAAATTTGTGTGAACACCTCTTCTGAACCTCAGTTCTAGGGAAAGAGAAACTTCAGGTCGAGGGGGGTGAATACCTAACAAGTTTGCTGCTTCCATTTGTCCATTCATCCAGCAAAATGGGGAGGAACTATTGTCTACAATACTGTTGGCCAAGTGGTAACTGAATATGTGCACAGTATTTTCTTCCTTCCTGTCATAGAGGAGTGGGTCCCACTCTATACTCCTAGCAAATTTCTGGAAACAGAAACAATCTAAACTAGGCTATAGGTCCCTACATTGCCTTGGGCTGTAGTTAAAGACAGTGAATGGCCTAAGATTAGCAATGGATGTCACTAGGACTTAGAGAAGACCTGCTTTACTTTAAGCAGCTCTTGAGATCTTCCTTCTTACCAGACTCTGCAAGACATAGTCCATGGAGAAATAGATTTGAAACACCTGGGCCTTGGAACTTATTCTGCTTCTACCACTAACAATTGTGGCAAAGTCCAGCATTTCTTTTTTTAATTTTCTTTTTTATCTCTTATATACATGACAATAGTGGAGTGTATTACATTCATAATTATCCATTCACAGCACCATTTTTTGGTAACTCTGTATATAAAGAATTTTAATGGATGATTAATTTTAATGGATACATTTTAATGGATGATTCCAAGGCAGGGCCTGCCTACTGAGAAAATCTCCTGCCAATCAGTCCAAATAATAATGTGAGACAAGCAGGTCTGCAGTTCCAACCTCAGTAGAGCTTAGTCCACTCTGGCTGTGGCAAGCTCCAAAATAACCTTTATTTCTCTCAACAAAATGATTTCCTGAATGCAGCTGAGCTCAGGTACAGTTAAAGCCAGAGACCCCAGGTAAATAACAGGAGGAATAAAGAAGCTCCTCTTTCCCCTCTGCAAGCAACCTGCTTCCCATTGAGTGGGCTTACTTCACTGTCACTTCCACTGGATGAGGATATGAGTGTCTTGGGCCCAAACCAGAGACAGTTTCTGAAGAATAACAAAGGATAGAAGCAATTTAATCAAATTATTTATTTATTTCCGAGGATTAAATTTAATTACTGATTCATGAGACAAATAAGTCTTGGGGGGCTGGGGATGTGGCTCAAGCGGTAGCGCGCTCGCCTGGCATGCGTGTGGCCCGGGTTCGATCCTCAGCACCACATACAAACAAAGATGTTGTGTTCACCGAAAACTAAAAAAAAAATAAATATTAAAGAATTCTCTCTCTCTAAGAAAAAAAATTAAAAAAAAAAAAATAAGGGCTGGGGATGTGGCTCAAGCGGTAGCGCGCTCTCCTGGCATGCGTGCGGCCCGGGTTCGATTCTCAGCACCACGTACAAACAAAGATGTTGTGTCCGCCGATAACTAAAAAATAAATATTAAAAAAAAAAAAATTCTCTCTCTCTCTCTCTTTAAAAAAAAAATAAGTCTTGGGGTCTTTCATGTGTCTAAACCCTTTGTGGAGGTCTAGAGGTTGTAGGGTACCTGTTTTATTTTTAAAATCTTTAAAAATGGAGTTTATAGGCTGAGAGGAGAACAGAGACCAAGAGGGGAACCACTGTGTGCTGAGGTACTGAGGAAGTTTTCCAGAAGTGAGAAAAACTGCAGGAAAGGTGGGAGATGACAGAATCTAAAAGGAAAAAACATGGTTCAAGGTCTGAATCTTTCATTTACTGGCTGTGAGATCTTGGGAAAGTCACATTATCTATGACACTGAAATAAGGATTAAGTGAGATAAGATATATGGCCAAAGACAAGTGACAGGAAAAATGAGGAGGAGTACACTCTCACATGCAGTGTTGAGGAAAGTGACCAGTCTGGCTTTAGGGGAAGGTCCGTGTGGGAATTACAGAGAGCCAGGGCAGGACTTCATTCCTTGGCATTCCCCCAGGTTTCTCATTTACCCTGTTTTTGGTGGCTTCTGTTATCTGGGACAGGCAGAGTGAATGAGCCTGATATGTAGAGGAGGAAAGCAGTGGCTCTGGGCTACGCCCATACCCACCCATTATATTAGGGGCCAAGCCTGGGAATACGTGCCCACTCCCTTCAAGACAATAGCATCTATCAAATCTTGGGTGCCAGAGGCTAATAAAGAGATCAGCAAATGACCCTTCACCTTGAGTATGGAGGAAAGAGGTGATGAGCCAAAGCATCAACTCCTCATTTTCCATGGAAGAACCCTGATGCAATCCCTCTGGGTGGTGGAAGACAGTTCAGGCCAAGGACAAGTCATCCTGGCCTCTAATAGAATGTGTTCTCTGTCCAGCCTCTTTCCCTCCTAGCCAGCTTCATCATAGCTAAGCTTTCTAGACCTTCTTTCTGGGTGGTCTTTCCTGTACCTCTCCCTCTCCCTCAGACACATTTAACTATTTAGTGTTTTAGTTTGCTTTGTTTGTGCTGGGGTGGAGGTCTTAGCTAAGGTCTTCAGTCTAGTCTTCAACTCCTAGGCTCAAGTGATCCTTCTGCCTCAGCTTCCCAAGTGCTGGAAGCTGCATGCCAGGTTTACATTTAACTATTTAGAAGACAGCACACAAAGCTCTGATTATGTAATTTCTTAGGGAAGATGATGGCTATGGACAAATAAAGTATACCCTGTAACTGTCCTAAAATAGAAACAGCCTCTAAATTAAGCTATGCAGGTCCCTAGATTGATCTTGGGGCTATGCTAAACACAATAGGCCTTCCTCTCTACCTGGGATGCATTGAAGGGATGGGGATGCATTGAAGGACTGGGAAGTTCAGCTCTGGCCTTCGAAAAAAATCTGGAGAGCAATAGCTGCATCAGTCTCCTTATAGACTCAGGGAGCTCTTGCCAGCAGGCAGGGATGAGGTATTAAGGGGGAGAGAGTTCCTGCAGTAGTAGCCACACATTTTGTCTGTTGGCAAGTTCTCAGGACTGTTTCTCAGCACCTCTTCAGAGTACTCCCTGAGTACTGAAGGCCCCCTTGATCCTTTTTTCCTCCACTCCCTTCATCAAGCATCGCTGGGAGAGGTAGGGTAGACCCTATCAACTCTTCTACCTGCCTGGCTGGCCAGCCAGTGAATATTCAGTTGCTCCCTATATTACAGACACAACCTCTCTGTAGCTGCTTCCAAAAGGAAACAAAAATCCCTGTCTGCAGTAGACAAGTAGAGCAAAAAGAAGAAAAATCAAAGCATCCTGGAGTTGTCAGGGAATGTCAGTGTCCTGAGTTGGGGGCTGCTCCCAACTGGGACTCAGACTCGGTGAGGCCTTCCTCTGGGAACTCTCACCTTCTCTGCTCCAGTGCCCTTATTTCCTTGGTGCAGGGACTACTTGATGGAATTGTGCAATAGGAAGGCAGGGGAAAGGTGTTGTCTACCTCCCTGTCAGGGGTTCAAAGGGATCAGTGGGGAAGGACAGAAAGGGGCAAAGCAGGGCTCTGGGACAGTTCTTCTACCCTACTCTTCCTCCAAACCTATCCAGCTCCACCCCCTTTCTGTGATCAAGGAGAAGTTTTCTGACCTCTTGGGCTTCCCAGACCCTAATAGTCAGAAAGATCCGAGAAAGGAGACAAAACTGAGAATGGGAAGGGCCGTCCCATTGCACATCTCTCCTTTTACAGATGGGGAAACTCAGGGTCAAAAGAAAGGCAGTGATGTAGCTAAAATCAAAAACATTACAAAGGCCAAGTCTTCTTCCACCCAGTCCAGGACTCTGTCTTCAGCACCATCAGGGCCAACAAATTTCATTTCAGTTCCAAAAGTGACCATTTTGGGCACCACAACAGCTCTTTATCCCGTTATCTCCCTTAGTCCTACTGGTTTTAGCCACTTCTGCTAGGCCATTTTAGCTCCTGTCTGATTAGGGCAATCTTTCAGGAACCCTGTCTTAACCAGGGAGAGGAATGTGCAGCTCTGGAGCTCCCAAGAAGGCTGATGGAGGTGGAGC
Source organism: Callospermophilus lateralis (assembly GCF_048772815.1). Lineage (NCBI taxonomy): Eukaryota > Metazoa > Chordata > Mammalia > Rodentia > Sciuridae > Callospermophilus > Callospermophilus lateralis. Next base: position 110,463,469 of record NC_135311.1, on the reverse strand, counting down.
TCCCCCAGGGTAGGAATGCTGGTTTAGTCTCTCACAAGTTCAATGAGAAACAACACTAAGACCAGGCAAGATTACTCAAGTGAACTTGAGAGCCTTGAGATTTTTTTAAGTAATGTAGAAACCAGTATTTCAAACCATTCTTTATAATTACTGCCACCCACAGTGAGAACATCAAGAGAAACCTTTACTTTGATAATTCTAGGAGGTGAAATATCACCCGAGGAGCCACTTTTATCTTCCACCAAACACCTGCAGGTTGTAAAAGGGGTGCAGGGAGAGACAAGAGCAGAGTGTACTTATGTTTGGGAGCAGGAGTGGCTGACAGAAGTGTGGCTTGGAATCCAGAGGGCTATGAATATAGAAATCACATTTCTTCATTATCTGAGGCAGGAATGTCTATATAATTAGGACATAAAGAAGTGCAGCTGGAGATCAGGCAGGGAGAATTTCAAACCACGATATTAGTTACAGGCTCTTCCTTACCAGGCTAAGCAGACCTCATCAATGGGAGGTGGAAAGGGATCTGGCTTGGCTCTCATATCATGGATGTCCATGCTTCTGCCTCAATGACAACCACTGGGGATAGGCTGGCTGTCTAAGCAAGGTCTGCTCTCCTTCGTGCTTTAAGAGTCTCCAAGAGACAATAGTTGAGGCTGGGAGGGTTGGAATGAATGAATGGGGGTGAGCAGGGTGGTGGCAGATGCTGGGAATCTATGTGGCAGGTATTGAAGCAAGACAGTAAGTCCTAGGCTGATGGTCAGGGGAGGTACTGCCATCCACTAGGTCTATGGGTCTAGAAAGAGTGATTAGGGTCAGAGACTGAAGTAGTTCCATCTCTTTTTAGGTGGAAGTTGCTTTATGGACTGGGCTGGGTTGGCCAGTCAGAAAGCTGCACTAATAGGAGCTTTTTTACTGGACAGGTGATCCCCTAGTCTGATAACTTTGGTACAAGAGTTAGGCTACTGTAGCTATTCTGTTCACACACTTCCTCTAGATGGTGTTTAAACATGACCCGTGAACTCGCACTGTGAATACCTGGAGACAACATGACACAGAGCCTAGGACTGCTCCACAACTCTCCAGCATGTCTTTGGAAGCCCTTCTTTATTAGGAAATAAATACAAAGTCAAACAAGTGGGCCAGCCAACATCTGGAGTTTTGGGGGCCAAAAGGAAGAAATTTGACTTGCTCAGAACTCAGATTTCCATTAGCTGGTCATTCCCCACGATCACCTCGTTCATTCGTTTAGCTACAAAAGAAAAGGAAAGGGTTTTTCTGAGAACTGGCAGCAGAAGATGTCATTTTAAATCCAGTTGTTTCTAATTTTGTGTTCACAAACATTTGATTGTGGTTCTGTTCTTGAGAAGCTCTTAGAACTGCAACATGCCAAAGGGGCTATGAAAGAGATAGCATCTTCCCACACAGAAGGATGGGACTAACTATATACCTGCCTTTGGGAAGCATAAGTAGGAGACCTAGAACTGGATCTTAAAGGATGAACAAAGGTTTTTCAGGCAGTGGTCAAAGGGAAGATATTCTAGGCTGTTGGAACTGCATAGGCAAAGACATAGGAATGTGAGAATGAGGAACACAAAATACTGTGGTATTGTCAGAGGATAGGGAAAATAAGAGGAAAGAAAAGAGAAGAAATGAGGCTAAAATGATAAATGAGATACTTCATTCTTCCATGGATGCCTGAAATTACAGACAGCACCAAATTCTTTATATGTTTTTTCCTATATATATGTGTATATACACAGGATAAAGTTTAATTTAAAAATTAGGCACAGTAAATTAACAATTAACAATAAATTATTTAACAATTAATAAAATAGAACTATTATAATAACATATTATAATAATAAAGGTATATGAATGTAGCTCTGTTTCAAAATATCTTATTTTACTGTATTCACCATTTTTCCTAAGATGATATGAGATGACACAATGCATACATGATAGGATGAGTGAGGTGAAAGACACAGGCATTGTGCCATAACATTAGGCTACTTGGCAAGTACAACTTGAAAACAAGCACTGAAATACCCTGAGAGTGGATTTGATAACCAAGATGGCTATTACATATGGAGGAGGCACGCAGTATTTATAACATAGATATGCTGGACAAAGGGATGATTCTCATCCTGGGTGGGATGGAGTGGGACAGCATGAGATTTCATCATGCTACTCAGAACAGAATGCAATTTAAAACTTTTTTTTTAATATTTATTTTTTAGTTGTAGTTGGACATAATACCTTTATTTATTTATCTTTATGTGGTGCTTCGCACGTGCTAGGCGAGTGCTATACCACTAAGCCACAACCCCAGTCCCTTAAAAATTATGAATTATTTATTTCTGTTTTCCATTTAATATTTTTGGCCTATGGTTGGTTGCAGATAACTGAAACTATGGAAAGCAAAGCTGTAGGTAAAGGGGGCTACTGTAATAACATCTTCTGAAGAGAGCTGTTGAAAAAAATCAGTGAGTTAGCTGGGAATGTTGGTGCAAACCTGTAATACCAGTGACTTGGGAGATTGAGGCAGGAGGATCACAAGTTTGAGGCTAGTCTCAACAACTTGACAAGGCCCTGCCTCAAAATAAAAAAATTATAAAGGCTGGGATGTGGCTTAGTAGTTAAGCCCCCCTGGGTTCAATCCCTGGTACCAAAAATAAACAAATAAATAAAATAAGTGAATGAGTGAAAAGATCAGTAGAGTAGAGGAAGGAGACTAGGAGGAGAGAGGAGAAAAGGGAAAGGATGGGGGAATGGAGATTGAAATCAAATTCCACATGCGTAAGGTTTTGTCAAAATGAACCCAACTACTATATGTAACTACAATACTCTTAAAAACAAAAACAAAAAACTCATCAGAATACTGGGTTTGTGTACACCTTCTCTAGAAGATGTTCCTTTTAATCTTTCATAGCCATCTGCTTCCTTTTATTCATAAAGATGGGAAGGAGGCCCAGTTAGTACTTAATTGCTAAATTCTTTAGGGCTACTGAGTAACTGTCAGGCTCCACATCCAAGGAAAGACTAAACAAAAAAGAACAAAGAAAATGCTTCTTCGGGCTAGGGTTGTGGCTCAGCGGCAGAGCACTTGCCTTACCCATGTGAGGCACTGGGTTTAATCCTTAGCACCACATAAAAATAAACAAAATATTGTGTCCACGTATAAACAAAAAGAGAAAAAGAAAATGCTTCTTTGACTAGTTTCCTAGGGTACCTCTCAAAGCTCCTTTTACACTTTGTTCTTCTATAAGTCAGACTCATCACCTCACATACACTCACATCTAGCTCTTCCTTCATCCAGTCTTCCTATTGGCCAGAGACAATGGACTGTTGTGAAGATAGTTTCAGTCTCAATTCACACTTTTCTTGGACCTCAGTGCTTTAGACCAGAGGTGCCTGGCTGGGGCAGACAACCTTTTCTTCTCTGCCATACTCTAAGGGCCCCCCTTCCTACTCTCCCCTCTTTCCTCTGGCCTATTCTTGGTCTGGGTGTCATATAGGTTCTTGCTTACTGGGATTCAGGGGAGAATGTATCTAGAATGCTTGGGGTAGATGTAATTTCATAGTATAAGTTGAAGGAAACCTGCAGATCTAGTTCTGCTTGGACAGGGTTGGAAGCAGGCTTTAGTAAATACAGTGGTAAAGCTCTAGGCTGGAATTAGGTTGAGAAAAATCCCCCAAGGAACACTAAAAGGAAGGATGGTAAATTGGGGGGAAAAAATCAATGGGATAGAAAGGAATAATATATCGCAAATGAAAAGCTGCACTGATAGGAAACTAGGAAGGATTTTTGCTAGCCAGGAAGACTTGGCTTATGTCATGTATATATCAAGACCTTGATCTACAATAAGGTCTGCTTTCATGGCTGAAGGACTGATTATATGATTAATAATGTAGTGATCCAAGTTCCATCATTGACAGAAGAGACTCAGATGAGGCATCCAATTAGTCTTCCAAGTTTTTTCTTTTTTTGGTCGGGGGGCGGTGCTTGGGATTGAACCCAGAAGTATTTTACCTCTGAGCCACATCCTCAGCCCTTTTATTTTTAGATGGCTTTACTAAGTTGCTGAGACTGGCCTTGAACTTGTGATCCTCCTGCCTCAGCCTCCCATTTTGCTAGGATTATAGGCATGTGCCACTACACTGGGCTACCTTCCAGGTTTTAACTGTTGGTTGTGGCCATCTACTGCTTGAGTTGATAGGATTTTTTGAGAGATAATCACTGAGAGTATTATGATCGGGATCGGGTGAGAAAAGCCAGAGTTGTTATAAGAAGGCCTGTGGACTGGGGAAGTAGCTCAGTGGTGGAGTATGTGCTTGGCATGCATGAAGTTATTCAAAAGTGGGGGTGGGATTTGTTCTCTTAGTAGTGCTAAGAAGTGGCAGCAAAGCCTACATCTGGGTTATGAGAGTCACATTTTTTTTTTAATGAGAGAGAGAGAGAGAGAGAGAGAGAGAGAGAGGGAGAGGGAGGGAGGGAGGGGGAGGGAATTTTAATATTTATTTTTTAGTTATTGGCGGACACAACATCTTTGTTTGTATGTGGTGCTGAGGATCGAACCTGGGCCACAGGCATGCCAGGCGAGCGCACTACCTCTTGAGCCACATCCCCAGCCCCGAGAGTCACATTTTTGGTGTAAAAAATTGCTACGGATATAATGACTGTGTTAAAGAATTTGGAAAGGGGACAGTATTACCTCTTAGGATGAACACTTTTTCCTGTAATTCCTCTATATGAGGAAATTGGGAACTTTGAAGCTCTTTGTTGGTGAGGATCTGAGTAGATAGTTTTGTCAAGGTCATCCATAGTAACAGTACTTTTTTTGGGGGGGTGGGTACTGGAGATAGAACTCAGAGGCACTGGATCACTCAGCCCTATTTTTGTATTTTATTTAGAGACAGGGTCTCACTGAGTTGCTTAGCACCTCGCCATTGCTGAGACTGGCTTTGAACTTGTGATCCTCCTATCTCAGCCTCTTGAGCTGCTGGGATTACAGGCATGTGCCACTGTGCCTGGCTCCCCCCTTTTTTTAAAAAATGTTTTTTAGTTGTCAATGGACCTTTATTTTATTTATTTATATATGGTGCTGAGAATTGAACTCAGGGTCTCACATATGCTAAGCAAGCGCTCTACCATGAAGCTACAACCACAGCTTGATTTCCAGTCCCTTTTATATTTATTTTGAGGGTCTTGCTGAGGCTAGTTTTGAATTTGTTTGTGATCCTTCTGCCTCTTCTTCCCTAGTCTCTGGGATTATAAGCATGTACCACTATAACCAGCGATAGTAATAGTTCTTGAGTGTTGCACTGGCTAGGAATTTGCTTTTTTCAATATTGAGGACTGAACCAGAAGCTCTCTATTTCTGAGACACATTTGTAGCCCTTTTTAAAAATTTGAGATAGGGTCTCAGGACTTTGCCCAGGTTGGCCTCCAATTTGCAATCCTCAAATCCTCAAATAGTTTCCCGAGTAGTTGGGATCACAAGTTTTTTGGATTCTCAAGCCCAAAAGGGAGACATGTAACTTTAAAAAATGGAAGAGGAAGCCAGGTGCTGTGATGTATGCCTGCAGTCCTAGTACTCAGGAGCCTGAGGCAGGAGGATCATGTGAACATAAAAGTTTAGAACCACTCTGGGCAACTAAGCAAGACCTTATCTTTAAAATAAAAGATGGCATGTTCACTGGAGAAAAGGAAAATGAGGTGAATTCTACAGAATTTGTGGAATTTATTTCTTCAGCAACCCCACTATCTTACCCTACTTTAGGTTTAGGAATAATTCCCAAAGCAATCTGCCTTTTTTAAAATTGATTTTGAGTTTTGTCAACTTTTTGTTAAAAACATTCAGTCAGGGATGGAGGTGTAACTCTGTGGTAGAGTGCTTGCCTAGCATTTGGGAGGCCCTGAATTCTATTCCTGGCACTCTACACACACACACACACACACACACACACACACACACACACACAGACAGGAACAAATCCAGCCAAATTAAACAAATTAAAGACAACTGAAATTTTTCCTGACCACCTGTTTTTTTTTTTAATATTTATTTTTAGTTTTAGGTGGACACAATATCTTTATTTTATTTTTACATGGTGCTGAGAATTGAACCCAGTGCCTCATGCATGCCAGGTGAGCGCGCTACCACTTGAGCCACATCCCCAGCCCCACCTGGTTTTTGTATGTCTCTGAGGTACTATCAGTCTTTCTGTAGAGCAGAGCAAGCCAACAGCACAATTTACAGTATTTCCTCTAATTGGTTGAGAATGGCTTTCAAGTGTTGTATTTTGCAAACTCTCTCCCATGCCAGGAATGTAGGGACTACCTCCCTTAATCAAAAACTAGGTCAGGTTGAGTATGGTACCGTGTACCTGTAATCCCAGCAATCTGGGAGTGTGAGGCAGGAGGATTGCAAGTTTGAGGCCAAACTTGGAAACTTAACTGGACTCAGTCTCAAAATAAAAATAAAGAAGGGCTGGGGATGTAGCTTATTGGTAGAGTACCACTGCCTCTAGGTTCAATCCCTAGTACCTGTCCCTCAACTCCTGCCCCAAACAACAAACAAACAAACAAAACCCTGTACCAGGTCAGATGATGCATTCATGGACTTCAGTTGGCCAGAGCTATGTAGTTTCGGAGTCTTTGCTGCATTACTGGCCCAGTTTCATGTCCAAAAGCCATTGTAAAGTACTGGTGCTAATCTGGCCATTGGATTTATTGATATCCTTTCTTTCTTTCTTTTTTTTTTTTTAATATTTATTTTTTAGTTTTCGGTGGACACAATATCTTTATTTTACATTTATGTGGTGCTGAGGATCGAACCCAGTGCCTCATGCATGCTAAGCAAGCACTCCACCACCGAACACAATCCCAGCCCCTTGATATCCTTTCAATGTTTTGGTAGTACAGCCACAAACATATATGAGCTTATTTATAAGATAAATTCTTTTTTTTTTTTTTTTAAGATAAATTCTTAGAAACAGAATTAAGTCAAAGTTTAACAATTTGAAAACAATGTAAATTGCTCTCCAAAGATGGATTTTTAAATTTATATTCCCATCTGTAGTGTATGAGCTTGTTTCCCACATCTTCTCCACTTTGTATTATTTCTGCTAGTGTTAAAAAATGGCATCAGTGGTGGTGGCACAGAGCTTGCCTAGCATGCACAAGGTCTTGGGTTTGATCCCTAGCACTGAAAAAAAAAAAAAAAAAAAAAAAAAAAGGGCTGGGGATGTGGCTCAAGCGGTTGTGTGCTTGCCTGGCATGCGTGCGGCCCCGGTTCGATCCTCAGCACCACATACAAACAAAGATGTTGTGTCCACCGAAAACTAACAAATAAATATTAAAAAAAAAATTCTAAAAAAAAAAAAAAAAAAAAAAAAAAAAAAGCAAAGAAAAGAACACATCTGTGATTGCAGCTTGGGTTTGGTTTACCTTTGGCTTCAATCCTTTGGCCACTTCCAATCAAACAGTCCTTGATGTCTGCTCCCTTCTCGATCACGGCATTATTGCAGATGACGCTGCCCTGGATGTTGCTTCTGTAACACAAAAGCCAAGTTAGAGTGCCCAGGACTCTCATCACCATCCTTACCACTGGAGGTTCAGGATCCTCCCAAAGCCAGTTCTGTTAATGGTTACATGCGTCAAGTTATCACTGGAAGACAGAATGGCTGACTAAGGGAGAATTTGGCTTTAGAGAATTCTAGAATTAGAATATGCGCATAATGATCTTTCTCCAAGGCCTAAAAAGAACAGATATTTTCATTTCAGTTTTTTAGAGTACCCCAGACTTTAGGGTTTAAATAGCATCCAAATTCTCTTCCCCCTTCAATCTGCAGGTAGAAGGTGAGGCTGGTTCTTGGGCTGACCTATCACTCCTGCTTCTTAGCTAAGAATATATGACAAATTTCACTTGAGATTTAAAAATCATGGATCTTCCTAGGGGATTAATTAGGAAAACAATGGATTACCCACAGCTCTCACCATTCAGGAAGAAAAAAAAAAGATATATCTTTTTATAAAAAATATATATATTGATATCCTTTCAATGTTTTGGTAGTACAGCCACAAACATATATGAGCTTATTTATAAGATAAATTCTCAGAAATGAAATTAATGGACTACCTGCCTTAATTAAAAACTAGGTCAGGCTGAGCATGGTACCGTATATCTATAATCCCAGCAACTGTCAAAGTTTAACAATTTGAAAATGATGTATATATATGTTTGTGTATGTGTGTATGGTATGTATGTATGTATGTGTGTATGTGTGTGTGTGTGTGTAAAGATCTATCTATCTTTTTTTTTTTGGGGGGGGCAGTGCTGAGGGATTAACCCAGGGCAGCATACATGCTAGGCAAACACTCTACCACTGAGCTACACCTCCTGTCCCAAAAAGGATATTTTAGAAACCAGCTTTCATTTCATAAAAGATTATTCCAAATCCTAAAGTACATTCTCTAGAGTAGTAGTGGTTCTTAGCATTTGAATATATTTTAAAAGCAGCTTCCTAGCTCCTGAAGATTGGTAGGTGGGAGAAAAGGTCCTTTTGAAAAATCATCACTGATGTTTACTGCATTTCTACTCTATGCCAAGGATTGTGCTAAATAAATACTCAATGTATATTAGAGTAATTTCTTTACAAATCCAGTCATTTCATCTGAAAAATCACCTGGGCTGTGTAAAAAATAACAAATGAAACCATACTCTATGTTTTGAGTTCCCATCAACCATTTTAGTAGGTCTTGGATAGGAACCTTGTGTATTTAATTGGAAAAAAACCTTCCTAGATGATTCTGGGTATACCATTTTTATCTCTGATGTAGTTAAAATAGCAAACATATTTTGCAGAGGAGGTAACAAATTTAGAGAAGATAAACCATTTACCCAAAACTACATAACTGCTAAGTGACAGATTCTAATCCAAGTCTGCCTGACTCTAGGATCCAAACATTTAGTCATAATGCAATACAAAGAAACTAAGAGGAGAAAATAATAAAAGAAGATTAGGTCAGACTGAGGTTAAGATGGCTCTGCAGAAAAACCTCTGCCCCAACTCTGAGTATCTCTGAGTCAGAAATGTGAAGAGGCAAAAGTGGGCAGTTGGAGGGGAAAAGGAGTATAGGAAGGTGTAAGTACAATGTAAACAAAAATGAACCAAACCAACTAAGGAAAAATCCTTAAAAAACCTAGTGGAGGCATGGGAAATAGGAAAGAGGACATTCCAAAGACTGAAAACATTGATACACGGGCTAATAAAAAAGATTCTTCCCAAATGCCGAAACTTTTATGCAAAAAGGAATTCTAGCACTTTCTGGTATTCCAGACTCTTAACTTTCTAACTTGCCTAACTTCTCAAAGCAATCTTGTCAGCAGTTAGGGAGGTTCCTGCTTCTTCAGGAAAATTCTCCCAAATAGGGTAATAAGGAAATAAGAAAGCCTTGGATGGAGGCTCCTGGGACAGAGCTAGCTTGCAACTAGTTACTAGTTTATCACTGAAAAGTCTCATTTCTTTTTCCAAGGTGTTAGCAGTAGTAAAAGAGCCTAAAGATGCATGTTCTGGAGCCAGACAAGAAGTAAACTGTCAGCAGGCAAGAAACAACAAACAGAAACTCAAGCAGTCATAATTAAAGACTAGTAAATAGCTATACTGAAATTTAGGGTTTAAGTGGGAACCTCTTAGCCAGGCATGGTGGCACTCACCTGTAATCCCAATAACCTGGGAGGCTGAGACAGGAGGACTGCAAGTGGTTAAGTGCCCTGGGAGTAAATCCCCAGGACCCCCCCCCCCAAAAAAAAAAGGAACCTTTTCTGGAAGGATGAGGCTAGAATGACTGAGGTCAGATTTCCATAGCAATGGACAGTCTGGTTTTCCTTATGTTTAGCAGATCTGATTGGGGTTTTTGGGAACCTCACAAATTGCTTATCTCATCTAGTTTATGCATTAACTCTTCCTGAGATGTATAAACCACTGTAGAGTCTGTAATGTGATAGGGAAAAGTGGATTGGTTGATGGGAAGCTGGAGTTTCTCCTGAGACTCCAGGTCAGTGGATCTATTGGAGGCTTTGAGATGAACACCTAAGAACAGTTTACATGAGTGAAGCTCTTCTCTTGGTTTCCTAGTGATCACCCATCCATTAGCCAGGCTGAGGTACTTTGGGAAAATTAACACAGCATATCTTTCCCTCTGTCCAGAAAGGAACTCTAGATCAAGGAATTTATTTTTTTCTGGTGCTGGGGATCAAACTTAGGGCCTTACTAAACATGAGGTTGTACCACTGAGCTACAATCTTAGTCCAAAGATCAAAGATTTTATTTGTGTGTGTCTGCTCATGCTAGAGGGGATGGACAGATTAGGGCTAAATCAACCAAGCCCTTTCTAGGCTGCCAATGCACAGCAAGGACTCTTCTGCTCAGTATTTAAGAGGGAAGGTGAGTTTCTATAGCACTGGTCCCAGTGTCAGAACTGTAGTTTTTGCAACTAAGTTTTAACTTTCAGCTTGGCACTAAGAACTCTGCTCTAATGCCTAGCTATATTCTCTAAGAGGTTGTCTAGTGATGACTAAGACTAATGGAGATTTGGTCCTCAATTCTCCTTAGTGGGATCATTTTTTAAAAATGTTATTTTAATACTAAGGATTGAACCCAGGGGGTGCTTTACCACTGAGCTATATCTCAGGTCCTTTTAATTTTTTGAGATAGGGTCTTGCTAAGTTGCCTAGGCTGAATTAGAACTTTCAATCTTCCTGCCTCAGCCTCTTGAGTAGCTGGGTCCTACCTGGCAGGTGGGATCAAATTTTAATTAAAATTGCAGGCCTTGGGAAGTTATCCCGAAAACTGTAATGCATTAGTGAAGAAGAAGAGACCATGAGAAAAAACATAGAGGTTTATAGCGAGATCCCTGTTAGCATAGTGGTACATACTTGTAATTCTAGAAACTCAGGCAACTGAGGCAAGATGATTGTGAGTTAGAGGTCAGCTTGGATAATTTAGTGAGACCTCTTCTAAGCAACAACAAAAAAAGATCTCTGCCTGGCCAGGCATATCACAGTATACCATTTTATGGCATACCACATGGAGAAACCCCAACTGGGGAAGAAAGGGAACTTCCAAATTCTCAATCCTTTTTTGGATTGAGATAAAAGATAGGACTTTTCTTCAGTTCATTCCAAGGAAAGAGAAGTTACATATACTATATATAGTGTCTAGTACGTCTCAGGAATTGCATATAGCACTTCATATTCATTTTGTAGCTTAGTCCTTTTAGCAAACTTGCAGGATAATATTTATTTATTCTTTTAGAGAAAACTGAGGCTCACGGAGGTTAAACATATATCCAAACCTATACATGGTGAGTGACTCTCCATTGTCACGGGTTCCTGCCTCAGCTATTGACTAGGTAGTATTTGGCAAGGAGCCAGGAAAGTTCTCAGTAACTCTGATGATAAGCAGGTTTTTTCCTTCTCTGGGGGTTAGTTAGCAGATTTTCTAAACCTACTTATAATCCTGGAGGAAGAAAAGAATATGGAATTGGAGCTACATGAAACTTTTCTAGGTCACTTAGGTGATTAAGTTCTGCTTTAAAACAACTTGCCACTTTGGCCCAAAGATTATGGCTGAGTTGCCCATATCTGACAGGTGCCTGGGAGCCTATTAACCTTAGCTCAAGGGGTCCTGGTCCAGCTGTCCCTCTAGATGAAGCATATATTGCTTTTAATGAAATATTTCAAGTACAAAGAATACCTATGTACTTAAGAAATAAATAATACAACCTGTTGTGTTCCTCTTTGTGTTTTCCTTCCCTCCCCTAAGAGGTAATCACTACTTGTGCTGTTTATGTTCCCAAGCATTTTTACCACATATATTAGTAGACAACATATAGTATTGTTTTGCATACTTTACAATGCTATCATAATGTCAGCATTATAGCACTGAGACTGCTGTCATTCTCTGTGTGTTCATCTGCAACTTGCTTTTCCCTCTTCAACATCATATTTGTGAGATTTATGCAGGCTAATTCATGCAATGAGATATAAAACTTGAAGAAATAGCTCATCTTTTCCCTGCTGCTGGTCATTTTTGCTCTTGGGTCCTTTGATCAAAATGTACTGGCTCCAGTGAGCAGGTGAAAAATTTTCTCCTTTTAGTTCTATGTGCTTCCCTACACAGAGGTTTGGTGATAAAAAATGTCATCTTCCTAAGAAATCTTAGCCCTTATATTCCCTGAGCAGAGACTAAGTAAAAGAGAGGTTTGGGGAAAATCAAAGCAAACATGTAAAAACCTTAGGGAATTAAGTTGTGGAGTTCTCCATCTAAGATGATGGGTTTAGTGTAAATGGTTCAAAGGTAGGAAAAGAATCAAAACCTTTAGGAGCCCTTTAAATCCAGGGTACCTTCCTCATGTTAGCATAATCTAGTGTTTTCAAGAGTATAAATGAAGAAACATGGGTGGATAGTTTTAAAAAAATATATTTTTAGTTATTGATGGACCTGTATTTTTTCAGATGTTAATGAACCTTTATTTTATTCATTTATTTATACGCAAAACTGAGAATCAAACGTAGTGCCTCACACATGCTAGGCAAGCACTTTACCACTGAGCTACAATCCCAAGCCCCTCTCTCCCTTTTTTTTTTTTTTGCTGCTGAGGATTGAACTTAGAACTTCCACTGAGCTACATCTCCAGTCCCAAAATTCTTTTAATATTTTTTCTTTTTATTGTGTTGCTGGGGATCAAACCTAGGCTTCTCACATGCTAGGAAAGTGCTCTACTCCTGATCTACACCACAACCTCTATGTTGTTGTTTACCCCTCCTACATATTAAATTTTATAACTCAAACTACCAATTTGTTAATAGTTTATTAATAAGCTTCACTTCTTACTAGGCTATATTGTTTGCAAGCAGTTTTGCAAAAAGTTCACAGGTGCCACATCTTCTGCACCTTGGAATATTTCTGATGTTTTAGGATTCTTAGATTGCAACTCTTATCCCTCTAAATTCTCTAAATGTTGTTTCATTGTCTTCTGGCCCTAAATGTTGCCACAGAAAAGGTATACCAGATTTTCTTCCTTCTGTGCACTTGAATAGTTTTTCCTTTCAGTTCTGTATGCCTTGATATTTTGCCAAAAGAATGCTGGCCATTCTCCTTTACTTCACCCATGTTTCCATTCTTCTTCTTTTTTGGTACTGGGGATTGAACCCAGAGAGGCTTAACCACAGAGCCACCTCTCAGCGGCCACCCCCACTGCCTTTTTAATTTTTTTTTTTTAAGTTGTAGTTGGACACAATACCTTTATTTTATTTATTTATTATTTTGTAGTGCTGAGGATTGAACCCAGTGCCTTGCACATACTAGGTGACCGCTATATTGCTGAGCCACAACCCCAGCACCCCCAGACTCATATATATATATTTTTTTCCATTGTTGATAGACCCTTATTTTATTTATTTACATGTGGTGCTGAGAATCAAACTTTGTACCTCACACCTGCCAGGCAAGTGTGCTACCACTGAGCCCCAGCCCCAGCCCCCTTTATATTTTATTTAGAGAGAAGATCTTGTTGAGTTACTTAGGTCCTCGCTAAGTTGCTAAGGCTGGCTTTGAATCTCCTGCCTCAGCTTCCCGAATTGCTAGGATTATAGACATGTGCCACCATACCCAGCATATTCCCATTCTTTATACTCACTGAATCTTGCTTTTTGGATTTTATCTAAATTTCATTGTATTTGGTAGATATTCTTTAGCCTGTGTATGAATATGTGACAGTTATCCAGTTTTAATAATAGACGAAAATTCCTTCTTTTTTTCAAGAAGTAAACAGGGATCTCTCTTTAACTTTTTTTTTCTTTTTCTTTTTTCCCCTTCCAGCATTGGGGATTGAAAATACTAGGCAAGTGCTCTACCACTAAGTTATAACCCCAACCCTGACAGGGATCTCTTGACAAATATTTAGCCAATATGGTAGGGGAGTTAAAAACCAGGGATCCCCATTTGTTGTTTAGTAAATACTTCCAAGGTATATAAAAAATGCAGTATTAGCTGGGCATGGTGGTACACACCTGTAATCCCAGTGACTTGGGAGGCTGAGGCAGGAGGATTAGAAAGTTGAGGCCACCCTGGGCAACTCAATGTGATCCTGTTTCCTGTGTTGGAAACTGAACCCAGGGCCATGCACAGGCTAGGTAAAGGATTCTACCATTGAGCTACAGCCCCAGACCTAAAAAGTGTTTTCCTATTTGAGGAATTTATAGTCTGATTAAAGAGAAAATAAAGATGCAATAAGTGTCCCATTGTCACATGAGCATTGAAAGTGTTTTGGGTGAACAGGGAACATAGAGGTGGGGGAAATAATTTCTGGCTGGGACATTTTGAGAAGGCTAGAAGGATAATTCAAGAGTTGGAAAATGTACTGTATTTTAAAAGAGGGGTAGAATTTCTGCAGGTAAAGATCTCTAAAGGGAGGCAATTCAGGCAGAGTTTTAAGAATAGAGGGAATGGGGCTGGGGTTGTGGCTCAGCGGTAGAGCACTCACCTAGCATATTGAGGCACTGGGTTTAATCCTTGGCACCACAAAAATAAATAAATAAATAAATAAAATCACGTGTCCATCTATAACTAAAAAAAAAAAAAAAAAAAAAAGAATAGAGAGAAATGTAAAATAAGGAATCCAGTGGATGGGGCAGTCAGTCAAGTGTACTTGAAGGGCAGGCTAAGGGTAGCAATGAAAAGCAGTATTATCTTTGGCTCTGAGAATCTGCACTTGCTAACTTCAGAAAGCATGGAAAACCTAGGTGAAAATCTGATTCCTTGCCTGCTTGCACATGGAGGTGCTATCCTAGATTGTTGCATTTGCCTTGGACTAGGAGGAAAAAGAGTTTGTTGCTTAGGATCAGGGGACTAAAGATGCAGACAGAATACAGGACTGACATTCAAGCCTTGACTAAATTTTCACTAGATTTTTGATTCCCAAGCATCAGCTGTGATAAAAGTGGCAGAAGGGCTGGGGTTGTGGCTCAGGGGTACAGTTCTTGTCTAGCAGGTGTGAAGTCCTGGGTTTGATCTTCAGCATTACATATAAATAAATAAAATAAAGATATTGTGTCCACCACCAACTAAAACAAACATATATATGTGGTAGAAAATAAAAAGATAGGAACTTTCTCTGTGTAGTCTCACACCCTCCCCAAGGAGGTCCTATTAGTATCTCTCAAGCCCTGAGGACATTGGGCAGATATCCAGCCCACTGTCCAGAAAGCTCAGCAGCCCACAACCACTGGTAGAGACAAGCACACCAAGAATATGAGAAATTCTTTCTGGACAAATTTATGCTCCTAATCTGACACTCAGTCCAGACATAATGGCAACAGGGTAATCAAGATTCACATGACTGCAATTTAATTACCTTCCTCAAGTTTACCAAAAGTTAATTAAGACTAAATGACACCCCCAAAATGGGAAAAATTTTATAAAGGATGTAGGATGTCTGATCTTATCACTAGGAGCTAATTTGCAGGATTGTGTAATTTCCACTGGCCTTTCTACTCATTAAGCTGGTGTGGGCTGCCTATAGCTTTACATCAATGTTTTTATTTGGAAAAGAAGCAGCAGCAGCTGTCTGAACCTCTTATTATTTCCCCAGCTAAAAGCCTTACTAGATCATCTAAGATTATGTGTCCTTTAACAGCAACTGACTCTGCGATCTGTTAGGCTTTTCCTCTCAATTTCTCTCACATAAGCAGTAGTTTCTTAGGGAGCCATGAGTTTCCTCACCAAGTTTCTACACATCAATTAAGATACTAACACTGATCTTTCACATGGTGCCAGAGAACTGCTCCTTTGTTTGCCTGCCCATAAGAGGGTTGGAGGAGAGTATTAATTAGAGCAAATGGGGGAAAGTTACAGCATTGTCTTTCTTGGAAGGTCTGAGGCAAGATGAGATAGCATAAGCTACAAAGCCTCATGAGTTGCAGTGGAACTAGGTGATCAAATGGATAAAGGTAAGTGAGGTTTCAGTTTCCAAAAGAATGATAGTGTCTGTCAGTCTCATGTGGGAGTATGGAATAGGACATGGAGTAACAGGTGAGATGAGAAAAAAGCCTGGAATGCCACAATTTATTTGACTGTGAAAATGAAGGAGTTGAGCTAGATGACTTCTAAGGCCTCATGTCACTCTGACATCCCAGGACTCATTGTTGGAGACAGATCATGAGAAACCACTAAGTTTCAATTTTATTCCAAAGATAATGAGTGAAAAGCTGGATGTGGAGCCACATGTCTATAATTCTAGGGACTTGGGAGACTGAAGCAGGAGGATTGCAAGTTAGTAATTTAGTGAGATCATCAGCAATGTAGGAAGAATCTGTCTCAAAATGAAAAATAAAAAGGACTGGGGAATGCAGTTCAGTGGTAAAGTGCCCCTGGGTTCAATCTCCAGTATTTAAAAAAAAAAAAAAAAAAAAAAAAAAAGGAGACTTCAATTTTTTTTTAATGGCATAGAGACAAGATCTGATATATTCCTTTCCTTTTTTTTCTTTTGGTACTGGGAATTGAACCGAGAAGTGCTTTACCACTGAGTCATATCCTCAGCCCATTTTATTTTTTATTTTGAGATGGCCTTGCTAAGTTGCTGAGGCTGGCTTTGAGGCTGGCTTTGAATTTGCAATCCTCCTGCCTCAATCTCCCTGAGCTGCTGAAATTATTAGTGGTGTATCACCTTAGGAATGCCACCTTTGTGAAGATAAAGTAATTTTATATATATAAAAGTCAACTATCATTCTGTGTGCCTATGTGCAAATATTGTTCTAAGTGATTTATACTTATTATCTCCTTTAGTACTCCCAATAAACCTATGAGATAGTTTAGTTTTACTCCATTTTATAATGAGAAGATGGAACAAAGAGGAAAGGTCAATTCTATAAATGGCTAACAAGGGCCAGACAGACCCAGGATTCAGTGTCAGTCTGACTCCAAAATTTATGCTCTTCTAATCCAGAAGAGCAATGGTGGTATTGGGAAGAGAAAAATGAAGACAGGAAAATAAGTGAGAGAACACTACTTTAATTCTTCTTTTTGGACTTGTAATGGAGTTGTGTAAATCCATAAACCCATTATACATTTAAAAAAATAAATAATTTTTGAAGTACTGGGATTAGAATGAGGTAACATTCTACCTCTCAGCTACATCCCCAGCTCTTTTTATTTAATTAATTTTATTTTTTATGGTACTGGAGACTAAACCTTCATGCATGCTAGGCAAGTACTCTATCACTGAGTTACATTCTCAGCCCTCTTTTTATTTGATTTTGAGATAGGATCTTACTAAATTGCCAAGGCTGGCCTTGAACTTGTGATCCTCCTGTCTCAGCCTCCTGAGCTGCTGGGATTACGGTTGTGTGCCATCACTCCCAGCCTTTTCTTCTACTTTTTTTTTTTTTTGGTACTGAGTTTGAACCCAGGGATACTTTACCACTGAGGTATATACCCAGCCCTTTCTATTTTTTATTCTGAGACAGGGTCTCTGTAAGTTTTCAAGGCTGGCCTTGAACTTGTGATCCTTCTGCCTCAGCCTCAGAATTTCTGGATTACAAGTATATGCCATCATGCCCACTGTAACTGTTTTTAAATATTGAGTTTCTGTGTTAGATTTTGTTTGTTTGTTATTGGGTTTTTTTTTGTTTGAGTGACTTCCAGGGGGGTATTCTACCATTGAGATGTAGTCACTTGGCATGCATAAGGCCCTGGGTTTGATCCCCAGCGCTGCCCCACAAAAAACAACAAACAAAAACCAACAACATTATTATTACCCCCACCCCACCCCCAACATTATTTTGAGGCAGGGTCTTGGAACTTGTGATCCTTTTGCCTTAGCCTCATGAGTTTCTGGGATTATAGGTATGCAGAATCATGCCTGGCTTTGCAAAGATTTATCTTGAGAAAATGTTTCAAAACCATTTATCTTGAAATATCCCTCCTTTTTATATAACCTACACTTGCATTTTATATACAAAACCTCCCTGAGATCACACAGAAGAATCTCATTAAATATCATTCAAGTCTTCTAACTCTATGTCCAAGCTATTCATAAATTACAATTTTAGATCACTCTAGTGTTTCCAAATGACAACGATTCTCTACAACTTGTAGAGAAGCTGGCCTCAAAAGCAGAGTGTGCTTATGTATCCACTCTGCCTAGGCTTCTGCCTTCTTCAGGTTTGTTCTGGGACACTGAGTAAGAGAAGGTTACTCTGAGGATGCAGGGTCATCTCAACGATGTCAGTGGCTCACTATGGTGGTTACCCTTATCAAGCATGATACCAATACAAGAGAAGGACTTGTAATGGAGTTGTCCTTTTCCAGAGTTTTTTTTCCAGAGGCAGCTTTTCCAGAGTTACAACTATCATAAGTATGAGGGTATTGGAAATGCTTTCAGAGATCATGTCATTGATGAGGCAAACCCAAAGCCTCAAAGGAAATAGGTGCTACTCCATCTTTCTTCTTTTTCCTTTTCTCTTCCTTCCCAAGGTGAACTCTTTCTTGGGTTGGATTGGTGGACTGGCCCTCTAAGCCTTCCAGGGTACAAAGAGCCTTATCTCAAGTGGGTACAAGAAGAAACTTACCCTTCTTCCACAGTGACTGAGTTCATGAGAAGGCAATTGGTAATATTCACTCTATCTCTTATGAGACAGGATGAACCAACAACTGAGCGCTTAATAGATGACTTCTCTCCAACCTGTGTATCTGGTCCGATGAGGCTGTCAACTCCAACCTGCAAAAGGCAGATAGAAAACATTGTCCATCTGTCCAACCAATTATAAATCATTCCCAGATCACTTGAGTTGGAGTCTAATGTGATCTTTCATAGAGACAGTTCAATAAAAGCAACCAACATCAGTGTTTCTCAGGGCTAAAAATTCCCACAACCCCTCTGAGACCAACTCAAACCTACATTGAAGCATGGGCTCTCCCTTGCCAAGAAAAGAAAACAAAACAAAATGGACACATACGCACATACTCATGTATTTGTGTGCACAGATGTGCTCTCTTGAAGAGTGCACTCAGGTCAGGATAAGAAGAGAGACAAGAGATTTTAAGTACCTTCCAAGAATTATTATTATTTTTTGGTACTGGAGATTGAGTCTAGGGGCACTTTACCACTGAGCTACATCTCCAGCCCTTTTTACTTTTTATTTTGATACAGGATCTCACTAAGTTTCTTGGGGCCTAAAACTTGTGATTTTCCTGCTTTAGCCTCCCAAGTTGCTGGGATTACATGCTGAGCCACCAGGCTGGCCCAGGAAGTCTTTTTTTTTTTTTTTTAAATCTGAGTCAAGTCTCCAGCCCACCCCCATTTAAAAAAAATTTTTTTAACTGTTTTTTAGTTGTAAATGGACACAATACCTTTTATTTATTCATTTTTTTTTTTATGTGGTGCTCAGGATCGAACCTAGTGCATCACATGTACAAGGCAAGCACTCTTAGCCACAACCCAGCCCTGTTTTTTTTTTTTAGACAGGGTCTTGCTAATTTGCTGAGGTTGGCTTTGAATTCCTGCCTCAGCCTCCTGAGCAGCTGGGATTATAGGTGTGCACCACTGCACCCAGCCCAGGAAGATTTCTTTTTTTTTGTTGGGAGGGGGTACTGGGGATTGAACTCAAGGGCACTCAACCACTGAGCCACATCTCCAGCCTATTTTGTATTTTATTTAGAGACAGGGTCTCATTGAGTTGCTCAGTGCCTTGCTTTTGCTGAGGCTGGCTTTGAACTTGAGATCCTTCTGCCTCAGCCACTGGGATTATAGGCATGTGCCACTGCAATCAGCTCCAGGAAGACTTCTTGAGTAAGATTTTATTGCTAGAACTTAGATGGTATTTCCCTCAGACTAAAGAGGTTCAGGGTTCAAGAGTCTCAATCTAGATTCTTTTTTTTTTTTTTAATATTTATTTATTTTAGTTGGACACAATATCTTTATTTTATTTATTTATTTTTATGTGGTGCTGAGGATAGAACCCAGGGCCTCACACGTGCTAGGTAAGCGCTCTGCTGCTGAGCCCTCAATCTATATTCTTAAGGACAAGTCTCAATGCTCCCAGAAAGTGTCCTACACCTGCCCTGCTCATGCTAGCACTTACCAAGTGTTTGTTGACAATCTGGGCTGATGAATGGACTGGTGATTCTTCTGGACAAAGAACAGACAGCAATTTGGGCACCTTGAGGAAAGAGATTTGGTCACTAAAGACCAGAAACACATCTAAATATACCTTAGGTAGAACCCATGCTTAATCAGAGATGTGGAAAATTCTCAGTCAAGCTTCCTGTTTAGGTTAGGAAGAATAGGAGGCTGCTGCATTTCTCTAGGACTATGATTATTTATGTAGCAACTTCTAGATGGCATTATTCTCATTTTCTTAGCTGAAGTGCTCTTCCCTGACTTATCCTTCAGCTGCAAGGAGGTAAGTCAAGCCTCTGAGATGCCGACAATGTACTTCTTGGGAAAAGAGGTCTGATGGGGGCAAGGAACACCATGAGTCCTGATTATAGTTATCCTAGGTCCTGTTACCAGGGCCATGCATGTGCTCAGCCTCTTTGGGACAAGACTCCTTACTAGTACTGTTTACAGGCAATTCTCTCTAACATACTTTCCTCGAGGCTTTGCTATCTGGCAGCTTTAAACTCTGTCTTTTACTTTCTTAAGGAAGCCTCCTCTGTGTGTCTATGTAATGATTACACAGTATGTATCTGCTTATTTATCAAGTAAATACTATACATATTCCCATGTAACATAACAGGCAGAAGCTGCTGAACCCAAAGGCCAGAAGTTAGCCTTCCTGGAAATATTAGCCTTGGAGCTACAAAGGCCTTCCCTCTGTGGACCAGGCCCTCCAGCTCCCCTTTTACTTTATTTAGGCACACCAATCTTCTTCCCTGACATGTCAGGTCTTGTTCAGCCTTGGGAATGAAAGGAATTTTGAACAAGTTACTATATATCTAATGAAGAAATAAGACAAAAGATTCAGTTTCTAGGGCAGGAGCTCCATGATTCCTTAAATTTATTTATATCTATACATTTATTTATTTTATAGTGTTGGGGATTGAACCCAGGGCCTAACACATGCTAGCAGTTTTCTATCCCTGAGCCAAACCCCCCAAACCTAGCTATTTTTCTGAGACAGGGTCTCACTAAATTGCCTAGGCTGACCTAGAATTTGTAATCCTGCCTCAGTATCTGGAGTAGCTGGGATTATTGGCATATGCCACCACATCCAGCTTCCATGATTCTTCTTCTGTTTTTGGGGTACTGGTCATTGGACCCAGGGACGCATAACCACCGAATCACATAACCAGCTCTTTTTTGTATTTTACTTAGAGACAGAGTCTCACTGAGTTGCTTAGCACCTTGTTTTTTTTTTTTTTTTTTTTTTTGCTGAGGATGGCTTTGAACTCATGGTCCTGATGCCTCAGACTCTGGAGATGACAGGCATGTGCCACCACACTTGGCCCCATGATTCTTCTTTTAAACCCATCTTCTCACCTGTCTGTTTGCTTCCATGTAGAGTCCCAGTGTGCTTACTCGAGAGCAGAGCCCCTCTTTCATGATGTGAACATAGCAGCGCACCTGTGATCTGGCCAAGTTGTCCCACCGATCTTTTCGACAAGCATTCCAGCAGGCATCATAGGGAGCCAAGGTCAGTGTATTGGCTTCTTTTATAAAACTGTAAATATCTTCAGAATGCCCAATCCAAGCAAATAAAAGAGATATATATATAGAGAGAGATGACCAAGGGGATATAGAATCAGTCAAATTTTGAAAGAGGGTACAGTTAACATGAACCCTTTGGAAATCCCATTACAATCAGAAACACTAAATCAAATTTAAGGAGGCAATGTATTTCTCTGAGTGTTTGAAATATTGTTTGATATAAAAAGGCTTAATAGGATAAGCCCAGTGTGATGGTACATGCCTATAATCGTAGCAGCTTGGGAGGATGAGGCAAAAGGATCACAAGTTCAAAGCCAGCCTCAGCAACTTGGAGAGGCCCTAAGTAACTCAGACCCTGCCTCTAAATAAAATATATATTAAAAAATGACTGGGGTTGTGGTTAAGTGCCCCTAGGTTCACAAAAGAAGGGGAAAAAAGCTTAATAGAGGTCCCATAAACAAGTTTGAACAATAACCAAATACTCTAGGGAAAATAAAAGAGATGATTCTTGTAAATCAAGAAGGAACACAAGCAAGTACTCAAGTACTCAGGCTTTAGTGATCTGCTACGTTGGCTTTGTGCTGCTAGTCTTTATTACTATATCAGCTGTGCTAAGAAAGAAGGAGCATATAACTTGGAGCCAGAGTAACTGGGTTCCAGTTTTTCAACTCTCACAATAACCCTTTCAGATCCTTTATTTTATGGTAAGAAAACCAAGAAGGCTAAGTAACCTGCTTCAGGTCACAGAGTCAGTTAAGAGGCAGATTTCAAACCTAGGTCTGTTTGATGCCAAGTACTATGATCTTAATCATTAAGCTATACTGTTTATTCATTTGATAAATATTTTTTGGTCCCTAGTTGGACTGTAACTGTACACTTCTTTACCTTCCTTCACTAGACAAAAGAGGCTGAGTATAATCAGGACTAGGTTTATGCAGACCCTGAAGAACCAGACAACTGAGATATGGCAAAGAGAGTTTAAAGACATAATGGTCTAGTGAAGAACCATATAGATCTATGAACCACACAATGGGTCTGGAAGCTTGACCTGCCTGTCCCTAAAGAACACTGTGACAGAACTTGCTAAGCAAACTTACCCAGAGCTCAGAGAGTGGGGTCAGCTAGCCTATCTTGCCCTGTAGACTAAACAAAAGTCTGCCACCTTAAGACTAGCTTTTTGGGTTGGGACTCTCTCCAAAGAACTCTTACCTCTTCTCTTATTACCCCAACCCAAGCACTGACCTAAGGACTTCAGCTCCTTTTTCTTTAGATCCTCTTCTTTTTCTTCTTGCCCTTGTTGTGAAGAAGCTGAGGAAAACTGTTTTCTTACTAAATATGGAATCAGTTCACTCCGGATAGAAGTGATTGACCTAGGAAGAAAGAGTGACCAAATATGAGAAAACAGATTGGATTCTATTGGGATCAAAAACTCTTGTGTATCTGGGGGAAAGCCAAATCTTAACATACCACCTTGGGACTGAAAGAGATCAAACATGGAATGGACTTGGCAGTTCTGGAGGAGCAGAGGCTCTGAGTTCTCTTTATCTGCCTCGTGGGGTGGGAAGGTAATATACTGAATCTAAGAAAACCTTGTCAAGGTAGAAAAATCTTTCATGTAGTCCACATACATGGTATGTGGAGCATGTATTTGAATGTACATGTATGTGTAGGCACAAGTATTTAAACATGGTGCTCTGCCTCCTCATTGGCAACAACCCATGAGAAGGCAGAATATTCTGGTCTTTTGAGGAAAGTTATTTTAAAAACATGAAAACAATTTTTCTTCCTTTCCAATCTCTATATCTTTAATTTCTATTTATTTATTTCATAATTTTAGCATATCATCTAAGACCTCTAATACATAGCAATACCAAGAGCAGTTTTCTTTTTTTTTTTTTTTTTTTTGAGATGAGGTCTTGATGTGTTACCCAGGCTGGTGTTGAAACTCCTTGGCTTAAGCAATCCTGCTGCTTCGGTCCCCTGAATAGCTAGAATTACAGGTATGCACCACTGCACTCAGCTCTTTATTCCTGATTTTAAATGGAATTTTTCCATTATTATTTAGAATGATGATTGTTTTAGATTTATTATAGATATCTTTTATCAGGTTAAGGAAGTTCTTTTTAATTCCTAACTTTCATCTATAAATGATACTGAACTTTTTTTTTTTTAAATCAAGTGACTTTAAAAAAATAACTTTTTATATATATTTTTATGTGGTGCTGAGGATCGAACCCAGTGCCTCACACATGCTAGGAAAGCTGAGCTACAACCTACAAGAAAAAGCTGAGCTCTTTCTTTCTTTCATTCCTAACTTATTAAGAGCTTTTATCTATAAATGATACTGAATTTTCTTCCTTCCTTCCTTTCTTTCTTGGTACTGGGATTGAATCCAGGTATTACTGAGTAACACCCCTAGTCCTTTTTATTTTTCCTTTTTGAGACAGGGTTCACTAAGTTGCTGAGGCTTACCTCAAACTTGAGATCCTCCTGCCTCAGTCTCCCGAGTCACTGGGATGAGAGGTGTGAGTCACTGAGCCTGGCACTAAGTTTTATTAAAAAAAAAAATTTTTTTTGGTGGGTGCAGTGACACATGCCTATAATCCCAGTAACTCGGGAGGTTAAGGCAGGAGGTTCGTAAGTTCAAGGCCAGGTTGCCAGCTTGGGCAAGAGAACAAAACCCTGTCTCAACAACAAAAAAGGGCTGGAATGGAACTCTGTGGTAGAGGAGGACTCCCAGGTTTAATCCCCAGTACTGGGGGGAAAAAAGCATTTCTTACATCCCTGGGGTTTATCGTATTTTCCCCCTTTAATCTGTTATGGTTGTGAATTATATATCTTAAAATTTTATAATGTTAACAGCTGTGTTAAACATAACTATGTATAGGAATATTCTCTCATTGAGTAGAATTATGGGTGATTTTTTTTCTTCTTTATGCAAATTATCAAAATTTTAAGGCCTGGGTTGTGGCTCAGTGGTGGAGTGCTAGCCTAGCATGTGTGAGGCACTGGGTTCAATTCTCAGCACCCATAAAAATAAACAAAATAAAGAAGGTATTGTTTAAAAAAAATTTAAAACTTTAGGCTATTCTTTTTTGTTTTTAAAATAAGCACTGATACATTTTATTAAAGAAAAATTGTGCAGACTGTTCTGGCATACTTCTAACAATATCAGAATCACCTGGATTAATGACAGTGTGCATGCTCTGTATTATTTTCTGCATATAGTACCCAATTCAATATTATCACTGTAGCAATGGACATCAGTTTTGGCTAACATGGCATAATACTCTATTCAGATTTCTTCAAAGCTGGGCATGTGAATGTACATGTGTATGTATGTATAGGCACATGTATTTAAACAGTTATTTGCAAGGATGACCAACATTGCTTTGTCCTGTGTGGTCATTTTCAGAATTTGCTTATACCCCAATACGTACTTTCCACTTTTTATAACAAGCTGGAGCCCAGAGTCAATCAACTCCAGAGACTTTTTCCTTTTATTTGAGGCCACCACCTTATTGCCTTAGGTAAGAAATGGCCCCCAACCAAGAGCAGCTGCCATGATGGCTGGGGAGTAAGAAAAGAACCTTGGGCCATTCTTAAGTTTCTTGCCATTTTTTTTTTTTTTTTCTTTTTTGATCAGGGTGTGGGATACTGGGGATTGAACTCAGGGGCACTTGACTACTGAGTCACATCTCCAGACCTATTTTGTATTTTATTTAGAGACAGGGTATCACTGAGTTGCTTAGCACCTTGCCATTGCTGAGGCTGGCTTTGAACTCTCGTTCCTCCTGCCTCAGCCTCCCAAGCCGCTGGGGTTATAGGCATGCGCCACCAGGCCTGGCTAGTTTCTTGCCTTTTGTTTTTTTCTTAGTTTCTATGGTACTACTCTGCTGGTTTGATCTAGACACTCTGCAAATTTAAGATCCATTCTAAAGACTAAGTAGTTCTCAAGCAGCTTTATACTTATTTATTTATTTATTTATTTTTAGTTAAAGGTGGACACATCTTTATTTTATTTTTATGTGGTGCTGAGGATCAAACTCAGTGCTTCATGCATGCTAGGCATGTGCTCTACCTCTGAGCCATAACCCAAGCCCAAGACTTTACATTCTTACCTACTAAAAAGAATGGGTTCCCTTACATTAGAACAGTTGTGCCTATTTAAATACTAAAGGTTATCAAAGAATTTCCACAATAAAGTTAACTTCCATTTTCTTTCATGTAATCATATCATTTACGGAAGGTAAGATCACAGACCAATATGTAGAACTCCCAGAGTGTAAACAAACAAAAATAAAAAATCCCCCCAAATTCTACTCTTTATTTATTTATTTTAAATATTTATTTTTTAGTTGGACACAATACATTTATTTTTATTTATTTATTTTTATGTGGTGCTGAGGATCGAACTCAGGGCTTTGCACATGCTAGGCAAGTGTTCTACCTACCGCTGAGCCACAGCCCCTGCCCCTCTACTATTTTAAAATCACCTCAATATAAGCATTAATCAATCTTGGTCAAGAACTTTGGAGATCTTCACAATTTGGTCTTTTGCATCCCAGGAAGCACGCTGCTTCCTGGTGGGTATCAAGACAGGATATTGGGTAGAAGTGATCAGGAATCTATAACAGGGGAAGAAGAGACCTGATCCTTAATACAGTGAATATGCTTTTGATTTATACTTAGCAAAGGAAATGAAAGCAGCTGGATGAGAGACTAGCACATGTTTTTCAGTTTGCTCTTTCCATTGCACCTTGTTAGAACTTTAAATCATTGGTTAATTTATTTAGCATTTACCAAGTATCTACTATATTCCAGTTGCTATGCTTGGTTTTGATAATATGCTGTTTCTGACTTTAAGGAATTAATAATTCAGTGGGCAGTGGCCTGATATGTGTTTAAGGAGAAAGGTGGAGAGAGATGAAGTTGATCAGGTGGGAAATGGAGCCA
This sequence comes from Callospermophilus lateralis, assembly GCF_048772815.1. Classification (NCBI taxonomy): domain Eukaryota; kingdom Metazoa; phylum Chordata; class Mammalia; order Rodentia; family Sciuridae; genus Callospermophilus; species Callospermophilus lateralis. Next base: position 110,436,798 of record NC_135311.1, on the reverse strand, counting down.
GATTTTTGGAAGTGTTCTGTGGTGGTCTAGAAAATCTAGACTGAGAAGCCAGTGGTAGATTTTAAACAGGAAAGCGACATGATCAGTATTTTTTCTTTCTTTCTTTTTTTTAATTTATTTTTTAGTTTTAGGTGGATATAATTCTTTATTTTATTTTTATGTGGTGCTAAGGATCAAACCCAGTGCCTCACATGTACAAGGCGAGCACTCTACCACTTAAGTCACAACCCCAGCCCCCCCTCCTTTTTAATATTTATTTTTTAGTTGTAGTTGGACACAATTTATTTATTTATTTATTTATACTTGGTGCTGAGGATCGAAACCAGGGCATCGTATGTGCTAGGTGAGTGCTCCACTGCTGAGCCACAATCCCAGTCCCCAGTTTTATTTCTTTTTTTTTTTTTTTTTTTTTTAAGAGAGAGTGAGAGAGGAGAGAGAGAGAGAGAGAAATTTTTTAATATTTATTTTTTAGTTATCGGCGGACACATCTTTGTTTTTACGTGGTGCTGAGAATCGAACCCGGGCCGCACGCATGCCAGGCGAGCGCGCTACCACCTGAGCCACATCCCCAGCCCCCAGTTTTATTTCTTAGTAAGGTAATAATGGTAGCAGTGTGTGAGGAAGCCAGGAATAAGGAGACTAAAGATAGAGGAACCAATTATAATATTCTAGGAGATGAGACAAGAAGGCCTGAGAGAAGGGTTAAAGTATAGGTAGCCATATAAACCAGACTGCTACTGCACAGTCCCCCCCAATCCCAGCCCCTATTCAAAGAAGCTGATCATGTAGACACAGGACCACACAGATGGAGAGCAGGTAAGAGGGTAAGACAAAAGCAAAGGCTGAGAAGAGTAAGGATAATTTGAGTCCTGGAGCTACACAGTTCATGGTTTTTGTTATTTTTAAAGGATCAAGTCAAACATCTTTGAAAAATGCTGTGTAAGCTGGAAGTTCTTGTATTGAATTTCAATGTGATTTTTCTCCTGATTCTCTGATGGAGATTAAAAATTTCCATATGAATACAAAGAATGAAACAACTCTTACGCTTAGCTTTTTTTCTCCCCTTTTAATGCTCCAAACCAGTGTGGGTAGCAAATGTTTCTTGGCCCCCTCCACTGGAAAACAAGTCAGTTCCTTTTGAAGAAGTGACAAAGCATGGACAGCTGGAGGATTTCAGGGCCATGATATTTACATTATGAACCAAAAAGAACTCTCACTGCAAGAGGCAAGCAAACAAGCCTTGGCAAACAGCCCTATCAGCTCAAGGAGGTCAGTGATTTGAAGAGGGGATATGAAACTGTTTTGCCAGGACTCACCCACTTTTGCTGGAGCTCAGCTTTAGGCCAATTCCCATAATGCAGTTGGCTTAACAGCATAGGGGAGGACACAATTACTCTTCCTGCTTCCTAGTCAGAGTGGAGGCAGCTCAAAGCTATGCCAAGAAATTATACAAGGCTAGTGTGAACCACTGTGAACATTTTGACCTTGGCCTAAAGGCTGCTAGAAGGTTACAGGGCCCTGGTCAATCTTCTTTTCTCCCATTCCATTCCATTTTTTTTTTTTTTAAAGGTGCTTGGGGTAGAACGCAGGGCCATACACTTGCTAGGCAATCTTCCTTCTCTCTTTTTATGGTACTGGGGTTTAACCTAGGGGTGTTCTACCATTGAACTACATCTCTCTTTTTGTTTTTATTTTGAGAAAGGTCTCACTAAGTAAGAGTCTGACCTTGAATCGTTTTTGTTATTTTTAAAGGATCAAGTCAATCCTCCTGCCTCATCCTCCTCAAGTCACTGGGATTATACCTGATTTCCTTCTCTCTCTCTCTCTCTTTTTTTTTAATTATTTTTGAGTTATAGGTGGATACAATATCTTTATTCATTTTTATGTGGTGCTGAGGATCGAACCCAGTGCCTCACGTGTGCTAGGCAAACGCACTACCACAGAGCCACAACCCCAGCCCCCTCTTTTTTTTTTTTAAGATAGACACTGGGGATAGGCTGGGGATGTGGCTGAAGCGGTAGTGCACTCGCTTGGCATTCGCAGGGTGCTGGGTTCGATCCTCAACACCACATAAAATAAATAAATAAAGATATATTTTTAAAAAAGACACAACATCTTTATTTATTTTATTTATTTTTATGTAGTGCTGAGGATCGAACCCAGTGCCTCATATGTGCAAGGCAAGTGCTCTACCACTGAGCTAACCCCAGCTCCTCCCTTCTTTCTTATAGTTTTCTCAGAAAGTACCTTCCTTGTTTCATGAAATTGCTATATAAAGATCTTGGAGAAAAGGTATTTCTTTTAATCCTATTTATAAAAATAGAAAACAAATAACCAACAACAGAATAATAATGCCCTTATGTAAAAGAATATCATATAGGCAAAACTGAGATTATAAAGAATTTTTGATGACACAGGAAAATGCTCATGAAATAATAATGAAGTAGGAAATTTCAATGTAAGTTCAATTGTGCATTTGTGTGCATGTGTGTGTGTGTGTGTGTGTGTGTGTGTATATATATATATATATAAATAATGGAAATACATTTAAGTGTTCACAATAGTTACCTTATAGTACTGATATTTTCCTTTTATATTCTTTTGATTTTTTCAATTTTACAGTTATAGGTCATTACTTAATATTCTTCCCTTACTTTCTGTGGCATCATTCTTTTGATCTGCTCCTATTCTGATAACTCTTCCTTTGTTTCCCCAATATATCTGGACTGTTTCTGGATTTTTCTTTCCTTTTGGGGGGCAGCCTAACTCTAAGCTATACCCCCAGCTCTTTTCAAACATTTATTTATTTATTTGGGTACTGGGGATTGAACCTAGGGGCAATCAACCACTGAGCCACATCCTCAGCCCCCCCCCCCCCCCCGCCTTTTGTATTTTATTTAGAGAGAGAGTCTTACTATGCTTTGTTCTTGGGCTTAAAAAACAACAACAACAAACAAACAAAAGGTGAGTTTTTTATACAGGTGAGTTCAATACAGTCTTTGCTTAATTTTATTTGTTATTGAAATAAAGGCCCACCATGTAATCCCTAGAACACTGAAGTACAGAAAACCAACTAGCAAAGCCACATCAATGCTTGAACTGAACAATGAAGACCCATCTGGGCAAGGTGACACACTCCTTGGGAAACTGAGTCAGGAGAATTGTAAGCTCAAGCCCAGCTTTAGTGATTTAGCAGATCCTGTCTCAAAATAAAATATAAAAAGGGCTGGAGATATAGCTCAGTGGTAGAGCATCCCACCAAAAAACAAAACAAAACAAAAAACTCCACAAAAAAAACCAAAACAAAACAAAACAAAGCCCCCTCACAAAACAACCCCCCCCGCCCCCGCATAGCAAACAAAACCATCCTTGCCCAAACCAAACCACAAAAGCAAAAACAATAACCAAGGCAACTATTACCTATCTCTAATGGTACTATGTGGTCCTTCATCTTTGCTGCTTATTTTTATTGTGCTTTCTTATGCTTTTTCTATTCCATAACTTCAGCTTGCACGCAGCTTTAATTATCATCCTGATTCTGACCTTGCTGTATGACTGCTTACCCTGAACTCCTGGCTTTACTTTGTGGGGCCCATCCTTTCTTCTCTGCATCCTTATATAGCTCAGGCTAGGAAATTATGAGAGTTTTCTTATCTTTTCAGGTATGTTATATGTGCATGCTTGCATATCTCTGTAATATAGATATCTAATATCTGTGGTAGACATTGCTAGCAATCAGTTCATCAATGGTGACTGATTTTGTTGAGGCTCTGGCTGTATGATGGTGAGCAAATTACTTTTGGGGTGGGAATACTGGGAATTAGCATACTCACCATGCAAAGTAAGCAGTTTACCACTAAGTTACACCTCAGCAGAAACAAATGACTTTTAAGTCTCATCTTCTTCCTCTATAATATAAAGATAATACCTAAGGAGAGAATTTAATTTTTTTTTTGTGGTGTTAGGGATTTAATTCAGGGCCTTGTACATGCTAGGCAAGCACTGTGTTTAGCAGCCCCAGGCCTATTTTGTATTTTATTTAGAGATAGGATCTCACTGAGTTGCTTAGCCTCATTTTTTTTTTTTTTTTTTTTGCTGAGGCTGGCTTTGAACTTGCGATCTTCTTGTCTCAGTCTCCTGAGCCGCTTGGGATTACAGGTGAGCACCACCTCACCCGGCTAAAGAACTATTTTAAGGACTGAATGAGCACTCAGTCTAGTAGTACCTGGTACATTGTTGGTGCTATTCAAAGTAATTTTCTTCTCTCTTTTTCCTCTCCCTGCTCTGAAGACCAATTCTAAGACTGTAAGTATTTCACAGTAGGATCAGATTCTAACACTAAAAGAGATTGATTGTAATTTTATATTATTCTGGACAAGAAGGAAGTACTCGATTCTTCCTTTTAAGACTAATCTTAAGGATACAAGACCTAAATAACATGATTAATGAGGAAGATCTCATATTTTTCTCAATTCTATAGAATATACTTTCTTTACAACTGCCTATAAAATATTAACAAAACAACCATGTACTAGACTGAAAAGATAATTTCAATAAATTTAGAGAACTTGAAATACTATAGCAAATATTTTGATAATATGATAAAATTGGAAATAAATAACAATAACAACAAAATTTAAGAAATAAATTCATTCTTTCCCAGAAAGAACTTATTATCTTAATCCTTGAATCAAAGAGGAAATGTAAACTGAAATTGCATAATATGTAAAAATAATGCTTTGTATCAGAATTTATAAGACCTATCTAAAGTGGTACTCAGAATGAGATTTATATTTAATATTTTATCAGTAAAAATAAAATTCACTATAGGAAAGTAGAGTACAGTTGGGAGGATAATTGATAAAACAAAGATTAATCTTCTCTAGGTCTTTTAAATGCACTAGCAAGTTAGGGAAAAGGAGAGAAATACCCCCCCACCCCCAAGAATTCTTTGCTAAACAGAAATCAGGACTAATCCTGGTATAAAATGCCTGTCTCCTGTGACATTAGCTTAGGAAGCTAGCATACTGCTTGATTCCTTTCATTGAAACAGTGTCAGTCTAGGACCCTGACTCAGGTCTCTATTTTGGTGCAACACCTCCTAAGACAAGCAAAAAACTGGGCCAATATTTGGGTTTCTAGATCTCCTAAGAGTCCCGCTTCCTTAAGCTTACTCCAGCTGACATTGAAAATGAGTGAGGAACCTTTAGCTCACTATTGAGCATCAAGAGGCATCACCATCACAATATTCAATCTAAGCTCTGCTCTGGCTATGGATATACATTTTGAATTACAATGTTCAAGAGAGTTTTTTGGTACATTCATCTTCATATATCATTCAGAACTGGATTAAAAACTTCAAAGGGTTAGGAGTGTAGCTCAGAGGTAGAGTGTGCCTAGAATGTACAAGACTCTTGGTTAGATCCCCAGCACCACAAAAAACAAAAACTTGTTTTTTTTTTTTTTTTCTTTTGGATACTAGGGTGGAATCCAGGGGCACTTTATCATTAGGCTATATCCCCTGTCCTTTTTGAGAAACAACCCTGCTAAATTGCTGAGGGTCTTGCTAAGTTGCTGAGGCTGGTCTCAAACTTGCAATCCCCCTTCCCCAGTCTCCTGATTCACTTGGGTTCCAAGTATGCACTACCATGCCCAAACAAAAAAAAATTAAAACGTGTAGAGTTCAGTCACTAAGCTTCTGGACTAAGATGGTACAGATTTTCTAATCCACACAGGTCTTCCTATAGCTTTTCTGCTTAGTCAAATGCAGATAGCCATGTTTCTTTTTTCACAGGAGTACGAAATTACATCTGTTGTTTGCACTGCATCTCTTTCCTTCCACTCACCAAGCTTTTGGTGCTTTTAGATACAGGCAGTGCATCAAAACTGGCCTCATCTTGCCTGCTGTAGCTTATTTTTAGCTCATTAGTCTTGCTAAGTTGCTGAGGCTGGTCTCAAATTTGCAATCCTTCTGCCTCAGTCTCCTGAGTCACTTGGATTCCAAGTGTGCGCTACCACGCCCAGTCAAACAAACAAACAAAATTAAAATGTGTAGAGTTCAGTCACTAAACTTTTAGTCTAAGATGGTACAGATTTTCTTATTCACACAGGTGTTCTTATAGTTTTTCTGCTTAGTCAAATGCAGATAGCCATGTCTCTTTTTTTCATAATTTGATAATACTTTCATAATACTGAATGCCTTGCCAATTCAGGTAGGTATCCATTCCATTCTCAAAGAATTTGGATGGGGCTGGGCATGATGGCACATACCTGTAATCCCACTAACTTGGGAGTCTGAGGCAGGAGGATTGCAAGTTTAAGACCAGCCTCAACAGCTTTGGAGGCTTTGAGCAACTTAGCAAGACCCTATCTCAAAATAAAAAGGTTGGGAATGTAGCTCAATGATAAAGTGCCTCTGGGCTCAACCCCCAGTAACCCCTAAACAACAACAACAACAACAACAACAACAAAAACAAACCAGAATTAGGATGGGAGATGTTAACATGTAACAAGTAACAAAAGAGAAACATTATTTAACAGAAAATTTGAAGTCTTTTATACAAGGAACATGGAGTAGAATATTTTAACTTTCATAGGTTAAATATAGCAAAGGATTATTGAAGCACAACTTTCTTGAAGTTGTATTACCTAGGTTTACTCTCTCTTTTCCATTACTAAAGGAATCATCACTTTCTGACAAGATTATCATATAATGACTCCTACTTATCTTGAAGCAATCTCTTTCCCAAGCACGATGGTCTGTTTCCCTGCCAGGTTGTATCATTGCTCATTTCATATAAGAATATTGCGTTGACCTTTTAATTGGTATTTATTTTTTTGAGACAGGCTGTCCTCAAACTCTCAGTCTCAAGCAATCCTTTTGCCTCAGCCTCCTGAGAAGCTATACTACAGGTGTGTGCCACTGCACTTGGCCAAGACAGTCTGTTTAAAAGTTTGTAACTCCATGCTCAGCCTTCAAGGCTTTCTACACATTGCTACCTACCACCGAGCTATTTAAATCTCATCTTCCACAATTTCTCAAAGACCTCCATTATTCTAGCCAGGAATAAAGAATCTCTCTCAAGTACCACCCACTGTACCTTTATAGTTTTTCTAATACGTTGAAATTTACCAATTTTAAATATATGTCCTTTGATTCTAAAAACTCTGAGAGATAAAGATAGATAGGGAGAAGAAAGGGATAAATGTCTCTAACAGATCTTAAGAGAAAAGAGATAAGTGTCTCCAACAGATCTTGAGATGGGGAGGTAGTTAGAGTTAAGGCTCTGTATCAATCTTTATTATACCAGGCTTGGAGAAAGTCCCATTCAACAGAAATTTTGGACAGGAATGACAGTTACAACATCAACTTCAGGTCTATCCTTAGGGCACACATAACTGCACTATATTTGCCAGGTGTGGGAATAGTACTGGTAGTAGCTAAATGAGCTAAAAATAAGCAACAGCAGGCAAGATGAGGCCAGTTTTGGTGCAAAACTGCGTGCATCTCCGAACACCAAAAGCCACAATCCTATTTGACAATACTAAGAAAGTATTGTATTGGTAGTATTTTTTTTTTTTTTTAGAAGTGATAATGATATTGAGGTGTTTTATAAGAATTGTTATATTTTAAAGATATATACTTAAATATTTAAAGATTAAATTATGAGCTGTAGCATATAAAAACAAGATCAGCCATGTGCTGATAATTGTTGAAACTGTGGGATGGATGAATGAAAGTTCATTATATTACTTTCTCTATTTATGTATTTGTGTAAAATTTTCCATAGTAAATAATTTTAAAAAGATCATAGTCTCTATAACTTCTGCATCCCCTTCCAGCACATAAAGGTCAGGGCTTATTTCATTTTCATTTGGGAGTTTAAAAAAATCCTTCAATAGCCAACAGTCAGTTTTACTTTTTTACTACAAACTGATAACTAGGAAACAGATTTTGGATCACTCTTTAAATCTTGGAAGCAAGTTTCCCTGCTGTTTGAAAAGTAAAGTCTTCAAAATCCACCACAGAGTTTAGGATGTAAGTTCTATGAGGGCAGGGCCATGTTTGCTTATTCACTATTGATCCCATGATTCATCTAGCACAATGCCTCCCTCATAAGAAGTGCTTAAAAAGTACACATTGAGGGAATGAAAAAAGAACAAGTCATAGGGGAACAGGGCATCAGTGTCCTGGGAATGTGAAACAAAAATAACAATCTTACTATTAGCTCCATCCTATAGGAGCTCAGCAGGTGTTGGGGTGAAGGCCAGGATGCTGCAAGAAAGTTCATGCAGGGCACAGAGGAACATTTCTCCTTTCCTTAATATTCCTGTATGTATCCAAGTCTATTGGCTCAGGGAAGAGCTAGTGTTTATACCCAGGTTCTTAAGGTTCCCTGCCCAAGATGCTCTGAGGGAACTTCCTATGTAGGGCTTGCTTTCTGGTCTACCAGTGCTACTGGAGGCAGAAACTTACCCAGCAGTCATGAAGGGAAACTAGTTACTCTTCTTCTTCTTTTTTTAATATTTATTTTTTAGTTCTAGGTAGACACAATATCTTTATTTTACATTTATGTGGTGCTGAGGATCAAACCCAGTGCCTCATGCATGCTATGTGAGCACTCTACCACTGAGCCATAATCCTAGCCCCTAGTTGCTCTTCTTAATATGAAGTTATTAAATATTTTCCTATCTATTTCTCTGAGGACTCTAGCTGCATTTATTTTTTTAATCAAAAATCTTTCAAGCAGGTGTTATGGCACATGCCTATAATCCGAGTGACTTGGGAAGCTGAGGCAAGATTGCAAGTTTGAGATCAACCTCAGCAATTTAGTGATACCCAGTCTCAAAATAAAAAATAAAAAGGGGCTAGGGATATGGCTTAATGTTTGAGTGCCCCCTGAAGGTTTAATCCCTAGTATAAACAAACAAACAAAAAACAACTTTGAGATCAGTCAGGTGCAATGGCACACACCTGTAATCCTAGCTACTCAGGAGGCTGAGGCAGAAGGATTGCAAGTTCGGGCTACTTAGTGAGACCCTATCTCAAAATATAAAGATCTGGGTATGTAGGAATAAAGGAAGGAAGGGAGGGATAGAAAGTGGTAGAGCATCCCTGGGTTCAATCTCCAGATCCACCAATCCTTGAAATCCAACTTCAAAAGAAGGTTTTCTGCAGGGCATGGTGGCACATACCTATAATCCCAGCTACTTGGGAAGCTGACAGAAAGATTGCAAATTAGAGGCCAGCCTGGGTAATTCAGTGAGACACTCAAAATTTAAAAAAAAAAAAAAAAAAAGGTGGAATGGGGCTGATGATGTAGTTAAGTGGTAGAGCACACCTGAGTTGAATCAAAAGGATTTTTTTCTCTTTGGCAACCCAAGTACTGCGATGTACCAGATATAGCCTGTGGGAAGTATTTAAGGCTCATAAATGTATTTTCAAAACAAAATAGGAAAAAAATACCAAAATTTGTTCGTCTACTTTCATGAAAGTTCACCCAAAGGAATTTATTCTCTAAAATTGGTGTGAAAATTGCTGTATTTTTTTTTTTTTCCTTCTTCTTCTTTCAGAGTATGTCTCTAGCCCTTTGCTAAGAGGGCCTATCTAGAGGATAATTACCTAGGGGAAGAAAATGTTCTTGGAAACAAACAGCCTAAGAACTGGGAAGCTTACGCTGGTACAAAAAGGGAAGAACAGCCTGAGACTGTACAAAAAGAGCCATTGTGGGTAATTCTAAGTTTTTATTTTCTGGTTTTGTTGTTGTTTTTCTGTGCTGGGGATTGAACCCAGGGGTGCTCTACCACTGAGGTACATCCTCACCACAAAATATTTTACATTTTGAGATAGGGTCTCACTGAGTTGTCTAGGCTGGCTTCGAACCTGGGACACTCCTGTCTCAGTCTCCTGAGTAGCTGGGATTATAGGTATGTGCCACTGTGCCTCGTAGGGTAAATTCTGAAAAATTATTTTGCTGTTTTTTTCTAACATGGGGCTTCAAAATATAAGCAGGAGACCCTTGGTACGGGCAAAAATAAATAATATACCAAAAACACTATTTCATTTCCAAAACAAAGGTGAGACTCAACTATGTAATTTATATAAACCGATGTCTAACTTTAAGAAGGTTTAAGTTGAGGTGGGGATAGTTTAGTGATGTAGCCCTTGCCTAGCATGTACAAAGCCCTGGGTGTGATCCCAAATATAAGGAAGGAGGGAAGGTAGGAATAAAGGAAGGAAGGGAGGGAGAGAAAGAAAAGAAAGGAAGAAAAGAAAACAAGAAGTGGGGGAGGAAGAAAGAAAGATTATCTCCCAGCAGAATACAACAGTTACTATTATGGTATTATGTAAAAATGTGGATGTGTAACCGATGTAATTCTGCAATATTTGTAAATTTTTGAACAACCAATTAAAAAAAAAAAAAAAGAAAGATTATCTCCCTCCTTTTTACCTGTTTTCCATTAGGAAATCCACAACATATTTTTTTAAGCAGTATAGATGGGCATCCACAAGGCCGGTATGGAAGTGTATTCTAGGGTACCTGAAAAAAGAATAGGAAAGAAGATGCTTATAATCAGGTAACAGGGATTCCATTCTATCATCACATACTAGGCATCTGGAAGTGTTTAAGGCTTAGAGCCATGCTGTCTACCCCCAACTCTGGGGAGACCAGGATGGTGGACACCACCTTTGATCCTACCATATAAAATCATAATAGTTTTCTATAGAAACACTCTTTCATACTCTTGGAGGCTTTTAGGCTTCAAAAGCAATTTGGCAAGTCTTCAAATCACTGACGATCCACTTTCTATTATGTCACATACTCCTACTCACAATTCTTTTAACTAACATTTTCCTGCCTCTACACTAATTATCCCACTTTCTGAAGGCTACACTTTAGCTATATTTTCTTTTACCTCCAAGATCAGGCATGTATTATTCCATATTCATATATGAAGCAGAATTCTATGAAAATTCCTAACTCCTTACTCTCACTCATCCAGCAGAACTCATCCAAGATACATTTCCTCCAGGAAAACTTGACTTAGAATCCTAGTTAGTGCTCCCTTAGTACTTGGTGCCTACTTCTACCAGGTAACTTACCATACAATAATGGAATAGCATATTTACTTCTCTCTCTCACTAGACTGAAATGCAGCAGAGAGCAGAGATTCATCTTCATAGCCTTAGCATTCAGCATGATTCCTGACAGAATGTCTAATTAAATAACTGTTGAATAAATAAAGAAATGAAAACACTGTATCAAATTAAGGCATCTGGCTAGTTACTATTTTAGTTTGCCATCTCTGATTTCAGCTTTTAAAAAATGCCAGGTTTGCAATCTCCTAGGTTATCTTAGTATTTAATGAAAACAAATAGCTGGGGAGAAGTGGGAAAGAGTGGAGTGAAAAAAATGGAGAGTCCAGTTATAGCTGTCTGGTTGTAATCTTTCTTCTGTGTTCCTGTCCTCTGACTGGCTTATAGTTTTAAGGAAAATTATTCTCAAAAGATCTAGAAACCCTGAAGTACTTACATAAATTAAGGTGTACCACCAAGGGCTTTTACTCCTTTGGGAAAAGGGGGCAAAAATATTTCCAAAAGGGAAATAGAGGAGCCAGAGACTTTGGAATCCCACACACAACACAACACAACACAACTCACAAGCCAATCAATGTACACAATGAGGGTGAAGGAAAGAAAGAAAATCCAACTTTCTGAAAACCCCATTTGCTAAAATTGATTTTAGCAAATGTGAGGGTAGTTGCACTCTTTTGTTCATCTCCTATTTTACAAATTTTTTAAATCATATATTATTATTTAATTCTCACAAATAACTTCTGATATAGATATATTACTCTCATTTTTATTGTTTAGGTCAACTTGAATAGCCAGGGTAAGAATAACTTTAAAAAGTTTGAACAATCACAGTCTTAACTATTATCAATTATAAATGGCACTAATATTCATATAACACTTCAACGTTTTTTGGTATCAGGGATTGAACCTAGGAAGGCTTACTGAGCCACATCCCCAGCTTTTTTTTTTTTTTTTTTTTTTTAATTTTCAGATAGGGTCTCACTAAGTTGCTAAGGGCCTTGCTGAGTTGCTATGAGGCTGGCTTTGAACACTTGATCCTCCTGCTTCAGCTTCCCGAGTCACTGGGACTACAGGCCCATGTGTCACTTGCACCTGGCTTAACTAGCATTCTTAAAGAAATAAAGATTTAACTGAACATAAATTTGGGATATGGTGAAGAAATGGAGATGGGTAATTTGGCGATTTTTCTTTTTTCTTTCATGTTAACTATGTAGTGATTTGGGACTGGGACACTAATGACATTTAAATTGCTTAAAAAAAAAAAGGAAGTTTCTTTATTTCATTTATTGTCTTTGAATAATATTAGAAATAAAGATTTATTTTTTATTTTTCTTATTTATTTTTGTGGTGCTAGGGATTGAACTCAGAGTCTCATGCAAGCTACATCCCCAGCACCCCCCAACCAAAAATAAAAAAAACCTTACAAGATACACCAGTAAAATCTGGATAACTGGATTACTCTCAGGATGATGTTTTGGGTATGTATATAATAAGGAATGAAACCGACAAATGGAAATAAGACAGTTAGAAGTAGTTATAATTTTTTATAAAACAAAAACAAAACAATTTTCCAACCATAGGAAAAGTCCCTTGCAATAAAAAACAGTTTATGAAAAATCTGTGGGAATCCTTTCAATGATAAAATGAAAACAAAAGCACAAAGAAATGGTATAAAAAGTTTAAACTTCAAAGTCAATAAGATCTTTGAAAAGCCCCCACAGACAATTTCTCCTCTTCCTTTAACAAAAATAAAATAAAATAAAAAATATATGTATAAATAAAAATTTTAAATATTTAAAAAAATATCTATAAGAAAATAAAAAGGAGTTGCTGAAGAAAAGATCTTAGAAAAGCAGAGCAGGACAATGAGCAAAGATACTAGTCTAGGATGCCCAGGACAATTTAAGCCATTAGGAACATAAGGAATACCTCTGTTATTATTATTTATTTATTTTTGGTACTGGGGATTGAACCTAGGGCACTTAACCACTGAGCCACATCTTCATCGCCTTTTATTTTTTGAGATAGGTCTTGCTAAGTTGCTTACTGCTTCACTAAAATGCTAAGGCTGGCCTCTAACTTGCAATCCTCCTGCCTCAGCTTCCTGAGTCACTTGGATTATAGGCATGTATCACTGCATCCAGCTCGTGAGTTATTTTTATAGACATGTTTTTAAAAGAATAAGTTGCAGATTTTAGAATTTGTATTTGTAAAATTTAAATTTTTGAGGGAAATAAAACATGTTTTATAGAACAAAACCAATAGGTCAAATAATTAAAATAACAATTAAAAATTCGGGCTGGGGATGTGGCTCAAGCGGTAGCGTGCTCGCCTGGCATGCGTGCAGCCCGGGGTTCGAACCTCAGCACCACATACAAACAAAGATGTTGTGTCTGCCAATAACTGAAAAATAAATATTAAAAATTAAAAAAAAAAAAAAACAATTAAAAATTCATTTCTAACCTGGCACAGTGGCACACACCTGTCATCCCAGCTACTCAGGAGGCTGAGGCAGGAGGACCACAAGTCTGAAGTCAGCTGGGGCAACTTAGTGAGACCCTGTCTCCAAATAAAATTAAAAAAAAAAAAATAAAGGGGCTGGGATATAGAGTACCTTGGGTTCAATCCTCAGTACCATACAGACACACATAAATATTTTTAATTAATTAATTAATTTTAATTAGGTATATATGACAGTAGAATGCATTCTTATTCATTGTACAATTTCTCATTTCTCTTGTTGTGCATGATGCAGCGTCGCACCATATGTGCAGGCATATATGTACCTAGGGAAATTAAGTCCATCTCATTCCACCATTTTTCCTGCCTCCATACCCCTCTGCACCTCTCCCTCCACTTTGCTCAATCAAACTTCCTCCATCCCACCCTCCCCATCATTAAGGATCAGCATCCACTTATCAGATAAAATATTTGGCCTTTGGTTTTTTGAGACTGGCTTACTTCACTTAGCATGATTATTCTCCAACTCCATCCATTTAACTGCAAATGCCACAATTTTATTCTCTTTTAATGCTGAGTAATATTCCATTGTGTATATGTACCACAGTTTCTTTATCCATTCATCTATTGAAGGGCATTTAAGTTGGTTCCACAGTTTAGCTATTGTGAATTGAGTGCTATGAACATCTATGAGGCTGTGTTACTATAGTATGCTGATTTTAAGTCCTTTGGGTACAGACCAAGGAGTGGGATAGCTAGGTCAAATGGTGGTTCCATTTCAAGTTTTCCAAAGAATCTCCATACTGCCTTCCAGATTGGTTACACCAATTTGCAGTCCCACCAGCAATGTATGATTGTGCCTCTTCCCTCATATCCTCACCAACACTTATCACAAATATTTTTTTAAAATATAATTTTAGTTTTGATAGGCCTTTATTTTATTTATTTATATGTGGTGCTGAGAATTGAACCCAGTGCCTCATACATGCCAGGCAAGTGCACTACCAGTGAGCCCCAGTCCCACAAATATTTTTATTAAATATTTATTTTTTAGTTGTAGTTGATCACAACATCTTTGTTTTATTTATTTATGTTTATGTGGTGCTGAGGATCGAACCCAGGGCCTTGCACATGTGAGGTGAGCGCTCTACTGCTGAGCCACAACCCCAGCCCCCCCACAAATATTTTTTAACAGTGATATTACTTTAGAATAATACCACTGTTTGCGAAATAAATATTGGGAAGCATCAAACAATAAGCATTTACAATTTCACACAAAGATCAATGACATTTACCTATTTAATTCTGTAGTATTAAGGATCAAACCTAGAACCTTGTGGAGCATGCCTGTAATCCTAGAGACTTGGGAGGCTGAGGTAGGAGGACTGCAAGTTGGAGGCCAGTTTCAGCAATCTGGTGAGGCCCTAAGCAACTTAGTGAGACCCTGTCTCAAAACAACAATTAAAAAGGGCAGGATGTGGCTCAATGGTAAAGTACCCCTGGGTTTAATCCTCAGTACCAAAAAAAAAAAAAAAAAAAAGCAAAACTTCATGAAAGTTCTTAGCCTATTGCATAATGGAATATCTATACTTGCCCTCAGTGCCACACAGAGCCCTGGCTTTGGCAGTCTCATAACCAGCTGTACATGAGCACTCATGTTTGCATACAACATTTCCAGTGTATAGTGAAGATTTCATTCTGAGCTCAGCTGGGCCATATTTCTCAGTTGATGTGGTACTTTCCTTTCCTGTGAGGCAATCAGCTCCACAATCTCTTTTCCCTCCATGTGTTTCAATGTCTATTGTGAATTTCACCTTATCCAAAATTCTCCTAAGACTCTGTAATCCACTTCCTTTGACTGTGAAAGGTCCATGAAGCTCTAATGCTCTTGCAGTGTGACAATGGGTGAAGTGAAGTAGGTATGTACAGGGCACTGGCTCCACTGGCCCCCCTTTTCTCTATAGAGGCAACTGTCTTATTTCCCACTTCCTTTACTCTTCCCATTTTATCCTCTAGGTCTTTTGTCTACTCTTTTATTCTGCCTCCTTATATCCTGGGCATTTTTTTTTTTTTCTTTCAGGATCAGCTTGAATCTACTTCCTCCAGGAATCCTTCATTCTCCACTTATTTTATTTTTAATTTTTTTTTATAGTTGTAGATGGATAGCATGCCTTTGTTTTGTTTATTTTATTTTGTTTGAACTTGACCACTGTGCCACATCCCCAGCCCTATTTTGTATTTAATTTTGTTTATTTTTATATGCAGTGCTAAGAGTCGAAAATAGCCCCTCACACATGTTAGGCAAGAACTAGGTCACTGAGCTAGCTCTCCCCCTATTTTACTGCTGTTTTTTTTTTTTTTTTTTTTTTGGTGCTAGGGATTGAACCCAGGGCCTTGTGCATGCGAGGAAGCCCTCTACCAACTGAGCTATATCTCCAGCCCTCCTCCTCCTATTTTAAATCATACTAAAACAATGGCTCCTGGAATAGATTGGGATCTTATCATTATTTGTTCTTTTCAAATGTACATAGTACCGTCTATTGAAGAAGATAAAATTCGGGGCTGAGGTTGTAGCTTAGTGGTAGAGTGCTTGCCTAGCACACGTCAGCCACTGGGTTTGATCCTCAGCACCACATTAACGAATAAAATAAAGGTATTGTGTCCACCTACAACTAAGAACATTAAACCAAAAAAGAAGACAAAATTCCTTCTGAACAATGATTTTTGAAATTCAACATACTTAGGAATCTAACACTGAAAACACATTCTATAACATTTACTGATGACCCAAACTGCAACAGGAATTCAACTAGAATAAAGAGATAACAAGATAGACCTGGTCTCTTCCACAGTGCACTTTATAGTTTTTCAAACTAAGCAATTTTTCTCATTATTCCTTAAAAAACAGAATTTCCTGCTCTTTTCTTTCTTCTTGCCTCCCTCTTTCCTTTTGTAGTCAACTATATTTAACATAAAATTTATCATTTTCAAGTATACAGTTCTGTGGCATAAGTACACTTACATTGTGCAACCATCACAAATACCCATCTACAGAACTTATTTTTTTTTAAAGAGAGAGTGAGAGAGGGGAGAGGAGAGAGAGAGAGAGAGAGAGAGAGAGAGAGAGAGAGAGAGAGAGAGAGAGATTTTTAATATTTATTTTTTAGTTATCGGCGGACACAACATCTTTGTACGTGGTGCTGAGAATCGAACCCGGGCAGCACGCATGCAAGGCGAGCGCGCTACCACTTGAGCCACATCCCCAGCCCCTACAGAACTTATTTACCTTCTCCAACTGAAACTCTACCCTCATTAAACTCCAGTTCCCCCATTTACTCCTGCCCCCATTCAACAATCTCTTCTCTATAAATTTGAATACTTTAGGTACCTCTTAAAAGAGAAATCATACAATATTTGTCCTTTTCTGTCTGGCTTATTTCACTTAGCAAAGTGTCTTTTTGGTTCATTTTGTAGCAGTTATCAAAACTTCCTCTTTAAGACTGAATTATATTTTGTTATATGTATATAGTATATACCACATTTTGTTTATAATGCATTTGTTGATAAGAAGGTTGCTTTCACCTTTTGGTTACTGTGAAGAACACTAAAGACATGGCTATAGAAATTGTGAATTGAGTCTCTGCTGCTTTCTCACTGCTCTTAATTTTTTTTTTTTTTTTTTTTTTTTGGTACTGGGGATTGAACCAGGGGCACATTACCATGGAGCTATATCCCCAGCCCTTTTTTTTTTTTTTATTTGCTCAGGCTGGCCTTGAACTTAGGACCGTTCCGCCTCGTTCCGCCTCGGGCTCCCAAGTTGTTGGGATTATAGGCATGTGCCATCCAACTGGTTTAGAATAATTTTTAGTAAGGAAAATTTCAAACATACACAAAATGAGAGATACATTTTTATGTACTCATCAACCAGATTCAACAATTAACATTGTATCAACCTTTTAAATTTTTTACTATAGTTTAATTATGGTTGAATTGTATCTGTCCCTAAAAGATGTTATGGTCCTATATCCCTCAGTACCTGTGAGTGTGAAATATTATTTGGATATACAGTCTTTGCAGATGATCAAGCTAAGATAAAGTCATTAAAGGGGCACAATTCAATATAACTGGTGTCCTTATAAAAAGGGGAATTTGGACACCAACACAGACACACAGAGGGAAGACAATATTAAGATTCAGGGAGAATGCCATTTATAAGCCAAAGATATCTAAAGTTTCTAGAAGCTAGGAGAGAGGCATGGAACAGTCTCCCTGTCAAGAAGTAACCAGCCCTGCTGATATTTTGGACTTCTTGCCTTAAGGACCATAAGACAATACATTTCGGTTGCTCTAAACTACTCAGTTTGTGGTACTTTGCTGTAGCAATACTGGCAAACTAATATAGTTTATTTTTGCACTACTGGAGATAGAACCCAGGGCCTCATGCATGGTTGGCAAGTATTTTACCACTGAGCTATATCCCACTCCCTAATACAGTATTTTAAAACAAACTCCAGATATAACTATTTTTTTTTTTTTTTTTTGCAGGGGGAGGGTAACTGGAATTGAACTCAGGGGCACTTAACCACTGAGTCACATGCTCAGCTCTATTTTGTATTTTATATAGAGACGGTCTCACCAAGTTACTTATCCCCTTGCTATTGCTGAGGCTGGCTTTGAACTTGCGATCCTCCTGTCTCAGCCTCCCAAGCCACTGGGATTATAGGCTTGCAACACTGCACTCAGACAGATTTAACGTTTTATTTATAAATACGTCAGTATGAGGAATATACATTTCTAACTGATAAGATTGGACATTAAAATATAACCATTATGTCAATACCATGCCTAATGAAATTATCAATGATTTCATAATGTTATCTAATATCCAATCTCTATTTCAGATTTGTCCTTTTACAGTTGGTTGTTTGAATCAGGATCCACTTAAGGTCTCACACAGCATTTGGTTATTTCATTTTAAAAAAATTTCTATTATTCCCCCACCAAGTCACTGATCTGTTAGAATAAGTCATCTATTTTGTAGAATACCCATGTTCTGAATTCAACAGATTACTTGGTCTTAAAAAAGAAAACACCCTTATTGAAGTATAATTTTCATACCATAAAGTTGACCTGTTTTAGGCATACAAGTTAGTGATTTCTAGAAAATGTACAAAGCTGTACAACTATCATCACAATCTAGATCCAACACTTCTATTACTCATGTAAAATCTTACATTAAGCTGGGCGTGGTGGCACATGCCTGTAGTCCTAGTAACTCGGGAGACTAAGGCAGGAAGATTGCAAGTTTGAGGCCAGCCTCAGCTACTTAGCCAGGCCCTAAGCAATTTAGGGAGATGGTGTTTCAAAACAGGGGCCGGGGTTGTGGCTCAGTGGTAGAGCACTTGCCTAGCATGTGTTGAGGCACTGGGTTTGATTCTCAGCATCGCATATAAATAAATAAAACAAGGTCGATTGACAACTAATATATATATATAAAAATATGGGGATGTGGCTTAGCACCCTCTGGGTTCAATCCCTGGTAACAAAAACAAACAAACAAAAAACAACTTCACGTGACCATTTGTAATCAATTAGTCCTCTTTTCTCACTCTCTCTGGCAGTCACTTATCTGCCCTCTTGTCTCTACAGATTTGTTTGTTTCTGTAAAAAGTTTTCCTGCATTAAAAAAAAAAAAAAATACATAGTCTTTCTAGTGGGTATGAGGTAGAATCTCATCATGGCTCTTATTTACATTTCCCTGTAACTACTGATGTTGAGAATCTTTTCATTTCCTTCTTAGCAATTTATATATCTTTTTTTTTTTTTTTTTTTTTTTGCAAAATGGCCATTAAGTTCTTTTGCCCATTTTGAAATTGAGTTGTTAGTCATCTTATTAGACTGTAAGTTCTTATGTTTTTATTTTCTTAAAACTATCTTTTGAGGTTCAAAGTTTAATTTTTTTTTTTTTTGGTACTGGGAATTGCACCCAGGGGCACTTTACCATTGAGCTATGTATTCCCAGTCTTTTCTTATTTTTAGACAGGTGGCTATGGGTCTTACTAACCTGCTGAGCCTGACTAAACTTGCAGTCCTCCTATTTCAGTCTCCTGAGTTACTGGGATTACAGGTATGTGTCACCATGTCTGGCTGAAGTCTTAGAATATATTTATTTATTTTCTTTTATGAAGTATGTTTTTGGTATTATATCTAAGAAGTCTTTGCCTAACTCAAGTTCACACAGACTTTTGTTCTGGTTTTCTTTTAAAACCTTTACAGTTTTAGCTCTTAACATATGTTATGTTTGTATTCTATTTTCATCTTTGTATATGGAGTGAAGTAAGGTTCTAAATTGATCTTTTTGTATGTGAGTATCAAATCCTCCTAGCACAAGTTGTGTAAAAGACTATCCTTAGCCCACTGAGTTGCCTTGATATTTCAGGTAAAAATCAATTGACCAGACTCAGACGAGTTTTTTTGTTCTTTTTAAAAACTGTTTTGGCTATTCTACGTTTTCTGCCTTTCCATATAACTTTTAGGATCAGCACATCAATTTGTGCAAAAATTCTCTTGGGATTCTGATGCAGTTTGTATTGAATCTATAGATTAGTTTGGGGAGAGTTGCCCTCTTAACAATACTGAGTTTCCTAGTCCAGGAACATGGATGTGTTTCCACATATTGATATTTTATGTAATTTCTCTTGTAGTGTTTTGTAGTTTTTCAGCATATGTCCTGCCCTTCTTCTTTCATATTTATTCCTAATTTTTTTCTTTTTGATGCAATTGTACATGGAATTGTTTTCTTATAATTTAATTTTGAGGTCATTCAATGCTATATAACTAATTTTTGTATATTGAGCTGTATTCTGCAACCTTGCTTAATCCTTTTTACTTGTTCCAGTAATTTTATGGATTCCTTGGTATTTTCTACATATATTATCTTATTGTCTGTTGAAGTTAAATGTTCCCAAAGCAGCAGCTGCCTGTTTTTGGCAGATTAATTTTATTTTTTTTAAGAGAGAGAGAGAGAGAGAGAGAGAGAGAGAGAGAGAGAATGAATTTTTAATATTTATTTTTTAGTTTTTGACAGACACAACATCTTTGTTTGTATGTGGTGCTGAGGATCGGACCTGGGCTGCAAGCATGCTCAAGCTACTGCAAGAGCCACATCCCCAGCCCCGACAGATTACTTTTAAATGTCAAAGGATTCAAGGGGGGTTGGTGTTGTGGCTCAGCGGTAAAGCACTCACCTAGCATGTGCAAGGCCCTGGGTTTGATCCTCAGCACCACATGTAAGTAAATAAATAAAATAAAGGAATTGTGTCAATTACAGCTAAAAAATATTAAAAAAAAAAAAGAGTTCAAGGAACAAGATATATCCAAATTTACTCCAAATTGAAGTCCTTGTGTCTAAGGAAGTTGTAGGAAAGACTCACACAGGAAACAAGACTCAGGTTACAGCTAGCTATAGGTAGAGGCAGAATAACAGAATCATCCTGACGCTAATGACCACTTCTACTCTGTGATAGCATTGGCTTAAGAGTGAGCTAAATCAGGACTGCACACTCTTAAGACTTCTTTGAGTTTTAATAAAAAGAAAACTGAACATAAAGATATGTATCCTATAAACATTTACAAAACAAGATACCTACAGAACTGTAGAGCTACAGGGAAAAAAAAAATGCAGTTCAGAAATGAACCCTGACCATGAAAGGCAAAACTAATACTTTAGAGGTCCAAAGCTCATAAAGAAACTAAAAAAGTTCTGAGTCCCTTCAGTTAATAATAAGATTTCAAAGGATTTCAGATCCTTATTTCCTTCAAATATGAGAGAAAGGTCCCTTGGCTTAGGGCAATGCCAAATGTTCATAAGGTCTGCTCTCTTCTTCCCCTTTCCTAGAATCATCACATAAGTAGGAAGAACTGAGCTAATTTTATCTTGCTCATTGCATAAGGATGGCAAAGGCCAACTGGAAGTTCTATTCCTAACATGATCACTGAATAATGCTCAGTTCCTAGAAAAGTGGACAGAAAAAGGATGATAGTAAAGAAGCAGTTTATGGTAGCTGCATGCTTAAAAAACGAACTTCTTAACAAAGAGATAAGAGAACAAATACAAGCAACCATGGATCACACCAACAAACAGAAAAGAGAACAAATATAGGTAGCAAGAGATTATTTCAAGAAAGAGAGAGAGAAATTCTGAAAAAAACAAACAGAATTTCTTAAAATGAAAGAAATAATAAAAAACTCAATAGAGGGGCTGGGGTTGTGGCTCAGCAGTATAGTGCTAGCTTAGTGTGTGCGAGGCCCTGGGTTCAATCCTCAACACCACATAAAAATAAATAAATGTGTCCAACTACACTAAAAAAAGAAAAGAAAAGAACAACAACAATACCAACAACAACAACAACACCACCAACAAAAACCCCCAAAAACAAAAACCTCAATAGAAAGCATCACCAAAAGACTAAATCACTTGGAGGACAGGACCTCAGACAATGAAGACAAAATATACAATCCCGAAAAGAAAGTTGACCTCACAGTGAAGTTGGTAAGAAATCATGAACAGAACATCTAAGAATTATAGAATAACATCAAAAAAACAAATCTAAGATTTACTGGGATAGAGGAAGGCTCAGAGATTCAAAACAAAGGAATGCACAATCTCTTCAATGAAATAACATCAGAAAATTTCCCAAGCATGAAGAATAAATTGGAAAATCAAATACAAGAGGCCTATAAAACACCAAATGTATAAAATTATAACAGATCTACACCAAGGCACATTATAATGAAAATGCCTAGCACCCACAGAATAAGGATAGAATTTTAAAGGCCACAAGACAGAGAAATCAGGTTATTTAAAGGAAGACCAATTAGAATCTCAGCAGATTTTTCAATCCAGACTCTCAAAACCAGGTGATCCTAGAACAACATATACCAAGCTCTGAAAGAAAAAAGATGCCAACCAAGAATCTTATATCCAGACAAATTAAGCTTCAGATTTGATGATGCAAAAGCTAATAAAAGAATTTACAGCAAGAAAGCCTGCACTACAGAACATTCTTGGCAAAATATTCCATGAGGAGGAAATGAAAAATAACAATGAAAATCTGCAAAGGGAAGAACTACACTAAAGGAAAAGCCAACTAAAGGAGAAACCAATACTCTAGTGATTAGAAATATGTAGTGAGATTGAAACGAATGCAACAGAGTTTTGGGTAAAGATTAAACATAGGCATTAACTCTTACCCCTTCTGAAAACTCATAACCATGGCAAAGTTGTTATGTTTTGTTTTTAAAGACAAACCCACAAGGACAAAGACCTTGTGAAGAGATGATGACAAAATTTTGAAAGCTAGAAAACAGAAGGATGTGATACAGATTTTAGTATATCCAAGAAAGCTGAATTGTAAATCAGACATACAAAAAGCTAAACAACCTAATTTGCCCTGTTGAAACCCTGAAAAGATCAGGAATTGGCAACACAGCTTTTACTCACCCAAGCAGGAGATTAGATTTTTCTCTGCAATCTACAGCCAGTCCCAAAGAAAGGGCTTAAAAATATCGACATGGGTGTTTTCGTATAGCCATATCACTTCATAGAAGTGAGAGTAAAAGTATAGAAAACTAAGAATAAAAATCTCAGTGCCTACACTGGACAAGACATCCTGGGAAAAGTTTGTGATCCTGGCTTTCAAAAGCCCTTCTATACCCCTGACCCCCACCCCAAACTGTGAATTAGAAAAGTACATTAGGAATTAGGGCTGGTTAGTATCAATGGGGTAAACAGTATTATTAGATTTTCTACAACATCAAGAAAATAATCAAGAGTTTAAACCTTCTCATCTGTTGTCACAGAAACAGATATTTGGCAATGATTTTTGAGGTCTTGACCAAAGTCCTTGAAAGTCCCTAGATATAAATATGTCTAAACCTTCCAAGATTAACTCGTGAACATTTTATTCCATTTGAAAATATCTGTTAGAAGCTTGTTTTAATATTTTCATTACCATTCCAGTAAAAAAACCTTAACTAGAATTCAAAAAAACAAAGCAAAACATTTGAGAAAAGCTACATGATTTTCTTATTAAGTATTTGGCACAAATACCTTTCACTTATGAACTATTAAAAACACATGTCTGTCAGAAATAAAATAGGAATTTTTGAGCTGGGGGGTATCTTTAAAGAACAACTAAGCCAATTTCAATTAGAGAAACTGAGGCTTACAGAAACAAAGTGATTTACTCAAGGCCACACAGCTGGTTTGTCTCAGAACTAGACTCCAAATTCCTTCAACTTGAATTTCCAGTACAATGCTCTTTCTATAAGCAATATTCTTTTCAGTCGAGCGCACTACCGCTTGAGCCACATCCCCAGCCCAGCAATATTCTTTTCTACTACACTCAATGCCTGTGCAAGTCAGAAAAGCACCAATTAGACATGTGAGAAAGGTGCTGTGCTTTTTCCAAATCTAATGAGGTTGTGAGAATCTGAGCCCTTTGTAATAAATTTTTTGTTTGTTTTTAGGACCAAGAATTTAACCCAAAGGTGCTTAATCAATGAGCCACACCCCTAACACTTTTCATTTTGAAACAGGGTCTTTCCAAGTTGCTTAGGACCTTGCTAGGCTGCTAAAGTTAGCCTTGAACTTGCAATTGTCCTGCCTCAACCTCCCAAGCTGTTGGGGTTACAGGTGTGCACCACCGTACTCAGCTTGTTTTTTGTTTTTGTTTTGTTTTGTTTTCCTTTAGAATAAAGTTACCAGTACTGCCTGATGTCTAAGCTTGCTGGGGAGACTGCTTCTTACCTGACCACAAGCCTAGCAGGACTCCTGCTCCAACAGGGGTCTTTTTCAGAACCAAATATGCCTAAAGCCCAACAAAACAATGTCTTTGAAATCAAGTAAATACTGCATTTCTTCATTCTCTCTCTAAGGGAGAAAACACATGGGGTATACATTCTATGATTGTCCTTTTCTTCTATAACCATTACAAAAGTAAGAAAAATTTAGAAGAAGTTTCTAGTTATCTTACATACAAAATTGTTTTTTTCCAAGATAAGTCTGGCATTTGCCCAACTGAGATTGGCCCCTATCTTTAGAAATTCATTTCTTTTTAAAAAAGGAGACAATGTATTCTCATATTTAAAAAATAAAAATCTGAATCTAATTAGCTTTTACCCACCATCTTACTGAGGCAGGAGGAGCACAATGTCCCCAGAGGACCATAGGAATGGAGGAATAACATTTTTACTACTAATTTATTCAGCCAGCTGCCCTACTACAACTACACACTACAGATCCTGAGTCACTGGGGTGTGAATTCTAAGAAGAACAGGGCAAAAATCTGTCAAAGCCTTTACTTTGACAGCACTCACGTTACAACTATAAGAATATAGGAAATGTTCTTTTGATATGGAATAGCAATTGACCTTAGAGTTCTCTGACACCAGAGATAGTAAAAACCCACTGTTTTTTTTTTTTTTTACTGTACCAGGAAGCCAAATATGATCTGAATTTATGAATACCTCTCTTGAGAATTCAGAGATTACTTACAGTCCCAAACTTAAGCAACAACATTTTAAAAAATGTTATTCCACTTGCTTATTATTACTTCAAAAATCAACCATCTACCAAATTTGGTAGCAAACAAAAACTCTCATTTATTATGGGAACTATGGTTCTCCAAAAGCCTAACAGTCTGAAATATTTATGTAGTTTTTTCTAATTTGATCCAACAAATGGTATATATCTACTTTTCTTGATGATAGAACTGGTCCTATCTCTCTAGTATGCATAGAAGTTGTCTCAGGAAAGAAGTATGCTTTAAGCTCTTTTGGGGAATCCTTCAAAATTCTGGATATTGAAATCCTAAATGACTTACCAGTAGAATAAAGATGATTTAAAATAAATGTCAACTATAACTCACTGGGTAACTCAAATGTGATATATCCATAAAATAGGATAACATTCAACAACAAAAAGAAATGTATTATCAGCATTGCCAAAAAAAGAAAAAAAAATCCAAATGTTCAATAATACTGATATGGTTAAGTAAACAACTGTGTATATGTGCATGCACACATGCATATTTATGTCTGTAAATATATGTATACACATATATACATATAATACATCATTATATGAATAAATATATACATATGTATTCATATAACAGACTATTATGAAGCTATTGAAAATCATGTTAAAAAGAATAAGAGATATGAGGACTGTGGTAGTTAGGATAATGATTCCTCAAAGATGTCCATATCCTAACCTCTGGAAACTGTAAATATGTTACCTTACACAGCAAAAGGAACTTTGTCAATGTGATTAAGTATATTGAGATGAGGTGATTGCCCTAGATTTTCCTGTGGGACCAATGTAATCACAAGGGTCCTTATAAAAGGGAGATAGAATAGTCAACTGAGTATGTTTTAATATGTCATTTAATTCTCCAGAACCACACAGCCTGAAATGCTCAAAATGGAAACCATACTATGAGGCCTAATTATAACACCACAAATCTAGTGGACTGCTACTTGAATATACTAGTCTAAGTTGGTCCTGGGAAGACAGGATGTTACCTGGACTAGCTGGAGCCTCACATTCCACTACAGACATGGCCTGCAGCCCAAAGAGAATAAGAAACAAAGATCCAAGTAGTTGTTTCAGGTGCTGGATCCAATTTCACAACTATGTCTATCATTCCTGGGTAGCTAAAAATTCCCTTAGATTCTGATAGACAAGTATCAGGACACTGCTGGGCCATAAATCCTAAAATGAGTAGTATAGCAGTTTTCTAGCTTGGTACATTAGAATCGTCTTTTTTTTAAAAAGGAGTTTTTTAAAAAACATGTAAGGATCTAGCTTAACATGACTACAGCTATTTTAGTCATAGCCACCATTCTGCCTGCCAGGTAACCCTGGCATGTATCTCAATCCCTATAAAACAAAGTTGTTAACATAATCATCTGAATTTGTGTACAATACCCACTACCACCCTCTTTCTTTCTTTCTTTTTTTTTTTTTTTTGGGGGGGGGAAGGTATGTAGGATTGAACTCAGGGTTATTTTTCCACTGAGCTACATCCCCAGACTTGTTTATTTTTTATTTTGAGGCAGGGTCTCACTAAGTTGCTTAGGGCCTTGATAAATTGCTGAGGCCGGCCTTGAATTTGCTATCCTCCTGCCTCAGTCTCAGGGTGCTGGGATTACAAGCCTGTGCCACCATGTCTAGCTTTAAAAACAACAACAACAACAAAAAAAAAAAAACCCAAAACAAAACAAAATGCTTCACAAATTTGCATGTCATCCTTGTGAAGATGCCATGCTAATCTCTGTGTTGTTCCAATTTTAGCATACATGTGCTGCTGAAGTGAGCACTCAGGCTGTTTGTTTCTTAACTCATTTTGGACATGTTAGCAGTTTTGGGAAAAGGCTAGTCTGGTTGGCTGCAGCTCACTTTTATTTAGTTTAGTACATAAACTTCTACTGCCTTGGGATGAAGGTATCCTTCAGTCCTGCTACCACCCAAGACATGTTTCTGTCTGTTAAGTCCCTAATAAATTATGCTTTGTGCAATCCTGGATCTTTCTGCATTTTTCTTCAGGCTTAGGTATCTTCTGATTTTGGCAGCCAGCTCTCATACACCTGCATTGAGTTTTTCTGAAATAAAATGTTGATCCTGTGCCAACCGAATTAAATGAAAATCTCTATGGGTAGGATCCAGTCATCAATATTTTTTAAAATGCTCCCTAGGTTGACAAGTATTGGTCTCATGAGAAAGGAGAAGAAGAAATCAATGCTTATAGTAGTGAGAGGCTGGAAAGGTTCTGATTGAATGGATGTACACTTTTTATACTATGATCAGTTAGGAGTTATAAGAGACATCAACATTATAGATAGTATTCATCACAGTTTTCATACATGCAAAGACCAATGCAACAATTTTGCTTTCAGGGGAAGAAAACAATTTAACTACCCAGAACAGTTTAATTCTAGAATTAAACTATGAATGATCACTTCAAGAGTGAGAAAACTTGCTTCACAAGGCAGTGGCAAACCACAGGGAAAACCATGTCATTATGTGTTGAATTTTGGATTCTCCAGAATTACACATGTTTAGTAGGGATTAACATCTGTGAAAAGAAGGAGAGAAAGAGAATTGTGGCGAGAAAAAGACTGAAACGAGATGCAGGTTCCACAAAGCTTCAGCCACCCTGGCAGGTAATTTTGAAGCAAGTGTTGCCTCTCAAAGTGGATTCAGTAAGGCAGAGCAAGACTTCAGACAACATGCCTTTCTGCAGGTGAGATAAATCGGGAAGTTGGTGACAGCTAGAAGCTGAGCAGCTAGTCCTTCTTTGAAGGGGGATCTTGGCAGCATCTCTCTACCACATAGCAATATAGCAGTGGACAGGTTGATAAGAGGTAGCTTTTTCTGAAGAATTAATTTTAATCCAGGCCTTTCTCTAGGAATACAGGGAAGAAGAATTATGGGACTATTTAGTAAGTTTAGTAAGACCAGCAAATAGATAAAACTGGAGACTATCATGCTAAGTGAAATAAGCCAATCCCCCCAAACCAAAGGCTGAATGTTCTCTCTGACACGCAGATACAGAGGTGGGGAGAGAAAGGGAAGTTCACTTACTATCAATAAGTTTTTCTTTAAGAAGGGCTCATAGGTGATACATCTTTTGAGTTCTTTCATGTTTGAGTATGTCTTCTTGCTGCTTTTATATTTGAATGATATCTTTATTTGTTTATACTATTCCTGAGTTTCACTCTCTTTCCCCAAGAACTGTGTAGATATTATTTGTCAGGTACTGAATCCTGTGTAAACCTAATTTTTCCTAATTTCCATGTAACCTTTTGCCTCTGGATGCTAGAAAAATTCTTTTTCCCTGAAGCTTAATAAATTTATTTAATCTGGCCAAATTTCATTGGAACAAAGTGTACTCTGTAGAACAAAGTGAAATCTGAAGATTTTATGAATGAGGTCCTAGGTTTAATCTTTAACACTAAATAAATAAAATCTGAGTACCCTTTTTTAAAATATATATATATATATATATATATTTAATTATACATGGACACATATCTTTATTTATTTATTTTTATGTGGTGCTGAGGCTTGAATCCAGTGCTTCACATGTGCGAGGTAAGCACTCTACCTTTGAAGGTGCTTATCAATAATTTAATTCCAAGCAAGTCTCTAAATACTCAAAACTCCTCTTAAATGTTGAGATACAAGCTGGCTGCAGTGGTTAGAAAGCTTCAGGAATAATTTCTTCAACCCAAGCCCAAATCTGAATATCTTTATTTGATTCAGGATGTTATCTATGTACATAAAGAGGTGAATAATTTTTTAAAAACTTTTTAAAATTGTTGATGAACCTTTATTTTATTCATCGATTTATATGCAGTGCTGAGAATTGAAACCAGTGTTTCACACATGCAAGGCAAGTATTCTACCACTGAGCCACAACTCCAGCCCATAAAACTTTTAATAAATAAGTTCAGGTGTTTATTTCTTCTTCTACACATTTTCTGTTTCCCTGAAGCACCCACTTTCAATTCTTTTAGTAGACCAGTTTAGCATTTATACCTCTCATTCACATTCTTATATTAGTGTTTCTTGGGTTTTCCACTTCAGAAATTATCTGGTGAATTCCCACTGTAGAAGATATGATTTCACTTTTTTTAATTACCAATGCTACCACACACTACCACACTTCCTATACTTTCTACCTTCCCAATATAATTGGCTTCATATTTTGGTTATAATGGCATGTTTCTAATGCTTAAGTTATTAGGACTTCAGTTCTAGATATTAGCTACTCACTATAAAAGAATGAGATTTATCTGTTTTCTTCAGTCATGCCTCCAACATCATTCCAAAGTGAACACATCATAATTTTTCTAAGACTGAGTTAGTGATTACATTATTATGTATATATAAACATAAGAGGTAGGTGAATCATTCACAATCAATGATTAGTTCTTCCCCTGCATTTTTGTTATTTGCCTTGGTGTTAATAATTGCCTTGTTATTTTTTATTTTTCAAAGGTGTGTATCAATAGTTTAATTCCAAGAAAATCACTAAATACCCAAAACTCCTCTTAAATGTTGAGATATAAGCTGGCTGCAGTGGCACATGCCTTTAATTCCAGTGACTTGGGAGACTGAAGCAGGAAGACTGCAAGTTGAAGTCAGCCTTGGCAACTTAGCAAGACCTTATCTCAAAATAAAATATCAATAAAAAGGGTTGGGGATGTAGCCCAATGGTAGAGCACCCCTAAGTCCGATCCCTAGTGCCACCGCCAAAAGTTGAGATACATCAGGTATTCTGTCATTTTTATCATAAGACCTATCTATGATCATCTTGAAGAAATTATTCCTGAAGCTTTCTAACCTATTCCAATCTGGTTTGGTTGCCGTTAGAATGGGTATATAACATGTTATTATGGAACCTCCCTTCATCATCATCTTGGGGATTCATCTTTTTCCTATATGGGTTGCCCTTTTCCCTATATTGTGCCTTTTTCTTAGTTTATATCAGGACTTGGTGTTATACAAACTATAAGAACTCTTTGAAAACAGATGTATGGAAAACAAATGTCTGAAAAATTCTTAATTTGATTCTCATGATTGATAGTTTCACTAGATGAGATTAAAAAATTTTTAAAGATATTTCTCCATTTTTTAAAATTTTGTTTCTGGTGTTGCTATTATGAAATTCAAAAACCATTTTAATATCGTTGTGTATGATATCCCCCTTCTCTTTGGGAGTTTGCAAGATCTTTGTTATAAGAATTATAAAATTTCACAATGACAATCTTGACATGTTTCTTTTCATACTTTTTGCTGGCACTGTTTCCTTTAAGTCTAGAAATCCAGTTCCTTTCATTCTAAGAAGAAAAAAAAAATTTAAAAATCTTTTGTTGTAGATGGACACAATACCTTTATTTCATTTATTTATTTAGAACTGAGGATTGAACCCAGTGCCTCACAAATGCTAGACAAGCGCTCTACAACGGCACTACAACCCTAGCCCTGCAAAAAATTTTTATTGATGATTTCTTTCCCCTGAATTTCTCTGTTCTCTCTTTCTCGAACTCCATATTAGGAATATGTGACATCTTTGGCTACTCTTTTAATTGTCTTATCATTTATCTATTTTACATTAATGTGCTACAGAAAATTTTTCAAAAAATTTCTTCCAACCATTCTGTTGAATTTTTAATTTAAGTATCAACATTTGTTTATTCTGTAAATGTTCTTTTTAAAATACAGCATTTTGCTGGGTGCGATAAGCACATCTGTAATACCAGTTTGGGAGGCTGAAGCAGGAGGATCCTGTTTGAAACCAGCCTCAGCAACTCAGTGAGACCCTGTCTCAAAATTAAAAATAAAAGGGAATGTGGATGTAGTTCAGTGTTGAAGCACCCCTGGGATCAATTCCCAGTACCTCCACCCCACCAAAAAAAAAAAAAAAAAAAACTAAACTAAAAATCTCAGCATTTTGCTTTGCTTTGGGGTTTACATATGTAATATTCTCTTTTATCTCTCAATGAAGGCAAAGATTTTTTGTTTGTCCACTGCTGAGTCCCTAGGTCCTTGAACTCAAATATTTGTTAAATAAATAAATAAATCTTCCTGAGGATACTCATGTTACCTTTTCTAAAGTTTTCTTTGTATAATTTGTTTCCTTTGAGTTGATTTTTTCTGTTTTGTTTTCCTATTTATTTGTTCTGGCCTCCGAACTAGTAATTCTTGGTTTTCTATTCTAAATTTGAGAGTGTCACAATAAACATCTGATTGGGAGCACTGAACATGTGATAGGGCCTGTCGACTTTGAAACTGAATATAGGGATTTTTTTTTCCCTGATAAATAAAAAATAAATAAAAATAAAAACATTTTATTTCTTACATACATGACAATAGTGGAGTGCATTACATTCATAATTATCCATTCACAGGACAATTTTTCGTAAATCTGTATATAGAGTATGTTCACGCCAAATTATGCCATTATAATATAAGAATATTTTTGAGGAACTCCTTGATGTTCATCTTTAGGTCTTTCCTCTTGAACTATCAGTAATCACAGAGAAGAATTCTCTAATATCCTTGCTTCATGGATGTGGGCCTAGCTGCCAGTTTTAGAAGCCAAGTGGAAGAAGGAAATTGAGGACCTTCGTACATTTCTTACATTTCATTTTCTACCTGTTCCCTCCAACCTCATCTATTCTTGGTGCCCCATTCCTGTGACTTTCTAGTCTTCCCTCTTTCTTCTAAAATTTGTTATCTTCATTTTCCTTTTCTTTAGCCTTCTGGATTTATACCTTTCTAAAAATCCCTTTATTGTTATTTTAGTGGGGTTTCAGAAGTCATCTTACTTATCTAGTTCTTATATCTTTATTTTATGTTAAAATCATTACCTTACAAGAAGTCTTTATATCTTTGAATACCTGTTTGGGTCACAGTCTCGTTCTCTATTTCAGAAATATTAATTATACTGAATCATCTTTGCCTTTCATTTCTATTAGATTCTAATTTATTTAACCATGTTCTTCTCTCTATTTTTCTCTTCCTCCTCCCTTTCTCTATCACTTTTTTCTTTCTTTCTTTCTAGGCAAGTGCTCCACCACTGAGCGACAGACACTCCCGAGCCCAACCATTTTCTTTTTTATCTAAATCACTGAATATCTCAAACAATTCCTCTGTGTCAATAATTTCAGCAATGTCTATTCTGTTCTTTGCTGTCTTTATAATTATTTAATTAATTTTTAACTAAGTTATTTGGTCCTCAATAATTTCCACTTTAGTTCTATGATGTCCTTTTTTATTAATCTTAATTTGTTGTTTTATCCTTACATCACTGAATTCTTATTTATTCAATTCATTGTTTAATTATTTATTTTATATTTGTAAGGAAAATTTTCTATTTCTCAAATTGTATGTATGTGTTTTTTTAAATATAGTTTTTTCAAGGCATTTTTCATCTTTCCTTTCTTTTCTCAAACCTGAGTAGCTACTATTATAGGCATGAGCCACCATACCCAGCTACAAGGTACTTTCTTTCCTTTTATTTTATTTGCTCTCCATGTTTGTATAGTTGACGTGCTAATTCTTTTGGTCTTTTTCATGCTTAAATCATGGTTCTGGCCAGAATTTCATTTGTTTTGATATAATATAGATGAATTCTTATTTCTGACCCTCCTTTATCTGAGACCAGGTACTATATGAGTGCTGGCTATTTTATATTCTATATATTTTTCTATGGCTTTGGAAATAATGTTGAAAGGGCAAGGAAGGATATTAAAAAAAAAAAAAACATAGCTAAGATACTGTTAAGTCTTTGTTAGAAAATTGCTCTTTCCTGAGAGTTTGTTAAAGGTTCTTGGTTACCGCCTTATAATTATGGGGCATATTCCATCCCCATGTAGGGAAATTCTCTCTGTCTGTATTTTTGTATCCATTTGTTCTTCAGGCTTAAATATTTCCTTTTGTTCAAGTTCAGTTTCATGGGTCACTTTTCCTTCTTAATCATTTATTTCCCAGTAGCTGCCCCTACTGATTCATAAAGATAAAGGCAAATTTTATTTTATTTTTAAAAAAATTTTTAGTTCAACATGGACACAGTACCTTTTTTTTTACTTATTTATTTATTTTATGTGGTGCTGAGGATTGAACCCAGTGCCTCACATGTGCAAGGCAAGCGCTCTACCACTGAGCCACAACCTCAGCCCCAAAGTTTATTTCTTTGTAGATGTGGGTATTTTAACGAGAATTTGCAGGATTTTATCATCATATCAATATGGCTTCTGGCGTGGAAATGGGAGCCTACTTTTATTCTTCCTATGTTCCTCACCAGAATCTTGTTTCTTTCCTTGGCTACCAGTTTTTTTATCTTTATTACTTTAATTATGCTACTTCCTTTGCTGATCTTGAAACTTCAGATGCTTAATATTTCTTTTTTTTTTAAATATTTTTTTAGTTGTAGTTGGACACAATATCTTTATTTATTATTTATTTTATGTGGTGCTGAGGATTGAACGCTGCATCTCACACGTGTGAGGTGGGCGCTCTACCAATGAGCTACAGCCCCAGCCCTCTATTTGTAATTTTCTAATTAGAAACTAGTGGTAGGAAGTTCTGTGATATAGTTTGAATAGTTATTTTAATCCAGAAATGATTGTATGGTATTTTTCAATACCTGTTTACTTATTTAGAAATGATAATAATAAGTCAGGTGTGGTGCCACAGGCCTATAATCCCAGTGGCTCAGGAGGCTGAAACAAGTGGATCACAAGTTCAAAGTTAGCCTCAGCAAAAATGAGGTGCTAAGCAACTCAGTGTGACCCTGTCTCTAAATAAAATCCAAAAGAGGACTGGGGATGTGGCTCAGTGGTTAAGTGCCCCTGAGTTCAATTCCTGGTACATCCCCCAAAACATATATTAAAATAATAATAATAATAATAATGTGTACTGTTTTTGGTCACTTACTAGGTAAGAGGCATTAAGTTAATTAATTTATATGTATTACTTTATTTATTCCCCACAATACTCCTATTATTATCAGTCTCATTTTATAGATGTGACAACAAAGGTGCTAATATAGAACTTTTATCCTTCAATGTAACAACCTAACTGAAGCCAGATTTTAGCTTGATTTCATTAAACAATATATTCTGAAATACCTCTCCTATTGTGCTGAATAGCAAAGGCAAAAAGTAAGGTATTTCTTTTCCCAATTTACTCCTCTCATATTCATTTTACCCAGGTTTCAAACATTCATTAAACATTCTGATATACTAGCATTAGGCAGAAAGTTCCATGCTAGAAAAGCAATCAGTGAATGCTAACTGAAGAAAATGTGACTGGGTTGTCTATGCGTATTAAAAGGAGATATCTCAATGAGACAGTATTATATATCTAGTAAAATGGTTTCTATCAAAAAAAGTGAAAATATCAAATACTGGCAAGGATATGAAGAAACTGGAATCCTTATGCATTATTGATGGGACTGTTAAATGGTACAATTATTAAGGAAAATAGTATGGAAATTCTTCAAAAAATTAAAACTAGAACTACCATATGATCCAGCAATTCCACTTCTGTGTATAAATCCAAAAGAACTGAAAGCAAGGTCTCAAAGAGATATCCACATATGAATGTTCATAGCAGCACTATACACGATAGCCCAGGAGTAGAAGTAACTCAAACTTTGAACAGATGAATAGATGAGCAACATGTGATATAGACATACAATGGAATATTAGCATTAAAAAAGAAGAAAATCCTGTCATATGGTATAACACAATGAATCCTGAGGATATTATGTGAAATAAGTCCATCACATAAAGACAGACAATTATTTTATGATTTCATTTATATAAGGTATCTAAAGTAGTCAAATTAATTAAAACAGAAAATAGAATGGTGGTTATAAGGGGCTTACGGAAAGGAGAGAAAAGGGGAGTTGTCTAATAATATATGTTATGAAATCATATTTCCAAGATGAAAAAGCTCTGGAGATGTGTTTCCTAACAATGTGAATATACTTATTACTGTACTTGTTACTTAACAATGGTTAAGATGGTAAATTTTATGTTATGTGGTTTTTGCCAAATTTTTTTTAAAGGAGGTTCTAAAACACTATCAGAAAGACAGTCATGTTCTCCCCACAACTGCTTTACCTTATTCCTATGCAGGATTTGGCTCTACCTTGTCAGAAAAGACACAGGGAAAGTTTCATGCAATGAAGAAAAGCCTTTATCCTGTCTCCTGGGGGAAAACATTCACATACTTTTGTCAATTTCACACAATATAATCTAGTTTTTATTCCATCTTTCCCATGGTGGGTGGTTTTATTTTGTTTTAAGACAAGGAGAACTGCCAAGAAGGAAATCTCGAGGGCTTACTTCTGCAGGATGGATCCCTTAATAACCAGCTCTTCATCCAAGTCTGCTTCATTAGCCATGAAGAGCAGCCTCTTTCCTGTGTTGTCCACTCCAATGAAGTCACGCTGCTCTACTAAATCATACAAAAGAGGAAAATCAAGTAAAGCCATTTACCCCATCTTCATTACTAAGTCAGGGGACAGGGTACCTAACTGTTCACATTGCTCATGGAACCAAATGAGAGATTGAGGTGAGAGAGGAGTTGTGATGACTGTCATGTAGCACATACCACAATGTTTAAAACACAAGCACTCAAAACACTTTTTATGTGTATTGCTCTAAAGGCTATTATCAGGTTAACTGGTAAAGTTTGAATAGATATGTGGATTAAAGTATTGTACCAATGAAATTTCCTATTTTAAGAGACTGTCCTTTGGTGGGAGTATTGGCAGGAATCAAGTGAATGTATTTAAGGCAAAGGAGAATCAGTCTCAACTTATTCTCAAATCATTCTGAAAAATAATTTTACATATAATATATTGCCTATGTTTATCATGTATACTGAATATATATTATAAAGAGAGAGAATGATGAACAAATGTTAGTAGTTTGGGGAATCTGAGTAAAGAATATTATTTGTACTATTCCTATAACCATTCTGTATTTGTAAATATGAAATAATTTCAAAAATAAAAAGTTAAGGGGAGGGTTGGGGGTGTAGATCAGTAGTAGAGTGCTAGCATGAAGGGGCCCTGGGTTTGAGCTCTAGCATTTAAAAAGGGTAGGGTGCAGTCAAGTAAGTAGATGACTCATAAACCTACTACATGGCACAACATACAGCAAGGAATTTTCTCTTTCAAATAATAACCTTAGGTCATAATGAAAATTGTGAAACTGAACAGACCGGGGATTGAACAGTACTAAGCCCTAAACCAGAGGTGATCTACCACTGAGTCACATCCCCAGCCCCCCACCTTTTTAAAAAATTTTGAGACAGGATTTTGCTAAATTGCCCAGGATGGCCTTGAATTTGTGAACTTCCAGCCTCACACTCCTAAAGAGCTGGGATTACAGGCCATGCCTTGTTAGATAGTAAATACAAAAATTGTGTGTGTGTGTGTATGTTGGGGGGCGGTGCTGGGGATCGACCTCAGGACCTTGTGCATGTGAGGCAAGCATTCTATCAACTAAGCTATATCCCCAGCCCCCAAATAAAATATTTAAGTTAAAAGAATTACCAGCCATGGTGGCACACACCTGTAATCCCAACGTTTAAGAGGCTGAGGCAGAAGGATCATGAGTTCAAAGTCAGCCTCAGCAACTTAGTGAGGCCCAAAGCAACTTAGCGAGACCTGTCTCTAAATAAAATATAAAAAAGGCTGGGGATGTGGTTCAGGGGTTGAGCCCCCTGGATTCAATTACTGGTTCAAGAAAAGGGAAAAAAAAAGTTAAACAAAATACATGCTCTCATTTGATCCTCAAAATAAACAAAGCAATGCTTTAACATTTTTTTTTTTTTTTTTTTACAAAGTAGAAATTGAAAATTAAGTTCTAGGAAAGATGTTATCTATAAAGATGAATTTGCTTTTTTAAAAAATTCATTTATTTACTTGTTCTAGTTAGTTATACATGACAACAGAATGCATTTCGATTCATAGTACACAAATGGAGCACAGTTTTTCATGTCTCTGGTTGTACATGAAGTAGAGTCACACCATTTGTGTCCTCATACCCCTACCTAGGGTAACAATGTCTATTTCATTCCACTATCTTTTCTACCTCCATGCCCCCTTCCTTTCCCCTCTGTCCCTTATCTGCCTTTTTTTTCCTTAAATTTTTTTAGTTGTAAATGGATCTTTTTTCATTATTTACTTATTTGTTTATATGTGGTGCTGAGGATTGAACCCAGAGCCTCATGCAAGCCAGGCAAGTGCTCTACCACTGAGCCTTTTATTGATAGAAAATGGCTACTATACAATTGAACAGGCTTCACTGTTGACTGTAGCTGCCTGTATATCTAGAACCAAATATATTTTTCAATTGCATCATGTTTGGCTCAGGTGAGTAAAAGCATTAAG
The DNA here is from genome assembly GCF_048772815.1 of Callospermophilus lateralis. Lineage (NCBI taxonomy): Eukaryota > Metazoa > Chordata > Mammalia > Rodentia > Sciuridae > Callospermophilus > Callospermophilus lateralis. The sequence continues at coordinate 110,399,253 of NC_135311.1, read as the reverse complement.
ACCATCAATCAGCTGGGTGTGGTAATCTTAGTAACTAAGGAGGCTGGAGGATCCCAAGTTTGAGGTCAGCCTCAGTAACTTTGCAGATCCTAAGCAACTTAGTGAGACCCTAACTCAAAATAAAAAATAAAAAGGGCTGAGGATGTAGCTCAAGTGTCCCTGGGTTAAATTCCTAGTACCAAACAAAAACAAAAACAAAACTATCAATCAAATGTACCTGTTCATCTTATTATACAAAGGAAGAAGAACACATACTGCCAATTTCAAGCTCACTTTACAGAGAGTTCCAAATGCCACACAGCAGCTTTGACATATGTCAATTTATCCATTACATGGAAACTTAAGAATATGACAAAGGCTGTAAAGGTCTGATTAATAGCAGTCACAGGTTGGAGTTGTAGCTCAGTGGTGGAATGCATGTGTGAGGCCTGGGTTTGATTCTCAGCACCACATATAAATAAATAAAATAAAGGTCCATCAAGAACTAAAAAATAAATAAATAAATAGAGCCAGTCACTTAGAAACAGAGAGATTATTTTGGATATAAACTGGAGTACTTATTCTACACAAGTCCTTAGGCTCACAAAACTCTTTGAATTACTCAATGTCTTGGGAGCAATAATTTCTAGCCAGCCAATTTTTCAGCTACATTGCACTTCAGTCACAATTCTCTCCCTCCCACACCCTGCTCCTCATATTGCTGCTTTGTGGTTACCATAATAACTGGGACCTCAGAATATGATAATGATAGAAACTTGAGAGTCTTCTTTCTATTTTGCTTTACCAAAGTGAATTCCACTTTGGGAGCACAGCAAGTAATTTGAAAATGTCCATCCTAAGAAGATGACTACACAAATAAGGCTAAGATAGATGATGAAACTATGAACTTCCATTTTTTTTTTTTTTTAAAGAGAGAGGGGGAGAGAGAGAATTTTAATATTCATTTTTTAGTTATCGGCGGACACAACATCCTTGTTGGTATGTGGTGCTGAGAATCGAACCCAGGCCGCACGCATGCCAGGTGAGCGCGCTACCGCTTGAGCCACATCCCCAGCCCTGAACTTCCATTTTTTAAGAATTAAAAAATCTGACATATTCAGCTATTCACACCTTTTTTCCTAGATGATTTTTACTTCTTTGACACTAAACCAAAAATGAACAAATCAAAACTAATAGTATAAATTGTAGATTTTAAAAGGTCACTAACTTGTTATAGCTTCTTCTCTTCAGAGGTAAGATTAGTTCTGTATCCTTTACATCTGGGCTGACCTAGGAATTAACTAACAAACTGATGTAGTATGTGTTCTGAATTTAGGTCTCTAGAGACCTTGTAACTTCTACTTCCATTCTCTTAGAACCTGCTGTTGCTACCATGTTGAACAAGCCAGGGTTAGCCTCTTGTATGATAAGAGACTACATGGAAAGAAAAACCCATCTCTCATAGCTGAGCCCTAGTCATATTACTGAGTCTAGGTGTGGTAGGTAGACTGTGAGAAGTACTTATAAGCGGCAGCAGTAGCAGTAGCAGCAACAGCAGCAGCAGCAGCAGCAACAGCATTTTCTTCCTAATATGAGTACTACAGGCACTTCAAAGCCTACACAGACATTTAGAGAAAATGGCAGGGACTGATATTGAAGCAATGTTTTCAAGGCTCCTTACAAGAAGGATAAGAAGCTAGACGTGGCTGCACATACCTGTCATCTCAGCTACTCAGAAGACTGAGGCAAAAGGATCACAAATTCAATGTAGCCTGGGCAATACAGTAAGATCCTGTCTCAAAAAGAAAGAAGGATAAGAAAAAGTTTGGCAGTGCTAATGGCCATGAAGAAAAAGATGCAAAAAGAGGGAAAAACCAAGTTGTAGTCTTGAAAGAAAAAGAAGCAAAGTAAGGAATGGAAGCAAAGTAGAGCTGGAGAAAGGAAAAGCAAAAGCCTGGAAAGGAAGTAAAGTAGCAAAAAAGAAAGGAACCCTTTAAGAAGTTGAAATTAGCCAGGCACAATGGTGTAGCCTCTAATTCCAGTAACTAAGGAGGCTGAGGCAGAAGGTTAGGGGCCGCACTGGCAACTAAATGAGACCCTGTCTCAAAATATAATGGGGCTGGGGATGTGGCTCAAGTGGTAGCACGCTTATCTGGCATGCGTGCGGCCCGGGTTTGATCCTCAGCACCACATACCAACAAAGATGTTGTGTCTGCCGATAACTAAAAATAAATAAATAAATAAAAATAAATAAAATATAAGAAGGCTGGAAATATAGTTCAGTGGTAGAGTACCTCTGGGTTCAACTTCCAGTTTAAAAAAAAAAAAAGTTAAACTCATAGATGATGAAGCCATTACAAATTCCCTATTCTGTATAAAAATTTAACAGTGCCAGCTGAGGAAAGACTGGGTTGCCTCAACATCAAATTCAACAGATGATGTTCCTGAAACAAAAGACCATTCAGAAAAGAGCTCTGTAAGGGAACCTATTGATAATCTAACTCCAGAGGAAAAGATTCAAGGACAGTTTTCTGCAGGCAGCTTGCAGAGAATTCAACGGAGGAAGGTGGAAGAGTTTCTCTAGAGCAGGAAAGGTTTGAGATGTGAGGATGATTTCTGATCTTTCTGATCGAAATTCAAGATGCTCCAAAGGAATTGCATATGTAGAGTTTGCTGATGTTAGCTCAATGCCTCTAGTAATAGGATTAACTAACCTGAGTTTTAGGAGTGCCAATCATAATACAGGCATCACAGGCAGAAAAAAAAAAAACACAAAAAACACAGCAATGGCCAACAACTTACAAAAGGGAAATATTGGACCTAAAGAGCTTTATTACCTTTAAAGGCTCACTATCTTTAAACATAACTGACAATGTGCTTTGGTCGATCTTAAGCCTTTTAGACATGATGGACAGTGAAATACATCAATCTAAATAATTTTCTGACCTAAAATATGCCAGGAAAGCTTTGAAACAACTTATGGATTAGATCTAGCAGGAGGGCCAATGAAAGTTGTTCATGTCAATAAATATGCTTCTAATGCTAGTTCGTTTCTGGTCAGTGATGAACATGAGAGGCCTAGAATTGACTTGGGAAAAATGGGTCAACATCAAATTAATGGCAAGATGTGTAGAGGGTACAGGTTTGCATATTCCACCAGCAGCACAGCAAGCTCTACAAATGAGTATACACACACACATATATATATAGTAATATGTTTATATTAATCCTGTCCTCCTCAGTATTCACATCCACAAATTGTCAGAAAAAAAGTGGCAAGGGGAGAAAGGAGACTCCTGAACCATATATTTTTTAGTCATTCTCCTGAAAGTCTGTAAGAGCAGCATTTGGAAAACTTGGACTTAGGGGCTCTAGACTATGAAGCAGGATCTGGAAACAGTAGACTGTTGGCTATCCTGGCACACAACAGCAATCAAGAGGCTGATCAAATATACAGTCTGAGAAATTCAGGATTTTTTCCTCCTTTTGGTGGTTGCTGGGGATTGAACATCAGGGTCTTACACAGGCTAGGAAAGCACTCTACCACTGAGCTACATTCCTAGCCCTTGGAATTCTTTTAAGAAATGCTTATCATAACAAAATAAGCCAATCTCAAAGAACCAAAGGCCAAATGATTTCTCTGATACATGGATGCTAATTCATAATTAGGGGTGGGGGGAAGATTAGAGGTACTTTGAATTAGACAAAAGGGAGTGGAGGGAGGGGAAGGGGTATGGGGGTTGGAATAACAGTAGAATGAATTGGACATTATTACCATATGTGCATATATAATTACATGACCTTGTAACTACACCATGTACAACCAGAAGAATGAGAAGTTGTACTCCATTTATGTATGATGTGTCCAAATGCATTCTACTGTCATGTATAACTAATTAGAACAAAATTTTAAAAATTAAAAAAATGCTTATCATTGAAATGCAAAGCATTTAACAGAAGGAATTTAAAATTCAGTTATTTAGGTGAACCTTAGCACTGAAAGGTAACAAAATGTAAATAACAAGGAGTTCAAAATTTCGTATTAAAAATGAAAAACCTTGGACTGGGTTGTGGCTTAATGGCAGAGCGCTTGGCTAGTATGTGTGAGGCACTAGTTTCAATTCTCCGTACCACATATAAATAAATAAAATAAAGGTCCATCGATAACTAAAAAACTACGAAAGATCTATTTAAATTTTTTTTGTTATAATTGCACAGAAAGCCTTTGTTTATTTTCAAATATTTTAGTTGTTGGTGAACACAATAACCTTTATTTTATTTTTACATGGTGCTGAGGATTGAACCTAGTGTCTCAAGCGTGCTAGACGAGCGCTCTACCACTGAGCCACAACCCAGCCCTTATTTGTTTATTTTTATGTGGTGCTAAGCATTGAACCCAGTGCCTCATATTTGCTAAGCAAGCCCTCTGCACTGAGCTATAGACTCAACTCCTAAAAATGAAAAATCTTACCTGGGTAAAGTTTTGTTTGGGCAGTGCTGAGACTAAACTGAGGGTCACTTTAATAAGATAACATAAAATACAATACTTCAAAAAGTATTAGGAATGAAATTCAAACTCTTTGGTCTGATCCCTGGATCCTCTCCAGTCCCATCTGTTTCCCTACTATCCCATATTCACATTCCAGCTATATCAAGTGACCAGAATATATCACACTTTTTTAAAAAGTTAAGGGAACCAGCTTAAAGGAACTTCCAATAGCTAAACTATAAAGGATGGATAGATAGATAATAATTAAAGTCAAATACAATTAAAATGATACATAGGAGATAAAACCTAATGTAAAATGTACTGAAAAGTTCTAATGCCAAGAAGAGTAACTCTAATTAAAGTCACTTCATTTTTAAAATTGAGTGTATAAAGGAGTACTGATAAGCAAAAGTCATTAAAATATAATATCTGTTTATAAAATCTGATTGGATAGTTGTTTCTATCTCTGTAAGTAGAAAAGGATGAATACAGGGAATTGTGAATAAGCAAACCAGATTTTGCAAAAGTAGAAACCATATCAAGAATAAAAGGACTGATCAGCACGAGCATTATTACATAATAATAAGGTAGAAAAATTAAATAACAATTGGAGCTGGGAATGTAGCTGAGAGGTAGCGCACTTTCCCTGTATGCTTGAGGTTCTAGGTTTGATCCTCAGTATTACAAGAACAAAAAAAAATCACTGTCGGGGCTGGAGTTGTAGCTCAGTGGTAGAGTGCTTGCCTTGTACACGTGAGGCACTGTTGTTCGATTCCCAGCACCACATATAAATAAGCAAATAAAATAAAGGACCATCAACAACTAAAAATATATTTAAAAAAAATTACTGTCAAAAGTATCCAACAATTAATCTGTGCCAGTGATCACCTAAACACAAAAATCAATTAGCAATAAATTTAATTGTTACAGTCCAAAATTTATAGGGCTGGAGATATAGCTCAGTGATAGAGCACTTGACTAGTATGCACAAGGCCCTGGAATCAATCTCCAGTACAACAAAAACAAAACAAACAAAATTATAAGTTATCCAAATCCCCTAAAAAGGAGAACCAAAGATACAAACTAGATTATGCAACTTCTCAGAATGAACGTTATAAGTGGCTCTATTAATAACACTAAAATATTAATAAATCATACACAGATTCTAATAATTAGACTATGCCAATATAGAACAGCAGAATAATAGGTTACATAATACTGGCTAAGCAAAATCTAAAGAATATATCATTTTAGGGAAAACTCCAAGGAAAAAACACATCATTACAGGAAAAACTAAAACTCAAAAAAAGTGTGGTCAGGCATGGTGGCACGCTCCTGTAATCCCAGCGGCTCAGGAGACTGAGGCAGGAGGATCACAAGTTCAAAGCCAGCCTCAGCAATGGTGAGGCACTAAGCAACTCAGTGGTTTAGTGTCCCTGAGTTCTATCCCCAGTACCAAAAAAAAAAAAAAAAAAAGATTACTATAGCTCTATAAAGAGTAAAAACAAAAACAGCTCTATGAAGATTAAAAACAAAAATAAGAGGTACGGATATAGCTCAGTGATAGAATGCTTGCCTAGCATGAATGGGGCCCTGGGTTTAATCCCTAGCACCACAAACAAACAAACAAACAAACAAAGTACTACTGGAATACTAGAAGATAAGTGTGACTAATAAGTACCATGTTTACTGGCTAACGTGGGGCGATTAAAGTAGTTAAAAGAAACATTAAATTTGTAATAGCAATTTTAATCCTTAAAGGTATCTAATAAATCTATAATCAAAGTTTAAACATTTTGTTTAATGTGATTTTATTTATTTATTTTTTCTTAGAGAGAGAGAGAGAATTTTTTTTTTTTTAATGTTTATTTTTTAATTTTCGGCAGACACAACATCTTTGTTTTTGTATATGGTGCTGAGGATCGAACCTGGGCTGCACGCATGCCAGGCGAGCGTGCTACCGCTTGAGCCACATCCCCAGCCCCTTAATGTGATTTTAAATTGGATTTTTTGTTTCTTATGTACAGTTAGTCCTCTGTATCCAAAAGTTCCATATATAGTATTCAACAAACCACAGACGAAATATTTTTGGGAAAAAAATTATGTCTTTACTGAACATGTACAAACTTTTTCCCTTGTAATTACCCTCTTAAAAAGTACCATATAACAACTATTTACACAGCATTTACAGTGTCTCAGATATTACAGGTAATATAAAGATGGTTTAAAGTATATGGGAGATGTATATAGATTATATGCACATACTATACCATTTTATGTTAGGGAATGAGCATTCAGATTTTGGTATTGGTGAATGCACATGCTTGTATCCATGTGTCCTAGAACCAATCTCCCACAAATACTGAGGGATATTTGCATATGCATTCAACCATGTAACCCTTAAATAGAATGCAAATAGTTGTAAATGCTCCTCTGCACGTGCAAAAGGACATTGTAGAATCTAATTAACATTTACACGCATTTTCTTTCTTTTATTTATTTTTAAATTTGTTCTTTTTAGATATACATAACAGTATTTTTTTAAGAGAAGAGAGAGAATTTTTTAATATTAATTTTTCAGTTTTCAGTGGACACAACATCTTTATTTTATGTGGTTCTGAGAATCGAACCCAGCGCCCCGCACATGCCAGGCGAGTGCGTTACCGCTTGAGCCACATGCCCAGTCCATGACAGTGTATTTTTTAAAAATATTTTTAGTTGTAGATGGACACAGTACCTTTATTTATTTATATGTGGTGCTAAGGATTGAACCCAGTGCCTCACACATGCTAAGCAAGTGCTCTACCACTGAGCTACAACCCTAGCCCAGTAGAGTGTATTCTGACATATTATACATAATATATGGAGTATAACTTATTCTAATTAGGATACCATTCTTGTGGTTGTACATGATGTGGCATTTCACTGGTGGTGTATTCATATATGAACATAGGAAAGTTATTAAGTCGCAACTACATCTTGTTTAACTTTACATTATTTACTTCTAGCACATCATTTATGATGTATAGCAGTTTCCCAATAAATGTTTCTTAAATGAAAGCATGAATGATAATTATAAAACCCAGCAAACAAATCAAACTCCAATCTTACCTGTTTTTTTCTTTCCTTTTTGACCTGGAACGGGTTCTAAACTATCTTGGCCTTTTCTCATTAACATGGCAAGTGATGCATCATAAGCTCTGAACAGGTCCACGACCTCATGTAAGGCAACATCTGTTATCAGATCACAGCTCAGGACCAGCACATCTGTCTGTCAAATGAAGAAGGAAAAGTATATCACAAAGAACAATGGATCACACAAATCATCCTCAAACAAACTTTTAATGGCTTAGAAGCACAGAAACCAGACAATATTTTTGAACCTTTTTAAATAGCAAAACAAGTAAAATAAATGAGTTGTTCTGATAGAACTGTGTGGAGGAACATTTCTACTGTTCCCTTGCAAACCTTTCTGGGCAGTCCTGAGACACCTTTAGAATCCTGGACTCTAAGAAACACAGTCTGAAAAGTACCACAATGTCTGTTTCCATGACTTTGGGATAAATTATCTTTATAGAACAATCACTTTGCTATAGTACTAGGAAATACCAAGACGAATATAATGTAATGCCCCATTCTTTGGAAACTCAAATTCTAAGTTATAAAAAAGTACAATACAATATCAGGTATACAAAGCACCCATTTAATCTTATAACAATACCATACAAATAGTATTGTTAATATTAATAGTCTTTTTTTTTTAGATGAGGTCTTACTATGTTGCCCAGCTGGTCTCAAAATTTTGTGATCCTCCTGCCTTAGCCTCCCAAGTAGCTGGGATTATAGACATGTGCCACCATGCATGGGTAATCTCTATTTTTATATATAAATGTGAGGCCTACTACAATAGCACTTGGAACACAGTAGGCATTTAATAGTTGATCAACAAGAGGCTGGGGGTATATGTAGCTCAGTGATAGAGCCTGTGCTTACAGGCATGTGAGGAACGGGATTCAATTCCCAACACCAAAACAAACAAACACAAATAAAATTGATGAATGAATGAATAAGTCAATGAAGAAAAGATTTTCTCATAATGGTGGCAGGAGGGCCCAAGTTCAAAGTTAGCCTCAGCAATTTAGCGAGGCCCTAAGCAACTCAGTAAGACCCTGTCTCAAAATTAAAAAATAAATAAAAAACAGGCTGGGGAAGTGGCTCATTGATAAAAGCAATCCTGAGTTTAATCCCTAGTACACCCCTCAACAACAACAACAACAACTACAACACCTCAAAGAAAGATAGGTAAATATGAACAGAAGTGTTTTTCGTTCCTATGTTAACTTTCAATCAGAATTAATCAAATAATAATACTATAAGGTAAGGAGTTTCCAATCATTAGAAGTACTCAAGAAAAAACAAGATTCTTGTAATGATTAATTTATCTAATATTTATTGAGCAATTACTCTATGCCTACTAGATCTTATTATGGAGCTTGGAGGAAACTGGGACTAGGAAGTTTCAAATATGAGTGGCTAACCAAGGCTATTTAATTTATTTTAAACCAATTTATAACTATACATTCTGCCATTATATATGTTTATCATAAATGCAGAAAACAGAAGTTCCAAAACAATCAAGTAGAAGACAAATTCCTTAAATTGTAATTTAAATCAACTACACCAATGTTTCTCAATAGTAAACCTATAGTTTCCCAAAGTGTCTGATTCCTGGTTCCCACAGCCCTTCCTGAGTCCACCAAGGCAGCTCTTCTTTTCATCTTTTAGGTTTCTATAGAAACACTGGCTTTGAAAATTGTTTATGTGACTTTAAAAAAGTCGGAAAAACACTAAATTATTCCACTCAAAGGAATAAAGAGATTATTTATATGGAATTTTTTTGTGATTTTAATTTTCCTAAAATTTTAACTTAAAATCAAGATTCCCTGCTTTGGGTGGGAAAATGAAGACTTCAACACATATCCCTCTCAACCCCCAAGACTGTGCTAGGAATGGAATTCAGTTGCACCCCTGGACCTAAGCTCATAGTCTTTGTATTTAGAAAGTGAGACTCAACCATCAGAATGCCTTGCCTTACTGCCTATTTCTGAAAATAGAATCCCTATAAATATCATATTTTCAGGAAAAAAATTTCTTAAAGTCTACAATTCATCATTCAGAACCACCAAGCATAAACAAATCAGATAACACATATGCAAGGTAAAAAAGAAACAGTGTGCAGAATCCCACTTCCAATAACACTTAGAAAAGCAGGGCATATTGGCCATTATGAAACAGATACATAAAATTATCACTACAATGGTACAGAACGTGCCCCTTTTCATCAAAATGAAAAGACCAGTTTCCTAAGGAAAAATCTCCTATTTTCCTATAATGACCAATTATTACAAGTTGTTCCATAATTAATTGAATTAAGTGTACCTCAAAGTAAAGAAAATGGCTCTAATGCAATGTCTCTTAAGTGGTGACAATGCTGTCTTAGAGAATAAATGCTGTTGTTATTCAATATCTGCAGAAGTGTTTAAATCCGTCAGAACCATGAATGCCGAACAAGTTCTCATAATTGTGAACAGACTTGTAGGCTCATTTCTTTCTTTGCTTTTAAATGACTTTTTGCTCAACTGAATACAAAATCTCCAAGGATCACAAGGATCAGATCCCTCCCCTCAATGTCTGGTTGCCATCTGTTCTCAGAGTGAAAAGAAAGGCATTAGTCTGAAAGAGGAGGCCCAGGGATTGAGACACTGATGGTGCTCCATTAGCTCCTCTTCTGCCTTTGTCCCAGAGAATATGCTATACAAGAGTCACTGAGATTCCCATCCTATATGCAACCCCACCACTTCCAAAGGAAGGTCTTTGCTGTCTCATCAATGTACTTGTTTCCAAAGCTGGAAACGCTGGATCGAACAAACAAAATTCTAAAAGAAAAACAAAATCATCCTTATATCTTTATAATACCTTCTATCTGTACATTTTTATAGAAGTTATAATTGGAAAAAAAAGACTATTGCTTAGATCTTTATTCTAATAATACAAAGCCCATTCTAGAAATGCAAATGCCCTCTACTAACTGGAGCCCAGAGACACAAAATGAAAAAGTGATAAGATCCAGAAGTATTTTTGATCATGTGTGACCACAGCCATGAATAAACATGGACTGTCTGGACTATGAAGTAATTGTGTATCTGAAATGCAATCAATCTCAATGTTCTCTGAATGTGCCAACCCTCAGCTGCTTTGTGTTTAAAGGAAACAGTTCTTTTCTAACACCAACAGCCAGTCTCTTCTGCAGAAACGAACTAGAATCTCTGAAGATCTCCCTACTCAATATTCCAACAATCCTCATTATGCTTTATTCTAAAACTGTGAGAGAAGTCAGGGCATTGTTAAGGGCAAAAGACACAGCTCTGCATGATAACAAATATGCACTATTGACAGTGCAGAAACATACAAGGTCTTCAAGGGAAGGCAGCACTTTAGCTATTTAGGGAGAAATCAAGACACCCAGGAATTCAAAAAACAAACTGTTGCCAGTTAGTTTTGACTAAAGCAAACAAATTAAGCTCAGAAAATCCAATTACCAAGTCATGGCAAAGCCCAGAAATCTCTCATTACAAGAACATTTTCCATCAAGCCAAAACCACTGAGTAAAACTACAGGGGAAAAAATGCTAAATCAGAAAACCGGATGTGTGTGTGTGGTGGTAGTTGGGGGCAGTGAGGAGAGCTACTGGGAATAGCCTCTTTTCTTTTCCTGGCAGCTGTTCCATGACAGATTGTTATAAATAACACAATCTGGCAAACAATTTCCTACAGCAAGGAAAAAGAAAAACACACTCCACTGGGGAGTGGGGGGCGGGGGACACCCATCAGGGCATGGTAAACTACCATGCTTTTACCCACCCAGCACTTTCACAAACAATGGATATGGTCCAAATGACCACCTTCCACTCTGCCCCAGCCCATATGGAACAAATGAATTCAGCTACTTGGTGTGACTACAAATGGTCACAATTTACATTTTCCTATGTAGTCTAACCCAATCCAATCCTCAAAAGCAGTTTGTGTGCTTTAGTAAACTTCAACAGTTAATTTAGATTTGGTTAAAAATGATTAGAAAAGTTCCCAATCTGTAGTCCTCAAACTGCACAGCAAAGAAGGTGCCCCTTTGTTTGCACTGAGGTTGGGGTCACAGGTGCAGGGAGGAAGGACCAACTCAGTCTGTAAGTAAGAAATTTGACAATCTTTAGGCTCAAGCCGAATGCTCTCCTTGTGTTTCTTAGCTAAATCATAGAACCACTACCATCCAGGATTAAAGTTGGCTTTGAGGGTATGGACAGTGACGTGCTAGATTTATAGTTTTAAAATAGAAGCTCAATATTTATAGTTCTTTCATCTTCCAAAGGAAGTTTCCCACTTCAGGTTAAGTAAAAATTCTATTTCTTTGTAGTAGAATTCTACTCATCTTTCCAGTGTGAAGCTAAAAAAGAAGTAACTGAGAATATGTTAGTTAAAAACAGGTTCTCTAACACTAAAAACACTAGTCATTTCACTTCAGGATTTAGATATATACAATATAATTTGTATCCAAATTGCATGATTTCAAATGTCTTGAAATAGAGAAAAAACAAAAGCCTTTTTTGTTTTTGTTCTCTGAAATCAGACCTTTACTAAAATATATTAAATTTTATTTTATTTGTTTTTGAAAACAGGGTCTCAGTGTTGCTCTGCTGGTCTTGAATTCATATACTCTTGAGTAGCTGGGATTATGAGCACACCACCAAGCATGGCTAAACAGAATTTATATTTAAAATTTTGATATTTTTTCTTTGGTAAGTGACAAATGTCTCGTAGGATAAAAATACTGTTACCCTCTAAGTCTAGGGAGAAAAAAGAATAAAAAAACATTACAAGACCATAGAACATGCTCTTATAATTACATTACATATTTTCTGCTTAAATTTGAATTTTATCCTGGAGCATGACATAGAAATATTGTCCAGTTTACTCAGATACCATGAAGGTTAGAAGATTAGAGGAGGATGGTTGGGGGCTGTGATTATGAGGACTTTATCACAATGAGAAAAAGACAGCTATTTAGTTAAATAAAGTAAAATAAAATAAAATCAGAGTTTAATCATCCCAAAAAGGCAACTTCTAAAATTTGTTTCTTTTCTTATTAATTCCACATGGGATCTAGTGTAAGTAAAGCCTTCTTCAGGCCTCAGTTTCCTTGCCTACAAGAGGAGAGGGCTACGTCATCTCTGAAGTCTTTATGGTATAAAATTATATTATTACAAGAATCAATGTATTCTCAGTTCTTTATCTAGAGCTATGCTCTGGGTTAAAGAGGCAATAATGAAGGTGACCTTTAGGTTTTGAATTTCTCATCCAATTCCATGTATCATGAAAGATTCAATCATTTTAATTTTGATGCTTGGCAGTTTAATCAAGTTTGAAATTTTTTCTTTTTGCAATAGTAGGGATTGAACTCAATAGCATTTTATCACTGAGCTACACCCGCATCCCTTTTTATATTTTATTTCGGAGACAGGATCTTGCTGAGTTGCCCAGGCTGGCCTCAAACTTGTGATCCTCCTGCCATAGTCTCCCAAACAGTTGGGATTGTAGGTGTGTACCCCACAATGCCCATTTTAAGCTTGTATTCTTTTTTTTTTTTTTTTTTACTTTGTCAATGGGTTTTTAAATTTTATTTATATGTGGTGCTGAGAATTGAACCCAGTGACTCATACATACTAGGCAAGCACTCTACCACTGAGCTACAACCCCAGCCCTAAGCTTGTATTTTTTAAAAATTAATAATCCAGGCATGGCATATACAGTGATTCTGAGATACTCAGATAAGTCTGGTAAAAAAAACAAAAACAAAAACAAAACCATAACCAGTTAACTATCTTGGTTAAAAAGAAAGCTACTGGGCTGGGGCTGTAGCTCAGTGGCAGAGTACTTGCCTAGCACGTGCAAGGCCCTGGGTTGATCCTCAGCATCACTTAAAAATAAATAAAATAAAGATATTGTGTCCAACTACAACTAAAAAATAAATATTTTTTAAAAAGAGAGAAAGCTACTACTCAAGTTCATTCATTAAAGACTGTGCCTTTGAAAACTTTTCCAGCAACAGCCTGAGTTATCATACTTTTATTAGAGTTCTAATTCATAGATTTCAGTTTGGAACCAATGACTACACTGTATCTCCTCTATCAGCTCCTCTGTTCCCTAAGGCTTTGTTGTTTTTAGGTTGAGGGCAAAAACAACTAAACTTGCAGGACAGTACAGTGGTGCAGGCCTGTAATCCCAGCGATTGAGGAGGCTGAGGCAGGAGGATCATAAATTCAAGGACTGCCTCTGCAACCTTAGTGAGATCCTGTCTCAAAATAAAAGAATAAAAAAGAGCTGGGGATGTAGATCAGTGGTAAAGTATCTATGGGTTCAATCCTAACCCCCACACCCTCCAAAAATGAACTTTAAACCAGACAGCAATTTACTATTTATAGAGCTCATACACATATTGTTGTTTAATTCTCATAACCTATATCAGTTTTACATATACACATACACAAAAAACAACGGCTCAAAAACACTATGTGATCTGCCCCTCTGCCATCACCTTGCCTCCAAAACCAAACCAAACCAAACCAAACAAAAAAACTAAAAATAAAAAAGCACAGCTTGCAAGGCATGGTGGCTTACACTTATAAATCCCAGCCAGTAGGGAGGCTAAGGCAGGGGAATTGTAAATTGAGGGTCAATCTAAGCGACTTAGCCAGACTTTCAGCAATTTAGTGAGACCCTGTCTCAAAATAAAAAATGAAAAGGGCTGAGGAAATAACTCAGCAGTAAAGTGCTCCTGGGTTCAATCTCCAATACCAAAAACAAACAAAAAGAGCACAGCTAATAACAGTAGTGCTAAATGAATCTAGGCTCTCTTTAAAAGCACTCATCATGAAATCTGGTCAAGCATCTTTTGTTTAAAAACCAAATTATATCTGATGAAAAACTAGAAGACATGCTGTATTTCAGAGTAACTGTTAAGTACTATGTGAATGAAATACTTTTATTGAAATTAATAAATCTCTTGTAATGATGGCATCCAGATCATAAAATGTAACAACATCACTGTGACTTGCACTTTTCAAATCACTCTTTGGAACAACACATTTTGAAAAAGACTGATAAGAGAGACAGAAGAGGTTACAAGGCAGGGCTGGGGATAGAGCTCAGTTGGCAGAGTGCTTGACTCACATGCACAAAGCACTGGGTTTGATCCCTAGCATCAAAAAAAACAAACAAAACAAACAAACAAACAAAAAAAAAAAACAGGTTACAAAGATGCTGAAGAGTCTGTGAATCATAGGAACCAGGGCTACTTAGCAGAAAAGAAGAACCTGGAGACCCAGTAACTGAAAGACTGCCACAGGGATAGAAAAATAATGAATTTTTTGATTGCTCAAGGATAGTATATGATCAAAAAGTAGAATTTAAGAGGCAGACTAATCAATTCAGCATTAGAAAAAACTTTCTAATACTTTGAACCTCATAAGAAATCCTGTCAGCCTAATGGAGGTTTTCAAATATAACCTAGTATAATCTCCATGGGAAATATTCGAGATTTTTTTTTCTTCTGTCTTTCAGAGCTGGGAATAGTACTTGGGACCTTGCATATACTAGGCAAGTGTTATACCACTTAGCTATATCCCTAACCCCTCATGGGAAATATTTGAGAATAGATTCTTGTGCAAGGTATAATTCTATCTGATGTCTTTTTTTAGATATTTTCTAACTCTATGAACCTGAGAGTCTACCGCTCTTGATTTTAACATACCGCTCTTGATTTTAAAATAACTGTTTAGGACATTTACTCTGTCCTTCATGCTCTTCCCTAACCAAATGGCCTAAAGGTAAAGCAGATATCCTCTTTGCTTCTCATTATCATTTCAGATCTTCTCTCTTTTCTACTACCTCAGCTCATTTGAAATGCATAACAACAGGTGATAATACCTATTCCTTCTAGTTGCAATCAGCTTCTGAGCTTCCTGTCACACCCTCTCCTTCATTAGAGGTTTTCTTTTTAAATTCATTTATTTATTCTAATTTGTTATACCTGACAGCAGAATGCATTTCAATTCATAGTACACATATAGAGCACAATTTTTCACGTCTCTGATTATATACAAAGTAGAGTCACACCACTCGGGACTTCATACATGTACTTAGGGTAATGATGTCCAGCTCATTCCACTATCTTTCCTACCCCATGTCCCCTCCTCTTCCCTCTCTCCCCTTTGCCCTATCTAAATAAGTTCCTCCATCCCTCCCATGCTCCACCCCCACCCCCATTATGGATCAGCATCCACATATCAGAGAAAACATTCAGTCTTTGGGGTTTTGGGATTGGTTTACTTCGCTTAGCATGATATTCTCCAACTCCATCCATTTACCTGCAAATATTCTCTTTTAATGCTGAATAATATTCCATTGTGTATATATACCACAGTTTCTTTATCCATTCATCTACTGAAGGGCATCTAGGTTGGTTCCACAGTTTAGCTATTGTGAACTGTGCTACTATAAACACTGATGTGGCTGCATCACTATAGTATGCTGTTTTTCAGTCCTTTGGGTATACACCAAGGAGTGGGATAGCTGGATCAAAGGGTGGTTCCACTGCAAGTTTTCCAAAGAATCCCCATTCTGCTTTCCAGATTGTTGCACCAATTTGCAATCCCACAAGCAATGTATGAGTGTGCCTCCCCTGCCAATCCTCGCCAACACATTTTGTCATTTATATTCTTTTTTAAAAAAATATTTTTTTAGTTATAGGTGGACACAATATCTTTATTTTATTTTTACGTGGGGCTGAGGATCAAACCTAGTGCCTCATGCATGCGAGAGCCTCTCCCTCTGAGCCACAATCACAGCCCCTCATTTATATTCTTATTTTTTATAACTTTATTTATTTTTATGTGGTGCTGAGGATCGAACCCAGGGCCTTGCACGTTCGAGGCAAGTGTTATACCTCTGAGCCATAACCCCAGCCCCTCATTTATATTCTTAATAGCTGCCATTCTGACTGGAGTGAGATGAAATCTTAGAGTAGTTTTGATTTGTATTTTTCTAATTGCTAGAGATGTTGAACATTTTTTCATATATTTGCTCACTGATTGTATATCATCTTCTGAGAAGTGTCTGTTCATTTTCTTGGCCCATTTATTGACAGTTTATTTGTGGGTTTTTTTGGTGTTAAGTTTTTTGAGTTCCTTATATATCCTAGAGATTAGTGCTCTACCTGATGTGTGTGTGGTAAAAATTTGCTCCTATTCTGTAGGTTCTCTTCACCTCACTGATTATTTCTTTTGCTGAGAAGAACCTTTTCAGTTTTAATCCATCATATTTATTGATTCTTGATTTTATTTCTTCCACTATAGGAGTCTTGTTAAGGAAGTCAGGGCCTAATCTGACATGATTAAGATTTGTGCCTACTTTATCTTCTATGAGGCACAGGGTCTCTAATTCCTAGGTCCTTGATCCACTTTACGTTGTGTTTTATGTATGGTGAGAGATAGGAGCTTAATTTCATTTTTCTGCATATGGATTTCCACTTCTCCCAGTAGAGGTTTAATAGTGTCAAATAAAGACAATATGAATAGACATAACTATTTACTTCCAAAATATTGCTGATATAATAGTAAAAGGATTTTTTAAATGGGCATAAGCCAACAAAAACAAGAAGAATCTTTGGGCATGATGTAATCTCAAGTAGTTCAAGAAGCTGAGGTAAGAGAATCACAAGTTCAACGTCAGCCTGAGCAACTCAGCAAGACCCTGGGAATGTAGCTCAGTGGTAGGTAGAGTGCTCCTAGATTCAAATCCCAGTATCATGGGGGGAAAAAAACATTAATAATCACAAAAACTTATCCCAATAAAACTAGTTGCCAAAAACAATGGAACAATGCCTTCAAAATTCTTAGGGAGGGCTGGGGCTGTAGCTCAGTGCAGAGCTCTTGCCAAGTATGCGTGAGGCACTGGGTTTGATCCTCAGTACCACATAAAAATAAACAAATAAAATAAAGGCATTTGTCCATCTACTACTAAAAAAAAAAATTTAATTCTTAGGGACCTATTTTCTGAGAATTCTATCCCTAGTCAAACTAGCAATCCAGTATGAAGATAGAATAAGGAGATTTTTCAGGTAAACAAGTTCTCAAAAAATTTAGCTCCTATATACATTTTTCAGGGAGCTCTAATAAATTTTCCATAAATATAAGGGAGTAAACCAGGAAAAAAGGAGACTATATATTCTAGGGAAAATAGCATCAAGTTCACGAAAAATGAAAATTGAAACTTAACGATGATGATGAAAGGATAACAGCTCTGCACTTGGCATGAAAGGCAACCAGTACAGACTAAAGTAAGTGGGAGGCTCTGGAAACTTCCTTAGGAAGATGAAATTGATAAAATAGCTGATAAGTCTAAATATCTTAAGTGGTGATTAGTCAACTAGTGAAAAGGTTGGGGTTAAATTAATAAATTCATAGAAGATAAAGGAAACAAAAAGACAAGACAATTATTACCTTAATGGGAAAAAAAAGTGTGTGTGTAGGGGGACTTTAGTTGACCCATGACTCAAACAGTTTCCACGTATCAAATAAAACTGAATACTAATCTTTCAAAATTATAACTATGTTAGGAGAAGTAAAATTCTCATCATTCCTAGTAGGGAATCAATAGGTAGTATCTAAAAACAGAAAATTCAAGAAGTAAGAATTTAAGCATGTTATTTACAGACACAGATATCAGAATCAAAATAATTAGCTAAATGAAAATAACGTGACTACCTTCACAGATAAAATTATGAGGGGGGCTCCTGCAATTCTGATTCTAATGGGATCCTTAGTCTCTTCACTACATTAATTTTTCACATCCTTATTTCCCTTTGGGCTTCAACTACATAGCTTGTGGAGGTCCACCACTATAATCACTCCCTCTTACATATCACTGCCCTCTCTGCTATCTTATCCCACTTACACACCAGGCAAAGCTTCACTGTTGGTTAAATCCCAACTCTCCCTACTTAACAACTGAACCCCAGAAGTTGAACATGGTTGGAAAAATTCATAATAGTATTGGCTAAGTCTCTTTTTAAATTGATAACCCAAATTTCAAGGGGATCCTTAGCATTATCCAGCAACATTCACTCTGACGTTCTCTGAGATTTCATATATTCTCATCCTTCCTTAAAAGTTCAACATATTAGGGCTGGGGTTGTAGCTCAGTGGTAGGGCACTTGCCTCACACGTTATGAGGCACTGGGTTTGATCCTGAGCACTACATAAAAATAAATAAAGATATTGTGTCCAAAAAAAAAAAAAAAAGAGAGAAAGAATTTAGTTAAAAAAAATAACTTCCCACATTGCAGTAAACAATAATCACATTCCTCCAGTTATTAAAAAAAAAAATCTAGAAGCCATTGTTTGATTTCTTTTTTTCTTTGTTTTATATATCAAATCTATAAGAAGTCCTGTTAGGTCTATCTTCAAATATGTTTTAAATTCTAACTACTTCTAATACTATTGTTCCAGAGTTAGCTAAATTTCACCTAAATTACTAAAATCATCTAATTAATCTGATTTAGTCCTGTTCTACTGTAGCTTTATTTTCTATACAGCAGATAGAGTGATCTTTTTAAAGCATAAATCAGATGATGTCACTCACATCCACCAAAGATCTCCCAACACAGAATAAAAGCTAAACTCTAAATCCTTCCATGGTCTAAAAGATCCTCCTTTATGATCTGGTTCTCACCTAGTCCAGGCCTTGTATATTACCATTCTACTATTAAGTACTGTGCTCTAGTCACATTGGTCTTCTTGATGCTTCTCACACATATCATTCTCATTTCCACCTGAGGATCTTTGCCTTTGCTGTTCTCTCCACAGAAAAAGATCTTACAGCTCACTACCCTGCATCCTTAGTTTCTTCTCAAATGCTATTTCCTATCTAAAAGACCTCACTGTTCTCAACCATTCTTTGTCTTCTTACCCTGCTTTATTTTTCTTCTTAGCACTTATTGCCACCTGAAATTGTTTCCTTGTTCACTGTCTCTCTATATCCTTACAGAGGTAGCTCTAAGAGTGCAGGCATCTTGCTTTTATCTGGTCAAGCAGAATATTTATAGCATCTAGAATGGAGTCAAGCATATATTAGGTATTCAATATATATTTATTGAATAAATTTTAAATGTTAATATTTTATAGGTGAATTAAATATAAGATCAGAAGGAATTTAAAATCTCATCTAGTGAATGACACAACTAGTGAATGACAGAATAAAGGTCTACTTGTCTTTGTGAAAGTCTGTGTTCTTTTCACCATGCCAGCCTACCTCCTTCTAGAAGAACACACTGGGGTAGAGGATCAGCCATATCAGTAAACTTGGTGATTTCTGAGAACTTACAAATGCAAATAAAGTGAACACTAAGTAGCCTATGCCATAATCAATTTCTCTGATTTACAATCACTGAAACTCATCCTCAGGCTCACTTAAACATCTCTTCTATATTAAATGAATAAAGAGCTTATTCCAAATGTTTACAAAAAAACTTGCCTCCACCTGTGATTCAGTCATTTAACAAATACATAGAGAATTCTCTCTGTGCCAGGCCCAGATATAGTTCTGTCCCACAGTCTAGTACAGGAAGATGATGATATAACAATTGCAAAATCTGCCCAAGTACAGAAAAATCATACCCAATTCAGTCTTAGAAAACCAGGAAGGCTTGTTGGGGAAGATGAATCTTAAGCTGCTTATTTCAAATAAACTCTCTTGGTCGAGGTGACGGGAAGGGAAGGGAAGGGAAGGGAAGGGAAGGGAAGGGAAGGGAAGGGAAGGGAGTCAAAGGAACAGCTCTAATGTGGATAGGGCTCAATGTTGAAGGAGTCAGGCAGCTCTGACTTCTTGTTCACATGGCCCTAGACATAAAATAGAAAGTCTTACTTCAAGACCAAAATTCAGTCCACTTAGAGAAAGATACCAAGAAGCTACAGCTGCACTTTTAAAGAGAAGGACATTGCATGAGTCCAACTGGAAGAATTATTTGCTAGGGCTGGGCTGCAGATGTAGCTCAATGGTAGAAGCCCTTAAATAGCATGCACAAGGACCTGGGTTCAATCCCAAGAGCAAAAAACGAAACAAACAAACTAACTCTACATATAATAGAACCACTGAACTGTATACTGAAAAAGACTTGTACATATACGTGCAATTATCTAATCTACACATAAAATTCTACAAGATTCTAAGATGGGGCTCGGGTTGTAGCTCAGCGGCAGAGCACTTGCCCTGCACATGTGAGGCACTGGGTTTGATCCTTAGCACCATGTAAAAATAAATAAACAAAATAAAGATATTGTGTCTGGGGCTGGGGCTGTAGTTCAGTTGGTAGAGTATTTGCCTAACATATCTGAGGAACTGGGTTTGATTCTCAGCACCACATAAAATAAATAAAATAAAGTTATAAAAAAAAAGATATTGTGTCCATGTATAGCTTAAAAATATTTTTAAAAAGATTCCAAGATGTACAAATGCACTTCAAAACTAAGAGATGAGATCTAGCTCTGGATCAGCAACTAATCAGGTGTGGGATTTAGGGCAGGTTATTTAAGCTTTCTGATTATCAAATTTCTCAACAACAAAGCACAATAATACCATTTACCTTTCAAGGTAGATTAGAAATCCAGGTATACATAGTAAATATGAAAGATCTCCCTCATGATCTTCAGAGCAAATGTTTTAGGTAACCCCAAGGAAAATAAAAATTATATCGTCTTGATCACAATCAGTTAATAAATAAACTCCCTAGTTTAGGCAGTCTCTAAGAATAGAAATTAAGGTTCTAAAGTAATAATTTCTCATGCACTAATTTATAAAGTTTTAGCAAATTTGAGTATCATCAGAAGTGCTCAAGAGTATAGAGAGATCTTATGTGAACAATCAGCTATTATTGCAATGCAAAGTCTGTTGTTTCTCAAAACCCCCATTATCATTCTGCCATTCCCTCCCTCCCAAATAGTTTAACTTCTAAAAACAATAAAGCTGATGAATTTTGTTCTAGAGAGCCTGCATTCTTTGAGAATACTTGTCTTTAATTTTCACTTTCTTTATTTGTATCTTTTTAGTTATAGGTGGAAACAATGCCTTTATTTTTATGTGGTGCTGAGGATTGAACCTAGTGCCTCACCTGTGCTAGGCAAGCACTCTACTACTAAGCCACAACCTCACTTTTCACTTTCTAACAAAGCTCTTCCTCTTTAAGAAATAATAATAATAATCCCCTGATATTTCAGCTTTGTAGAATTCTTCAACTATTAAAGTACAAGTTCTTTCAAAAATTTCATGCTTTCTGAAGAGTTATTCTATCCTATCCCCACTAGGAACGTTTATCCCTCCTCACATCTCCAGCACTACAAATTCCTATTTTGCAAGACTCAATTTGAAAGTCACGTTTATAAAGGGCTCCTTCTTCAATAAGCAGATCCAAGCAGTGTTTCCTGATGCTCCTCTAGAGGGCACTTGGTATCCTCCTAACTACCATGTCTCTTACCAACTCTACTATTGCACTCTCAAGTAAAAGTTAAATGTGCCATTTGGCTGTATCTAGCAGACATTATTCTTTCAGTCAATGGTTATTCAATGCATTTACTGAGACTTTGGCATCTATACATTGTCTTTCAACCTGAACGTGAAGCAAACTACTTGAGCTTTCTGAGGCCTACTTTTTCCCACTTGTAAAACAGGGATACAGATTGTATCTACCTCAGTGTTGTTGGTAGTTAAATAAAACCATGCACTTAAAGAAGTCAGCCTGAAGGGTCTGATGTTGGAAAATTGGTGGATTAAGATAATGCAAAAATTTTGTTACAAATACTTAAGAATTTTGGATAAAACATAGCAAAAAATTATTCCAAATATAGTCTGAATTTACAAGAAAGAAAGGGAAAGCACTGCATCCAAAATTATAGAAAGAAAAAACAGATCTGAAAGTAGTTGCCTCTGAGGAACAGAAAGCAAGAGTTAGGATGGATAGTGCAGAACACCTTTGTTCCTGACTATAAGTCTTGTAGAACTTTTGATTCTTTAAGATATGTGTGTATGTATGTGTTTGTGTGTGTGTATACATTATATATATATATATATATATATATATAAACACACACACTATACATATACATACTAATAAAAAAGACAATCTGGGAATAAATCTAACAAAAGATATACATATAGCTATCATTATTATTATTATTTGTCGTGCTGGAGACTGAACCCATGGCCTTGTACCTTGTAAGCATGCATTCTACTACCACTGAACTACATTACCAGCCCTAATTCACTCCTTCCTTCCTTCCTTCCTTCCTTCCTCCCTCCCTCCCTCCTTCCTTCCTCCTTCCTTCCTTCCTTCCTTCCTTCCTTCCTTCCTTCCTGGAACTGGGAATCAACCCCAAGCTTTATGCATTTTAGACAAGTGCTCTACCACTGAGCTACACCTCAGCCCAAGATTTTTAAGAAGTAAATTCTAAAACATTACTGAAAGATATTAAAGAAGACTGAAATAAATGGAGATATACACTATATATATGGTGTATATCAGTATTAAAGGTGCCAGTCTGCCCTCGATTTATGCATAGATTTAATGCAACTCTGGTGAAAATTCCAAAAGTTCTGTGTAGAACTTTCTTTTTTTTTTTTAATATTTATTTTTTTAGTTTTTCAGCGGACACAACTTCTTTGTTTGTATGTGGTGCTGAGGATCGAACCCGGGGCCGCACGCATGCCAGGTGAGCGCACTACCGCTTGAGCCGCTTCTGCAGCCCAAGAACTTTCAAGTACTATAAAATATATAAATGTAATCCTTAGTATTTTTAAGTATTTTTTAAGTATTTTTAGTATTTTCAAGTTGTTTGTTCTATAAATGAACAAAGTATAGATAAGATACCTCCTTAAGAAGCACAATGAGATAAGTGAAGGACTCTACCAATATTAAGAATTATTATAAAAATGAGAGTAAATGACTATGGTGTCAGTGTAGAGAAAGACAAATAGCTCAGTGGAACAAAATAGAGTCCCCAAACATACAAATATATACTAGATGTATCCAGGACATCACAGATCAATGGAGGGAATGAATGAACTATTCAGTATAGAGTACAAGACTAACAGACTATTAATAAATAAAACACAAAATAAAATTGTATGTCTATTTTATGATACACACAAAAAATCAATTCTAATTTCCAAGGAAGACCTCACCTTTACCTTTGAAAAATTTAGGAAAACCAGTTTCAGACAAAAATTAGAAAAAGATTATATTCAAATCCCATACAAAGTTATTATTAAAAAAATAATGATGAAGTTTGGAATAATATTCCTAGAGACAATGAAAATACATGAGAAAGACAAGCCCAAAAAACAGATAAAATCTAGAGACTAATATTTCAAAATAACCTAAAGTAAAAAAACAAAATAAAGCATAAAACCATAACATAAATATGAATTAGAAAAGTTAGAAGTAAGGGGCTGTGGTTGTGGCTCAGTGGTGGAGCGCTCGCCTCACATGTGTGGGGCCCTGGGTTTGAACCTCAGCACCACATCAAAAAAATATATAAGTAAAAAATAAAAAATTGTGTACATCTCAATTTAAACAGACCAATAACAAAGGAAGAAATAGACAAAGCCATCAAAAGACTACCAACCAAGAAAAGCCCTGGACCAGATGGGTATACAGCGGAGTTTTACAAAACCTTCAAAGAAGAATTAATACCAATACTTTTCAAGCTATTTCAAGAAATAGAAAAAGGAGCTCTTCCAGATTCATTCTATGAGGCCAACATCACCCTGATCCCGAAACCAGACAAAGACACTTCAAAGAAAGAAAACTACAGACCAATATCTCTAATGAACATAGATGCAAAAATTCTCAATAAAATCCTGGCGAATCGAATACAAAAGCATATCAAAAAAATTGTGCACCATGATCAAGTAGGATTCATCCCTGGGATGCAAGGCTCATTCAATATACAGAAATCATTAAATGTTATTCACCACATCGATAGACTTAAAGATAAGAACCATATGATCGTCTCAATAGATGCAGAAAAAGCATCGACAAAGTACAACATCCCTTTATGTTCAAAACACTAGAAAAACTAGGGATAACAGGAACTTACCTCAACATTGTAAAAGCTATATATGCTAAGCCTCAGGCTAGCATCATTCTAAATGGAGAAAAACTGAAGGCATTCCCTCTAAAATCTGGAACAAGACAGGGATGCCCTCTCTCATCACTTCTATTCAATTTAGTCCAAGACCCAAAAGGGTCTACAAAGAAACTACTAAAACTAATAAATGAGGCCGCTCCCTGGTGGGGGCTGTTCATGGCGGTTCCGGGGTCTCTAGCATTTTTCCCGGTGGACGTCCTAAATCCGTCTGAAGCGGGGGCAGCGGAGCTTGAGGTTCTTGCTGGTGTGAAATGACCGAGTACAAACTGGTGGTGGTTGGAGCAGGTGGTGTTGGGAAAAGCGCACTGACAATTCAGCTAATCCAGAACCATTTTGTGGATGAATATGATCCCACCATAGAGGATTCTTACCGAAAACAGGTGGTAATAGATGGTGAAACCTGTCTATTGGACATACTGGATACAGCTGGACAAGAGGAGTACAGTGCCATGAGAGACCAATACATGAGGACAGGCGAAGGCTTCCTCTGTGTATTTGCCATCAATAATAGCAAATCATTTGCAGATATTAACCTCTACAGGGAGCAGATTAAGCGCGTAAAAGACTCAGACGATGTACCTATGGTGCTGGTAGGAAACAAGTGTGATTTGCCAACAAGAACAGTTGACACAAAACAAGCCCATGAATTGGCCAAGAGTTATGGAATTCCGTTCATTGAAACCTCAGCCAAGACCAGACAGGGTGTTGAAGATGCTTTTTACACACTGGTAAGAGAAATACGCCAGTACCGAATGAAAAAACTCAACAGCAGTGATGATGGAACTCAAGGTTGTATGGGGTTGCCATGTGTGGTGATGTAACAAGTTATTTACAAAGTTCCGTCATCAAAAAAAGAGCCACTTTCAAGCTGCACTGATACCCTGGTCCTGACTTCCCTGGAGGAGAAGTATCCCTGTTGCTCTCTTCATCTCAGAGAAGCTCCTGCTACTTCCCCAACTCTCAGTAGATGAACACAGCAGTCTCTGCTTGAGAATTTCTCAGAATAACTACCTCCTCACTTGGTTGTCTGACCAGAGAAATGCATCTCTTTTTATTTCCTAATAGTTTTCCACCCTGGGTTCTCCCATGTAGAAACAAACACACCTCCACCACCCACGTTTTTCATCGAAAGCCAATTCATGCTCTGAAACAGAGAACCAAACTAGACATGAAATTCTGTTGAAAACAGTTCCTTGAGTGCTAAAGTAGCAACTGCTGGTGATTTTTTTTTTTTCTTATTTCTTTTTACTGTTGAACTTGGACCTATTTTAGCTTTTGGAGAAATGTCATGAATTAATGTTTTGCCAAGAATATAATTAATGTTGCAGATTGGTTTATTTGTAACATTATCAATTGTAGTCTATAAACTGGCATCTGCACTGTATTCATAAATACTAAAGCGAATGCTAACTTTTGAGTCGATCCTAGTCTTCTCAACTTTCATGAAATTAAATCCACCTTTCACAACAACAACAACAAAAAAAAATAAAAAATAAAACTAATAAATGAATTCAGCAAAGTGGCAGGATATAAAATCAACACGCATAAATCAAAGGCATTCCTGTATATCAGCAACAAAACTTCTGAAATGGAAATGAGGAAAACCACCCCATTCACAATATCCTCAAAAAAAAAACAAAAAAACAAAAAAAACTTGGGAATCAACCTAACAAAAGAGGTGAAAGATTTATACAATGAAAACTACAGAATCCTAAAGAAAGAGATAGAAGAAGATCTTAGAAGATGGAAAAATGTACCCTGTTCATGGATAGGCAGAACCAACATCATCAAAATGGCGATATTACCCAAAGTTCTCTACAGGTTCAACGCAATGCCAATCAAAATCCCAACGGCATTTCTTGTAGAAATAGATAAAGCTATCATGAAATTCATATGGAAAAACAAAAGACCCAGAATAGCAAAAGCAATTCTAAGCAGGAAGTGTGAATCTGGAGGTATATCGATACCAGATTTCAAACTGTACTACAGAGCAATAGTAACAAAAACAGCATGGTACTGGTACCAAAACAGGCAGGTGGACCAATGGTACAGAATAGAGGACACAGAGACCAATCCACAAAATTACAACTTTTTTTATATTTGATAAAGGGCTAAAAACATGCAATGGAGGAAGGATAGCATCTTCAACAAATGGTGCTGGGAAAACTGGAAATCCATATGTAACAAAATGAAGCTGAACCCCTTTCTCTCGCCATGCACAAAAGTTAACTCAAAATGGATCAAAGAGCTTGGTATCAAATCAGAGACTCTGCGCCTGATAGAAGAAAAAGTTGGCTCCGATCTACATATTGTGGGTCGGGCTCCAAATTCCTTAATAAGACTCCCATAGCCCAAGAGTTAAATACAAGAATAAACAAATGGGACTTACTTAAACTAAAAAGTTTTTCTCAGCAAGAGAAACAATAAGAGAGGTAAATAGGGAACCTACATCCTGGGAACAAATTTTTACTCCTCACACTTCAGATAGAGCCCTAATATCCAGAATATACAAAGAACTCAAGAAATTAAAAAATAAGATAGCAAATAACCCAATCAACAAATGGGCCAAGGACCTGAACAGACACTTCTCAGAGGAGGACATACAATCAATCAACAAGTACATGAAAAAATGCTCACCATCTCTAGCAGTCAGAGAAATGCAAATCAAAACCACCCTAAGATACCATCTCACTCCAGTAAGATTGGCAGCCATTATGAAGTCAAACAACAATAAGTGCTGGCGAGGATGTGGGGAAAAGGGGACACTTGTACATTGCTGGTGGGACTGCAAATTGGTGGGGCCAATATGGAAAGCAGTATGGAGATTCCTGGGAAAGCTGGGAATGGAACCACCATTTGACCCAGCTATCGCCCTTCTCGGACTATTCCCTGAGGACCTTAAAAGAGCATACTATAGGGATACTGCCACATCAATGATCATAGCAGCACAATTCACAATAGCTAGACTCTGGAATCAACCTAGATGCCCTTCAATAGATGAATGGATAAAAAAAAATGTGGCATTTATACACAATGGAGTATTACACAATACTAAAAAATGACAAAATCATGGAATTTGCAGGGAAATGGATGGCATTAGAGCAGATTATGCTAAGTGAAGCTAGCCAATCCTTAAAAAACAAATGCCAAGGGCTGGGGATGTGGCTTAAGTGGTAGTGTGCTCGCCTGGCATGCGTGCGGCCCAGGTTCGATCCTCAGCACCACATACAAAAAAAAAAAAACACAAAGATGTTGTGTCCGCCAATAACTACAATATAAATATTAAAATTCTCTCCCCCCCCCCGACTCTCTCTTTAAAAACAAAAACAAATGCCAAATGTCTTCTTTGATATAAGGAGAGCAACTAAGAACAGAGCAGGGAGGAAGAGCATGAAGAAAAGACTAACATTAAACAGAGACGAGTGGTGGGAGGGAAAGGGAGAGAGAAGGGAAACTATGGAAATGGAAGGAGACCCTCATTGTTACACAAAATTACATATAAGAGTTTGTGAGGGGAAAGGGGAAAAAGAAAAAAAAAAAAAACAAGGGAGAGAATTGAATAACAGCAGATGGGATAGAGAGGGAAGATGGGAGGGAAGGGGAGGGGGGATAGTAGGGGATAGGAAAGGTAGCAGAATACAACAGTCACTAATATGGCATTATGTAAAAATGTGGATGTATAACCGATGTGATTCTGCAACTTGTATTTGGGGTAAAAATGGGAGTTCATAACTCACTTAAATCAAATGTATGAAAGATGATATGTCATGAGCTTTGTAATGTTTTGAACAACCATTAAAAAAAATTGTGTACATCTATAGTTAAATTTTTTTAAAAAAAGAAAAGTTAGAAGTGAGGTGAATTAGAAATAAAAGAAAAAAATCACTTCAGAAATAAGTAAAACTAGGAAGAATACAAGGGCAAATAAAACAATCCACAATGCCTTCAGGGAAATGGAATGTAAAAAGGAATACAATCCTAAAATTAAAAAAAAGAAACAAAGAAACATAAAAAGGGTTTGAGGCAAAGTAACAGAAGAGAGATGCAACCTCAGATGGTCAAATGACTTGGGAGACAAGAAACAGGGACTGTTGGCAATGATCACTAACAGTTGCTCACATCACAAAATGAAAGACAACCACCTCAATTATGTGCCTCCAGATGGAAAACCATACCACCACCTATGAAGCAGTCTTGCCAAAAAAACTCAAAACCTAAATTTACATAGCCTCCGGGTCCAACTACCAATTTACACAAAATATACAGAGATAAACACTTATTAAATAATATCACAGTTTTGCAATCAACTGAATGCAGACTGGAAAACTATACAAGACAAAAAGACCCAGTATGGGGGGGGGGCGCTGGGGTTGTGGCTCAGTCAGCGGTAGAGCTCTTTTCTAGCATGTGTGAGGCCCTGGGTTCGATCCTCAGCATCACATAAAAATAAATAAATAAAAGTGAAGATATATATAAAAAAATTTTTAAAAAGACCCAGTTTCTTTAACAAATACATTATAAAGGAAAAAAGAGTAAGAAGAAAGGAAAATCCATGAGTTAAGAGGCTTAAGAGACATTTCAACCAATTATAATGGGTAGTCCTTTTCACTTCTTGAGTTAACATTAAACAACATGTTTATATTTATAAAGCAACTGGAAACTCAAACACTGATTGGGTATTTCATGATACCAAAGAATTATTATTTATTTGTTTTTTAATCTTTTGGATGTGATAATTTTTTTAAAGCCCTCATGTTAGCAATATATTCTGAAAAATATACAGATAAGATAAAATAATATGGGGCTGGGATTGTGGCTCAGCAGTAGAGTACTCGCCTAGCATGTGTGAGGCCCTGGGTTCGATCCTTAGCACCACATAAAAATAAATAAAATAAAGATTTTGTGTCCAACTACAACTAAAAAATATATATATATTAAAAAAAGATAAAATAATATGATTTCTGGGATTTGCTTCAAAAAACATGGGAGGGGGGCTGGGTTATAGCTTGCAGGTACAGTGCTTACCTAGTATGCATGAGGTCCTGAGTTTAATCCCTGACACCACAAAAAAAAAAAAAAAAAAAAAAAAAAGGAAAGCAAATTGGGTGGGATAAGATTTGCTATTGGTTATTAACTTATAAGGCTGGATGATAAATACATGGGCAATGTTCTGTTTACATTTAAAATTTCCCATAATAAAAAGTTAAAGCAGGAGGGCTGGGGATGTGGTTCAAGTGATAACGCCCTCGCCTAGCATGCGTGAACCACTGGGTTTGATTCTCAGCACCACATAAGAACAAAATAAAGATACTGTGTCGACCTAAAACTAAAAAAAAAAATGTTAAAAAAAAATTAAAGCAGGAACTATGTCTGGTTTACAACTGGTTTATTATTATGATTTGACTGTAAATACATATATCCTAAATTAATGAGTTCATATATGAAACACTATAATGAAGAAAATATGAAATCCAAGAATATTTGTTATCAATTCCAGCTGTAATAATGGAGCTCACTCACCCAGGGCCTGGGAGAATGAATGAACCAATAATCTCTCTTGATAAGTCAGGGAAAAGTTTGGACAGCTGAAATAAAAAGTGAGAACCAATAAATCAGTAAAACTGTGGTGTTAAGATACAGCAAAATGAAGCAGAAAACAGTGCCAGAAAAATAATCCCAAATGAGATATGTCCTTTAGTTGAAAAAATGTTAGCAAACATGGTATCCAGCTTCAATATCCTATAAGTAAATGTGAGGGGGGTTTCTATATACGAGTAGGACTACACTACATTTAGAAAATGCAATGTAAAAAAAGAATATTATAAATTAAAATGTATTTTAGCTGGGTGTAGTGATGCACGCCTGTAATTCCAGTGACTTGGGAGGCTAAGGAAGGCAGACTGTAAGTTTGATGTTAGCCTTGGCAACATCTCAAAAAAAAGATTAAAAAAGGGCTGCAAATGTAGCTCAGTAGTACAGCACCCTGGATTCAATCTTAAGTACCATCAAAAAAAAAAAAAAAAAAAAAAAAAAACTTAAAAAGCCAAATAAAGTGAATATATCATTCTAGTCTTTCTCTAAGACAATAAAGAAACTAAACAGGATAACCTCACATTAATATTCGGGGAATTCAGGAAGTAGATAAAGATAAAAGATAATAAGCCCTAAACTTATGTTACCTAAAATCATACTGAAAACAGACCAAAAGAGCCTCCAAATGTTTAGGAAGCTCTTTTATGGGTAAAGGGAAAGAGAACTCAATGGGTTCAAAGGGCCGTTTCTTTTAAACCATGGCACAGCTTGTGGATACAACTTTCTCTTTTAGAGAGACATCTGACAAATTCTCCACACATTATACAATGAAAAAAAGTAAAAGAAACTTAAATATACACACACAATATTGAAAGATTGGAAGATTCACAACATCAAATCTCTCCAAATTAATCTACAGGTTCAATATACTTCCAATCAAAATCTAAGAAGGCTTCTTTTTTTTTTTAATTCGCCAATTTTTTTTTTAGCTGTAGATATACACAACACCATTATTTTATTTATTTTTATGTGGTGCTGAGGATCAAACCCAGACCCCCCACACATGCCAGGCAAGTATTCCACCACTGGGCCATAATCCATGCCCCAAGAATGCTTCTTTACAGAAAATAATTCTAAAATTTACATGGAAATCCAAAGGAATTAAGCCAAAATAATATATTTTTAAAAAGTTCATAAATTTATACTACCTGATTTTATGACATACTGTAAAGTTAAAATAATCAAGACAGTGGTACTGAAGAGAAGACAGACAAATAACCAATGGAACAAAACAGAGGACAGAAACAGACCGCACATAAATGGTTAACTGATTTTCAACTAAGACACCAACATAATTCAATGAAGAAAAGCAAAGTCTTTTAAACAAATGGTGTTGATGCAACTGAATATCCATGTGGAATATTATCCCTACCTCAGGATCACTTAAAAATTAACCAAGACAGGTCATATATCTAAATGTAAAAGCCAAATTTACAACATTTTTAGAAGTAAAAGAATATCTCCACAAACTTCAGATAGACAAGGATTTCTTGGGACACAAAGGGCAATAATTTCCGGGTATTGTGGCACGTGCCTGTAATCCTAGTGACTCGGGAGGCTGAGGCAGAAGTATTGCAAGGTTGAGACTAGCCTCAGCAACTTACTGAGATCCTGTCAAAGTAAAAATAGAAGGGGCTCGGTGGGTGTGGCTCAGTGGTAGAGCATCCCAAGGTTCAATCCCCAGTACAAAAAAGGTAATAGTCACTAAAGAAAAATAATCACTAAAGAAAAAAATCAGAAATAACTGGGCACAGTGAGTGGCACATGCCTATAATTTAGCAGCTTGGGAGGCTGAGGCAGGAGGATTACAAATTCAAAGCAAGCCTCAGCAACTTAGAGAGGCCCTAAGTAACTTAGTGAGTGAGACTCTTTCTCAAAATAAAACATAAAAAGGGCTGGGGATGTGGCTTGGAGGTAAAATGCCCCTGAGTTCAATCCCTAGTACCAAAAAAAGAGGAGGAAAATCAGTAACTTGGATTTCATCAACATTTAAAACTTTTGATCATCTAAAGAAACCAGTAATAAAGAGATATGACAAGCCATAAGGGGCTAGGAATGTGGCTCAAGCGGTAGTGCGCTTGCCTGGCATGCGTGCGGCCCGGATGGATCCTCAGCACCACATACAAGCAAAGATGTTGTGTCCACCGAAAACTAAAAAATAAATATTAAAAAAAAATTCTTTCTCGGGGGCTGGGGATGTGGCTCAAGCGGTAGCACGCTTGCCTGGCATGCGTGTGGCCAGGGTTGGATCCTCAGCACCACATACAAACAAAGATGTTGTGTCCGCCAATACTAAAAATAAATATTAAAATTCTCTCTCTCTTTAAAATAAAAAAATATCTGAATGGACTGAGACAGGCACATAAGTAACAACCCAGTCTTCCATCTTAATGTGTCCTGATTCTTTCTATAGTGTGTGCATTCGTGGCTCCAATAATACAATTAAAAAAAAAAATTCTTTCTCTCTCTCTCCCCCCCCCCCTCTTTAATTTAAAAAAAAAAAGACAAGCCATAAAATAAGAGAAAATACAACACATCTGATAAAAGACTTTCAACTACAATATATAAAGAACTCCCCTAGGGCTGGGGATGTGGCTCAAGCGGTAGTGTGCTCGCCAGGCATGCGTGCGGCCCTGGTTCGATCCTCAGCACCACATGCAAACAAAGATATTGTGTCCACCGAAAACTAAAAAATAAATATTAAAAAATTCTCTCACTCTCTCTTTAAAAAAAAAAAAGAATTCCCCTATAATCAATAATAAAATGGCAAATGGCCCAATTTAAAAATAGGCAAATGCTTTGAACAGACACTTCATATATACAAATGGTCAACACACACATGAAAAAGTGGTCAGTATCATTACTATCAGGGAATGCAAATTAAAACCACAATAAGAAGTCACTACATACATATCCACTAGGAATAGTTAAAATTAAAAAGACTGACAGCATTAAGTTTTGAAAATGTGAAGCAAATGAAACTTTTATGTAGTGTTAACAGATGTGTAAAATAATAAAACCACTTTGGAAAACTGATAGCTTTTAACAAAGTAAACCCTACAACCTAGAATATTTTCACAGAAAGACTTGCAGAACAATGTTCATGATAGCTGTATTCATAATAGTCAAAATTAGAAACAAACCCAAATGATTGTCAACGGAAGAGATTAAAAAAACAAAAACAAAAACAGTGGAACAGTACTCAGCAGCAGAAAGGAATGAATTAGTTATACCTTCAATAAAATGTGAATGAATCTGAAAAATACTATGTTAAACAAAAGTCAGAACAAAATTATATAATTCTATTTACATGAAGTTCATTAACAAACAAAACTAACATTCAGTGATAGAGACAAAATAGCAGCTGGACTCTCCAAATGGGAGAATGACTAGTAAAAAGCACATGAACCTTAGGGGTGATGGAACTGTTCTAGATTTGGGTGATGGGTGCATATACTTGTCAAAACTTATCAAACCATATACTTAGTATTTGTGCATTCTGCTCTGGGTAAGCTATTCTCCAATAAAAGGGTGGGTGCATATACAAATCTGCATTAATTTTTTGTTCTTTAGTACAAAGGTAAGTTAAAAATATTAACACATCTGTTTGTAGTCATCAGCAATTGCAGGAGAAAGTCTTGCTTTTGTTCTCCCAATTCAAAATATATAACAATATCACAAAAGCTGATAATTTTTCTAAAGGACATCAATTTTAGAATAATTCCATAATTCTCAGCTTATTGAATATAAACCACTGGGGACACTGTTCTCCTATGCATGTACTCTTGTTAGTTTCTTAATCAAAAGAGACTAAAACTTTAAATATCACATGAGAGATCTATAGAATTTTAAAAATTTCTTCCTGCTTCTTTCTGGTCAATTTCCTACCTACAGAGTCAACTGCTGCTCTGATTTTTATTGCCATATATTAATTTTGCATTTCATGAACTGAATATAAATAGAAACTTTTGAAGTACATTTGAAATATATGTCCTTTTTTGCAGTGCTAAGGTTGAACCCAGGGCCTTTTGCATACTAGGCAAGTGTTCTACCATCAAGCCACAACCCTCAGCCTTCTCCTCAATGTCTGCCCTGAGTACTACGGATTAAATGATAGCAAATGTTTTACTCTCACATGGTAGATAAACGCTTTACCACTGAACTACACTTCCAGTCCTTTTTTTTTTTTTTTTTTTTAAGTACCAGAATTGAACCCAGGGGCACTTAAACCACTGAACCACATCCCTAACCCTTTTAATATTCTATGTAGAGACAGGGTTTCACCGAGTTGCTTAGGGCTTTGCTAAGTTGCTGAGGCTGGCTTTGAACTTGTGATCCTCCTGTCTCAGCCTCCCAAGCCGCTGGGATTAAGGGCATGAGCCACTGCGTCTGGCACCTCCAGTCCTTTTAAAATTTTATTTTGAGACAGGGTCTCAGTAAATTGCCCAGGCTGACCTTAAACTTGTAATCCCCCTGCCTAGGTCTCCTGAATAGCTAAGAATTAAAGGTGTGTGTCTCCAAGCCCACGTCTATTTTTTTTTTTTTAAATAAAGTTGTATTACTACTTGAAAAGCACAGACTGTGACAATTAAATGTCTAAATCAAAACAAAGAGCAGTTGAAGAATATATAGGCAACAAAGTATGTGATGTCGGGCTGGGGATTGGCTCAAGCGGTAGCGCGTTTGCCTGGTATGCGTGCGGCCTGGGTTTGATCCTCAGCACCACATACAAACAAAGATGTTGTGCCCGCCGATAACTAAAAAATAAATATTAAAATTCTCTCTCTCTCTTTAAAAAAAAAAAGTATGTGATGTAAGACCATATTTTTTTTTTAAAAATTATAAACTGTAATAACTGGAAAAATCAGATATTATTTATTTTTAATAAACAGTAAAAGAAATAATTTTTCACCTTAAGTTTTGGATATATGTAGCGCAGAGAATCTGCAGTTCCCATGTCAGCTTCATCAGGAATGCACACAATATCTGGCTTCATTTTCATCTTGAATTCTGCACATAAAACCTTTTGGACATCTCTGGTTGTAACCACAATGACTTCTATAGCATGAAAGAAAAAAGAAGGAAAAATGCAAAAACTCATTCATCTAGATATCAGTTTCACTACTTCAATTGGCTATGGTCTGTTTCTAGGTGTAATAATAACTAATATTATTGAGCCTTTTCAGTGTGTCTTACATGAATTCTTTCCATTAATTCTTACAACAATCTCACTTTTAAAATGAAGAAATCTGCCAGAAGTTTTTGGCACACACTGTAATCCCACCTACTTAGGAGGCTGAGATGAGGGATCACAAGTTTGAAGCTAGGCTGGGCAACTTAGACTCTCAACACAAAATTTAAGAAAAAGGGAAGGGGATTGCTGGAAATTAGCTCTGTGTAAGAGTGTATGTTTAGCATACATAAGGCCCTGGGGTCAATCCTTAGTACCTCACCCCCCACAACACACAAAAGAGGAACCATGGACTGAAAGACTTTAAGTGACTTTACTCAGGATGCAATGAAATGAAGATCAAATTCAGGTCTAGGGGGTTAGGGATATAGCTCAGTTGGTAGAGTGCCTGCCTTCCACGAACAAGACCCTGGGTTCAATCCCCAGCACCACAAAAAACAACAGTAGCAACAACAACAACAAAAAAACCCTCAGGTCTGACCAGGCTTGGTAGCACATGCCTCTAATCCCAGCAGCTCGGGAGGCTGAGGCAGGAAGATTGCAAGTTCAAAGCCAGTCTCAGCAATTAGCGAGGCCCTAAGTAGCTTAGTGAGACCCTGTTCCTAAATAAAATACAAAAATAGGCTGGAAATGTGGCTCAGCAGTTAAGCGCCCCTGGAGTCACTCCCCAGTACCCCCCCACAAAAAAAACAACCCTTAGGTGTGTATGATTCATACCTACATTAATATACTGTACACCACTTTTTGTGGATGTAAAGAACAAGACCATTCAACAAAACATATAAATGTAATCTTAAATCTTCATTCAGTACAAATAGTTACCCCAACTTCCTACCAGGTAGCCATTACTGCTGCACTGAGGATTAAATGAATCTAATAAGAATCATTTTCACACAATAGATATATTAACCTTATCCATTTATCTATCAAACAATGATAGAAAATCAGGGGTTTTTTCATGGATCTTTGGTGAGATAATGTTACTGATATCTGGTGGTCTGATTTTGGCATCTCTTCAATAATTTCCACATGTTCCATGATAGTGCTCCAGATCACAATCATCCCTCCCTTTCACTGGAATCACTGTTTTCTATTTTTTTCTTCCTCTTTTTTCTTTAAAATCATTTAACCTTCCTTCCTTCTTTCTTCCTCTCCTCAATGTAGTCACTCACTCTTTTATCCAACAAATACTAATATATTTAACACATAAAGGACAAATAAGCACTGAGAATTCAGAAAAGAAACACGGAGGGCTGGGGTATAGCTCAGTGGTAAAGTGCTTGCCTAGCATGAGTGTGGCCCTGGGTTCAATTTTCAGCACCACATAAAAACAAAATAAATAAAATAAAGGTTAAGGACTGGAGTTGTGGCTCAGAGAAAAAAGCGCTCGCATAGCAGGCGTGAGGCACTGAGTTCGATTCTCAGCATCACATAAAATTAAATAAATGTATCATCTCCACCTACAACTAAGAAATAAATATTTAACAAATTAATAAATAAAGGTTAAAATCTTAAAAAAAATTTTTTTTTTTTTTAACATGGACCTGGTCACAGTGGTACACCCTGTAACCCAGCTACTAGAAAAGTTGAGGCAGGAGGATTGCATGTTCAAGGCCACCCTTGGCAACTCAGAGAGGCCATTTTAAAATAGAAAAATAAGCCAGGCACTGTGGCGCATGCCTGTAATTCCAGCAGCTCAGGAGGCTGAGGCAGGAGGATGCCAAGTTCAAAGCCAGCTTCAGCAAAAGCAAGACACTAAGCAACTCAAAGAGACCTTGTCACTAAATAAAACACAAAACAGGGCTGGGCATGTGGCTCAGTGGGTTGAGTGTTTCTCAGTTCAGTCCCTGGTACCTCCCAAAAATAAAAATAAACAAATAAATAGAAAAAAAGGGCTGGAGATATAGCTCCATGTCCCTAGATTCAATCCCCAGTACCACAAAAAAAAAGGAAATTAAACTGAATATGGGGAAATTAAACATGGAAATGATTACCTAAAGAAGAGAAAGCCTTTGAGATAAGCCACGTATTCAACAAAAATTTCTTTAGTACAGCAGGGTGTGGTGTACACCTATAATCCCAGTGGGTCAGGAGGCTGAGGCAGGAGGTTGGCAAGTTCAAAGCCAGTCTCAGAAACTTAGTGAAGCCCTAAGTAACTAAGCAAGACTCTATCTCAAAACAAAAGATAAAAAGGACCAGGAATGTAGCTCAGTGGTAAAGTATCCCTGGGTTTACTCCCCAACAACAAAGTACATAAATAAATTAATAGTTTTTTTTTTAGTACATACTATATATATGCAAAATGCTGAGAATACAAAGATGAATTAGAAACAGTATCTGTTCTTAGGAGAGATTACCAAGCCTCCCATACCATTAATTATAGTATAAAACAGTCCTTGAGAGGTGCCAAGATAAACAAAGAAAGATTAATGCTGTTAGGGATATTGAAGAGAAGGTAGCATTTCCAAAGGTTGGAAAGGAGATTTGAAGTACAGTAGATAAAGTGATGGATACTTCATTCATGCAAATGTGGGACAGTCTATTAACTATATGGTCAAGATTCTTCTGTTTGGAGGGAGACAAAAGCTAAGCAGGGCTACATTAACTTCCCTCTATAAAATAATTAACAATAAGAAAAGAATGATGCCAGGAATGGTGTCATGAGTCTGTAACTCCAGCTACTTAGGAAACTAAGGCAGGAGGATCATGAGCTCAAGGCCAGAGGAGGCAACATAACAAGATTCCAACTTAAAAAATTGGGGGGCAATGGCTGGAGATGATGCAGTGGTATAGTGCTTGCCTAGCATGTGAAAGGCCCTGGTTTCAAACCCTACCACTGTGATATAAAGACAGAAAGATAGGCTTAGCTTTTTAAAACTTAAGAATTCTACGTTCAGGAGGCACCTCCCCCATCAAATTGTAAGTGAGCCTCAATGAGAATTTTCTACATAGTAGATATTAAATATACCACAATAGGCCACACTGAAGTATGAACTAAAGGTATAGTAAAAGTAAAAAACAAAAAGAGTTACAGATGGCAAATCTATAAAGGGTTACTATAGGAAAGTACAATATTTTAAACTGGGCTAAAGTGTGTCACAATCACCACCTGTGAGACCAAGCTCTAAAAAGAAAATTGCTAAAACATATCTCTTAACGCCAATGTCATTTAGACCAGTGCACAAAAATGTCTGTGGTCTGTGTCAGGAAGGCAACTCTCATAATGCAATGATCACTGGATCATGAGACTGGGCCCCAGAATTATGGCACCTGATTTGTTTTACCTAGCTGGTGTTCTGATCTGTTCTACCTAACCATAGGACACTAAATTCAATGGGCCAAGGTTGAACATTATCTTTTTTTAAACCCAATGTCTTACATTCCTTTTCCTACTTAATAGCATTGCATCTATGATACCCAAGCAAAAGTAGAAAGAACTCTTCCCACTGGTCTTTAAAGTTCTAGAGGGCAGGGCCTAAGATGTTTTTTCAATTCTGTATACCCATCCTTAATACATTACATGGCACACAATATATTCTATTGCTAAGGAAAGTAGTCCTAATTAGCTCTTTCTGATAACCTTACAAGGTTCAGCTTGGATCACTGAGGAGATCAGCTCTATAACAACAACACTTAGCACTATCTTCTCAATCTTTTTTACATAGCAACAGAATACTTCTTTGTTCCTAATTTAAAAGTGGCCAGACTCCAGCAAACTTTAAGACTGAGTCTTCTCTAATCATCCTCCCTTACCCTTATAATGCTAACAAATCACTGAGACCAAACACTCCAAAGTTTTATAAGTGCAGATCACTGTCATTGCTTACCTTCAAATCCAACTCGCTCAAGCAGGTTCAATGGGTACCAAATTAAAGGTTTGTTCCCAACTGGAAGCAGAGGCTTGGGAATACTGGAAGTCAGGTCTGTCATCCGAGATCCCCCACCTACAGCCATCACTACTGCTTGAAATTCCATTTTTATAAACTGGAAAGAAACACATAAAAAAAGAATGTAACAAAAATCAAAGTACACATTGATTAATTCATTTTTCTTTAGGTTTACTGATACCCACTTATGTCAGATGTATCACTTCCAACTTTAATTACCACACAACTGCAAAATACACACACATCATCATTTTTATCATATTCTGTGGTCAATACAGACACTCAGGTCTATCACTGGTAAAAGTGGGGGATATCTGAATGAAAAAATATCTGG
This sequence comes from Callospermophilus lateralis, assembly GCF_048772815.1. Taxonomy (NCBI): domain Eukaryota; kingdom Metazoa; phylum Chordata; class Mammalia; order Rodentia; family Sciuridae; genus Callospermophilus; species Callospermophilus lateralis. The sequence continues at coordinate 110,359,473 of NC_135311.1, read as the reverse complement.
CTTGGCCCTTGAGTTATTCACAATTAAGACAGATTCAGTAAATTTTAATACACTACTAATAGTGCCATGGCAGGGAGATAGCCAAGAAACAGCGTACACAGGATAAAGGGAACACCTGTCTTCCTAGAAAACACAGGAAGGTTATGCTCAAGTTGATTCTGGAGAAGTTTATTCAAATGTTTACTAAAATGATATTTTAATTCTTATTTCTTGAAAGCATTTTAAAAACTTGACAAGAATTAAAAATAGAAACACAGGCATGTTAGTTTGAAAGGTATAAAACTGACTGAAGATTCCTCTAATAATTCATCCATATGCTCTAGTATTCTCATTTTCCCTAATTATAACAGATATCACTCTAAACACAAATGTAGGTTTGTAGCTTTATTCTTTTTTTTTTTTTTTTTTTTTTTTGTGGTACTGTATTGAACCGAGGGATACTCTAACACTGAGCTACATCCCCAATTCTTTTTATTTGTTATTTTTGAGACGGGATCTCAATAAGTTGCTCAGGCTGGCCTCAAACTTGTGATCCTCCTGCCTCTGTCTTCCAAGTAGCTAGGATTACAGATGTGCACTAATGTGCCCAGCAAATATAGGCTTATATGTGAACCTAGATTTGCAGAATCCAATTACAGAAACAATCCAAATTGTTAACTCCTTTTTCAAAGTCAAGGTAATAAAAAAGTAATTTTACCTTGAAAAGAACCTCTTTATAGCAGCTACCACAGAACAAAGAAACAGGGAAAGGCATAAATCCTGCTGATTTAAATTGAAAATTAAAAAAATATATTTTTAGTTGTAGATGGTCGAATACCTTTGTTTTATTTATTTATTTTTATGTGGTTCTGAAGATTGAACCCAGTGCCTCACATGTGGTAAGCAAGCACTCTACTACTGAGCTACAACCCAAGCTCCAAAAGTTTTCTCTGACTTACAACAAATGATATAATCATGTGCAAAATGCAGTGTTCAGGGAAAAAAAAAAATCCAAATTGGCAAATAATGGTGCACCTTTACTATAATACTGTCTTGGGCTACATACATCAATACCTAAACCACAGCACTCAACACCAAGTATATCCAAGACACAAAGTGAAGGCTCACACACAAACTTGGAAGATACTATTATTTCCATTTCAAAAAGCATTGCCTCACATTGGAATCTAACCTTCACTCTTGCATTATACAACTTCCACGGCATTTGATGTTATTATGAAAAATGCACTAGACCCTAAGAATCAAAAGACTGGAGTTTAAATTTTGGTTTTGCCACAATAGGTGGTGTGAAATTTAAAATTATCACCCACACCCTCAGTTCTTAGGAGAGCCTGAGGTTAAGTTCACAGATCCTAGAATTCCTAGATCAAAAAATCCTCCTGTCCCAGCATTTACAGTAGCTGGGTCTGCAGGCAAATATCACCAGGCCCAGGTGCACGCTATTTTTGCTTTCTCCTGTGCCCAGTAATCAACTACAAAGCTTGTAAGATTCAGCTCAAGAATCACCTTCCCACAAAGCCATTCCTAACCCTTCCCATGCCTCTGGCAGAAGAGATTCCTTTTCCCTATATGCTTCTACTCTACCATGTACAGCTTATGTCAGCCTTTACAAGCCTTACTGCACATATGTGTTTAAAAGACTTTAAAATAGAGTGAGTTCCTTGGGCTGGGGTTGTGGCTCAGTGGTAGAGGGCTTGCCTCACATGTGTGAGGCACTGGGTTCAATTTTCAGCACCACATAAAAATAAACAAAGTTATTTTTAAAAATTACAGCACTTAAAAAAAAAGAGTGAATTCCTTGAAAGAAGGAATTGTGCGTTGTCATCATTGTACTCCAAGTCGGATGCCAGGTACGCAGTGTGTATGGAACGAGGATCCCCCAACCTCACAAAAGCCTCATGTAAGAGTCAAGCTCAAACATGTGCAGAGTGGCATTAGAATCCAAGTCACTGGGATCTAGGATTTCTGCTCTCAAAGTCTCTGGCTGAAGAGTGGCACCGTGGGAAGTAAGAACAGTAATGAGCATAACTACCCATGTTAGCCAAGCAAATGTCTCAACGTCGCTGTCACGACGCTGTGTGCTGGGAATCAAGGCAACGAATCTTCTAGCCTCCCAAGCTTTAGAGGGAGTGTTTCCGGCTTCTCAGACGTGCCTCAGTGCACTCACTGCCTTCTCCGGTTGTAAACAGGTAAGATAGGCCATGGCATCATAACTGAGCTCTAACTGAGGGCAGGGACCTTCTTGTATCTCCTTGTATTTCACTGCTCTGCACCCAAACAACTAAAGATAGGCTGAATAAATGAAGGACTCCGGTGGAAAAAGTTCGGGCATGGTGCTCAGGGCCTCTGATCCCAGGTCTGGTGCTCGCTCAGTGTGAACTCCCCCACCCCGAAATTCAGTTTCTCCATCTGCTGCTCGAAGTAGTTGGCTCGAATGCTCTCCAACCTCCCTTCTAGTTTGGACACTGGGCTCCGTGGCCGTGTGAAGCAGGGACTCGCGCTAGGGACTTCAGGGCTCATTAACCCCGTCTGCCCTTTTGGTTCCATCTCCACCCAGTTCGGCGAGTCCCTGATGAAAGGGGGTCTGCAGCCCCCACCGCGAGGCTCACCCGGCTCAGCCAGCTCGTGCGCGGCCCCTCAGGACAGAAGCCACGGCTTTACCTCAGCTCCCAGCACGTCGCAACCGCTCCCAGAGATCCCCACGCTGCCTCTGACTGACAGCCCAAAAGCGCAGGCGCGCAATGGTCGAGCAGATCGATGGGACGCTCTGGGCAGACCCACGCAGAAGAGACGAGCGCCGAGCAATAGATTAGGCCGGGAAAGCGCACGCGGCGGGGGAAGGAAGGGGAGAAAAGAAAAGGGGGAGGGACCAGTGGAGATTGGGCTACCATAGAGTCTTCTATCCAGTACTAGAGGTGTAGGACTTCGTCAACGCTGCCCTTGCGTCCATTCAGTAATCACCAGGGTCTACTGAATGCCCCTCCCAGAGCAGGATTCCAAGAACCCAGATGGAACAGGTGACAGCTTCTTTCCATTCTAGGACCTGGCTCGCACTGCCACTCTGAAAAGAGAGTTCATTGGATGCTGCAGTTTTTGGTTAGCCAGTGTGTGGGTGGAAGAGGGGGGCACCTAATTCCCTAAAGGGCAGGGATCCGCAAGACTTCTAAGCGTGAGACGGCTCTTTCCCACTCTCGCCAGATTTAGTCATCAAAATAGCGAGGGAGGGAGTCTGTGAAGGCCTGACTGAGAACGTGCCACTGAACAATAATTTAAAGAGTTGAATCAGGCAAGTGCAAAGGCCCGGAGACAGATTGCTTGTTCAAAAAACAGCAAGGAGTCCAATGAGGGGGGAGAGAGCATTGCTGTAGAAGAGGTGAGAAAGGTAGTGGGAAGAAGGTGGAGAATCCAGATCCTTTGGGGATTGTGGGTTATTTTGAGGGTATTGAATTTGCAGTGAGTTAGGAAGCTAACAGATTTTGAGCAGAGAAATATGACAGGGTTTAAAAGATAACTCTGGTGGTTGTATTGACAATAAACTCCCTGGAAGTAAGCAAGGAGACCACTTAAGGGGCTGCAATTGACTGAGAGACATCAAAGGCCTAAGTCTAGAAACTTCCACAATTGTGAGAAATAATAATAAGATAATTGTTGAGGTGGTTTGTTAAGCTACAGTAGATAACCTGAACAATGGCTGGTCTCTCCACAATTCCTGCAATTTGTCCTAATCTTTGGAAGTCTTCTTTTTCTTCTTTTTTTTTCTTCTTATATGTCTCTTAAACCCTAAATTGCTTTAGTTTCCTGCCAGTTAGGAGGAATAGTCTGATTTCTGTAATAAAAATAAAGGCGACTAGACTGGGGTTGTAGCTCAGTGGTAGAGCACTTGCCTAGCATGTGTGTGGCACTGGGTTCAATTCTCAGCACCACATATAAATAAAGTAAATAAAATAAAAGTCTATCAACAACTAAAAAACTAGCTTTAAAAAAATAAAGGTGGGGTTGGGGTTGTGGCTCAGTGGTATAGTGCTTGCCTCCCACGTGCAAGACCCTGGGTTCAATCCTCAGCACTACATAAAAATAAATAAATGAATGAAGATTTGGTGTCCATCTACAACTAAAAAAAAAATATTAGAAGAAAAGGAAACAGCTAGATGCTCTCTTCAACTGTGATATATTGTTTTGGTTGAAGAGTGAAAATCTGACCTCACACAGATACAGAGGTGGAAAAAAAAGGTTTTAATATTTAATAGCCTTTTTGTGTATGTATGCTGTACTACACCAAAACTTTATAAGTGGTAGTTTAAAGGTTAGTTGCAAATAAAATCTGAAATTACACATAAATTAACAATCTGTATTCTGGTTACATTAAAATAACCTGCACTTTGGGTTATTTTTTGCCTTTGAACCAAGGGCCTTGCACTTGGTATTGTACCACTGAGCTACATTCTCAAGCGGTAGTGCGCTCGCCTTGCATGCGTGCGGTCCGGGTTCCATCCCCAGCACCACATACAAACAAAGATGTTGTGTCTGCCGAAAACTAAAAAAAATAAATATTAAAATTTTCTCTCTCTCTCTCTCTCTCTCTCTCTCTCTCCCTCTCTCCTCACTCTCTCTTTAAAAAAAAAAAAAATACCTGCACTTTGAATGGACATTTTACAAATGCATGGTTTACAACTTGGCATATTGATCATTTGTAAAATATTGGTTCCCTGAGTTGCGCAGATCTTACCAAAGATGTCTCATTTACATGATATAAAAGAATCACATTTGGGCTGGGGTCATGGCTCAGTGGTGGAGTGCTTGCCTAGCATGTGTGGGGCACTGGGTTTGATTCTCAGCACCACACATAAGTAAATAAATAAAGGTCAATCAACAATTGATTTTTAAATTTTTTTTAAAAAGAATCACATTTGTTAATATCACCATCAATCTCATCAGAAAAGTTCTTAAACATTGAAAGCTGGAAAGCTTTTGATGCGTGATACAATTTTCTAAAATTCTAATTTTCTCTTGAAAGCTCAGATATTAGCATTGGCAACAAACACTGTTAGTGGTTTTCCTTGAAATGACTAGCTCACTTTATTTTGATAAATTGTCAGCCATAGTGACAAATATGTCATTATGTTGTATGAAAAAAGCAGCCATTAAAATCACAACTCAGTCACACAAAAGCTTCTCCTGAAACTATCATATTTCTTTTGTATGCACAGAAGTATTAAATGCATGCTTCCCATTTCACCACAAAAATATTAAAAACATATATATTCAAGGGCCAAGATTTAATAGAAATTATTTTATTTCTTCGAGAAAGACCCTCTTAAGTAAAACTGACTTTGCTTTATTGTTTTTTATTTTTATTACAAGTATGTGGCAGTGAATAATGCAATGACGTTGAGTCAGTTTTGGTGTCTCTCTTTGATTCATGCTAAATATAAAGAATCAGCAATTTTACCCACCACTGCTTTTGCACTACCAATAAAATGGCAAAGGGACAAAAATGTTCCAGCATTATGATGAAAATATTTTTGACCTAGCACATCCCCTGAAAGGACTTGGAGATCCCCAAGGGTTTGTGGAGGACACTTTAAGAACTGCTGTATTAGAGTTCTTTCTTCCTGGCTCCCACTGCTTCTAGTACTAACATTGTGGCGCTTACCATAAATAATTATTATCTTTTTCATGTTCGCTCTATCACACTGGAAATCTTTTGAGGATAAGGGCAGTATATTTTTTGATCTATAGACCTAGCTCGGGAACTGGGATGTGCTAAGTCAATAATCTTGAATTAACTGAAATTTTCTCCTAAATTTTCCTTTAACCTCCCTTTTGATGGTGGGAAAACTGGGCTGAAAGCCCACACTGTCATCTCTTTTGAAGTTCTTCTAAATCAATTCCTATTATTGTTCCTCATGACTAGCCTCATGCTCATTATTTATTATTCTTTAAGTTCACAGGAAGTACTTAATAAATGCTTATTAAATACAGGCTGCTTCCTATAATATTTGTTTTCTGTTCACAGTGATTATTTCTCATTTTTTCTCCAAGGGGTGGGAATTAGGTTAAGAAGGGTAAACTTGCTGGGCATAAAGGTGCATGCCTGTAGTCCAACTAGTTGGGATGATGAGGCTGGCAAATTTGAGGTCAGCCTGGGCAACCCTCAGTAAGACTCAAAATTAAAAATTAAAGGCTGGGGATATAGCTCAGTCTTGTGCACCATTGGGTTCAATCCCTGGTACCCCTCCCACCAAAAAGAAGAGCAAACTCTCTGAACTGTGGGAGACAAAAGAAACCTTTCAAAAGTTGGGCCTTGGCTCACAACTGTTCTTCCCACAGTCTGCTAAAGATCTCTTTGGGAATTTCTGGCCACATCATAATATTCATCTATTCCATTTGGCTGTGGACTTGTCAGTGGGGCTGGGAATTATTGTTTTTATAGTGCTGAGTGAAAGATAAAAAAAAAAGAAAGAAACTACTTTGGCAGTCAATTTCAGGTCCTAAAATACTTGCATTTTATTTTTGTATATAAGTCCCACCAATGCCTAAACCAGTAATAATAAGTTAGAGAGCAAATGATGCTACATTGTTTAGTATAAAAAAGTTTGGAAAGAATCTTCCTTCATTAGAACTTTAATATTTCTTTTAAGAATACAAAAGGGTCATTGGTGGTTTTAAAGTTCAAAAATCTGACTATTCATGTTCTAAACTGATATATCAATTTTTTAAATAAGTGATTTAATCAATTCAGTGATTTCCCCCCCCCACACACACCTTTATTTAAAACAATAACTTGACATAATTAAACATTTGATGAAAAACAGAGTGTAAAAAAAATAACTTTTCAGATGGCTCATTTCCCTTGCTTTTAAATCAGAAAGTATAGTTTTGGAACCATGGTAGCTTTATTCATTAACAACTGTTTGTTCCTTACCTAATTATCAGTGCCTGTTTGGAATTACTCCCTGCCTCCAATCTCCTTTCCAAGGACAGTGCAGGCTCCTGGGATACATTTTTGAAGAAAAGAAAGATACAGCCCTTATGGAGCTTATGTTCTTGCAGAGATAGGCAGGAGAAATGTACTTTTTTTTTGCCTTTGAACCAAGGGCCTTGCACTTGGTACTGTACCACTGAGCTACATTCCAAGCCCTGGGCAGGATAAGTAATAAAGAAGGTTAAGTAATAAATGAATAAACTGACAATATATTAAAAGGTGATAAATACTGTTTGTTGCCAAAGATCTGATTCTGGGGGTTCCTAATAAATCAGGTCTAGCCATTTACCCCAAAAACCAAGTGGAAAAATTGGGAAAAGCAGGAAAGGAACTTAAGTTAATATGGCTGTATTGGGAAGGCAAAGTGAGATCAAGCTTATCAGCCCTCTCTTCAGGATGCTAACATGAGCTTTAGGGTCTTTTTTTTTTAATAAGTAGTTTTATTAAATCTTGCCCTCTTCGCTCCTTGAGTACAAAACTCTTAACATTGTGTGCGATCACATGAGAAGTATGCATGAACATTTTTGGTGGGTGGATACTGAGGATCAATCCAGGGGCCATTAGCCACTGAGCCATATCCACAGCATTTTTAATTTTTTATGTTGAAACAGGGTCTCCCTAAGTTGCTTAGGGCCTCGATAAGTCGCTGAGGCTGGTCTTGAACTTGTGATCCTCCTGCCTCAGCCTCCCAAGTCACTGGGAGCATGAACACTTAGTTGCATGCCAATGTAAGATGGCTGTCTCAAGAGAAAGTACATGTTGTGATTTCTTGAGTTCCAAGTTGAACTAGCTCTTTTCTTCTTGGAACACCAATTTGGGGGGTCATTAGGCTCAGGTTTTCAGTCTTTGAATCGTCATCTTCTGGCTGCTCTTCTTGTCCTCCTCTTCTTCATAACCATCTTCATCGCCCCCTAGGGGAGGAAAGTGGTCCCCTCCATAGGCATCAGATACCCATACACCTTTCTCTTGGTGATGCTGCCCACAGCTTCCATTTCATCCTGACCGTTAAACTTGTGAAACTCGGGTTCTGAATCTTTTGTGTAAACCACCAGAGACTGAGCTTTAGGTTTAAACAGAGGAAGAATGGGTCAGGGGGCAAAAGGTATCCAGAATTAAACAGTCTTGGTCAAACTATGGTCTGGTTCATCATTGTCTCAGTTTTGGTTCTGCAAGACAGCTCTGAAGAAGTCCTTACTGCTTGAGAAAGCAAATTAATTTGCTGCTCAGGATGTTTACCCACCAGATCTGTAGTCCTCAAAAGGGGAAATTTGGTTCCCATGAGACAATTGCTTTTGCTTAAGGGAGCAACCTGCAAGCTTGCTATTGCAGGAAGGTGTCAGGCAATGACTGGGATCTTATGTAGTGCCCCAGCAGTAGTCTGGAATAGAACCTTATAAAAGCTGGCAGTTGAATGTCCCTGCAAATCTTGAAATACATTACTCTTATCTTGATGTCTTTGGTCTCAAAAGGGGACCAGATAGGTTACGTAAAAATAGAGCTAATCAAACTTGTATACCAGTTTTTTGATAAATACTTCTTAAATTACTAACATGCTTAAGTGCAGTTAGCAAGAATCTGACCCAAGATTTAAGGCAAAGGGGACAAATACATAAAGAAGGCAAAAGCGCCAAACTTTCTCTTTTAATTAATCATAAGGCATCAACAAATACAAATGAAGTGTCAGTACTTCTTGCAAAAGCTAATTCACTATTATAGTACTTTGGGAATATGAAAATGATGAACATGGAGAAAACCATATTGACACTTGTAAGGTTTTTGGAGTTTTATAGGTATTTTTGAAATTTGGGATTTGTGTTTCATTTAAATCTTTCTACAACTTTCTATTAAATAAATTTATAAGCAAACGAAACAGTTGACATTAATAAAAATGGTGAAGTATAGGTCTTCTGAAAACCTGTCCTCTATAAAAACAATAAGAATACTATCAGGGGCTGGGGTTGTGGCTCAGTGGTAGAGTGCTTGCCTAGCATGCCTGAGGCATTGGGTTTGATCTCCAGCACCACATAAAAAAACTAAATAAACAAAATAAAGGTATTGTGTCCATCTACAGCTAAAAATATTTTAATTTAATTTTTATTTATTTATCTTTAAATTTTTTTATGGAAAGAAATACCCTCTTTTTTAAAAAAATATTTATTTTTTAGTTATAGTTGGATACAATACCTTTATATATTTATCTTTATGTGGTGCTGAGGATCTAACCCAAGGCCTCGCACATGCTAGGCAAGCGCTCTACTGCTGAGCCATAACCCCAGCCCTAAAAATATTTTTTAAAAAAGAATACTATCAAAGATTGCCAAAATCAATGTTTTTTATAAAGATGCAATTTCTTTCTTTTCCTTTTTTTTTTTTTTTTTTGAACTTAGGAGCTCTTTACTACTGAGCTACACCCCCAAGTCCTTTTTATTTTTTACCCTGAGTCTGGGTCTCCCTAAGTTGCTGAGTCTGGCTTTGAACTTTCCATCCTCCTGATTCTGCCTTCTAAATAGCTGGGATTACAGGCTTGTATGCTTTGGCATGTAGCTTTTTCAAAAATCTGTTGATAATTGGTCACAGCAGATCTCTTATCCAGTTTATACCTTTATACACAGACAACAAGGAGTATAACGGTGTTGCTTCCTTGTCTCCTAGAGCTAACCCATGCAACATTTTTCAAAAATAATCAAAAGAAAATTAGTCAACAGAAATGCAGCAAAGAAATGAAAAAATGATAATCCTGGAAGTGAAATTAAAAGGGAATGTAACGGAGTTGTAGAGTTGATCATGGGGATGTTGACTCTGCTGTCATGAGACTATAGTCAGAGGAATTGAGTGAAGGTAGAATTTCACCAAGTGAAATTACATTATTTATAATACTGAGGAAAGAAGTTGTGATAAAAAGTATGTACTAGATGAAACAATGGCAGCAAAAGCCTTCACATTAAAGAGATCCTCATGATTTTCCTGAGGTTGAATATATAAAGCATAAAAATGTTTTAGCAGATCCAGATTTAGGAGTATGACAACTCATTGAAGCTTGGAGATGCTGCTCCACATTACATTGTACAACAACAACAACAACAAAAAGATGCAAGCACAGTTTTAACTATTCCTTTTTTGGGGATGGGTGAGAGATACTAGGGATTGAACTGAAGTCCTTGAGCATGCTAAGCACTTGCTCTACCACTGAATTATAACACAGTGAGCTACATCCCAACCTATTTATTTTATTTTTTAGACAGTCTCACTAAGTTGCTCAGGCTGGCCTCAAATTTGCTGCAATCCTCCTGTCTCAGCCTCCTGAGCTTCGATTAAAAGCACATGCCACATGTCCAGCAATTATTTATTTTTCTAATGCTTTAGTGTACTAACCTAAATCTAAGTACATTTAAACATTACTTCTCGTCTGTAGCCTGCACAGGCGACAGAAATGAGTTTCTCTTGGTAGAATGGGCTGGATGCAGAATAAAAGCTAAGAAAGAAAATGGAAAAAAAAAAAAAAAAAAACAGGACATGGAAAGTAATTTTAAAAAGGGTGGTGGTGGTGGGATGGGCTAGCCAGGCTATTTTTGGGACGAAGCTTCCACACTAAAAAGAGACTCAAGCAAAAGCAAGATGGAGTCCCTACTTGCTTTATTTATATCAGGCACATCAAAGGTTTGCCATGGAATGTTCTTTGCCAAATAAGGTAGGAGGTGGGCTGTCCAGTTCCCAACAGGTTGCCCAACTCTGGAGCTACCAGAGGGGTCTTCCTAGTAGAGATAGAGGTCACAAGCATTGGGTAATCCAGTGAGTGGGAGGAGCCACAAAATAGTTCTCCAGGCCAAACCTAAATCTCCCTGGCTCCACCCTCAAGTAATTCACAGGTGGCTTCCCACAATTACTTTTACTTTTTAAAAAAATTTCCTTATAATTTACATTGACAATGAGAATTTTTAAGGTTTTGACAAAGATTTTTAAAGGTCACAGAACAAACATCTTTTCCCATAGATTATTAAGATCTCTTGGCTTTTTTTCCACTTTTAGGGTCATTTGATACAGTCTGACACAACTGTACAAAACTAAGAATTCTTGGTTTTGCTTTTTTTTTTTTTTTTCAGTGCTGGGGGCTCAAGCACAAGTGCTGTAATATTGAACTACATTCCCAGTTCCAAGGAATTTTTTAAAATTATTTTTAGTTGTCAATGGATCTTTGTTTATTTATATGCAGTGCTGAGAATTGCACCCAGTGCCTCACACATGCCAGGCAAGTCCTCTACCACTGAGTCACAACCCCAGCAGCCCAAGGAATTCTTATAAAAAATTAGCATATAAGAAGTATTTGAGGGCTGGGGATGTGGCTCAAGAGGTAGTGCGCTCGCCTGGCATGCGTGCGGCCCGGGTTCTATCCTCAGCATCACATACAGACAAAAAATGTTGTGTTCGCCAAATACTAAAAAATAAATAAAAGAATGAAAAAAAAAAAAAAAGAAGTATTTGAGGGCTGGGATTGTGGCTCAGCAGTAGAGTGCTCGTCTAGCACGTGCGAGGCCCTGGGTTCAATCCTCAGCACCACATAAAAATAAAGAAATAAAGGTATTGTGTCCAACTACTTCTAAAAAATATTAAAAAAAAAAAAAAGTATTTGAGCTGGGCTTGTGGCTTAGTGGTAGAGTGCTTACCTAGCATGTGTGAGGCACTGGATTTGATTCTCAGCACCACATATAAATAAATAAAGTCCATTGATAACTAAAAAATTATTAAAAAAAGAAGTACTTAAAATTTATCATTTTAAATCAAAAGTAAAAGGGTAGGTAATTTTAAAAAAGGAAGTTAAAGAAACTGATTACAGATTTGAAAAAGATAAAACACAAAACATCTTCTATATAAGAATAAATTTCATTCAGGCACGGTGGTGCACTTGGGAGGAGTACTGAAGCAGGAGAATGACAAGTTAGAGGCCAGACTCAGCAATTTAGCAAGGCCCTCAGCAACTTAGTGAGAACCTCTCAAAATAAAAATAGGAAGGTCTGAGGTTCAGTAGTTAAACACCTCTGGGTTCAATCCCTAGGCCAAAAAAGAAAAAAAAAAAAAAAAAAGGAAGAACCCACAAAAAAATATTAGGCAATCCTGTATGTACTCTTGCTGGGAAAGGATTTTAAGAATTCTGTAGGGCTGGGGTTGTGGCTCAGTGGTAGAGCGCTTGCCTCACTCATGTGAGACCCTAGGTTCGATCCTCAGCACCACATAAAAATAAACAAAATAAAGATATTGTGCCCATGTATAACTAAAAATATATAAAAAAGAATTCTGTAATAATAATTAACATTAACTAATTACTATGTGCAGGTACCCTTTCAAAGATTTTCCTTGAATTAGTTTGTAACAAACCTGTGAGAAAGGCACTATTATTGTCATTTTTGTGTGTGGTGCTGGTGATTGAACCCATGACCTTGTACATGTGAGGCAAGCACTCTACCAACTGAGCTATATCCCAGCCCACTACAATTGTCTTATATTTTAAAAAGGTGGAATCTGAGGCCTGTGGTCAACAGCTAGTGTGAGGTAAAGCCAGGTTATGAATAGAGGAAAGCTGACTCCAAATAATCTTGTCTCTTTTTTATTTCAAAGAATGTTCTCCTAAGTAGTTTCTTTTATTGCTTCCCTTGGTATATATCCAATATATAGGTTTTTTTTTTTTTCCATAAAGACAAAATTTCAGCGATTTGTGAGGCTAAGGCAGGAGGATTGCAAGTTCAAGGCCAGTCTCAGCAATTAAGCAAGGCCCTAAACAACTTAATGAGACACTATCTCAAAATAAAAAATAAAAAGCACTGGGGATGTGGCTCAGTGGTTAAGTGCTTCTGGTTTCAGTCCCAACAAAACCAAAACAAACAAGTTTTCAGGTTTGCAGCTTTGGGACTGGCAGACTACCATCTAAATCCTAGCTTCATCACTTACTACTGCTCCCCGGGGGGCTACTTAATTTCTCTTTGTTCCAGTTTTGTCATCTGGAAAAGATTATAGTAATCCTAGTTACTTCATAGAGTTGTTGAGGAGATTAAAGTAGTTGACATGATAACAAGTATAGATAGCACTTAGCACAGTGCTTTGCACTAAGACCAAACTTTTAATACTATGCAAAAATTGTTACAAATATAAGAAAAATATAACAAAATCAATAAATACTCGAATTAACTATCTTACTGTGTTCTCTAACAGTACTGGTATCTTCACTTGCTCTTTGTAGCTCTTACCCAAGTGTTACTAAATGCTGTTTACATGATTCTTTGTTGAATGTATGTATCTCTTTTCTATCAATAAGTGTTTAAATTCATAAAGGTAAAAATAATCATTACTTGAGCCACCTGTTTATTCATTGCATCTACTGTGGTGCCCAGCATCAGTGCTCCATGCTGGTTTGTGGGAGGAATGAATGAATGAATGATTAAATGAAAAACAGACTACAAAATCGTGTGACTAAAAGAGGGACCAAGGACACGTGGCTAGTACCAGGTACAGAAATGGACTACCCTTACCTCAAACCTGGCATGAGCCTGCAGACCAGGCCCTTCCCAGAGGGTAGAGAAGGTGAAGAGGCAGAGCTTACGGGTAGGAGCTGGATGGGAGTGGTGGCTTCTCAGGTTCCTGCCTCTTTAGCTCCCTGGGGGAAGGTGTATGTGTGTGGACATGTCTTTTCCTGTAAACCATCCAAAGCACAAGGATGGGGGAGGGGCAGAATGGGGCCTGTTCAGGAGGCTAAACCGGTGTTAGGCTCAGGCCTTATTCTAGCACACTGTGTGGAGTGGTGCTCGTGCCACAGCGTGGGGGAGAAATTTCTTAGTCCAAGCAGTGTTAGAGTGAGCCCTAGAGGACAATGTGGGAAAGAGGTGAGAGAACAGGACTCTTCTCTGGGAAAATTGCCTCCTCACAGTCTCACAATGTACTATCTCAGATCACTGGGTCCCAGGGATGGTGCTTGAGGGTTGTGACTGCCCCCCGGTGGGATGCTGTGCCCACACTGGATCTCTGCACCTTAGTGCATACAGGAGGCAGGTGGGAGTTGGCAGTGATGTTGCTACTTTCATGTTTGTCAAAATCCTCAACTGGCTGGTTTGTCAGTCATCCCAAGGATTTGTTCTTTGATGTGACATTCTTCTCCCTACTTGGTTCTAGAAGTGGACTTCCAAATCACTACAACTATCTTAGAAGATGCCAGGCCAGCAGTGTCACCCAACACACTCCTGGGCCCTTATTTCCCTACCCCATCCATTCCAGATGTAATGTCTGTCACTGAGAAGCCCCATCTCTCCAACTAGGCATATATCTCCTTGGCTACCAGTCCTGTCCAGTCCTTAAGCTCCATACCAGTCCTTGGCTACCACCCTGTCCAGTCCTTAAGATCCATCCCCTGAGCTTCACCTGAGGAAGGCTTTTCCAGGATATAGCAATCCTCCAGGTACTCCACGAGCCTAGCACACAGCCCAATAAACAGACTTTGAGCTCCAAGAACACATTTGAAGAAATGAATTCATCTGTTTATTCTATTTTCCCATGTGCAAGCCCTTCTTTTGAAGGAGTATCATGGAGGCCCTCAAGGGAGGGAGGGCTAGACAGGGGCGTGCATAGCCCTAGGAGCAAGTTTAAAGTCTAGACTTCATTTTAGAGTAGGGTAAAGGGGTACTATTGAAGATTTCAGAGAGGACATAACTGGTCTTTAGCCTGTGCAAAATCTTGGGGGTAAAATAGCAGATGGGGACTCAGGCTGGAGGTGATACAGAAGTGATGAATATGAGGTGGTGGTCAAGATTTAATGCTGCTGAGTGGATGTAGGTTCTGAGCCAGGAAAGGCAGTGGCACTTTTGTCAGTTGAGACTGGGTTGGAGCAAGGACAAATCTCACACCTCTGATGTGGAGGGTGAGGAGGAAAAGACCAGTATGTGAGGGAGAAGATGATCAGCCTGGCTTTATTTTTGGGATAGGTGACCAAAGAGGATGACTATTATTTTCTATCCATCCTTGGTTCTTTGCTTAGGGAGGGGCATACGCCATCCTCTAAAGTTTTTAAAAAATTGAGCCATGGCTGAAACCAGAAAAGGAAAAAAAAATTAGGTGGAATCGAAAATGGAAGCAAAATCCATGGGGTGGGGAGCTGGGTGGCCCCCTTCAAGTAGCTCAGGCCTGGCAGCTTGTGCTGGGCTTGTGGAAGAGTCCCTCTCACAGAAGCTAAGTACCTCAGGAAGCAAGCCCCAGCACAGTAGGGCTTGTGTTTCTGTGGGGGTGGACCACCAGTGTCAAGTCACCGCCCCTGCTCTAACCCCACACATGAGCAGGGCTCACTGAAGATTTCCGGAACATGGCAGCTCTCACCAGGAGCATGGACCCAGACTGGGCAGGGAAGGTATGCTCTCCTAGGTGAGGGCAATGGGGCCTGAGCAGGGATGCCTCACTCCTCCCAGGGGCTCATGTCAGTGTCGATGGCCACACAGTTGTAGGCAGCATAGCGGAGCTTCTCTTCGCATACCTTGGCGCTGTGGGGGTGAGGCAGGGCTCAGTCGGGCCCCTCCACCACTCCCAAGGGCAAATGGGCTCCAGTTGTGCATTTCACTGCCAGAAGTCCTCCCACACCAAGGATGCCACCCCAGGCTGGAGCCTAGGAAAACCCACCTGACATAGTGTGGTAGGAAGAGGGTGCTGGAGCAGGTGGAAGACTCAGGCAGCGCATCTGTGGTCTCATATCTGGGGGTGTTGAGGGACCACAGATTAGGAGATTTGCAGGGGCACATGAGTGTGTGTGTGTGTGTGTAGGGTGGGCACCTCCGGCTTTCTCTGCTGTACTTGCACTCACCCCAGCTTGTCTGGGTAGATGTAGATTCGTGCTGGCAGGCGGCTGCGGCCTGTCACGAAACGCAGGAAGCGGCTCCGGTCCTCTGGGTGGAGAAGGAAATGAGGGAGGTTCTACAGCTTCTACCCTGATTCTGAATCCCATAAGCAGAGTCCCAGTGCAAGCATCACTCTGCCCTCCTCCACTGACCATTGGTGAAATTGTTCAGCGCCTCCCAAAAATACTGCACCCGCGTGTCAGATGGCTCGAAGTCCTCAAATCGAGCTGGAGGGGATAATGTCAGAATTCATTCTTAGGTTTCACCCTGTCCAGTCCTTAAGCTCCATCCCCTGAGCTTCACTGCTCCAGCATCTAGAACTCACTGAGCTTGCGTAGAGCATCCACAGTGACCTCTGGGTCCCCACACACCTTCTTCTCCAACTCTTGCCAGGTCAACAAGTCCAACACAGCCTGTGGCACCACCTTCAGCAGACCTGCCTGCATGGCCGCTACCTGGGGAGGAGAGAAAGGCCTAGCTGGGAGAGAAGGCACAACTCTTAGCTTCCTTTGGGGGCATCTCTTTACCCCTCTGATCAGTAGGAGTGTGGGGCAGAGTTATGGTGGGGGCTAAAGTTCTTATGATTGGTCCTAGTGGCCTATCAGGAAGGGTTTTGGGTATTTGAGGCTGGGGCTGAGGGTAGTTGTGCCTGGCTGCTACCTGCTCCTTGCTCTCCTCTAGCCGTGCCTTCTGCACCAGTTGGATGAAACGACAACGGTCCTCGTATCCCACTATGATGCCTGTGCCCCCAGGGATCAGTTCTACCACCTGTTGGTCACTCAAGACGGTGGTAAATGTTAGCTCCTTCCCAAACTTGAACTCAAATGTCTCCTTGTCCATTCCCTCCATCACTTCCAGGAGCTTCACCTGGGAGTTGGGGAGAAGCAGGGAGATCAGTATTTCGTTAGGGAGGCAGTCTCTGTTATTTCTTCAAGATGCTCACAGGGAAGTAGAGAGGCAGCCTGGCAAGGCAATCCCCAGTCAGGCAATTGGGAGTGAGGGGGCCAGTACAAGGCTGTGGAAGCCTGGAGACAATGCCTAACCAGCCTTGAAAGCTGAGGAAGACATCCTGCAGGAAATGGCATTGGTCTAGTCCCTACTCACCAGCACTGAGTCCACAGCTGGGAAGTCCTTGCTCCAGCTCACCTCCTCACCAGAGAGCTGCTTCCACACAAAACCAGGCAGAGCCAGGACCTGTGTAACAAACACTCACTATAGTTTGTCTTCTCACCTTGAGCTGCACAGGTTTGTTGGCTCTTCCTTCCAGGGACCTAGGCTAATCTGATAGTGCTGTGGATCAGGCTACTCACCAGGAACTCCTTACCCCGAAGGGCAGCCCCCATCAATTGTCCGATCCACTCATACTTGGCAAAATCTCGGCAGGAAGGATTGGGTACATACATGTCCCGGGCCTCACCAGTGCCGTTGCCCTGCCCCAGAGATAGAGCTGTCAGCATGGCAGGCAATGGAGCCCACTTTATTGCCCTAAACACCTCAAAGAGTTCCCCCCAAATCTCTTTGGGATCCCTGTATGACCCTTCTGAATGTACAAAAGCTTCTCCTTTCCCTGTCTGCCCAAAGGCATTCCTGGGTAGCTCAGTCCCTCTTCTATTCTCTCTAGCTCATTCTGGCACCTGAGAGGTTTTCAGAGATGGAATAGTAGAAACCTGGGGGAGTGGAGGTTATGGGGGTGGGAGATTACCTGGTTGGCTGTGCGCACAAAGAAGGGCAGAGGCACAGGGGTGTCAGCAGAGCTAGGGCACAACTCTTCTGACATATCTGCCAGGCTGTCTCGGAAACCACCCCCTGAAATGACAGATGTTCTCAGCGGGCACAAGAGCCCAGTCCTTAGAATGTGTTTATAAGCAGGCTTCCTATCTTCATTAGCTGGTGATCCCAGAAGCCTCTACAACTCTAATAAGGCAACAAGCCGGACCTCTGTCTTCCTTTTGCAGGGCCTTACCTTGGTCAATGATGCCTTCAGCAATGAATTTACACTCCCACCACTGGTCATAGCGCATGGGCCATCTATAAGTAGGGGTAGATCTCTATTATACTGGGTTATGATTCAGCAGCCAGACATGAGACAGCAGAAGAGCTACGGAGTGGTGATGGTGAGGGGTGTCAGGAACAGTGTGCGGGTATATGTGTGCACAGTTCCCTGACCAAATCCCTTACCCTCATGCCATACCTGTAGTCCAGGGGCTTTTCATACTTGTCAGAGGGTTTTAGGCCTTCATAAACCTGGGGGCAGGGAAAGGGGAGGGAGTTGTCTGTGTCAAGGCCTGGTCCTTTCTTGCCCAAAGACTTTGCTCAGGCCCCTCTAGGCTTGGGCCCATAGGCCTTTTACTGAACTTCCCTCAGTCTAACCCTAGGTGGTCCAGACCTGGGTAAAGACTGCATTCTTGCAGGCAGGGTCCCGAGAGGGGCAGGCACGATGTTCCATGGCAAGGCGACGGTTAATGTACAGGCGTGGCATGAAGCTGGGCTTGCTGCTCTCTGAGTCACGCAAGCACTGGGCCACCAGGCTGGGTCGCTGGCGTGACAGCAGTAGGAACTGCTTCACTTGCTGAAGAGGAGAGGTGGCCAGAACAGGATCAATGGACAGTTAGCTTCTCTCCAGGCTCTGGAAACTTCCTCTATCCCTGGTCTCAATTTCACCATTCCATTCCATTCCAAGCCCAGTCCATTCCCTGTCCTTGCCTCCAGGGGGAGCTTTCTAAAACAAAAAATCTGACATTGTCTTTACCTTAATTAAAACTTTTCCAATGACTCCATAGACTGGGACAAAGTCCCTGCTTCACAGCCTGGCCCTCAGAGCCCTCATCTGCTAGGTCCTGCTTCCTGCCCAGCCCCTACCAGCCTTATCCCCACGTCATCCTCTCACCTACCTGCATACTTTTCTTGAGTCATATGGAGCTGCTGGTAGCTAGTGCACACATTTCACACAAGTTGCCCTGCCCCTGCTGTCACCTCTTCTCCCCAGCCCATGTGCATTCTGTATGCTCGTCTGGGAAAATCCCCCCAAACACTAAATTTTGATCTTTCGTGTCTGCCTTTCTTCTTGTTTCCCTACAGTAGGTCTGAGGAACTCTGTTGAAGAATGAAATCTATAAGAGCAGGAAAGGAGAGCCCACTGACCAAGCTCACCTTAATCTCACTGAAGGTGCCCAGTGTGTGGTCCCATGCAGGCACCAGGTGGTGCAGGACACTGTCTAGGATCTTGATGAATCTGGGATGGTGGATAAAGATAATGGCAGCTAAAGAGTTTGGCATAGATGTAAGACTCCCCAACTCTTCACACATTGGGACTGAAGGTAGGGTCAGGAACTGCTCTGACTTTTAGAGCAGAACAGCTTACACTGAGGCCTGATTCACACAGACACACAAAGCTGAAGGAAGGGGTAAGGGAATGGCCTGCAGGTCCAGGACCAGTCACCTCTGCAGGAGGACAGCTCTACGGTACAGTACTTCTGGATCAGTGCCTTCTAGGCGTGGATATCGCACCAGACTGGCTGGCTGGAAGAGGTCTGCATTCAACCCTAGTTCCCGCTGTCTTGATGACTTGATCTTGACCCCTCGAAGACGAACATCGATGCCATCATCTGGGCAAGGGATCAGAGTGAGGTCATTTACTGAACTTGCTGCCTTCTTGGCCCTAAGATCAGGGAATGGCTCCTTAATGTTCAGCCTTTTGTCATCCTATGACTTGGAACCTTAGGGATCCTATTCTATCACCTGGTTCTTTGCTAGCACCTCTATAATGCTGGCATGCTTGAATGTCTCAACTTCTCTTCTAGGTGAGTCCAACCACTCCTATGGTTTTAAGGCCATAGGTTTATATGACCACCTCTTGCTTGGCTCTGGCCCCACACCTTCAAATCCTGGAGTTAGTCCAGCCATCATCTCATCATCTTCACTTGCCCATATCAAGACCCAGGGGCTCCTTTTCCTTTTTTTTTTTTTAACACATTAAAAAAAATTGGTGCATTATAATTATACATAATAGTGGGATTTGTAACATATTTGTACATATACATGATATAATGATATAATTTGGTCAATATTGTTCCCCAGTCCCTTTCCCTTATAGTCTTTAGACCCACCTCGGCACTCCACAATGCGGATCTCGATGATTGGCAAGTGGACTGTCATGTCCTCCAAGACGCAGACATCCCCAATTAGGGTCCTGAGGAGATGGGTGTGAGGCACTTCAGACAGTCCATGCCTCAGGCCTTTAGGGATTGCTGGGATCCCACCCAAGTTTAAGCATCCAAGCTGGACCAGGTCTCATTGCTAAGATCACATCCCACCTCCTACCCCAGGCCAGCCTGCTCACTCGTCAATGCTCACGTCACTCAACTTCTTCAGGTTGTCCCCTTCGCCCCCATAGACTACCACTCGCTTAGGCATAAAATTGTCATCTGTGGTATCCACTGTGAGTAGCAGCTTCCTAAGGGGTCAGAGTGTGTACTGAGTCTCTATGCACCCACAGGCACATGAGTCACCCAACCCAGGTCTGCTTAGAGCCTACTCACTTGACAATGGTGCCCTTCTTCATAGTAAGCCGTACCCAGTGCTGGCACTGGGACCCATCGCTCTCCCAGTAAGTATCCGCATTGCTGTCCGTCAGGCAGGACACATTGAATTCCTCCTAAGGAGAGACAGAGTGGTGGGGTCAGCTGTTACCCTCACTTCTGCTTTGGGACAGGGAGCAGAAAACAGAAAGCATAGTGAAGATGGGCTAAAAGGGCAACTGATATGGGGTAAAGGTGTGATTGGGGTAAGGTAGGAGGGAGTCTAGGGGTTCCTATAGGACTTCCAAGATGGGGAGCTGGACTGAGTGTGGCCCTGGTTTGGAGGTGGGAAATCTGGATCTAACCTTGAGGGATGCGACTATATTTTCCTCAAGAGGGAGGAGTCCCAGCACCCACCGTGTAGGAGGACACGTCTATGCTCTCCACATACTGCTTCACGCTACCCAGGTTCTCATCCTCCTTGCCCAGGTGGTCATACAAGAAGTGGATCAGGTCCTCGTCGCACTCGTAGGTCCATGTTGGGGGCACATAGCTAAGCAACCCCAAGCCCCTAATTAGGCTGGGCCCAGACTTGGAGCTCCCTCCTCCCCATCTGGTACAGCTCACTCACAGTAGCCTTTGTACAGCTTCTGTGTATGCCTCCGCTGGTTGAGGCCTTGATCCGAGGCGATGTGAGTATGTCAGGTCCACCACCTGTTCCCATCTGTGGGCACACAGTTGAGGGTAGGTGGGTGGGAAGGCATGAGTGGACAGCAGGATATCACCAGCAGGATCTGGAACCTTCTCCAGAGCTCTAGCTCCTTGCCTCCATAAGCTCTATGCCAACTCCCTCAGGTCCTGTTCCTTTCTGCTCTTAATGTTACCTCCATTTCAAAATCCTCCCCCGCCAATCTCCACCCTAGATGTGTTGGTGGTCCCAGCCCCTCATTGCCCGATATCCGATAGCAAGCCCTGCCCCTTCAAGTGCAGGACCTAAGCACTGGTCGGTAGTCCACGCCAAAGAGCTGCTGCTGCCGCTGGAGGTGGTCAGGAGTGTCGATGGGTACAAGGCGGGCCCCGCCCTCCGCTGGGCGGCATACCAGCAGCCAGCCTTCGTCCAGTCCGCAGTCACCCAGGTGTTCCGCCAGCTGCTCCTGCAGGGACCGCCAGATGGGGATAGCCATCAGGGAACTGCTCAGCTGCTCGCCCTGCCCAGCCCAGGGTAAAGGGCGCCGAATACAGTGCCAGCTCAATATAGGTCAGGAAAGGGGAACGGAGACGTTTCTGGACGCGGAGATCTTTTGAGGAGTCTCGGGTAGGCCAGAGCTTACCTTGGTCAGTTTTACCCAGAGACCATGGCCGTTGCATAGCTCCTCGCCCGTGGTGCGCACACAGGCGCCGCGCCGAAGTTCGATGCTGTCGCGGGCTGCGCGAAGGGGCCCAGAGGCGGTTCCAGGGGCTGGGCCCGAGGCACCCACACGCAGCCCTAGGCCCTCTGCCTCCCACACCGGCAGCATCACGCGCGACGGTCCTGCCGGGTCCTTGTAAAGCTTGTACAGCACCTCTCGCGGCACGAAAGCCAGCGCTGCCGGCAGCGGTCGCCCGGCACGGAGGCTCCGTGCTGCCTCCGCCAAGAAGCGCACGCGACCCAGCAGCTGCCTTGGGGACTCTAGCGCCGCGCCCGGGCCAGGGCCTGCCATGGCGAACTAGCTGAGGGACACTAGGAGTAATTCTGCCCTGGGAGCACCAGCCGCGACCACAGCAGAGCTTCCCACCACGCCCTGCTCCGCCTTCGGCCAACCTTCGCCGTATGTTCTAGACTAAGCGCATCCTACACTTTTGCTGTATAATCCTGAGTACTCTGATGGTCAACGCAATTACACGTACATCTGTGTCCTCCCACCCAGCCAGCCAGACCCAAGATTAGTGGTTTCTACCTGACCAATTTCTCTCTCTCCATTGCTATCGCTACTATCATTTTATCTCCAATGCTCCTACCCTCATTCAAGTCACTGCCCTATCTATCCTGTATCATTACAATAGCCTTTCTCCCCACCCAGCTTCCTTTTTTTTTTTTTTTTTTTTTTTTTTTTTTTTTTTTTTTGGTACTGAGGATTGAACCCAGGGGTGCTCAACCACTGAGCCACATCCCCAGACCTTTTACATATTTTATTTAGAGACAGGATCTAAGTTGATAAGTGCCTCACTAAATTGCTGAGGCTGGTTTTGAGCTCTCAATCTTCCTGCCTCAGCCTCCTGAGCCGCTGGAATCACAGGCATGCGCCTGGGTGGTGTAATTAACATATTTGGGAGAATGGTGCCTTCCCTGACCACTGACAGGAGGCTTAAGTCATTCCGGATCGATTGCAACTCCTAATCCCAGGATATTCACAGTCATTTTCTATTTAATATGATTGCCAATTTCCGTTTCCCCATCAGACTGGAAGAGCAGTTTGTTCTGAAAAGCAGGGGCTGTGTTGCGCGCTAACCTTAGATCACATGAGAACAAATTCCTCACTCTACCTGAAAAAGTAGTTTCAATTGAGTTCTTTTGGGCTTTTGTTGTTGCGTCGCTACAATGGACTTTACGGTGAAAGTGATTGGGGTCCTCCAGGCAGCAGCCGGGGCAGCCCTAGAGCTGTCAGTGGAGCCTGATCACGTGTTTTTCAACATGGCGAACCCCTTGGTTTACTTCAGGAAGGGGCGGAGCTTGGACTGGGGGCCGGCTCAAATTCTTGTGTGTGTTGGTTCTGCGCGCAGTTACTGAGAGTTTACCATGGAAGCGAACGGTTTGGGGTGAGTTCTCTTCTGCAAGCGGGGTGGCTAGCGAGACTTGGGATCTGAATTTTCCAACTCAGTTATCTGTCCCTATACCCTCATATTCCTGGAGTTCTCGAATTGTGGACTCCAGTCGCTGGGATCCCGAATGCTCCCAACTATGGGATTTCTGAGACCTTCATTTCAGGGACCGTTTTATGGACTGCGTCCTCCAGACATTCTCTTAGGGGATGCCCCAGAACTTCTAACTAGGATCTCTATTCTGGGACCATTTATTCTCCTTTTTTGACTGTTTCCCAGCCTGGAGATTCATTAGTCTAGTGACCATTTCCCTATTCTTACTGGGCTTTTAGAGCTTGGGAGAGCTGGGAGTACGTGTAGGAAAGCGGTCCCAGCGAGGGCCCTTGAGTCTGTGTTCTACCTGATAGGCAGAGAGGAGGCCTAATGCGCGGGGAGCCACAGTTTGCTAGCTGGTCTGGAGGAGGTAGATAGCAGTGCCCGATTTAATCGACTTTAAGAACCCTTGCTCTCACCATCCACCGGCTTAGAGTATTGATTCCTTCCCCCAACCCCATCTGATCACTAGATCTCAGAATTTTCCGGAGCTGAAGAATGACACGTTCCTTCGAGCAGCCTGGGGAGAGGAAACAGACTACACTCCTGTTTGGTGCATGCGGCAGGCAGGCCGCTACTTACCAGGTCAGGATCAGGGCCCAGAATTCTAGATAACTGGGGAGGCAGGGGAGGATTCTGGAGGCCTGAAAGTTGAGGTCTGTCTTCCTTCTCTCGGCAGAATTTAGGGAAACCAGGGCTACCCAGGACTTTTTCAGCACCTGTCGCTCTCCTGAGGCCTGTTGTGAACTGACTCTGCAGGTGAGGGGTCCACAGAGGGAGGTATTTATGCCCTCAGCTTGCCACCTAGCAACTCGTTTCCATTCCCTACAGCCACTGCGTCGGTTCCCTCTGGATGCTGCCATCATCTTCTCCGACATCCTTGTTGTACCCCAGGTACCCACTTAAACCCGATTCTGAAATGTGTTAAAAAAAAAAAAAGAAAGAAAGAAAGAAAGAAAAGGATTCCTTGGAAATCTTATTAGTCCTGCCAAGATTCAAGATAAGTACATATTATAGCTGGATAGAGGGAAAAAATTAAGACTGAAAGAGATGAGTTTAGCTGAGTTTTATTCTCCATTTCCTTTCCTATTGGTATGGGCTGAACAGAACAGACTTTTTGAGACAAGGTCTCAATAAGTTGCTGAGAGCCTCACTAAATTGCTGAGGCTGGCCTTGAACTTGTGATCCTCCTATCTCAGCCTCCCAAGTCTTTGGAATTACAGGTATACTTTGCTGCACCTGGCTGGGATCCAGTTGTTTTATCCCCCTCCAGGCATTGGGCATGGAGGTGACCATGGTACCTGGCAAAGGACCCAGTTTCCCAGAGCCATTAAGAGAAGAGCGGGACCTGGAACGTCTACGGGATCCAGAAGTAGTGACCTCTGAGCTGGGCTATGTGTTCCAAGCTATCACACTTACCCGACAACAGCTGGCTGGGCGTGTGCCACTGATTGGCTTTGCTGGTGCCCCGGTAATATGGGAAAAGCAGGGAATTGGGGTATGACTCTGGCATATCTGGTGTAGACAGGGAAGGAAGTGTCAGTGTGGCTTCTGCACTGTGACATCTTTGTATCCTTCTGCAGTGGACCCTGATGACATACATGGTTGAGGGTGGCAGCTCAAGTACTATGGCTCAGTCCAAGCGCTGGCTCTACCAAAGACCTCAGGCCAGTCACCAGCTGCTTCGCATCCTCACTGATGCTCTGGTCCCATATCTAGTAGGACAAGTAGCTGCTGGTGCCCAGGTGAGTCCTGAGGGGGAGACAAATAGGCTGGGGTTTGGACTATAAGAATAAAAAACAATAGTCTCCTGAACTGGAGAGGGCAGGGATCTTATATTGGCCTTGATCTGGCTACAGCAGCCAAGCCCACCCTGACCCTGGGGTGAGGGTGGGGGCTTAATATTCTTGAGTGAAGATCAAAGCTAGCATTGGGATCTGGAGAAGGCAAACTTTTTGACTGGAACTGGGTTTATAGGCTCAGGCAGTATCAGGGCTTAGTCACCTGGGAAAATGATGCACATTCTGTATATGGAACCTGAGGTATTTCTTTTTTTTTTTTTCCTTATTTTTCTTCACCACCCTGTAACTATAGGCATTACAGCTTTTTGAGTCCCATGCAGGGCATCTTGGCCCACAGCTCTTCAACAAGTTTGCACTGCCCTATATCCGTGATGTGGCCAAGCGAGTAAAAGCCAGGCTGCAGGAGGCAGGCCTGGCACCTGTGCCCATGGTGAGGATTGGGATAGGTTGAATAAAGGTGGGTCTGTAGAGTGTTCAGGGTAAGTCTTGCATGGACTGAAGTGACCACAGGAGGGCAGCAGAAGTGCATCCAAGAAAGGTTAGTGGGCACAGCAAGGCCCTGTGTGTAGTCTCAGATCCGCTTTTTCCTCCAGATCATCTTTGCTAAGGATGGGCATTTTGCCCTGGAGGAGCTGGCCCAGGCTGGCTATGAGGTGGTTGGGCTTGACTGGACAGTGGCCCCAAAGAAAGCCCGGTGAGTGATAGAGGTTGGACCTTTGAGATTAAGGCAGGGGTTGCCGGTGGGAAGATGCCAAGTATGCAGTCACCAGAATGTGTTCCTGGTTCTGCCTCTAGGGAACGTGTGGGGAAGTCGGTGACCCTGCAGGGCAATCTGGACCCCTGTGCTCTGTATGCATCTGAGGTAATAATCAGGGCCTCGATGGGTGCACAAGTTTGTCTCTCTGATATGGCTATGTGATTATGTGTCTGATGTATTTGTCTCTCTTCTCTACTCCATACATACAACGTAAACCTGAGAAAGGCAAGAATTTTTGCTGTTGCTCATTTGTTTTTTCTTAGTGTCTGGCCCATATACAATATCTGATAAATTTTATTGATTAAATGATAAAATAACACCAAGTAAAAGCATGCCTACGTGTGTATGTTACTATTAGGCATAGGGAGGACAGAGGCTTATAGATCTCCCTATTTTTGGTCCCCCAGGAGGAGATTGGGCGATTGGTGCAGCAGATGCTTGATGACTTTGGGCCAAAACGCTACATTGCCAACCTAGGCCATGGGCTATACCCTGACATGGACCCAGAACACGTAGGGGCCTTTGTGGATGCTGTGCACAGACATTCACGTCTACTTCGACAGAATTAAGCATATATACCTCTTCCCTTAAGTATATGGATGATTGTTTTCTGGAAAATAAAGTTCCATAATTGAAGTCTAGTATGTGGTTTTTTTTAATTTTAATTTTTTTTTTTTTAGTTTTCAGTGGACCTTTATTTATATGTGGTGTTGAGAATCAAACCCAGTGCCTCACATATAACTAGCTCTATCACCGAGCTACAACCCCACCCCTAGTATGTGGTTTTGTTTATGAGAGATTGTGCTCTAATCTTCAGTTCTTTCCTTCCCTGGAGCCTCCCCTGTATCCCCTCCCACAAGTGTCAAGGCTCAGTTATCAGTGAACATGGACTATTGCACTTAAAGTTAGGGTTCTCACTACCATTCCTTCATATGTCCAAGTCCCACAACTTCAAGGAGTTGGGTAAAGCTTCCTAGAAGTTGGGACTATGACACTGCATAGAAAGGGATGGGTTCCCCACAGCATACAAAGCCCAAATTAATAGGCTTTGTGTCTGGGGAAGAAGGGGAATACTGATCAAAGAGAGGCACAGAAGTGCCTAAAACACTTCAGGGAGTCCTAGAAAGAAAGAAAGATGCAATCTAGGTAAGGAGGGAGAAGCTAAGAAACCCTCAGCTTTGACACTAAATGATGGGGAAGACAAAGACTCAAAGCTAAGCTGTTTGGGATTTAAGCCTTAGAATAGGCCAACACCAAGGCAAGAAGGCCTCTGAAGCTAAAAGGCCCTCTGGCACTCAAGTGTTGCTTTGTATTATTTTCTGAGCAAACCCTTTAATTTTCTCAGGATCTTGGGATCCTGCCCATCATGGTGACACCTTTGAGGACAAGCTTCTGAGGTGCTTGTGAACTCTGCAGAGGAGTCTAGTGTGGCAGGAAATTCTTCATCTGTCATTTTCTACATCCCTGTTAGGTCCAAACAGTTCCTTGTCCCAGCTAGAGCAATGCAGAAGCAGAGAAGGGCCTCATTTATTAAGAGAACACAAGTTCTACTTTTAGAAAAATGATCTTTTCTGTGATTCATGATTTATTCATAGAAAAGCACTGTGAATTCACACACTTGCTAAAAAAGGGCAATCGTGATACAGAAATGGAAGTGGCTTCTCTTGTTTACCAACCCATTGGGCTGAGATGTTGTAGGGGCCCTTGGCTGGAGGGCAAGACTTTAGTAGCCACAAACAGCAAATACAACTTTCTGGTCAGTTTGGAATAAAAAAGATGACAAACAGTTTTCCAAGAGGAAAATAAAGCAGACAGGTTCTTGGTTCACACTCTAGCTATATCACCCATTCCCTATCAAAACCCATCCCAACTCAGGAACTAAGACACAAAAAACAGTAAACACCCAAGACACTGGTATCCAATTGACTCTTCTGAATGCTCTTGCTACCTCCTATAATAACTCCAGGTTGAACTCCAGGGTCAGGAAGGTAGCAGAAACATGATACACTGTGGCAGTCAGTTAGGGCTAAGATAAGGGTTGCCCATTTGGTGGGAAAGGGAAAGGCCAAGGGATACCAGCCTTAATCTCCAAATCAGTGACCACTGGGACTATGACAAAAGCAGGCAGAGGAAGCTTGAGGTAGAAAGGCAGGGGGAGAAAGCACGTATGGATGAGAATTGTAGAGCTGAAGCAGCCAATCTTAGAGGGGACACTGGTGCTTAGAAGCTTGTTTGTCAAGAAAGAATGGTGAAGGGAGGAGCATAGAGATGGGAACAAATGTTCAGTTGTTGAGAGAGATTGAGAGGAAGGGGGAAGAGAGATCTGGCAGAAAAAGAAGGGACACATTCATGCAGATCTTCCAACATGAATACAGACATACCCATGTAGAAATATCTCAGTTACACTTATAAAGACACACAGATCCATGAACAGCAGGCATACATACACAGACACAGTCATTTATAACTTGTTCTCATGTGCCCAGATACACACATATACTAACCATGCAAACATGAGTACACTTAGTTATGTATTTTCACACATGCACAAATGAAACAGTGAACACACAAACCCACAGTCCAACGCACACATGTATCACATACACAAATTAGAGATGAAACCAGATACTCTCTAACATAAAGGTGACCAGAGTAGATGAATATTATGAGCTCAAATGGCTTCCCAGACCTTCACTTTCTCCCTGCACTTGTTACTGAGGTGTCCAGCAGGCTCCTGGAGAGGTTGTGTGAGGCAGGAGCAAGAGTTCAGTGTCCTCATAGCAAGAGTCTTAAGTCCAGTCTTGGCCTCTCCCTCACCCACCACTGGACTACAGATGCCCTGTTTACAGGCTGGGGTTTCTGCATAGACAAGCTTGGGATTCATTTTAATTGGCCATTTTTCTCCCTGCCACCCCTACTTGTCCATTGCTAACAGCATACACTCTGCAAGGGAAACCTGAGAAATGGTTGTGAGTCTCCTCAGAAAACAAGCCTATCCTCCCACCCACAGCTACTTTAAGTGCCCATCAAATCAGAACCAGAATTATAAATAGTTACAACTTTACAATTATTGGCAACACATATACTATAGTATTTACAGTACCATAAATGCTTCTGTTTCTCTGGTTAAGCAATCCCTGAGACGGAACAGTGTCTGTGTTTGCCAAGGGAGATAGGGCCAATGCCCAGGACACGCAGGATATAGGGGCGTGAGGTGGCATGTTGTGGGATTTCTGATCAATCTGCAGGGCCCAGCTCCTCCAGGAACAGTGGGCTGTAGTGAGAAGTTTGCCAAGGCATAAAAATTGGCTAGAGTTGGACTCTTTCTAATCTTAGCCCTGTGGTCCTTTGGCCTCAGCCATAGGTGCTCAGAGTCCTCCCAGGGTAGACAAATGCTTCAGTGTCCTTGGCCTGACTTGATGGTACCTGGATGCCCAGGCTGCCCTGGAAGTAAGCTATCTGCTTTCTCAGCCAAAGCGCTCTCGAACCAGCAGCATCAGCTTCTTCTTGCCTTTGTAAATCTGTTTGAGGTTGTCAATGAACTGAGCAAACTGCAAGTGGCCATCCTGCGGCAGCAGGAAAGTCTCCCGAGCCTTGCTCAGAAACTCAATGAACTCTCCATAGTGGCGAGGGCTGATGTGTGTCAGGCGTGAGTGTGTAGTGTTGATATAGGCATTGATGGTGGCATCCAGCAGCTGGCGCAATGGAGCTTTGTCAGTTGACATGAGCTTTCCAGAGCTGCGGCGGCCTGGGATGCCAGCCAGGCCAGGTGCAGTCACTGTGCAGCGCCGCAGGATGTCTGAAAGCACAGTGGCACAATGCACACTCTTCACCACCAGGGGGATGAGGGCTGCCAACTCATTCTTGCCCAGCGAGTGGCTGAGGGCACAAGCCCAGAGCACATCATTAATGGCCGGGTGGGTGTCCTGGTTATAGGCCAGGTTAAGATGGCTCATGGCCAGTGAGGCCAGCTTGAAGGCACGTAGCGGATAGCCACGGAGCTCCATGTAGCGGGCAATGGTGAACAGCTGTGAATGGGTCATACCACCAGCGGCAGCATCAATGGCAATCTGGTAGGCTGCCTCAAAGGCGATGTGGTCTTTCTCACAGAGTGTGAGGGCTGACAGGGCACAGCTCTGTGGATCCTTCATAGCACACTGCAGGGCCAGTGTGCGAGCACAACTAGCCAGTTCCTCCCGCTGGGGGTAATCAAGACTGAGACGCAGGATAGTGGTATGGGATACAGCTGTAGCAGCTACAATACTAGTAGCCTCGGTGGGGGTGAAGAGTGTATACCAGCTCTGCAAGATGCTCACCAGGGCCCGCACACCTGTCAGGGAGAGCCTGAGCTCAGCAGTGGCCATCCAGGTCCCGATGCAGGTCTGCCCAGATTACCATTTGGGGTCTGAACTTGGCCTGCAGAGATGAGTTCTCCCTCCTCCACAGCAGCCTTGAGATGATCTGAGGCAAACCAGGGCAAGGGGAACATCCCAGATGGCCAGACCCTGTTTGGGGTCTCTTCCCACCCCTTTCTTGCCCAGGTCAGAGGATTAAAGGTCTCTGCAAGGCTCTTAGCCCCTCCCATGGATAGAACAACAGAGCCTGTGGTTTGCAAGCCTCAAGGCAGGGGTTGCAGGTCCACCTGGGGTTTCTACCTAAAGTGGGGCCTCTGGAGGTAAAACTCTTGTGCTGGTGCTTTGGGCTCTAGAAGGTATCCCAAGCCTCCAAGTTGTCTGAAGTTTCTCAGAAGCATGGCAGGGACTGGAACCAAACCACTGGGCCCACTACCTCCTAAGGGAGCACCTGAGTATTGGGGACTGAAAATGCATCATTCAGATTTGTCTCTGAGGATTAAAGTACAGCTGAGACAGGCACAGTGGCACATGCCTATAATCCCAGCAGCTTGGGAGGCTGAGGCAGGAGAATTGTGAGTTCAAAGCCAGCCTCAAAAATTTAATGAGGCATTAAGTAACCCAGTGAGACACTGTCTCTAAATAAAATTCAAAATAGGGCTGGGGATGTGGCTCAGTGGTTGAGTGCCCCTGAGTTCAATCCCTGGTACCCAAATTAAATAAATAATTAAATGTTGCTAACATCAGGACATGGTACAACCAGTGAGGGCAGAGCTTGAACTGACTAAATAGAGGCCATTTTCTCCTATCAGCAGCCTCTCCTTTTCTAGGACACAAGGAATGGGTATGTGACAGCTCATCAGCCTGTCCCAAGAGTTGGGCCTAAAAATTTCCCTAGGGGTACTAGAAATTTCCCTGGGGGTAGAGTGAGGTGGGAGACTCACCCACTTCTGTAGCACAGGTCACCAACCATCGTACCATTTCCCTGCGCCTCCAGTTAAGGGTTGATAAGGTCATCCGCATCACCTGGGAACAAAAGAGGCATATCTAGTTGGCTAAGCCTGACTATTATGATCTCTTTCTCCCCACTTCCTTTTGCCATTCATTCATGCAACAAGTATTTTTTGGTGCCTTAAACAGTGGTCTTGCGAGCTGTGGTTGTGGCTCAGTGGTAGAGTGCTTGCCTGGCACATGCAAGATCCTGGGTTCAATCCTCAGCACCACATAAAAATAAATAAATAAAATACATGTATTGTGTCCAACAATTAAATATAAATATAAAAAACGAAAACAAAAGAAACAGTACTCTTTCCCCTGGTAAGTATGGACAGGTTTAATTTCTGCTTCACATCTCTCTTTAGATAAGAAGCTTCTCTAATAACCCATAACAAAGAAAATTCCTATACTTTGCTTGGCTCAGAAGAATGGAGAGGTGGGGAGAAGGTGGGGATCCCTTATAGCCTAAAGCTATTCTACTTCTGGCCTTAACGTAAAAATGGAACCCAGTTTACAACCCAATTTGCTTTATGCCTAGCTTGGAATTTGTGTTCTGGGGACAAAGAACCAGACTTGGTCCACATTCAGCCCCTTAGGGATCTTATCTTCTGCCAATTGTCACTATACCAGAAGCCTGGGAACAGATCACTCCTACCCCATACCTGTAATCCTAGCTCCAGGGCTACGTTGAGCAAGGTGCTGTCTGTACCACTGTCCGTGGGAGTAGCAATCTTGAATGCATCTTGGGCCAGTTTAAAGATGAGGGAGGAAGAATGGATGTGCTTCTGTATTGCTTCCAGAATAGTTCGGAGTCTCAGAGTATCCCCTGAAGGCGTTGAGAGAAGGGGCAGTGACAAGGTTTGCCTTAAAGTTTCCCTAGGCAGTCAGTTGATCACAATAAATACTGGTTGAAATATCAATTCGTAGAATGCTCCTGAATGATACCATCCCTTCTGGGTAGCCAAGCTGTCTCCAGTGAACTCACTGGTAGCTCATTCTGTATCTAGGTATCCATATGAATTCACTTCTTTACGCCTTTTCCTCTTTCCCTACTCTTCATCCACTATATCCTTAGGCTTTTTAGAGATGAAAAACAATTTTCTTTCTTTTTTTTTTTTTTTGAAAATCAATTTTCTTGAACACCTAAATTTTGAGAACCTCTTATACAGGTGGCCAGAAGCCAAATAACTGTCAAAATAATAAAAAAGTATGCAGTTCATTTGTGTGTGTGTATTTGTGTGTGGTTCTAAGGATTGAACCCAGGTGTGCTTTACCACTGAACAATGTACCCACTCCCTATTTATTTTGAATCCTATTTTGTTTTATTAAGTTGCTAATGCTGGCCTTGAACTTGTGATCCTCCTATGTCAGCCTCCTGAGTTGCTATGATTACAGGCACGCACCACCATGCCCAGCTATGCTGATCCCACTATTTTCTTTTAGATTCCATTTTTCTAACAAAAAAGATAAATAGCAGTGTGTATGTAGTGTATGTGCATAAATACATATTTTGGGTACCTGGGACTGAACTCAGGGGCATTTAACCACTGAGCCACATCCCAAGCCCATTTTTGTATTTTATTTATAGTCTCACTGAGTTGCTTAGTGCCTTGCTAAGTTGCTGAGGCTGGCTTTGAACTTTAAATTTTCCTGCCTCAGCCTCCTGAGCTGCTGGGATTATAGGTGTGCGCTACTGTGCCTGGCCACTATTTGCTTTTTCTGGAGAAAAGGGGAGCTAGGCGAATGCTTCCTATTCTATAGACAAAGATTCTATACAAAGAACTAGTACATGGAGTTAAGGAACTGAATCACCATATGAAACAATGGTTGTTTCATGAAGGCAGTATAAAAAATTAGTGTATCTTATGAAGGGTAAATATATGAACTAAAGACAACAAAACTATGTCTTATGATTTGCTTTGCAGTTGTTGATAAAGTCAAAGAGGCATGAGTTTAGGCTTTGGAGTAAAATACACTGAGGACTGAATCTGGTATAGCCATTAAATAATTCAGTTACTACTTCTATAAAATGAGAACTGTAACCTTCAGGATTGTTTTGAAAATTATAAACAATTTGTGCATAGTTAATAGTCTATGATTCCATTTTTCTAACAAAAAAGATAAATAACAGTGTGTATGTAGTGTATGTGCATAAATACAAATAGAAAATCTCCAGAACTATTTATACCAATGTCTTATAATATTATCTTTTTCTTTCTTTCTTTAAATACTGGGGATGGAACCCAGGGACACTCTACTTCTGAGCTACATTCCCAGCCCTTTTTATTTTTTGAGATAAGACCTGGCCCAGGCTGACCTCTAACTTGTGATCCTCCTGCACTGGCCTCCCGAGTAGTTGGAATTACAGGCATACACCAGAGCACCTGGCTTGTAATAGTTAATATTTGAGTATCAGGATTATAGAAGAGATTTCCTTTATTCTTCTATTATTTTTTTAAAGTGATTTTAAAATTAATAGACTTTTTAGACCAGTTTTATATTTACAGAAAACTGAGCAGATAGTACAGAATTCCCATACATCCTGTTATTAACATCTTAACTCAAGTATTTATGTTATGGTCCATTCTGTATCATATTAATTCTATGGTTCAGACAAATGCATAATGTCATGGACCTGCCATTAATTACAGTATCACATAGAAAAGTTTCACTGCCTTCAAAGTTTCCTGTGCTTCACCTTTTTAAACTTTTCCCCTTCTCCCAAACCTCTGGCAATTATAATGTCTCCATAATTTTATCTTTTCCAGAATGTACAATTGGAATTGTTCAGCATGTAACCTTTTCAGATTGCAATGCACATTTAAGGTTATTTAAGGTTCATCATGTCTTTCTTCATGGCTTGATAGTTCTCCTCCTCCCCCCTTTTAAAATTGGAACACTGCAATTGTAAACAATGACACAATTTTTGTTACATATTTATATGTGCACACAATATAACAATATAATTTGGCCATTACCACTTCCCACCATTTACCTCTCCCCCTCTGGAAAGTTCATTTCTTTAAAAAAATTTTTTTAGATATTGATGGACTTTTATTTTATTCATTTATTTATACTCTGTGTTCAAAATTGAACCCAGTGCCTCACATAGGCTAGGCAAGCACTCTACTACTGAGCCACAACACCAATCCCAAGTTCATTTCTTTTTATTGCTAAATAATATTCCACTGTATGGATATACCCATTTTGTTTATCAAACTATATCACTATATATGATATATATCATATCACTATACCCACTTCTGGTATAGTGACAATTGGCAGAAGATAAGATCCCTAAGGGGCTGAATGTGCACCTTTTGAAGGACATCTTGACTGCCTCCAATTTTGAGAAAATATAAATAAAGATACTATAAATATGTACAGGTTTTAGTGTGGACAAAAGTTTTCAACTCATTTGGTTAAATATCTAGAAGCATGACTGCTAGATCATATGGTAACATTATATTTAGTTTTGTAAAAAACTGCCAAAATGGTTGCATTCTCACCAGCAATGAATAAGGGTTCCTGTTGCTCCACATATTACCAGTATTCAGTGTCATTTGGATTGCAGCATTCTAACAGCATATGCAGCAGTATCTCTCTATTGTTTTAATTAGGAATCCCCTATATATAAGATTGAGCATCATTTCATATGCTTGTTTACGATCTGTGTATTTTCTTTAGGGAAGTGTTTCTTCAGATCTTTAAACAATTTTTAAATTGGGTTATTTTCTCATTGTTGAGTTTTAAGAGTTGATTTGTATATTGGGATACAAGTCCTTTATCAGATACGTTTTTCAAATAATTTTTCAGCCTGCAGCTTGTGCATTTTCATTTTTCTTTACATTAAGTTAATTTTATTTGTTCAAGGGCTCATATTGGAAGCATTAAATCAAGCCAGGACTTTGATTCTGTGAGCTCACATCCCATATTAAGGAAGAGCAAACTATGGTCCATATACATGGATTATTCACTAGAGCCTCAAGGTTAATCATATTGTAGTTTTAAAATTTTCTACAGTCCAGAACTCAAGAAGTCATAGGGCTTTTAGGTCCTTCTGGGCATTCCACAGGGTATCTGCACTTCCACTGAACTAGGCAAACTTATCAGCTTTTAGTTAATAATGCTGGTTAATCCCCAAGCATTAAGGATACATGGAAGACTATATCATACACCCTCACCACCATTGTTGACATCAGATGAATTGACTCCTTTATCACTATGTGATGGCTCTCATTATTTTGGCTGCTTCCCCCAAGAGATAGCACCTTGCTATGTTGTCCTTGCTAGGCCTCAATTCCTGGGTTTAAGCAGTACTCCCGACTCAGGCCTCCTAAGTACCTGAGAGTACAAGGGTGCACCATTGTGCTTGGCCCATGACTTCATCTTATATAATATTTGAGCATCCTTGGATTTAGGTGTTCATTTGGGGGTTCCAGAATTTCCCAGATACCAAGGGATGATAGATGAGATCCTTTAGCATCAAGGGCCTACTAATCTGTCCATATCCCCCTATTATCTGCTCACTTTTGGATCTGATCATAGTGAATTTATCACTCATCGTTAAAAGAACATGCCATCTCTCCTTTCAAACTCAGTATTCCTGAGCACTCCAGGGAGGGAAGGTAATGCCTAAGCACTTATCTGCACGAGGATTTCACTTCCTTTGCTCAGTTTATTCCCAGGCCTTTTATTCTTTTGTGTTATATGATAAATGTGTTTGGAAAAATTTCCCTTTGGTAGCTCACTGTTAGTATACAGAAATTCAACTGATTTTTGTATGTTGATTTTGCATTCTATAACCTTGCTGAATATATTGATTAATTATAACAATTTTGTGTTTTTAAAAAATGACATCTTTAAGGTTTTCTATATGTAAGATCATATTGTTAGCAAACAATTGACAATTTACCTTTGTCCTTTCTGATTTAGATGACCATTATTTCTTTTTCTTACTTAACTATTTTGTCCAGGATTTCATTGCTATATTGAATAGAAAGAGCAAGAGTAGTACTTTTGCTAAGGATCTTTCACATAGAGCTTTATTATGTGGAGATAATTTCCTTCTATTCCTAGCTTCATGAGAATTCCTGTTCCATGTTGAATTTTAGAAAATTCCTTTTCTGTATCTACTGAGATGAACATGAGATTTTGTATCCTTTATTCTGTTAATCTAGTGTATCATAATTGATTTTTGTATGGTAATAACTATCCATGCATTCCAGGTATAGACCTCACTTCTTCTGATGCATGATCTTTTTAACATACAGTTGGATTCACTTTATTTTTGAATAATCATTTACTTGGATACCAAATTCTAGTTGATCATTTCTTCTTTCAATACTTTAAATATTTCACTCCACTTTCTTTTTGTTTGCATAGTTTGTGAAGTCTAATGTATTTTCCCCCCTTATTTCTCTATAGGCAAGGTGGTTTTATTCTATGGTTTCTTTCAAGGGGTTTCTCTTTGTCATTGTTTTTCTGTATTTTGAATATGATATACCTAGAATATTTTTATTATTCATTCTGTTTGGTGTCTGTGAGCTTCTTGGATTTAGGTGTCTGTCATAATACTGGAAGACTCAAAGCCAATATTACTTCAAATACTTCTCCTTTCTCTTCCTTTTCATATTGCCACTCTGCATATGTTATACCATTTGTAATTGTCCCACAGTTCTCAGATAGTCTTTTTATTCATTTTTTCTCTCTGCATTTCAATTTGCAAAGTTTTTATTGACATTTATAATTTTTTTTAAAATTAAATATTCTTGGACTGGAGTTGTGTAGCTCAGTGATAGAGTGCTTGCCTTGTATGTGTGGGGCACTGGGTTTGATCCTCAACACCACATAAAAGTAAAAAATTGAAGGTGTTGTGTCCATCTACAACTAAAAAAATTTAAAAAAACAAACAAAAAAATTAAATATTCTCATGGTTCAATATTCAAAAGGTGTAAAAGGTATTCTTTCTCTTCCACACTTGTTCTTCGCTCACTCATATCTAACTTTATATACAATCAATTTTATCAGGTTTTTTTGCATTTTTTCAGTATATTCTATATATATTAAGAAAATCATTTTCTTTTTTAAAATATTTATTTTTTAGTTGGACACAATATCTTTTTTTTTAAAGAGAGAGAGTGAGAGAGAGAGAGAGAGAGAGAGAATTTTAATATTTATTTATTTTTTTAGTTCTCGGCGGACACAACATCTTTGTTTGTATGTGGTGCTGAGGATCGAACCCGGGCCACACGCATGCCAGGCGAGTGCGCTACTGCTTGAGCCACATCCCCAGCCCATGGACACAATATTTTTATTTATTTATTTTTATGTGGTGCTGAGGATGGAACCCAGGGCCTTGCATGTGCTAGGCAAGCGCTCTACCGCTGAGCCACAATCCCAGCCACAAGAAAATAATTTTCTCTTCCTTAAAAATCAAATGATAGGGCTCGGTGATAGAGCGCTCACCTAGCATGTGCAGGGCTCTGGGTTCGATCTTCAGCACCACATAAAAATAAATAAACAAAATGAAGGTATTTTGTACAACTAAAAAACAAGTATTTTTAAAAAATCAAATAATAGCATAGTATAGACAAAGATTTGCATGTTATTTCCCACATATCATGTCTCTCTAAGTTGTGATCTCAGAGATTATATCATATTGATACATAAAGAACTTCTTATTCTTTTACATGATTGCCTACTATTCTTTTTTTTAATTCTTTATTTTTTTTAGTCATACATGACAGCAGAATGAATTTTGACATATAATACATACATGGAATGTACATACATCAATCATATTGTCAATTCTATTCTGCTGCCCTTCCTGTCCTCTTTACTCCTCCCCTCCTCTCCCATCCTTTCTCTCTATCCAATCTAATGTGACACACTTTTTTTTCTCTTTCTCATTACATCACATATGTATTCTGTATAATAATGAGGTTCTCCTTCCATCTTCTGTGCAACTCCCCTTCTCCCTCTTTTCCCCTCCCACCTCTCTTCCCTATTTAGTGTTAGTCTTCTTCTCATGTTCTTCTTCCCCATCCCATTTTGAGTCACCCCCCTTATATCAGAGAAGACATTCGGCATTTGTTTTTTAGGGATTGATTGCCTACTATTCTATTTATTCATTTGAATGTGTCTTGGAACTTAGAATTTTTCAAATTTCAGAAAGATAATCTGTGCATGTATCATACGTAATATTTTCTGTGGGTCTGGGGCAGCATCTCATAATTAAACACATTACTATTTCCATAGGGAATATATGAATGTTCACAGTATGGAGGAGCAAAATTTACATGATAGTACATTCATATAGTAGTAAAATGATAAATAAGATAGTATAATAGGGCTGGGGATGTGGCTCAAGCGGTAGCACGCTCGCCTCACATGCTTGCAGCCCGGGTTCGATCCTCAGCACCACATACAAACAAAGATGTTGTGTCCGCTGACAACTAAAAAATAAATATTAAAAAATTCTCTCTCTCTCTCTCTCTCTCTCTCCCTCACTCTCTCACTCTCTCTTTAAAAAAAAGATAGTATAATAAATCTAAATATTCAATAAAACTTTAAACTAAGCTTGCAATAAGTATTTGTTACATCAGGTTTCTTGAGGACCTCTGGTTTTGTGGAAAAAAGGTTTTATAAGAATTGCTATTGTCACTGAAGATTAGAACTGGTTACTCAAGCTGGGCAAGGAATAGGTTTAATGATGAAGCAACATTATATAATACATGGCCTTTATGTGTAGCGCTGGTGGGTGGTACAGTTCAGTGGTAGAATGCTTGCCTAGCATGTGCAAAGTCCTGAGTTTGATCCCCAGTATGGCAAAAAATAAATAAAATTAAAAATTAAAAAGGTATATTTCTAGGTCATGTCTCATTAATATGGATTTTTACATAAGCAGTCTCTTCAATTAAGTAAAGAATTATAATCTATTTTCACTGATAAGTGTGTATTATTTATGATCAAGTAACTGTTTTCATATTTGCCCTGTATGAAGTTTATGGAGATTTTTTCCATATGTATTACATATCATCATCATCACTACTGGTCTTATGCTTATTCATGTTAACATAATTTTAGCATTTTTTAAAATCATACAAGGATATTTATACAATAGGTACGTGACTTAAGATATTCAGTGTTTTTTAAAATATCAGCTGTTCTAAATCACTACTTCTATGACTTCAGTAATCACAAAGTAATGTGGAGAATTTGTTAAAACAGATTATTTGGCTAAACCCCTAGAGATGCTAATTCAGCAGATCTGGAGCTGGGTCTGAGAATTTGCATTTCCATCCAGCTCAAGGAGATGCTATTGATACTCCTGATTCTCTCACCATACTTTGAGCAGCAAAGCTATGACTTATTTAGCAAATACACTTTCTAGTGTAATAAGACTACATATCTTCTCTTTAGTGACACAAAACCTTTCAAAGTCTATATCTACAGGTAGGTTCACTTTCAATTAATTCAAACAAAGTATGTTAAATATTTAACAATAATTCTAAATATCAACAACTATGTATGTGGGATCATTAAGAGACATCTTTCCAAGCTTCTGCAATAACTCTTTTAGGAAGACTTGAGAGTCAAGTGCTGCAAGTATAGAGTATAAAAATAAAAAACATATTCTTCATTGACAGTAAAATGTTTTGGTCACAAGGCTGTATTATAGATGTTGCAATCAGACAAAGTAAATGGTGCAAATGTTATTTTCACAAAAAGTTCAAGAGTGGGATGTGAAGTATAGAAATAATAAATCCAATTACATAATTTTCATCCATTCCAGCTGTGTGCAATGAAATCATGTTACTGGTACATATTATTGAACTAGTTAAAATATCTGATTAACCAGGCATCTTTGTACACAAAAATAAATAAACTATGAACACCTTTTGGAACATTTTGGCAATTGGCTTTCCTAGCTTTATGTGTCTGCTGCCTTGGCATATCCTAAAAACTTTCAGCTTGTGCTAACTGTTCTTAAAACTTCTTGTGTTTGCCCATCAATCACTGTCAATGTGCATTTTTAAAATTTTTTTTTTAGTTGTAGATGGACACAATACCTTTATTTTATTTCTTTATTTTTATGTGGTGCTGAGGATCAAAACCAGTACCTCATGCATGTGAAGCAAGTGCTCTACCACTAAGCCACAACCCCAGCCCCTGCTAATGTGTATTTTTTTTTTTTTAAAGAGAGAGTGAGAGAGGAGAGTGAGAGAGGAGAGAGAGAGAATTTTAATATTTATTTTTTAGTTATTGGCGGATACAACATCTTTGTTTGTATGTGGTGCTGAGGATCAAACCCGGGCCGCACGCATGCCAGGCTAGCGAGCTACCGCTTGAGCCACATCCCCAGCCCCTAATGTGTATTTTTTAAAAATATAGGCCATAACAGAGTTGTTTCATCAGACCTACATATATGTTAGAACCAAAATCTTAGTGTATCTGTCAATATAATTTTCATCTTCAGGATAAGCATAAGTTTTTTCATTATAGATTTTAAGATTATACCATAATGCTTTTTAAAACATAATTTAAAATCTCTTACATTTTATTTTTTTTTTTTTACATTTTACATGTATTTACCATGTACAAAATGTTTTGGAGTATATATATATATTATGGAATGACTAAATCTATCTAATTAACACATGTTACCTCAT
The DNA here is from genome assembly GCF_048772815.1 of Callospermophilus lateralis. NCBI lineage: Eukaryota > Metazoa > Chordata > Mammalia > Rodentia > Sciuridae > Callospermophilus > Callospermophilus lateralis. The sequence goes on along the minus strand of NC_135311.1, from coordinate 110,318,637 downwards.
GTAGCTAATAATTTTTGTGGTAAGAACACTTTACATTTACTCTCTTAGCATTTTTCATGAATGCAATTTGGTAGCAAATGCCTGTAGTCCCAGTTATTCAGGAGACCCAGGTAGGAAGATCGCTAGAGTTCAAGGTCAGCCTGGGCAACATAGCAAGACCTCAACTCAAAGGGGGGGGGCGGAGAATATATTATTAACTATAGTCACCATGATGTATAATAGATCTCTTAAATATATTCCTCATTTTTAACTGAAATTTCATATCTTTTGACTACTATCTCCCTCAACCTCTGGTATCTATCATTCTACTATTTTAGGTGATCACTTTTTCTATTTTTTTTAAAGAGAGAGAGGAGGGAGGGAGGGAGGGAGGGAGAGAGAGAGAGAGAATTTTTTAAATATTTATTTTTAAGTTTTCGGTGGACACAACATCTTTATTTTATTTTTATGTGGTGCTGAGGATCAGGCCCAGCGCCCTGCACATGCCAGGCGAGCATGTTATCGCTTTAGCCACATGCCTAGTCCCTATGTGATCACTTTGTAAGATTTCACATATGAGTAAGATAATGTTTTTCTGTGTCTGGCTTATTTCAATTAACACAATACTCTCCAAGTTCATCCATGTGGTCACAAATTGTGGGATTTCTTTCTTTTTTTAATGACTGAACAACAGCATCCCATTGTGTGCGTGTGTATACATATATGCCATATTTTCTTTATTCATTCATCCATTGATAGACATTTAGGTTGATTCTATATCAAGGCTATTATGAAAAATGTTGCAATAAACAGGAGAAGTCAGATATCTCTTGAACATACTGACTTCACTTCTTTTTAATTTATACCCAGTAGTGGGATTACTGTATTTACATCATGATGCATCATAAATTGCTGCAGCCCATCTTCTGATATTCTGTGCTTACCTTAAATGTTTAATCCTTCATGAAATATTCTAGTTTAAAGACCAAAAAACCAATCAGTGACATATTCATACTCATTTATTATTGAAGTCATTCAATTATGATTAAGTCAACATCCTCTCCCCCCCCCCCCCTCTCTCTCTCTCTCTCTCTCTCTCTCTCTCTCTCTCTCTCTCTCGGTACCAGGGTTTGAACTCGGGGCCTTACACATGCTAGACAAATCTTCTACCACTGAGCCCAACATCTTCATTTTTCATCCTCTAAAATTTTTTTGTCTAGTCTTCATTAGTTTTGGTCCTTGTCAACATTATAAAACCTCAATGCCTTGTCTATTTTTCAACTCATAAGTGGTGTTAATTTCCACACCATATTCTTTTTTTTTTTTTTTTTTTTTTTGAGAGAGAGAGAGGGGATTTATTTTTTAGGTTTTTTTTTTGGCGGACACAACATCTTTGTTTGTAAGTGGTGCTGAGGATCGAACCCAGGCCACACGCATGGCAGGTGAGCGCAGCCCTTCACACCATATTCTTTAGTAAGATACCTCTTAGGTGTACTTAACTTTTAACTCTATATTTTGTGCTATTAATATTGATAGATGCTTCTTTTTCTTTCTTTCTTTTTTTATCCATGGGAGTGTTTTCAATTTTGGGGGCATTTTTTATAAGGTACTTAAATTTAATTGACAAAACACATCCAACAACACAAAAAGGGAACACAATATTAGTGAGTAGCAGAAATGTCTGTGACTGGGAAAAGGGTAATGAAACAACTAATGCCTAATGTTGGTTAAGGTCAGGTTTTAGAAGCTGTCCAACTTATGAAAAAGTAGTTTGGGTTTCTATAGAGATTCATCTTGACCTGACTGTAGCCATCTTTGGTCAAAACCACCATTACAACCCCTGAGTAATCCTAGTCTGTTTTCTCCACACAGCTCCTCAGGCATTCTATAAATAAACAAAACCATTAGAAAGGTTATTTGGAGTTTAATGACCAAGGCCTGTTGCTGTAAGCTCCAGGAACGTGTCTGATATCTTTGAAATTAGTTTGAGATAAACCAGGTTCACACTAGCTTGGATAAAAATCACTTTTGTCCTGACTGCTATATAAGCCTCCTCTTCCCTCTGACTCAAATCATGGGACTCACTAATATTGCTGCCACCTTTGACTATGCTTCTGTCATAAATACCCAATTAACTGCATTCCGCGAAATCCTGGATGTGCCTTTCTTTAGTCTTATGGCATCTTGTGGCTGGTTCTCATACGCTGGAATGGTGTGTGTGTGTGTGTGCGCGTGTGCGCGTGCACATTTTGTGTGTGCGTGCGTGTGTGTGTTTGGGTATTTTAGCCAACAGGGAAATGTAAATCAAAACTATAAGGAAAAGAAAAACTATAAGGAGGGCTGGAGATGTAGCTCAGTGGTAGAGCACTTGCCTAGCACATGTGAGGTGCTGGGTTCAATCCTCAGCACCACATAAATAAATAAATAAAATAAAGGTATTGGATCTATCTACAACTAACACAACAACAATAACAACAACAACAACAACAAAACTATAAGGAGATGCATCTCACCCCAGTCAGAATGGTTATCATTAAGAATAATAAAAAAAACAATAAATGCTGGTAAGGATGTAGAGAAAAAGGAACTTTTATATACATTATTGGTGGGAAAGTATAGTCACTTTGGAAATCAGTGTGGAGGTTCCTCAAGAACTAAAATATGACTACTATATGATACAGCTGTACCTGAACACACTAAAGTCAGCATTCCATAGATATCTGCATACCCATTTTATCATACAACACAATTCACAATAGCCAAGTTACAGAATTAGCTTAGGTGCTCTTAAATGGATAAATGTAAAAAAGAAATGTGGTATTATCCATAATGGAGGACTACTCAGCCATAAAGAAGAACTAAATGATGTCATCTGAAGGAAAATGGATGTAACTGAAGATCATGTTAAACAAAACAAGCCAGACTCAGAAAGACAAGAATCATATGTTTTTCTTAGGGAATCTAGGGGTGGGGAGGGGGAAGATAATGTGAAAGTAGAAGGGAGACTATTAGAAAAGGGGAAGGGGATCAGGGGGAGGGAATAGCAGGGTAAAGGAGGGTAAAGGTAAGTTATAATTAAAGTATGTTATATGTATGTACAAATATGCCACAATGAAATCCATTTTCTATGTAATATGCCAGGCTTTTCTACTGTCAAGTTGTACATTTTCCCTTTATAATTTGTAAGTATTTTGTGGAGAGATACTGAGACTATGTAAATATCCTGTTCCTCATAAAGTACTTTCCAATAGCTTTAGTACCCATTGGTGCTTCTTGGCTGAATTAAGTATTATATGGTTGCCAGATCCTCATTCCACTATATTTGTTTATTTACTCATATCAGTATAAAATACAGATGCATATTAGAATAAACCTATTCAATGCATTATAATCAGTGGCTATACCAGTAGCTATTATCTATGTTATCACAATGGTTTTCCCAGTGAAAGTTTGTAGTTTTTTTTATCCAGTCCAACATATCAACTTTTTATTTATTTGTTTGTTTGTTTGTTTATTTTGCAGTAGAATGCATTTTAACACATTGCACACAAATGGAGCATAACTTCTCATTACTCTGGCTGGACATGGTGCAGAGTCACACCAGTAGTGTAATCATACATGTATATAGGGTAATAATGTGTGTCTCATTCTACTGTCCTTCCCATCGACATACCAATTTCTTTTTTATATATATTTTTTCAGTTGTAGGTGAACACATATCTTTATTTATTTATTTATTTTTATGTGGTGCTAAGGATCAAACCCAGGGCCTCACCCCTGCAAGGCAAGTGCTCTACCACTGAGCTACAGCCCCAGCCCCAACATATCAACTTTTAAAAATGTATTTTTAGTGTTACATCTAAACAATCTTTGTCTAACTCAAAAGGAAAATTACTTTGTCCAATGTTTTCTTCTAAAAGTTTTATATTTTCAGCTTTTATATTTAGGTCCTTAATCTGTTTATGAATTTTTATATGTGGTTTATGGTTGACTGAAAAAAATTTTTTTCAGCTCAAATGTTTTTGCCCCTTTATCAAAATAGAACACAAATATGTAGGTTTATTTTTTCATCATTCTTTTTCATCAATAATTTGTCTATGATTACACTAATTACTATGTACTAATTATTATTTCTTTTTTTAATATTTATTTTCTAGATGTAGTTGGACACAATATCCTTATTTTATTTATTTATTTTTATGTGGTGCTGAGGATAGAACCTAGGGCCTCGCACATGCTAAGCAAGCACTCTACTGCTGAGCCAGAACCCCAACCCCTAATTATTATTTCTTTAAATGAGTCTTGAAATCAGGACATATGAGTCTTCCCACTTTATTCTTCTTTCACAAAGTTGTTTTTGGTTATTCTAGGTCCTCTGCATTTCCATATCATCAAATTCTACTCAAAGAAATCTGCTGGGATTTTGAATGAGATTGCATTGAATCTGTAGGTCAATTTCAGAGAATCACTATCTTAACAATACTGAGTCTTTCAATCCATGTGCACAGAATTTATGTAAGTCTTTATGTCCATCAGCAATATTTTATGGTTTTTGTTATATAAATCTTGTACATCTTTTGTCGAGATTTATCCTCAAGTATTTAGTATTTTTTGATGCTGTTATAAAGATGATTAAAATTTAATTTCTGATCATTTCATTGCTGATATGGAAAAATACTGATTTTTGTACATTGATCTTATATCCTACAACTTTGCTAAACTTAATTCTAACAGTTTATATTGTTGTTGTTTATTTCATAGGATTTTCTATGTAGACAACGATGTCATCAGAAAACAGTTTTATTTTTCCCTTCCAATATGGATATCTTTTCTTCTTCTCTCACTCCCTTTCTCTCTTTTTTGTTTCTTTATTTTATTTTGAGGGTTGAACTCTACCACTGAGACACATCCCCAGACCTTTTATTTTTTATTTTTGAGACAGGGTCTTGCTAAGTTGTCAAGGCTGGCCTTGATCTTGGAATCTTCCTGCCATATCTAGTTCTCTCTTTTAAATGCTTTATTAAAATATAACTCATCCATTTAAAATGTCCAATTTGGTTTTAGTATACTAGCAGAGCCACCCCCACAATCATTAAATTAATTAATTAATTAATTATTCCAGTGCTGGGGATTGAGCCCAGGGGTGCTTTACCACTGAGCTATATCCCCAGCACTTTTTATTCTTATATTTTGAGGCAAGGTCTTGCTAAGTTTCTGAGGCTGGCCTCACACTTGTTACCCTTCTGTCTCAGTCTCTCAAGTAGCTGGGGTTGCAGGTGTGCACTACCATGTCTGGCTCCACAATTTTACAACATTTCATTACCCTGTAAAGAAATCCTGCATCCCTTACATTTTACCTCTTACCCCATGTTGCTCCTAGCCCTAGGCACTGTACTAATCTACTCTGTTTCTATAGACTTGCTTCTTCAGAATATTTGATATACAAATGGTCCCCTATTTATGATGTTTCTACTTAGGATGATGATTAGACTTAGGGTCTTCAATTTCATGATAACGTGAAAGCATAAGCATACAACCATTCTACTTTTCACTTTTAGTACAATATTCAATAGATTACATAAGATATACAATACTTCATTATAAAACAGGCATTTGCTAGGTGATTTTCTCCAACTACAGGCAAACACAAGTATTTTGAACACATTTAAGGTTAATTAGGTAGAGCTATGATGCTGATAAATGAAGTATATTAAATGTATTTTTTACTTAAAATATTTTCAACTTAAGGGCTGGGGTTGTGGCTCAGTGGTAGAGTGCTCGCCTAGCACATGCAAGGCCCTGGGTTCAATCCTCAGCACCTTCTAAAAAAATAAGTAAAATAAAGGTATTGTGTCCAAATACCACACACACACACACACACACACACTTTTTTTTTTCTTTTCCAACTTAAAATGGGTTTATCCCCACTGTAAGTCAAGGTGGATCTCTAAATGAAATTATCCAGTGTCAATACATGATCCTTTGTGACTGGTTTATTTTTTGTTTTATTTATTTTTGGTGCTGGGATTGAACCCAGAGCCAGCACAAGCTAAACATATGTTCTACCACTGAGCTATAGCCCTGACACTGGCTTAATTAATGTTTTAAAAATCTTTACTCTGCTAAGAACATTTAACACAATGTCTACCTTTAAAAAAACATTTTTCATTGTTTTCCTTTTTGCTGTTTGCTTTTCTTTTTTGAAGTTCTAGGAATTGAATTTAAGAGTCTTTTACCACTGACATAGATCCAAGATCACTGATTTGCATTGCTTCTTCTTTTCAAATACAGGCATTTAGCACTAAAAATTTCCTTCAAACGTGCATTCCACATGTTTTGGTGTTTTGAGCTTTTTTTTTTTCCTTGTGTCTTTCCCTTTAGTTCATGAGTTGTATAAAAATGTGATTTATCCAAATTATTGGAGTATTTTTCAGATGTCTTTTTATTACTTATTTCTAATTCCACTGGGGTTGTCTGAAAATGGGTTTTGTTTTGTTTTGTACTGGGGCTTGAACCCTTGGCGGGGAGGCTCTACTGCTGAGCTACATCCCAGCCTTTTTTATTTTTTAATTTTGAGACAAGGTTTTATTAAGTTACTGAGGCTGGCCTTGAACTTGTCACTCTCCTGTCTCAGACTCCCAAGTCTCTGAGATTATAGGCATGTGCTTGAAAAAAAATTTTTTTAAATACTGGGGATTAAACCCAGGGGAACTCTACCCTAGCCTTATTTTTGAAATTAAAAAACATTTTTTTTTAGTTGTAAATGGACACAATACTTTTATTTTTATGTGGTGCTGAGTCTCAAACCCAATGCTAGGCAAAACATGCTAGGCAAGTGTTCTACCATTGAGCTGCAACCCTAGACCTACCGTAGCTTTTGTGTTTTTTAATTTGAGACAAGGTTTCACCAAGTTGCCCAGGTTGGCTCTTCAAACTTGCAATCCTTCTGCCTCAGCCTTATTAGTTGGTGGGTTTACAGGTGTCTGACACAGCACTTGTCTTATTTCATTTTTTTAAAAAGGCATTTTCATTGGTGCAGAATTCTAGGTTGACTTTTTTTAAGTACTTTTAAAAAATTTTGGGGTACCAGGGATTGAACACAGGGGCACTCAACCACTAAGCCATATCCCTACCCCTGTTTTGTATTTTATTTAGAGACATGGTCTCACTGAGTTGCTTAGTGCCTCACTGTTGCTAAGGCTGGCTTTGAACTCGCAGATCCTCCTGCTTCAGTTTCCTGAGCCACTAGGATTACAGGCATGCATGACAGCACCAGACTTTTAAGTACTTTTAAAGAATTTTTTTTTTCTCAACTGTCTTCTGGTTTACATTGTTTTTTAATAAGAATTTGCTATTATACTTGTCTTTTGTCCTTTGTGTTTTTTTTTATTTAACTCTATTTGTTTTAAATAAGATTTTTTTAAACTATTGGTTTTAAACAATTTGAATATTATGTGCTTTGGTATAGTTTTCTGCACGTTTCTTCTGCTTGAGGTTCCCTGAGTTCCTTGGTTCAGCAGTCATCCTCTTTATCCTGCTAGGAATCTAATAATCCATGTCAGGCTACCTGTTCCTCTCATGGTTGCTTATCATCAAATTTGATTTTTTTTCCTAATAAAACTAATGAAAAGTGTTATCTCAGGTGTAATTTTAATTTGCATATCTCAAGTGAGAACAAGCACTTTAATTTTTTAAAATATCATTTGTATCTTTTTTTGTGAAATGTAAAATCATATCCTTTCTACTGGTTTCTTGATCATTTGTACATTGCTTTATCCATATCTTTTCCCTTTTTTTGCAATAAGCATGAATTTTTTTGCCAATAAGAAAATAAAACATAAAGTTATTTTTAATTAAAAAAAATGTTGGGCACATGCCTGAGTGTCAACACTTGTGAGTGTTAGCACAGAATGGTAGAACAGAATGATTCCTTGAGCCTGGGAATTCAGGATCAGTTTGACCCCCATCTCAAAAAACAATAGGGCTGGGGCTGTAGCTCAGTGGTAGAGTGCTTGCCTAGCATGTGTGAGGCACTGGGTTTGATTCTTAGCACCTCATAAAAACAAATGAATGCCAAGCGTGGTGGCACACCCCTGTAATTCCAGCAGCTCAGGAGACTGAGACAGAAGGATTGCAAGTTCAAAGCCAGACGAAGCAACAGCGAGGTGCTAAGCAACTCAGTGAGACCATGTCTCTAAATAAAATATAAAATAGGGCTGGGGATGTGGCTCAGCGGTGGAGTTTCCCTGAGTTCAATCCCCGGTACCTAAATAAATAAATAAAGGCCCATCAACATCAAAAAATTATTAAAAAACAAACAAAACAAAACAAAACAACAAAGCAATATTCCATCTCAAAAAGCAGCGGCAAAACAAAAACAAAGCAAAAATGCTTAAAAAACCCATATAGTTTCCTAATACAAAATACTCAAGAATCCATGGAAGCTGGTGTTTTATTATTGCTCTTCATCTAGGTGCTAATTTTCATTTCTTTTTGCAGTGATGCCTGCATAGGTAGTATGTGAGCTTAAAGGACTAAGTGTCACCCTGGAATCTCTACCTTTGACCAGGGGGTACTGGAAAAATTAAGAACTCTGATTTGTAAGGAGATCTGTAAGCTCTATCTTAGTCATCATTTCATTACATCCTCCAGTGGCTCTGGGAGGCTGATAGGTCATTGACAATGATCCCCATTTTATAGATTCTGAAACTGAAGCTTGGAAAGTAAACTGACTTTATTATATGAAAGTTTATATTAGAAGTTAACTAAAAATAACTTAATTCTATATACACAGGTTCCTACAATTAGAAACTAGGGCAAAATTTTGGACCCAGGTGCTCTTTCTTATTAGCAATGAAAGTAAGGATTCCTATCACTTTAAAGTCGACTGTCTCCTCAGGAGACTGCAGGCCAACCCTTTGATGGCCATGGCTAGGCAAGTACAGTGGGGACACCAGTATCTAAGGTCTATCTGTACTTACCTTTGGCAGCAGTCAGCATTGTGGAGGCTAGTTCACATTGCTGTGATTCCAGATGTCCAAGTGTGAACCATCGAGGATAACGGCTGGGTACCACAGACACCATATGGTGAGGGTGGGAAGTGTCGCCTGCAGAAACTGAATTTTCTAGAACAGGTAACCTAAAAGAACCAGGAAGAGTCATCAGTTATCATCTAGACCTTGGCTATCTGAGCCACTTTAGAGAAGCTTGCTCTTTTCTGGGGAGGAACTTAGGAGGGAAGGATTAAGTAAGAACTTTGGAGGTTTTCAAAACATATGGGTCTATACTCTACATGAAGTGAGTGATTGAGCACTTGTAGAACCCAAGCTGAATAGTCCCCACTACACATGAACTTGAAAAGTCAGTCAAGAGCAATAGGGTTATTTTTATTTTTTAATTTTTTTTGTTTTAGTTGTTGATGGATCTTTATTTTATTTATTTGTATGTGGTGCAGAGAATTGAATCCAGTGCCTCACGCATGCTAGGCATTACTTCTGAACCACAACCCCAGCCCAAGGGTTATTTTTAAAAACATAAGTATATGCCAAGGACTTTCCTGTTTTAGCTGAGGAGTTCTCTCAGTCTTACAATCTAATTAATATTATTGTGTATACTCTGCTACCTACAGAAGTTAACATGCCTAAACCAAGGATTCTATTCTAGTTTGGAAGCAAGATCCCTAAAGCTCACTAGTTTTCAAGTCTTGAAATATACCTATTTATCTCTACTTCCTCTAGATTCCTCTGAGGACATGTACTTGGGAACCATGACTCAAGTGAGTTATGGAAGGGCTCCAACACTTTCTCAGGCTGCCTCATTGACTCCAGAATATAAAGACTCAAGTCCTGGGTGTTCCTATCTAATAATATATCATGATGTCTCAGGGGCTTTTTCAGACATTCTACCATGAGTATAGCAAGGGAGTGAAGTGGGTCTTCAACATAGAATCCCAGATAGGAATCCTAGATCAGTTGAAAATATCAGAGCCATTTTAAAGCAGATTTGGTGGCAGATGAACAGAACAGACAAAGAAGAAAAGAGAAGATAGTAGGATAAGCAGAGAGAGAGAGCACTGAAGACTTCTGATTTGGTAGGGACAATGGACTGGAAATGGGCTACCCACCTCATGGCACGAAGGGCTAATTTATAGGACAGATCTGGATCATGAGGCAGCAAAGCTGAGAACAAATACTTGGCAAAGGTATGCATGGGGACACTCTCTCGGTGGATGACTTCTCCTAGACCACTGAAGGGGCCTCCTGCAGGAAGAAGATAAGCCAGACAGTTTAATTTATCTGTATGCTTCCATTCACCAGGCTAGACTTTAGGGCCTCAGGGTCTCATACATGTTTGCTAGCCATGGGAACCTTCATTGTACTTTAATGTCATAAATATTCCTGTATCTGTACAGGTAGAGGAAGGGTGCCCAGGGTCACAAGCAAAGACAGTGTGACAATATCCCCTTCTCTACTTACCTTCTAGTAGTAAGATGCACTGTTTCCGCAGTGTTTGTACTAGCTCATCGTCCAGCTGCAGCTCCTGGAGTTGGCTTAGAAGTTGTTCCTCATTACGACATACTTTGTCCTGTGCATAGAGGCCTTCAGGCATTACCCTCTGTTGACCCATGCCCATCAGAGCAACTTCCAGGGCTAATGACAGGTAGGACTCACTGCTGTTTGCGCAGTCTGTAGCCACAGGTACATGCTGGTACACAGGGAGTTTGCTTTCACTCATATCTGAGGGTAACAGGGTACCAGGTTCTTTAGGATAGGCCTGGCAGATTCTTCTATCCCTCCAGACCCTCCCACTTTGGAATACTGCTTGGTCAATAGATATTTCAGAAGCTAAATCAGAACCCCAGAGCAGTAAGAAAAATTCACTGAAAAAAAGTTTACACAGAGGCACAAAGGTTTCCACCTCCTTCATAACATAATGAACTGGCCAGGCCTGTTGAGAAGTATAAAATTGAATACTTATCTTTTGCTATTGTATACATTATAAAATATCACAATTGTCCAGTGATACTTTTACTACAGTGTGAACACCTTAAAGGGATGAGACTAACTTGTTCCATGTATCTCCAGGGCCTAACATATGGAAGGAGTTAAATATACATCAGTGGTGAACAAATAAACCAAATGCAACCTCAGGTTTTCAAGCTATAAATGTTTCTGTGCAGATAAAACTCATTAAAGATGATGAATCCATACCAGGGTATCAGTGTGAAGATAATGGCAACCCTAGCACAGTTTGGGCTAATCCTTTCATTTCTACATAGAAAAAAAAATCTGTATCCAGTTAAAACTCTTACTTTGGTAACACAAATTCTATGTTATTATTATTTTATATGTTCCACCAATGGATTCACAATCTCAGGGAAAGAGTACAGGTTTAAAAGTAAAAGTCCTAGCTGGGCACAGTGGCGCATGCTTGAACTCCTAGCAGCTCAGGAGGCTGAGGCAGGAGGATCAGAGTTCAAAGTCAGCCTCAGCAAAAGCAAGGTGGTAAACAACTCAGTGAGACCCTGTCTCTAAATTAAATACAAAACAGGGCTTGGGATGTCGCTCAGTGGTTGAGTGCCTCTAAATTCAATCCCTGGTATCTCTCTGCCAAAAAAAAAAAAAAAAAAGTCAAAGTCTTAGGTGTATTGGTATGTGCCCGTGGTTCCAGCTATTTTGGAGGCTGCTATGGGAGGATCACTTAATCCTGGGAATTTGAGGCCAGCCTGGGTGACACACAGTGAGATCTCTTTTCAAAAACAAAACAAACAAAAAAAATGGCACACGCCTGAAATCCCAGTTATTTGGGAGGCTGATGCAGGAAGATTATAAGTTCAAGGCCAACCTCCACAACTTGGTAAGACCCTGTTTCAAAACAAAAAATAAAAAGGGCTGATGATGTAGATTAGTGGTATAGAATCCCCAGGTTCAAGTCCTAGTATTGAAACAAAAAAACAAAGCTAAAATCTTGATTTCCTTTTTCCTTCATCTGGTAAGTATTTTCAGAAGACTATTAAATGGCAGGTTCTATACTGAGTGTTATGATTACAAAGACAATTAAGTCATAATTTATGCTTTCAAAAAGTAACTGATAAAATTGATAAAAAGATAATAATTTGTAAACAAATTATAATGCAGTGTGCTAAATAAATACTCAAGTAGATATAGGTAAATAATATAGTAAAGCCATAAAGGAAAGAAGAATAAATTCTGTCTCTTTCTAGTCTGGGCCACTCTGTGATTCTGTTAGACTATTCTCTATTTCTCATTTGAAAAACTGGCGCAAAAACACCATGAAGGTGAATGTTTAAAGGAAATCAGAGAGTATTATTCAATTGCAAGGGATATATACTTTTTTTTGTTTTTCTTATGACAGGGTCTCACTATGTTGCCCAGGCTGGCTTAAATTTCTGGGCAAATAATCCTCCTGCCTCAATTTTCTAAGTTGCTGGGACTATACGGATGTGCCACCATGCCTGGCTTGATACAGCTTTTTGGTGGATGTTCTCTTCCATTTCTGGACTGCTCTGAAGTTATGGCCTCTGATTTCTGATATTCTTCTAGTCCTGGACTACATTCTTTAGCCATTTGTGGTAGGGAAATCAGAGGAGCAAGGAAGCTGGTAAGGTAAAATAGACAGGGACAGACCACAGGGTGGGAATGGAAAGTGGGAAAGAAAGGAAAGAAAGAAATCTCTCAGGAATGCTGAGTTTGGACAAGATTGAAAAAAAAAAAAAAAGGCTATAAGAGGAGAGGAACATAGTTTGGCAGGGAGGACAGGGCTGCCAAGGACAGTCCTGGCTTATCGAAAGCTGACCCTTGTACCTGACACTTCCATATAGCCATCATCATTCAGACGGCAGGCTTCAGTCAAAGTGAGAAACAGGCAGCCAATGGGATCCAGGGGGTGGCCCACCCAGCCCTCCAGGTTTGTGATGGTTGTGGTTCCTCTCTGCAACAGTTCTAAAAAACAAGCAGGTTCAAAGTTTTAGACACATTGCTCTTTTCCCCTGCTTAGCTCTCCTTATCAGTCTCATTCAGGTCTTAACCCTGGAAGTTATACAAAAGCTTCCTTTATTATCTTGTCTTGGGTTGACAGGACTGGTCATAATCTCACCAGCCAGTTGTTAAGCCATGTGATGTAAATTTAGATTGCCTGCTGGTAGTTCATATGTGGATACAGGTTTACAGCTTTGAAAGGGTCCTCTCATGCCAGACCTTAGTTAGTGGTCCTTTCATCTGCACCTCTGAGGAAGCAGGAAGGCATCACTGTTTCCATTTTACTGCTGAGAAAACTGAGATCCACAGAGAAAAAGTGAGGCATTTCACACAGCAGGCAGAATTCCTGGAATTCCCTAGCTCCTGCCACACCATGATACTTAATGAAAAATAGGTTCTAGGTCTTATATCCCCTGAGGATCCTCATTAGCCGTGGGTCTAAAGAGGTAAGATGACTCCTAATCATCATACCTTTCTTCTGATGCTTGTAGATTTCCAGCTGCCGCTGCTGTTGCAACCTCAGAGTATTAATAATGGCCACCGTGAGTCTGAGGGCCTCTTTTGGATAACCATGAGAACGCAAGGCATCAACACGAGCACAAGCTGTAGGCACATGCTCTACCAGATAAAAAGAAAATATCTTGATTGAGTTAAAATTTCAAATCAGGATGCCAGGCATGGCGGCACACGCCTGTAATCCCAGTAACTCAGGAGGCTGAGGCAGGAGGATCTTGTGTTCAAGGCCAGCCTCAGCAATTTAGAGAGGCCCTCAGCATTCAGCAAGACCCTATCTCAAAGTGAAAAATAAAAAGGACTAGAGATGTGGCTCAGTAGTAAAGCACCCCTGGTTTTTCAATCTGCCACACCGCACCCCAAAAAAACACAAAAAATAGAAAAATTCATACTTGACAAAGGGAGTTTGTGTTCAGTCTAGTTCTTCAAATTCAACCTGATATCTATTTAATACAAGGAACTGTATTTTTTTTTTAAATCTTTCAGGAAAAAAAAGTTGAATAAGGGGCTGGGGTTGTAGCCCCAAAGGTAGAGAACCTGCCTAGCATGTATGAGGCACTGGGCTTGATCCTCTGTACCACATAAAAATATATAAATAAAATAAAGGTATTGTGTCCATCTAAAACTACAAATATTTTTTAAAAAGTTGAATAAGTCACAGTTGCCTCCTTGAAAGAGCTATCTTGTAGCTTCAGTCCAGTGGTAGAGTGTAGAAAGGGACACACAAACTAGGATGACAAAATACAGTCCCTGTAACTAATTAGAACAAATTTAAAAATAAAATAAATTGGGGCTGGGATTGTGGCTCTGTGGTAGAGCGCTCGCCTAGCACGGGTGGGACCTGGGTTTGATCCTCAGCACCACGTAAAAAAACAAAATGCATTGTGTTGTGTCCATCTACACCAATAAAATAAAATAAATTAAAAAGATACAGAACCTCTTTGTGAACATGTATTATAGGAATCCACTGAAGGTAAAAACTAACTGCCCAATGGGAAAAGCCTTATTCATTTGTCTATTCTATATTTCCTAAAGACCTACTAAACACCCAGCAGTATGTTAAAAGTACAAAGATGAATAAGAAATGACCACTGCCTTCAAAGAGCTCACAAATGATACATAAACAGTTAACAAAAAAGTGACATGATAGATACATACACAGAAAAAATAATATTTGAGCTGTGCTTTGAAGGACAAGCAAGATCATGAATAGGTAGATAAATAGGGAAGGCATTCTTTGCAAAGGTAACATATAAGAAAAGGCATATAAGTAAAAGTATAAAAAGTATTCTATGTAACAAAACATCTTTGGAGAATGGCATATATGGGTAGCTAGCATTAGGTTATATGGCTGGTAAATAGGGAAGGCATTCTTTGCAAAGGTAACATATAAGAAAAGGCATATAAGTATAAAAAGTATTCTATGTAACAAAACATCTTTGGAGAATGGCATATATGGGTAGCTAGCATTAGGTTATATGGCTGGATATAGCCTGGAAAAGTAGATCTGGATTGTAAAGAGGTTTGAACATCATTAGGAAGAGTTTAGATTCACCTTAGGGATAATGGAAGATTATTAAAGGCTTATAAATGGCCAAGTGATTATAACAAGCTTTATGGTTTATCCATTTCTTTTAAGGCTATTATTATTTCTTTTAGAAATAATCACAGATTTAAAAATATAAACAAAATATAAAATAAAAACCAAATAATACTCTTTCCAGTTTTATTCATATTTAAGCTATTAATTTTTCACTAAAATTGGATATAATTATTGTTTTGTAAGTAGATTTTTTTTGCTTAATAGCACATTATAAATATATATATATATATATATATATATATATATATATATCATTCCAATGAATATCTGTACTTCCACAGAATTAATCTCATATTGGTGGATATTTAGATTATTTCCAATTTTCCCATTTGTGCATTATTTATGTCCATGCCTAATGAATCTCTTAGCTTTAAGCATATCTTTAATTATTGCTCAGGATAAATTCCAAAATGTGAAATTCCCTTATCAAATGGTATAAATGAGCTGGGCGTGGTGGCATCTGCCAGTAATACCAGGTACTCAGGAAGTTGAGACTGGAGGATCACAAGTTTGAGGCCAGCATGGACAACTTGAAGAGATGCTGTCTCAAAATAAATTTTAAAAAGGACTGGGTATATTGCTCAGTAGTAGAGCACTTGACTGGAAAGCGTCAGGCACTGGGTTCAATTCCTAGTACAAAAAAAAAAAAAAAGTATTTTAAAGACTTGATAAGGTGTTACTAAAATATCCTTCAGAAAGGCTGTAAGCATTTAAATTCCTACCTATCCCATGCAACTTCTCACACCCAGAAACTAATTATCTTTATTTTAAAAATTCCTGGCCATTTGATAATTAAAAATGGTATCTCAGTGCTGTTTTTTGTTTGTTTTATTCTAGTATTGGGGAATTGAACCCAGGAGCGCTTAACCACTGAGCCACATCCCTAGCCCCTTTTTATATTTTATTTAGAGACAGGTTCTTACTGAGTTGCTTTGGCCTTGCTAAATTGCTGAGGCTGGTTTTGAACTTGTGATCCTCCTGTATCAGCCTCCCAAGCTGCTGGGATTATAGGCGTGCACCACTGTGTCTGGTCTCAGTATAGTTTTAATTTATATCTTTGTTTATTAATGAGGTGTACATTTTTCACATGCTTGTTAGGTTTATGTTTTAGAAGTACTTGAGAAAAGAGGAAAGATGATCAGAGGTAATTTTAGGTGGTGACCTACAGGGAGTTTGACCAAGTTTTTTTGTTTTGTTTTGTTTTTTTACAGGGACATATCCAGATTCAGCTAGTGCTTTTATGGGGTGAGAGATGGAGTAGGGGATTGGGTAAAATAACGAAAATATATGTGATTATTTGAAGACTCAAAAATGAATATTTTTTAAAAAGTGTTTATTTTGGAGTGGGTATTCTATAATAAAGTCAAGGATAGACTGATAGTAAGAATACTCTCCGGGCTGGGGATGTGGCTCAAGTGGTAGCATGCTCGCCTAGCATGCAAGAGGCATGGGGTTCGATTCTCAGCACCACATAAAAATAAAAATAAAGATATTGTGTCCACCTAAAACTGAAAAATAAATATTAAAAAAAGAATACTCTCTCAGAGGAAGGTTTAAACTTAAGATGGAACAGTTTTATCCTGTTATGAGGGAAAGTAGGAAGTTGGGAAAGAAAAGAGGAAGACAGCTTGATGACAAATGAAGACTGTGTCCTAGTTGCCAGAACAGGGTAATTTAAGTTTCAAACTTGGTGTTTATTTTTTGTTTTTGATTTTAGTTGTCAATGGACCTCTATTTTATTTATTTAGTTATTTATATGTGGTACTGAGAATCAAACCCAGTGCCTCACACATGCTAGGCAAGCGGTGTACCACTGAACTACGACCCTAGTCCTTTTTTTTTTTTTTTTTAAACTAGGGATTGAACCCAGGAGTGCTTAACCACTGAGACACTTCCCCTTTTTATATTTTATTTTGAGACAGGATCTTGCTAAGTTGCTAAGGCTTGTTTTGAACTCACAATTCTCCTGCCTCAGCCTCCTGAGCCGCTGGTGTACCATCATGCCCAGGAAATGGTGTTTTTTTTAAGCAAAATATATAATTTCAGAGTAGAATATAATGTTGCTTAATAACCAATGACTGAGAGAGCCTATAAACTGATATCTAATAGCTATGTTATACTCTTTGAGATGTATTAACTCCTTCATCCTCCCAAAGTTTAGGGGATAGGATACAAATCCTATTTGAAATTACTGTACCTCAACTAAGCATATATGCAAACAGCTTCAAATAAATATCCTGAATCTCAAAAGGCCTCAAAAGAGCTATATAAAGACTATCCAAATTGTAGTTGGTTTGGCTGGTACTTACACAGATGGCTCCTTTGGGCCTCATATGAGTTGAGGTTGGGCTCTGAAAATCTTGGAGTAGATGAGGGCTAGACTTACCAAGCCACAGTGGCTGGCCATGGGAATTAAAGAGTAGTCGCTCACTTTCTCGCTGGCAGGCAGGAGCTGTATATATATCACTGCTGATTATTCTCTGTAGGTGGCTGTCCTGCCAATGTAACTCACGGCCCTCGATGGCTCTAGTGAACACTGTTCGTCTTGGTCTGGATAAGGAGTCTAGGGAAAGAAAAACATTGTGCAGCAGCACAATGTCAGATAATCGGAAGTTCTAATTCCTGGGTCTTCATCAGGGTGAGCAGTTGGGCAGAAGAATAGTATAAGAGCAATGAGAACAACCACTCCACAATCTGGATATTTGTTGTGCTGCTTCCTTCCTAGATAATCATTAGTATATCTGTGTCCTCTATCAGAAGAACCTTTTTACAAAAATCTATGGCTGCCTTCCTCCTTTTACAGAAGACCAATATCTACTGGGACTCAGAGGTTCATGAAAACTAGGAGAGGCAGTGGTTTTCAGTTGCTCAATCATGAGGATACAAACTCTTTCTATAGAGGTCAATGGTAGAGGGAAGCAGTCAGGTAATTTCCCTGACTAATCCACAATTTGTTTCATTTGCAGCATGATCCTTAGCAGACTTAGGGCTTCCATGGAATTCATATTAAAAGTTGAAAAAAGAGTTAAAGCCCTGTATAATTTGATACTTTAAAAAATCTCACTGATAGCTTCAGACTTAAAATTTTATTCCTTATAAGAAAAGCTGATGCTGGTGAAAGAATAACTTGTTTACTCACTGGACTCTTACCATGTCATCTCTTTTCAGAAAAAGTGTAACAGGGAAATGAATACTATAGATAAACTCAATTCTTATGGGTGGTATGCAGGTAAATCAAATGGAAATATGTTGTCATAAACCATGACTTGGGGAACTTAGGGAAATGACATTTAAGAAAAAAATTTAAAAAGGGATAATTTAGATATTTTTTGCCAGATTAAGAGCAGTTAAAACTATTTGGGACCAAGACCTGAACTATACAAATATTTCCAGATATACTCAAGTAGGTGTATATCTATTGATTACATACAAAAAACTGTCCAGGAAAGTCAGAATTAAACAAGAAAGAAACTAACATATTTAACCACATAGGAAAAGGCTTTGGAATCTGCTCATCTCTTTAGAATTTAACATATCCCACCGGGTATAGGCTCAGATAATTAAAGGATATTATCATCAGAGTAGCTCTGAAAGTACTTATTGAAATTGCTTCTTGTTCAGTCCCTCAGGGGAAGCACACTAACTCTTCTGCTGGCTATAGTCTAAGTCTCCCTCCTGCTGAATTGAGAATTTTCCAGGGGGACTGGGCTCTCAGTATGTTTTATAATTCATTAAATTAGAATATATTGTATGCCTAATACATAGCAGTACTGTTCTAGGTGCTCAGGATATAAAAAGTCCTTATATTTATAGAACTTTACATCCAAATGGGGAGAGATAGTTAAATATACAGTATTTCAGCTATATTATCTGGTTACAAGTACTATGGAAAAAACTAAAGTACAGTTAGGGAGAAAGGCTAGTTGATAGTAAGTAGAGTTATTGTTTTATATAGAATATAAGATAACATTTGAACATCCAGTAACAGTGGTCTGTGCCTATAGTCCCAGCCACTTGAAAGGCTAAGGGAAGAGGACCATTTGGGTCCAGGAACATAGAAAGACCCCATTAAAAAAAAAAAAAAAAAAAAAAAAGGAAAACATTTGAGTAAAGATCTGCAGGAACAAGGGGCAAGCTTTAGTGATATTTAGGGAAGAACATTCCAGGTAGAAGACCCAGAAAGTACTAAGTCCTGATATGTGAATATATTTGGAATGTTTGAGAACAGCAAGGGATGGAATGAGCAAGCTATATGGGCAGCTGCTACAATAATTTATGAAAATGATGGTACTGGCTCAGAGTAACCAACAGTAGAAATGGTGAGCAGCTGAATAATGAATATACTTTGAAGGAAAATGCAATGAGATTTGCTCACAGATTAGATTTGAGGAGAAGGACAAAGAGAAGAATCAAGAACGACACAAAGATTTTTCAGATAAAGATGCCAGATACGGAGACAGGGAAGAATGTAGGAGAAACAGATTTGGGTAGGGCTTAAAAGAAAGAAATCCACTGAGATGCCTATTAATATATAAGCAGATATATCAAAAAGCAGTTAAATATACAAGAATAGAATTGAGGAGGATAGAAGATATCCATTTGGGAATTGTTAGCATATAGATGATTATTAAAACAATGCAATCACCAATTTAATATAGAAAGATAAGTGATATGATGTCTAAGCCCTGAGCATTACAGCATTTTTAGGTTTGGAAGGAGGGGAAGAGACACTTCAGATTTAGAAGAAAGGGCCAATGAAGTAAGGGGAACCAAGAGAGATTGATGTCTTAGAAATGAAGTGACAAAGATATTCCATGGAGAGAATGGTCAGTGTGTCAAATACTGCTAAAAGGTTATTTAAGATTATGACTGACTTAAAAAAAAAGAGAGAAATGTATGAACAATGTTTAGGGCAATTAAGACTGTAAGTTTCAGAAACTGTGGGTTTCATAATTTCTTGATACATATGAAGAGGCATTTTACCACCATATGTAAACACCTCAAATTTAATATTTAGGTTAATTTGACTGTCTTTGCAAGGAGCAAAGATTCATACAATTACCTCAACTAATATAGAAGTTCTAACAATAAATCTGAAGATGCCTTAAAAAAAAAGATTATGATTGACAATCACTAGGTTTAGCCCTCTATCAGAAGAACCTTTTTACAAAAGCAAAGATATCAAGCAAAGCTTTAGTGACTAGTATAAGAGTTTTTTCAGTGGAGGTGGGAATGAAAACCTGGTGCAGCCAATATGAAAAGCAGTATGGAGATTCCTTGGAAATCTGGGAATGGAACCACCATTTGACACAGCTATCCCTCTCCTCAGACTATACCCAAAGGACTTAAAATCAGCATACTACAGAGACACAGCCACATCAATGTTTATAACAGCACAATTCACAATAGCTAAACTGTGGAGCCAACCTAGATGCCCTTCAATAGATGAATGGATAAAAAAATGTGGCATATATACACAATAAAATATTACTCAGCAATAAAAGAGAATAAAATCATGGCATTTGCAGGTAAATGGATGGCGTTGGAGAAGATAATGCTATGTGAAGTTAGCCAATCCCCCAAAAAACAAATGCCGAATGTTTTCTCTGATATAAGGAGGCTGATTCATAGTGGGGTAGGGAGGGGGAGCATGGGAGGAATAGAGGAATTCTAGATAGGGCAGAGAGGTGGGAGGGAAAGGGAGGGGGCAGGGGGTTAGCAAGGATAGTGGAATGTGATAGACATCATTATCCAAAGTATATGTATGAAGACACGAATTGGTGTCAACATACTTTATATACAAATAGAGATATAAAAAATTGTGGTATATATGTGTAATAAGAATTGTAATGCATTCTGCTGTCATTTTTTAAAAATGAATTTAAAAAAAAGAATCAGAGGAGAGGAAAAGAAGATAAGTATACACTGTTCTTTCGAACATTTTTTCTTAATTCTAACCACCTCAGAAAAATAGGCTGGTAACTAGACAGGCATGTGGAGAAGCAAGAGTATTTTCTGTTTTGTTTTGTTTAAGAATGGGACATATGGGGCGGGGGTTGTGACTCAATGGTAGAGTGCTTGCCTAGCATGCGTGAGGCACTGGCTTGGGTCCCGGTACCAAGTAAAAATAAAAACAAGTAAAATAAAGGTATTGTGTTCATCTACAACTAAAAAAAATATTTAAAAAAGAATGGGACATATAATAATGTGCTTGCATACTTATAGGAATGGTCCAGAGGGAGGGAAAAATTTGTGATGCAGGAGAGATGGGAGATAATTCCTACAGCATTATTTTGGATAAAAGAAAAAGAATAGGATCTTGAGAATAAGTGGAAGGTTTGGACTTGGACAGAAGTACAAAGAACAACAAGGCAAGAGGCAGAGTAGATGGGCAAAGACAGTGATTCTTTGATTAATTAGGACTGTAATTCTTTTTTTTTTTTTTTCCAATCCTAGGGATTGAACTCAGGGGCACTCAACCACTGAGCCACTGCCCTGAATTTGTCTTAAAATGGGGCAGGAATCCTGGCAATACTTGGAGGATGACCCCCAACTCCAAATATATGCTATATAAAAACTTGAGGGAAAAGAGAACAAGAAACAGAATAAGAAAGGGCCATTTTTTCCACTTTTCAAAAGGTCTTCTGGGCTAAAGTCAACATCAAACGGAGGCCAAGATCCATTAGACACAAAGATCCTGAAGGGTACTGGGGAATCATGAAGAGGGCTCTAGGACTTTGTGCTGGGTACTGTAAGGATACTCTAGATGTGGAAAAAAACAACATACCCAATGTCAAAGACAAAGGCTTATCCTTATTTAAGACTTAGAATGAATAAAAAGACAGACTTTTCATATTTAGAATGGTAATTTGGACAACCAAGAGGCTGTGCAGCTACCATTGTTCTAGGGCTTTACCCTCTTACCTTTTGAAGTTCTAGAGACAAAGAACTAAAAGGATACTTGACTCACCTGGGCTGTGATTGACATTCTGGGGAAGTGCATTGGTGATGTTGGGAAGTTCATGCCCATAGTTCCCATCCTCCAGGGGACAGACATCCAGGTCGCTCCACTTCTGCAGCTGCTGCAGCCAACAGGACTTCTCCTCCAGTTTGCAGTGTGGATTTAAAATTATGCACACCCATAAAGCCCCTAGAAAAGACAGCAATCCACATTCTTGATAACTCTCCTTTGATATACATGTAAGCTTTAATGTTTCAGTTTCATTTAGGTTTCATTTCAGTTTCCAAAGCCACAGTGGCTGGAGAAATTAGTAATGTAAAGCCAATAACATAAAAATATGACAATTAAATGGGATAACATTTATCAGCATGTGCTTAACAGAATGACAAAATAGTAGCCTTTTCACCACTCACTGCCTTGATTATCTTAAATACACTGACGACTAATTATGGTACAGTAGCGGAAAACCAAAAAGATCTCTAATAACAAAAACAAACAAAAACAACCAAGCATCAGCTTTTCTCAATTAAAAACAAAAAACAAAAAACAAAAAAACAAAAACTTGCAAGGATTTTCAAACCTGTCTTATTTTTGCATCTCAAAGTTACTTTAAAGCACAATAACTATCTGGATATCTGCACCTGTGTGCCTCCGATGACAAACAAGACAGGTTTAGGCTCGAACACTTAGCTCAAATCTGTAGTCTTACAAATATTTTTTTAAAGCCTTCTATTCACTAAAGTATTGTACTGGTGAAGAAGATACTGTTCCTACCCTTGAGGAACTGTCTAATGGGAGAGACTGATAAATAAATACAAAACCATTCAGACATAATGTGTTGATATAAAGATATTTTCAGGGTATAACAGTACCACAGAAGAAAGGAATTTAGTACAAGGACAAGGGGTGGAAGGAAAGTGCTCAGAAAAAGTCTCACTTATTGGCTAGTTGGACTTTGTGACCTTCAATCAGTTGTAAAAGCCTCAATTGTAAAGCCAATAACATAAAAATATCTACTTTGTAGGGATAGTATGACAATTAAATGGGATAATGTTTATTAAGAGTCTAGTATATTACCTGGTATAGAGTAGAATCTTAGTATTTCCTTTTTTCAAGGAAAATGATTTATTTTGGGACTTAGATTCTGAAACTGCTGATCAACTTGTGATGCCTTAAAACCATTACTTTCTTCAATTTTCTGTTACTAGGCACAGTGATGCTGGGAACCATCAGCCAAGTAGGTATGACAATCTCCTTGCCAGCTTACTCCCATGCTGTCTAGTGGAAGGACTTCTGAAAGGTGACCTTGCTCAAGGACCAGGGTGGTTTAGCCTAATAGGAGATTAGGGTGTTCCCCCTTTAGAATAGGGCGTATCCTGCTGCTGAGTTCCTCTTGAGTTCTTAGGGTCAGACAGTATATTTTTGGGAGACAGAAGCCCAGTAGTAGTGGATTTGGGCAGAGTGTGGATTTGGGCAGAGAATGTGGATTCCCCCAGAACGTGTTTGTAGATGGCCGGTGTGAGTTCGGGAATAAAGAATTGCTGTTTGAATCTACAAGCTGTGTGGAGACTCGTGATTTGTGCCCAGCCAGAGACTGCGGCACAGTATCACATATTTCATATAACCAGGGATACTGTTTCTTTGACCACATCAACCTCCTTTTAAAGAAAAGCTGCTTATTTTTTATTTTTATTTTTTAGTTATGTGGCTATGCCAGATGACTTCTCAATCTCCAGTCAGCAATAACCATGGATGAAGTGCTTCTTAATTAAATATATTTTGTGATGGAGTTACATCCTCCATGGATGGAGGTACATTCAAACAGTATTTCAAAGGTCCTCAAAATCAAACAGGAATGTTTTAAAAGGTCATCTTAGCCTCAATTTGAGATAGCTAACTGAAAATGAAAGTTCATTTTATTGGTTCAACTCCATTTTAAAAATGTGCTATAAAGAAGAAAGAATACTATGTAATAATTATAATAATGGCTCATAAGGTAATTATAATAGTAGTATTTATTTTATAGTTGAAGAAATGCTTTTCATCTATAGCAAAGAAAAAGATTTTCACATTTAATCTTCATACATAGAAATGAAGACCAAAAGGAAGCCACTATATTTGGCTACTTGAAAGACTTGTGATCTAAAAATGGCAAAATCATTAAGATAATAGGAATGGAAGACAGATTGAGTAAGGTGAGAGAGGCTTTAAGAGGTAAAGGAACAGTACTAATGCTATTGTCACATAGGAATTCCTATTTCATTATTCCGATATTAAGAAGAGGAGCCCTAGAAAGTAAGTTTAAGTACTTTCACCTATAAATTTAAAATGAGTTTTCTCTCTTATTAATTAGGGTCTTTTATTAATTTGTTTCAGAAACTGTCACATCTCTAAGGTCCAAAGCAAGATAAATCCTACAGTTGCCTATATATAATAGCATTCATAATACTGTGTTATCAGTATCCAAAAGCATGTGTGTTTTCCTGCAACTTAAAACAGTGTCAAAAATTCTAAGCAAAGGTAGCTATTATGGAAGTTTAAAATGTACATAATTATTATATAACATATAATAAGAATAGCAATCTTCTCTTTCTTTTTATCATCTAGGTATTATTTTAAGCATTTTATATAGATTATTTCATTCGCTCTTCAAACTCTTAAGGATAAAATAGTCTTGGTTTAGATATAGAAGGTAGAAAATGGGGGAACAAGAATTTTGCTTACATTTTCTTTGTAAGTAACTAGACACAGCTGAACATTATGGCACATACCTGTAATCCCAACAACCTGGAAGGCTGAGACAGGAGGATTACAATTGCCTCAGCAATTTAGCAAGATCCTGTCTTAAAATGGGGGGAGGGCTGGGGATGTGGTTCAATGATTAAGGGCCTCTGGGTTCAATCCCTGGTACCAAAAAAAAAAAAAAAAAAAAAACCAAAACCACATCTGATATTGTGTACTGAATGGGGACAACAAGGGAAAATAAGGGTTTGGCAGTGGAATTAAGAGTTCTGTAATGGCTATATTGAGTTTAAGATGTTTCTTAGAATTCTTAGAAGTTACAGGCAGCTGGACACAGTCTGATGCTCAAGGGAAAGGGTCAAAGCTAGAGATATAAATTTGTTTTTGTTCTTTTGGGGTCCTGGGGTTAGAACCCAGGGTCTTGTGCATGCTAGGCAAGTACTCTACCACTGAACTACACTCCCAACCCTTACATATGGAAATTTGTTACTTGCCTTCATCTGGATGCATTTAAAACCATGGAAATGAATGTAATCATCCACGTAGCAAACATATACAGGGAGGTGGATGCTGAGGGATAATCAGTATTGATTGATTGCTTTTTTTAAAAAAATAAGTGACAGTGGAATGCATTACAATTCTTATTATACATATACAGCACAAAGAAACAATCTGGGAGGTCAATAGAAAGCCTACATCCTGGGAGCAAATTTTTACCCATCATACATCCGATAGAGCACTATCTCTAAAGTAAATAAAGAACTCAAAAAGCTAAGCACCAAAACCACAAATAACCCAATCAATAAATGGGCCAAGGACCTGAACAGATATTTCTCAGAAGAGGATATACAATCAACAAATATATGAAAAAAATGTTCATCATCTCTAGCAATTAGAGAAATGCAAATCAAAACTATTCTAAGATATCATCTCACTCCCATCAGAATGGCAGCTGCTATGAAGACAAACAACAATAAGTGTTGGTAAGGATATGGGGAAAAAGGCACACTCATACATTGGTGCAGCCAATATGGAAAGCAGTATGGAGATTCCTTGGAAATCTGGGAATGGAACCACCATTTGACACAGCTATCCCTCTCCTCGGTCTATACCCAAAGGACTTAAAATCAGCATACTACAGAGACATAGCCACATCAATGTTTATAACAGCACAATTCACAATAGCTAAACTGTGGAGCCAACTTAGATGTCTTTCAGTGGATGAATGGATTTAAAAAATGTGGCATATATACACAATGGAATTTTACTCAGCAATAAAAGAGAATAAAATCATGGCATTTGCAGGTAAATGGATGGCGCTGGAGAAGATAATGCTAAATGAAGTTAGCCAATCCCCCCAAAAACAAATGCCAATTTTTTTTTTTTTTGATATAAGGAGGATGATTCATAGTGGGGTAGGAATAGAGGAACTCTAGATAGGGTAGAGGAGTGGGAGGGAAAGAGAGGGGGCAGGGGGTTAGAAAGGATGGTGGAATGTGATGGACATCATTATACAAAGGGCATGTATGAAGACACAAATTGGTGTCAACATTCTTTATATTCAACTGGAGATATGAAAAACTGTGCTGTATATGTGTGATACTCAGTATTTAGAAGTACTGGGGGAATGTAGAGGAGGATGCATATGGGACTGAGAAAAAGTAGTCAGAAATATAGGAAGAAAACCAAGAGCATGTACAGTTATAGAAACCAATAGAAGAATAAGCTTCAAGAAGAGTATGGTTAATTTTATTGAAAACTATTAAGAAGTCAAATAAGATGACAACTGATAAGATGTCTTCATATTGTGTCTAGCAATATGGAAATCACTGGTGATTCTGAAAAGAGTTACTTTAGTAGAGTGGCAGCAATGAACAATGGAAACCCAACCGGAGTATGCTCAAGGGAGAGTGGAGGTAAGGAAATGGAAAGAGTGACCACTATTTTTAGAAGTATTACTTTGAAGGGAAGGTGAGAAATGGAGTGGTAGTTGAAGGAGGGGTGGTTGGAACATCAAACAAACTTTATTAAATTTGAGATTCAAGATATCAGAGCATAATTGCACATTTTTTAAAGAAACTGTGGTGTTTATTTATTAATATTTATTTTTTAGTTTTCGGCAGACACAACATCTTTGTTTGTATGTGGTGCTGAGGATCGAATCTGGGCCGCACGCATGCCAGGCGAGCGTGCTACCGCTTGAGCCACATCCCCAGCCCCATAATTGCACATTGATAGGAATGATCTGAGAGACAGACAGCCACACACACACACACACACACACACACACACACACACACACACACAGTAAGAGAAATTAGTAATGTCAGAGAAAGGAGAAAACTGTAGGAGCGTAGTTCTTGAGAAAAGGAGATAGGAAGAATCCAGAGCAAATAAATAAGGATTGGTCTTTCATGGGAACACATTCACTAGATTTTAAAAGAAGAGAAGGCCAAGCATACAGGTACAGATGTGACTGGGTAAATACATTTGTAAGTGGGAAGGTGAGGAATCATCATGTCTGACTGCTTTTATTTTGTCTAGCTCAGGAACTAAAAGCATTTTCTTAGATATGAAAATGTCAGAAATGAGAATTATTCATAATGAACACAAGTATATTACAAAACTTTAAAATCCCTGTGAAACAGCTCTGTTTACTTCCTCACAGCTACTTTTTTTTTTTTAAAGAGAGAGAGAGAGAGAATTTTAATATTTATTTTTTTTTAGTTTTCAGCAGACACAACATGTTTGTTTGTATGTGGTGCTGAGGATCGAATCCAGGCCGCACGCATGCCAGGCGAGCGCACTACTGCTTGAGCCACATCCCCAGCCCCACAGTTACTTTTTGTCCCAAAGGCCAAGTCCAAATCCAAATCACAATCCCATGATTGGCACAGAAGTCACTCTAAGACACTTAGGTCTCAGATAAAACTGACTCTCTGAAGAAGGATAATTTCAAATTCTCAAGCAACATACACTTTTGTGGGATTGAGGAAAGGACATAAGATAGAACTGAGGAATGCTTGACTTAGAATCAGACAGAGCAGGAGTCCAGTGTTAGAACCTCCACTTATTAGTGTGTGACCCTAAAGAAAATACTGAATTTTTCTGAGCTACGTTTTCTCATACAGAAGTATCTTACCCTGGAAGGAAGTCCATATCTACAATCCCTCTCAAGGGAATAGTTTAGAAGCAGTTTCTAAGTTTCCATGCTTTGTGTCATGAGGCAGGAGGCAGAAGGATCACAAGTTCAAAGTCAGCCTCTGGAAAACAACTGGTTGAACTGTAGCTATAGACTAATAGTATAACATTTTTTAAAAATGTTTCTTTAGTTGTTGATGGACCTTTACTTTATTCATTTATTTATATGCAGTGCTGAGAATCAAACCCAGTGCTTCACATGCGAGGGAAGTGCTCTACCACTGAGCCACAACCCAGTTCATAGTGTAACATTCTTACACTCCAGAAAGTGTCACTACATCACAGCAGAGAGACTTTATCTATAATTCCTTATTTTATTCTGTATGTAGCAGTAACCAGATTTGTTTGTTTCCTTGCACTAAGTGTACAAGTACTTCATAAAATTATTATGAGAATTAAATGAAATAATGAGAGTATAATCTTCAACACAAAGACTAGCACATACCAATAATGTACCTATTTATTATTATTTTTATTAGAGCTTTATAGTTTTTTTTTTAAGAAGAGAGAGAGAGAGAGAGAGAGAGAGAGAGAGAGAGAGAATTTTTCAATATTTATTTTTTAGTTCTCGGTGGACACAACATCTTTGTTTGTATGTGGTGCTGAGGATCGAACCCGGGCTGCACGCATGCCAGGCGAGCGCGCTACCGCTTGAGCCACATCCCCAGCCCCATAGAGCTTTATGGTTATAAGAGTAGTTTTGCTCATCCTGAAAAACTCATACATGCATGGAAATTGATTTCAGTTCATGATCCCCCCCATTTTTTCCTCCCCTATTTGCAATTAATAAGAACAGCAAAGCCATTATTACTCTAGGTTGTATAGAAAAGCCTCACCACCCAAACCAAAAACCCAGGCTTACCAGTCCCCAAATAACCAAGGATGGTACCAAAGTCATTAAGCCATAACCTCGACATCTTCAGAGCTATACTATCAAACACAGGCTTCATTCTAGAACTCTGAAATCCCAAGTTGGCTGCCATCATTTCTTGTGGTATTTTGTATGAGTGGGAAGTTTGTTTTCTGGGGCAGGGTACATATGGAGGAGCTGTATTAGAACTTTAGAATATACCATTTGAGAACTTTCTCAATATAACCCCAAATACGGCAAGGGTTGAATGATGAGTTCAGGGTATAGAAGATTCTGTCAATAGGTAGAGGAGCTAAGTATTAGCATTGCAAAATTTGTCTTGAAGCAGGGGAATGAAAAAAAGAAATAATGACCAAAGAGGATTGCCTTGATTGGGGAGAAATTAGAATAGAGAGGCCATTCAGAAGGCCAAAGTTCTAATCTAATCTAAAAGTTCTAAGGTCTTCTATCAGACTAGAGGTGATAGGGAAGAAAAAATTAGAATGGACACTAAAAGCACTTAAAGGTCATGAAATCAAATGAAGCTGGAATCTGGATGTAGGGAATTAAAGAAATATGGGTGCCTGACAACAAATTTGGTAGAGTAAGGAACACTGGGGTCAATGCTAGCATGGGAACCTATTTTTGTAGAAGGCCCAAGTTAATTTGGAATTCCCAGTGGAAATGGCAAATGGGTAGCCTCTAACATGGGACTAGATGAATGGAAAGAAGTAAGTTTGAGATCTGCAAGTAAGTTCTGAAGTCATGATATTTAAAAAAAAAAAAAATTCTTGCCAGGCACAGTGGCTAAAATTCTTGCCTCCAGCGGTTCAGGAGGCTGAGGCAGGAGGATCACAAGTTCAAAGTCAGCCTTGGCAATGGCAGGCATTAAGCATCTCAGTGAGACCTTGTCTCTAAATAAAATACAAAATAGGGCTGGGGATGTGGCTCAGTGTTTGAGTATCCCTGAGTTCCATCTCTGGTAGCACCCCCCCACAAAGAAAAAATTCTTAAGAGAGTATGGAGAAGGAACAGTAAGTCAAAGTCTAAGCCTTGGAAACTGTCATATTATGTATATGAGTTCTTGCCATGAGTGATATAGAAGAGAAGACTCAGAGAAAGCAACAAGGGTGAGCCTGACAAATATGTGAAAAACGAGGCTAGTGCTATTCAACAAAAACTAAGTGAAGAGGTTTTATTTCAGCCAGGGCTTTTATGTGGGTATCATATGGAACAGAATGCTAATGTCAATAGCAAAGCACAATGCTACAGAAGCAAAAAAAAGTAAGTTCAGAGTTACTATGGTGTAGAACTTCAATATTCCACCAGTTAGATTCAGCAAAGACCCAGGCAATAACTGATAGCAAATGATCACTAATGTCACCAGAGGGTGAGGTGGTTGGACATAGCACTTCTCTGAGAGATGGCAACTTACCTAGTTCATCCCAGAGCTGCCTGCACTTGTCTGTCATGCTTGTTCCTTGCTGCCTCCAAAGTGTGAGTCGTGGGTCAGCCATAAACTGCTCAGTTATAAGTGTCAGCATCCTGGCTCCATTAGAATCTCTCATCCGTAGCATCTCTCGAACCTGACACATAAGGAAGGGCAAGAGATAGACAGTAGAGAGAATAAAAGGATAGGAAAGAAGGAAGGAGAGTAGGGTATGTTGATGTATTGAGCACAACATATCCAAAGAGCCAGAAAGAAGCAAGACCTGTAAGCAAGGTCTCTGCATGTGCCAAGAAAGCTTGTTGTACATAACGAGATACCTTGTCACATCAACTAGGCTGGCTAGAATTAAAAATTCAGATAACATTGTTGGCCAAAATATAGACAAATCAGAACCACATATACTGTTGGTAAGATTGTAAAAATGATGCAACCATCTTGGAAAATGGCCCACAAGGAACTTGTACAATAATGTTCATAGCAACATTATTTATAATAGCCAAAAGGTAAAAACTATCCAAATGTCCACATCCATTTATCTACAGGAAAAAAAGATTAAAAAAAAAATGTGGAGAGTCCATACCATGGACTATCATTAGGCCATAAAAAAAAAAAAAAGGAATGAAGTACTGATTCATGCTAAAACACAGATAAACCTAGGGAAAAAAAAACTAGGCTAAGTGAAAGAAGTCAGTCATAAAATACTACATACTATATGATTCTATTCATATGAAAGTCCAGAACAGGGAAACCTATAGAGACTAAAAGTACATTAGAGGACTAGAGTAAAGGGATATGGAGGATGAGAGTGGAATAGGCTAAGGTATGAGTTTTCTTTTGAGATGATGAAAAAAGTTTTCTTTTGAGATGATGATGATATATGATGATGGCTGCATATATCTGTGAATATACCAAAAACTATGGAATTGTATACTTTAAATGGATGAATTGTATGGTATGTGGGTCATATCTCACTAAAGGTATGTGGGGGAAAAAAGAAAGAAAGCTGATTATAGGGGTCCCCAGTTTCAAAACACTGACTTCCACTGTTGAAACTAGTCTTTGAGGCTTCATCTAGCAACCTCAGGTTCAAAGAGAGAAGACGGTTTCCTCATTAAATGCCCCCAGCAACACTAGCTTATTTAGAATGGAGAAGAAACAGGACATCAGGATAAGGTAGTCGTGCTCCCTGGATACAGTCTTCTTAGGGCTGCTCTGCTTAAACCCTCCCACTAGGTTTTAGGCAGCTAGCTAAGTCAAGTGTGATATGTTTAATGCATGAAGACAGAAGTATGGTGAGCTGAGTTTACTTAAAAGTTTAAAACAATTAAGCCTTTTCATTTCTTACCTTGGCAAACATTGAGTTGAGCTGCTTTCCAGAGCCATAGTAACCTCCCTGGGAGAGAAAGAGCTTCACTTGTTCTTTTACCTGTTCCTCATCTAAGTGCCAACAGTTCTCATCATCAATGCTGGCCCCAGCTGTGGGATCAGGGGCACCTGTAAGAAATGGGAACAGTGAAATGAATCCTTGAGTTCACATGCTACACACTCAGCTAGAGGCAGGTTGTGAGCATAATCAAACACAGATGGGTTATTTTTTGTTTTATGGGTTTTGTCAAAATAAATGTAAGAGATCAAATGCTAGTTTCAAATTCACATAAGTCACAGTTGTATCCTCTCCCAAGGACATAAAACCATCAGGGGATTAGCCTATTAGGAAATACACAGGTGATATTATGAAATGTGTATCTGGTCTCTGTCCTATGTCCTGGCACAAGTTCTAAAATCCTTGGAATATTCAAGGATGTAAGTAAGACTATTAGCTCTATACCCCAACCTTCCAGAAAGGGACAGGGGTTGAAGGTTAAGTTGACCAACCAATGACCAATAAATTAATTAATCATGCTTATGTAATGAAGCCTCCATAAAACCCCAAGGGGACAGGATTTGTAGAGCTTCCAGATGGCAGAACATGGGGAGGTTCCTAGAGAGTGGCACACTGGGAGAGAATATGGAAGCTTGGCTTCTCTTCTCTCATATCTTGTCCTGTACGTTTCCATTTGTATTTTTTGTAACATTCTTTATAATAAACTGGTAAATATAAGTAAATGTTTCCCTGAGTTTGGTAAGCCACTCTAGCAAATTAATCAAGATTGAGAGGGGAGTTGTGGGAACCTCAATTTGTAGTCAAAAGCACAGCTAAAACAACCTGGGGCTTTTTTAAAAAAAAAAACACTATATTTTGGAAGAACATATATACATAAAGTAAAACTTATTCTATCAGGTTCTCAATCTTGTTGTCATACATGATGTGGAGTTACCCTGGTTGTGTATATACAAATACAAAGCTAGGAAAGTTACGACTAATTAATTCTACCCTTTCCTATTCCCCTCCCTACTCCCTTCCCTTCATTACCCTATGTATAGTCCAATCTATTTTCTATTATTTCCTTCCCCAATCTTCCTTGTTTTGGGAGAGCATCCACAAATCAGAGACTATTCGGCCTTTGTTTTTTGGGGGGATTGGCTTATTTCACTTAGCATGATATTCTCTGGTTTCATCCTTTTACTGGCAAATGCCATAATTGCATTTTTCTTTATGGCTGAGTAATATTCCATTGTGTATATATACCACATTTTCTTTAACCAGTCATCTGTTGAAGGATACCTAGGTTGTTTCCATAGCATAGCTTTCGTGAGTTGAGCTGCTATAAACATGGATGTGGCTGCATCACTATAGAATGCTGTTTTTAAGTCTTTGGGGTACAGACCAAGGAGTAGGATAACTGGGTCAAATGGTGGCTCCATTCCAACATTTCTGAGGAATCTCCATACTGTTTTCCATAGAGGTTGCACCAATTTGTAGTCCCACCAATAATGTACGAAAGTACCTTTCTCCCCCACATCCTCACCAACATTTATTCTTACCTGTATTGTTTATAACTGCCATTCTAACCCGGAGTAAGTTGTAGTTTTAATTTGTATTTCTCTAATTGCTAGAGATGTTGAATATTTTTTCATATATTTTATCACTCATATTTCTTCTGTGAAGTACCTGTTGAGTTCCTTTGCCCATTTATTGATTGGGTTATTTATTTTTCTCATGTTAAGTTTTTTGAGTTCTTTGTGTATCCTGGAAATTAATGCCTTATCTGAGGTATTGGTGGTGAAGATTTTCTCTCAATCTGTAGGATCTCTGTACACATTCTTAATTGATTCCTGTGATATGAAGCAGCTTTTCAGTTTGATACCATTCCATTTATTGATTCTTGATTTTACTTCTTGCACTTTAGGAGTCTTGTTGAGGAATTCTGAAGCCAACATGTTAGAGTGTTGGGCCTACTTTTTCTAATAGTAAATACAGGGTCTCTGGTCTAAAGCCTAGGTCTTTTGATCCACTTAGAGTTGAGTTTTGTGCAGGGTGAGATATAGGGGTTCAATTTCATTCTATTACATATGTATTTCCAGTGTTCCCAGCATCATTTGTTGAAGAGTCTACCTTTTCTCTAATGTATGTCTGTGATGCCTTTGTCTAGGATGAGATAACTCTATTTATGTGGGCTTATGTCTTCTGTTCCGATGGTCTTCATGACTGGTTTGATGCCAATACCATGCTATTTTTATACTACTATAGCTCAGTAGCATAATTTAAGGTCTGGTATTGAGATGCCTCCTGCATCACGTTCCATGCTAAGGATTGCTTTGGCTATTCAGGGCCTCTTATTTTTCCAAATGAATTTCATGTTTGTTTTTTCTATTTCTGTGAAAAATATCATTGGGATCTTTATAGGAACTGCATTAAACCTGTACAGCACTTTTGGTAGTATGGCCATTTTGGTAATATTGATTCTGCCTATCCAGGAGCAATGGAGATCTTTCCCATTTTTTTGAGGTCTTCTTCAATTTCTTTCTTTAGTTCTGCAGTTTTCATTATAGAAGTCTTTCACCTCTTTTGTTAGGTTGATTCCCAAAATATTTCACTTTTTGAGGCTACTGTAAAGTTGATAGTTTTCCTAATTTCTCATTCAGCTGATATATCTTTGGTGTACAGAAATGCAATTGATTTATTAGTGTTGATTTTAAACCATGCTATTTTGTATTCATTTATGAGTTCTAGTAATTTTCTAGTAGTTTTGTGGGTCTTCTAAATATGAATCATGTCGTTGACAAATAGGGATAGTTTAGCCCTTCTTTTCCTATTTATATCCCTTTAATTTCTTTCTCTTGTCTGATTGCTCTCGCTAGGGTTTCGAGGACTATGTTGAATAGGAGTGGTAAATGAGGGCATCCCTGTATTGTTTCAGTTTTTAGAGGGAATGCTTTGAGTTTTTCCTCTATTTAGATTTGCCTTGGGTTTAGTGTGTATAGCTTTTATAATGTTGAGGTATGATCCTACTATCACTAGTTTTTCTAGTGTTTCAAGCATGAGTGGATGCTGAATTTTGTCAAATGCCTTTTCTGCATCTATTGAAATAATCATGTGATTCTTTAAGTCTATTGATGTGGTGAGTTACATTTATTGATTTCTGTATGTTAAACCAACCTTGTATCCTTGGAATGAACCCCACTTGTTCATGGTGGACTATATTTTGTCTTTTCTGGTTCTGGTATCAGGAAGATAATAGAGTTTGGAGTTCCCTCCTTTTCAATTTCATGGAATAATTTAAGAAGTGCCGGTATAAGTTTTTCTTTGATGGTCTTGTAGAACTTGACTGAGAATCCATCTGGTCCTGGGCTTTTCTTTGTTAGCAGGCTTCTGATGGCATCTTCAATTTCATTGCTTGAAATTGATCTGTTTAAATTTTTTATGTCCCCTCGATTCAAGTTGGGTAATTAATATGTCTCTAGAAATCTGATGACTTTCAGATTTTCTATTTTATTGGAGTATGGATTTTCAAAGCAGCTTCTGATTATCATCTGTATTTCAGTGGTGTCCATGGTAGTATTTCCTTTTTCATTGTGAATTTTAGTATGTGTATTTTCTCTTCTTATTCATTAGTTTGGCTAAGGGTTTACCTATTTTATTTTTTTCAAAAAATCAACTTTTTTTTCATTGATTTTTTTTTAATTTTTTGGTTTCAATTTCATTAATTTTGGCTCAGATTTTTATTATTTCCCATCTTCTACTGCTTTTGGTGCCGATTTGTTCTTTTTCCTAAGGCTTTGAGATGTAAAGTTAGGTTATTTATTTGGTGATTTTCTGTTCTTTTAATGAATAAGCTCAATACAATGAACTTTCCCCTTAGAACTGCCTTCATAGTGTCAACCTATGATTGGCATCTGAAGTGGGGTGGGAAAGGACTCGAACATCAGTTGTAGCATCTTAGCTATCTTCAGGTTGATACTCTCAGAATTGAATTGGTTAGGACAATCAGGTGTCAGCTGAAGAATTGTTTGATTAGTGTGTGGAGGAAAATCCCCACATTTTTGGTCATAGAAGCATTCTGTGTTGTGTTCAGAGGGTATGGTAGGGGAAACTGACTTTGTTTTTTCTTTGTATTCTCAAAACACAACAGGAAAACAGTGATGAATATTTTTTTCTAGTAATTGACACTTTTTCTTCTGTTTGCTCTTCTAATAAGTTCAAATATGTCTTAATGTCTATGTAATATTTTTTTTTGAGAGAGAGAATTTTTTAATATTTATTTTTCAATTTTTGGCGGACACAACATCTTTGTTTGTATGTGGTGCTGAGGATCGAACCCGGGCCGCACGCATGCCAGGCGAGCGCGCTGCCGCTTGAGCCACATCCCCAACCCCTCTATGTAGTATTTTAAAACAAAAAATTATTTCTTAAAACATAAAAAACTATTTAAAAATTCACTATAAAGCTGCTTTTTAGAGTCAGTCTATTATTACTTGGAAGCAGGTTTCTAAAAACTTGTCACATGGGGTTGGGGATGTGGCTCAAGTGGTAACGCACTCGCCTGGCATGCGTGCGGCCCGGGTTCGATCCTCAGCACCACATACAAACAAAGAATGTTGTGTCCGCCAAATACTAAAAAAATAAATATTAAAATTCTCTCTCACTCTTTCTTTAAAAAAAAAAAAACTTGTCACAGGACTCTGTCTATAAGACAGTGAGAGAAGATTCAATTTTCATTCCAAAAACTTTTCCAAAATGCCTGTCACAATACATGCTATAGTTGATGCAGTTATGGATTCATTATACTATTTACAGAGTAGTCCATTCTTTCTTGGACTACCCTATTATACAAAATATGAAATTAGACAGAATAATGCATTTTTTTCACAGTGAGGATAACAGTGTTCTCAAATGTTAATGTAATAGAATAATCATCTGGGGTTTGTGTTTAAAATGTAGATTATAAAGTCTTGCCTCTAAGGATTCTGGTTTTCAATAGCTCAAAAGATCTCCCATGCTCCTGGATAGGCAGAATAAATATTATCAAAATGGCTGTACTACTCAAAGTTCTGTACAGATTTAATGCAATTCGTATAAGCTGCCCTCTTCCCAAGTAGGTTGTTAGCCCCTTGCTCACAATTGAATCCATAACTACATCAACTATAGCATGTATTGTGACAGGCATTTTGGAAAAGTTTTTGGAATGAAAACTGAATCTTCTCTTACTGTCTTATAGACAGAGTCCTCTGACAAGTTTTTAGAAAATTGATTCCAAGTAATAAGAGACTGACCCTAAGTCAACACTCCATAAATGTAGTCATGCAATAGAGTATAAACACATAACACATTTTAATCAGTTAGTACATTTTTTCCTTGTTTCTCCTATGTCAGAACCCTGTTTAAATGAAATCTGGGTTTGCACAACAAAGTTACTCTTCTGCTATTTTCTTTAAAACCAAGTTGTATATCTTATATTTTTTTACCTTTATTTTATTTATTTATGTGGTGCTGAGGATTGAACCCAGGGCCCTGTTAGGTGAGTGCTCTACCGCTGAGCCACAGCCCCAGCCCCTCTGCTAAGCTTTTTTAGTGCATCTTACTCTCTAGGGAATTAGGATGGTTCACATTCACTCATTCCACAACAAATGATTAACTCATATAATCTGCCAGTGCATGGTATCTACTATATGCTACTTTTCCTCAAATGTTTTATTCTAAGCATAATTCTAATTGTATCACTTCACTGGTCAAAAGCCTTCAATGACGTACTTACTAAATTAAGTCTCAGTGCCTTAGCTTGGCATCCAAAGCCCTCAGTTTTGTCCTTATCTTTCATTTCTGGTCATATTTTTCTTACACTTATGCTATGTTTCAGCTAGAAACAGTGTACCTAGGAGTCAACCATTATATCCTTACAACTTTACTTTTATTTCCCCTTCAC
This sequence comes from Callospermophilus lateralis, assembly GCF_048772815.1. NCBI lineage: Eukaryota > Metazoa > Chordata > Mammalia > Rodentia > Sciuridae > Callospermophilus > Callospermophilus lateralis. The sequence goes on along the minus strand of NC_135311.1, from coordinate 110,281,036 downwards.
TTCCCTCCTATTCCCTCTAACTTGTCCTTTGATTAAAAAGAAAAAAGTCAACCATTCTCACTGTCGATAATGTTTCAGCTCTAGAATCAGTTTGAAAAACACAAACTATAAGTACATGACAAGGCTAACACTGCTGAGGTTTATGTACTGCTTAGTTCACTTGACAGGGTAGGCTCTTTCTTTACCCACTCACCAAATTAGTCATATAACTCACTGCCATCTATCTAAAGTATGCCCATCTTATATTCAGTATAAAAAGGCAAAACACTCTTCATAGAACTCATTATTTCTGTTACATTTTGTATTGTATTAAAATTGTATGGTAGCACATGCCTGTAATCCCAGTGACTTGGGAGGCTGAGACAGGAGGATCGAAAGTTCAAGGCCAGTCTCCACAATTTATTAGGGCCCTAAACAACTTATCAAGACTCTGTTTGAAAATAAAAAATAAAAAGTGTTGGGATGGGGGCTGGGGTTGTGGCTCAGTGGCAGAAAGCTTGTCTCTCACATGTAAGGCACTGTGTTCAATTCTCAGTACCACATAAAAATAAATAAACAAAATTAAAATATCATGTCCATGTATAACTAAAAAATACTTTTTAAAAAAAGGCATTGGAGTGCAGCTCAATAGTTAAGCATCCATGGGTTCAATCCTCGGTGCCTAAAAAAAAAAAGTACATTTTTCATATTTCCAACTAAATTGAAAATTTAAAAGAACAGATTCATTTTTGTACCTCACAGTGCTGATTAATTATAGTACTAAGTTAACATTTATAGAATTTATAGTATTGAGTTAATATTTATAGAATGAGCAAAGCTATGTCTCACTGACCATCTAGATATAAGTTCTGGGTTGGCAAATTCTATAATGTATACTTCTTCTATATTCCAAAAGCAGTAAAGCCAAATCCCTTATCCTTAAGTATTTTTTAATAGCCATTTACTAATGCTTCCTATATGACAAGAAGGTAAGCACTCTTTATATACATATGTCCATTAGAATGTATGCTCTCTGAGGGTAGAAATTTATGTTTGCTGATATATTTGCAACATGTAGAAAAGTGCCTGGTTCATAGTAGTAGTCAATTAATTTTTGTTGACTTCATAACAAGGTGGTATTATTATACTAGTTTTAAAATGAAGAAACTAAAGTTTATATAGGGTAAGTAACTTAACATACAGAATATACCTAAGCCAGGATCTGTATGTTGACCTCTCTCTAAAGCCTCAGCTCTTTACTACCAGCTTGTACCTATTTGGTCTCCAGTAGTATACTGTCATGATCTACCAGTTGGTTTCAGGCCCTTTGTACAAAACTGATGAAAAGAGCCAAATCCCATTATCCCATTCTTTCTTGGACTACTCTACTATACAAAATATGAAGTTAGTCAGAATAATGCACTTTTCACAGTGAGGATAAACAGTGTTCTCAAATGTTAATGTATAGAATAATCATCTGGGGTTTGTGTTTAAAATGTAGATTGTAAAGTCTTGCCTCTAAGGATTCTGGTTTTCAATAGCTCAAGAGAGACAGAACTGAAATAAATGAGGTTAAACCAAGGACTGGAATTCTAAATAACTTGGAACTAAGGACAGGGGTAAGGAAAGAATAGCAATGGTGTACCAGCAGCAGAGTGCAAGGATGGTTTGAATACCATTTTTCACCCTTCTGTTATTCAATAGGATATGAAAAAGCAGGATTAGGACTCAGTTTCCTGAAGAAGTAGGCCTGGTTTGGAGGCATGGAATGATAACCCTCTAAGGATGTGAAGGGACATGGAGAAAAGTGAAGAACACTTGGGACCCACATGGTGGTAGTTTCAGTACCTGTGGAAGAAATAAGGTACAATTTATAAATATTTAGTACCATTGGATAAGACAAAGCCCTTGAGAATCACTAGCAGAAAAATTTCAGAAGGTTTTGCTTATTTCATTTTAGACACTAAAGACTGAACCCAGAGGTGCTTTACCACTGAGCCACATTTCCAGTCCTTTTTATTTTTGAGACAAGGTCTCACTAAATTGCTGAGGCTGATCTCAAACTTGTGATCCTCCTGCCTTAGCCTCTCAATTGCTGTGATTACAGGTGGTGCCACTCTGCCCAGCCAGATGTGCTTATTTGATAGGAGAGAAAAAAAGGTAAATAGTGTAACTGTTTATTGGTCTACAATGGACCCAGGAGGGGAGAAACCGAGCTGCCAAAATGGGTGGTTGCAGCAAAAAAGGGAGTAAGTCAATAACTGAGGTTCTTACTTGTAGGTGCAGGGAGGTCCTCCACTGTATCCCAGTCTGCTGCTGCCAAAGAGTGAGTAAGTAATAAAATGCCTAAAACCTCTCCACTGAGTCTTCCAAGTTCTTCCTTTGGGATCAGTAAACAGTATACTTGGGGCATTTGTAGCCCTGAGGTTGAACCCAGTGGTAAACAAAATTGATAAGGTTCCTGTTTTCATGGAGCTTATAGACTAGTTGGGGAGGGAGATGTTAAGTAAATGATCACATGTGTACTTTTCTTTCTTTCTTTATTTTGCATTGCTGGGGCTTGAACCCAGGATCTCACATATGCTAGGCAAACACTTTACCACTGAGCAACTTCCTCATCTGCCATATGTACACATTTTTTTTTTTTTCTGTAGAAAGAAAGATGGGTCAAAGGAGGCTTTCCTTGAGAAAGTCTCATTTAAGATGACACCTGAGGAATAAATGGAAATTAGTCTGGCACAGAGAGGAGGAAATACTATATTTTTTGTCTGAAAACAGCATTAAGTCATAAGTCATTCTGTTCATTAAATATAACCATTGTAAGTGGAATGGGATAGGAAGAGAGGTCAGAAAGGAGATATTCCCTTAAAAAGAAAGAATATCATGTGAAAATGAAGACAAAAACCAGATCATGCATCCAGAAAAATGAGGCCACTAAAGGATTTTAAATGATAAATGATATCACAATATCTGCAGTTACAGAAAAATTACTTTGAATGGTGTACAGAGAATGGAACAGAAGGGAACATCGATAGATATGGAAAGACCAGTCAGAAGGCTACATGGCGATCTAGATGAGAGACTGATTAATTTAAGGTGACAACAATATCAATAAAAGTAGAAAATGATGAAATATATTTAAGGGGTAAAATTAACAGATCTTGCAGTGGAATGCACGTGAAATATAGGAAAGAAAGATGCTAAGGTTAACTATGAGGTTTCCATCACAATCTAATAACTAAACAGTAGTGCTAATTATTGAGATAGTAAATACAGGAAAATAAGCAAGTTTAGGGAAGACTATCATAAATTCACATTTAGATATGTTGATCTTAGGATTGTTTAACATCACAGAGACATCCTAAGATCAATCAGGTGGATATAAAGCCTAAAGCTCAGAAAATCTGGGCTGGGGAAATAAAATCTATGAGTCATAGTATAAGACGACATTTGAAGTCAAGGATGTATCTGAGATGGTGATCATGAAAAGTTAAAAAAAAAAAGAGAAAATGAGACTAAATAAGAAATATCAATGTTCAAAGTTCAGAGAGCAGAGGAGGGGACTGTATTTAGGAATGAACGAACAAGACCATAGATCATTTTAACAAGATAAACTACGACTGGAGTTCAAAATTGGCTTCTTCAGCTGTTCTTCAAATTCCAGCTGAAAGATTTTTTAAAAAGCTCTTGATTTAATAAAATTATAATGCCCCTATGCTGGTTCACTGGTTAGAATATTTTAGCCTTTTCATAAAAATAGATGAGAATGAGGGTTGGGGTTGTGGCTCAGTGGTAGAGCACTTGCCTTGCATGTGTGAGGCACTGGGTTTGATCCTCAGCACCACATAAAAATAAATAAATAAAATAAATGTATTGCTTCCATCTACATTTAAAAAAAATTAAAAGAAAAAAAATGTAGGTGAGAAACTACTTACCTTCTAGTAAATGGTAACGTGGGTCTACAAACTAAATAATATTTATATTCTGAATTTTTCATAGAGTTAAAGGAGAAATGGTGATAAGTGAAGACAAATTTGGAAAGGATGTCTTTTATAAATCATTATGAGACAAATCATTGTATGGGTTGAGGCACCAGGTTAACATCAGCCTGTCTAGTGAGACTAGTCCTGAGAGAATTATTAAATCTAAGGAACCATTTTTTTCATTCTTAAACATAAATGTTCTTATTAAATTATAAAAATAACATACACTTATTATAGAAATTACACTACAGCATTAAAAACCATACCTATAATTCTAATATCCATAGATTACCATTGTTAATATTATCATGAATTTCCTTCCAGTCTTTTGCCCTCTATATATGCATACAAGGATGTTACAATTTGACTGCTTTAAGAAACTATGAATTAAACACAGAGTTTTTGGACAGAATGAACTGTAAGGTTAAATGACTACAATTGCAGAAATATCCCAACCTCTAAAAATACAGTAAAGCACTATGGTACAGAAAAGAGGGTTGCTTAGTGACAATGGTGGTGAAAATAACCATTTTTAGCAAGGAAAATGTTATACAATTACCATTCACTTGGTTGATTTCTGAGTTGGAGGACAGAATCTCATCTGCCAGCTTTTGTGCAGTAGGAAGAACTTCAGTGTGGTGTGCCGTGATTAAATATTGAATAAACTTCTGTAGCTGGTCCCTATTCATCTGGAAAAGGGTTTCCGAGATAGGAAGACGCAATTTGACTTGGTCTGGCTTCCGGATCCTGTAGAGTGAGAGTGCTACCACATGAGCACAGTAGAATATGTCCTTATTCCCACAGCCACATGTCACTGAAGTGATTTTGCATCGGTCAAAACTGATTGCGACTTTGTAAGTCACTGCTGGTTCAGAAGCAGTGGGTGGCTCAGTTACTGTGCCACTCAGATGAAAGCCTAAGGAAACAAAACAAAAAACAAAAAACAAAAAAAAAGAAATTCCTGTTTAGAGATTCTATAGTAAGAAAATAAGAGTCTTACTTTCATCAATTCACAAACAATTTAATGAGTATCTCTTATGTGTGGTGTAGGCTTGCAATAGACACAGAGGTCAATAAAACTCAGGAATTGCTCTGAAGAAACACACAATCTAGAAAAGGAGTCCACAAACCTCCTAAACTAATATAAGAACTTTTGTTTGTACACTTGTACTTTCTACAGAGTTAAAGGAGAAATGGTGATAAGTGAAGACAAACTGTACTTTGTTAAATTTTTAAATTTTATTTTTTCTGAAATGTTTATTTAGTTTTGGAATTTGAGGATGAAGCCCAGGGGTGCTTTAGCACTGGGTCACATCCTCAGCCCTTTTTATTTTTGAGACATGGTCTCACTAAGTTGTTTAGGGTCTTGCTAAGTTGCTGAGGCTGGCCTCAAACTTGCAATCCTCCTACCTTACCCTCCCAAGTTTCAGGGATTATAGGTATATTCTATCCCACCTGTCCATATGTACATTTTTCTGGGGGGGAGTGTTCATAGCTTCTAAATTGTCACAAATATAAACAAGGAAACCCCATAAGAATTTCCAATAGTAGATTTTGAGCTCTAAGTGGTAGGTAAAGTTAAGTCTACAATTAGTATCAGTAAAATCTAAAGGGAATGCTATAAATGAAAGTGAAACGAAAAGAATGCCACAAGGAAGGACAGGAGGATGATCAAGGACGACATTTATTCCTTAAACCATACAAGTGATGGGTGTGAGGGTGCACACATGTAATTCTATCTACTGGGTAGGCTGAGGCAAGAGAATCACAAGTTCAAGGCCAGCCTCAACACCTTAGCAAGACCCTGTCTCAAAATAAAAAATTAAAGCTCTCAGATGTAGCTGAGTGGTAAAGTTCCTCTGGGTTCATACCCAGTACTGGGGAAAAAAAAAATACAATTCCAAAATGGTGACCACATGGAATATCTTAAAGGCAAAAAAACCTTCTAAGAGGGCTGGGGATGTGGCTCAAGTGGTAGCGTGCTTGCCTGACATGCGTGCGGCCTGGGTTCAATCCTCAACACCACATACAAACAAAGATGTTGTGTCCGCCAAAAACTAAAAAATAAATATTAAAAATTCTCTCTCTCTCTCTCTCTCTCTCTCTCTCTCTCTCTCTCTCTCTCTCTCCTCTCTCTTTAAAAAAAAAAAAACCTTCTAAGATATGGAAGGCAGAGACTGGTGCAGTGAAACTACTTAGAATTCCATCTCTACTCAATAGACACAAAGCACCAATAACTTCGACAGGCAGACAGAATATGTTTTTAAGTTACAACTAAACTGAAAAAAGTAAAACTAATAGCAATACATTCTATAATATTATTTGTTTATGGTTTATATGATGTGTATATATACATATATATGTAAAATTCTTCTGACAAGAATATGCATTCATTTAATCATTCAGTTATTCAACAAAAGTTTAATAAGACCTTAGGTATAGGACTTTCATGCCTCGGGGTGGTAACAAAAAACAAGGATTTGTTAAGAACCTACTACATTCCAGAACTGTTTTGTGTATGTAATGTAACATCACGACAACCTTAAGAAGTCATTATTTTCCTTATCTTAAAAGTATGTAAAGTGAGGCTCAGAAAGTTTAAGTAATTTGTCCAAAACTTTAGCAAGTGGTAGATGTAGGATTAGAGTCAGATCTGACCAACATCACAGTTCATCACAGTTCCATTGTGTATATATGCCACATTTTTTTAATCCATTCATCCACTGAAGGGCATCTAGGTTGGCTCCACAGTTTAGCTACTGTGAATTGTGCTGCTATAAACATTGATGTGGCTGTGTCCCTGTAGTATGCTGATTTTAAGTCCTTTGGGTATAGACCAAGGAGAGGGATAGCTGTGTCAAATGGTGGTTCCATTCCCAGATTTCCAAGAAATCTCCATACTGCTTTCCATATTGGCTGCACCAATTTGCAGTCCTACCAGCAATGTATGAGTGTGCCTTTTTCCCCACATCCTCACCAACACTTATTGTTGTTTGTCTTCATAACAGCTGCCATTCTGATGGGAGTGAGATGATCTCTTAGAGTAGTTTTGATTTGCATTTCTCTAATTGCTAGAGATGATCAACATTTTTTTCATACATTTGTTGTTGATTGTATATCCTCTTCTGAAAAGTGTCTGTTCAGGTTCTTGGCCCATTTATTGATTGGGTTGTGTTTTTGGTGCTTAGCTTTTTGAGTTCTTTATATGCTCTAGAGATTAGTGCTCTATCTGATGTGTGAGGGGTAAAATTTTGCTCCCAGGATGTAGGCTTTCTATTCACCTCACATATTGCTAGAATGTATCCCATTTACTTATTCTTGGTTTTAGCTAGAATGTGTCCCATTTACTTATTCTTAGTTTTAATTCTTGTGCTATAGGAGTCTTATTAAAGAAGTTGGGGCCTAATTCCACATGATGAAGATTAGGGCCTACTTTTTCTTCTATAAGACGCAGAGTCTCTGATTTAATTCCTAGGTCCTTGATCCACTTTGAGTTTTGTGCTTAGTGAGAGATAGGGGTTTAAGTTCATTTTGTTGCATATGGATTTCCAGTTTTCCCAGCACCATTTGTTGAAGAGGCTATCTATTCTCCAATGCATGTTTTGGGCACCTTTGACTAATATAAGATAATTGTAATCTTGTGGGTTAGTCTCTGTGTCCTTTATTCTGTATCATTGGTCTACCAGTCTGTTTTGGTGCCAATATCATGCTGGTTTTGTTACTATTGCTCTGCTATATAGTTTAAGATCTTGTATAGTGATGCCACCTGCTTCACTCTTCCACACACTCCTACTATGATATATTGCTCTTGCTAGAGGCCTAAAACCATGGGGCCACTTGATCTTGGCACCTCCAGAACTACAGTCCAAAACAGATCTTTTCTCTAGAAGTTAATTGCTTCAGGTATTTCCTTATATGATTGTGAAGTTGACTAACACAACCACTACTTTAAAAAAAACACCTCAGGTTGGGGTTGTGGCTCAGTGGTAGAGCGCTTGCCTTGTGCATGCGAGGCCCTGGGTTTGATCCTCAACGCCACAACTACAACTAAAAAATAAATATTAAAAAAATACTCAAGTTGGGTGGAAAAAATATTATGAATCACCCTTCTCATTTTTAGAATGAGGTTTGTCTAGATGCACATTAAGGATCACTCTAAGTGCAGACAGATTATGATTCTACAGTGATTACCACTCAATCTCTCACCATGTTGGGCCCAAAACTCTGCCTAATATAGGTACTTAATAAATATTAGCTGATTTTATGCAACGAAGCTCTTTTTGAAATTTATTTTTATCTTATTTGTCCTTTTTAGTTATACACGACAGTAAAATCTATTTTGATATATTTATACAAGCATGGAACATATCTTATTCTAATTAGGATCCCAGTTCTTGTGGATGTACACAATGTTGAGATTCACTGCAGTGTATTCATATATGTACATAGGAAAGTTATATCAGATTCATTCCACTGTCATTCTAATTCCTATCCTCCCTCCCTTCCCTTCATTCCCCTTTGCCTAATCCACTGAACTTTTATTTTCTTCTCTACCCCCTTGTTGTGGGTTAGCATCCACATATCAGAGAGAATATCTGACCTTTGGTTTTATTAGTATTGGGGTATTTCATTTAGCATGATAGTCTCCAGTCTAACCATTTATTGACAAATGTCATAAAGTCATTCTTCTTTATGGCTGAGTAATATTCCATTGTGCATATACATCATAATTTCTTTATCCATTCATCTATCATCAACAGGCAGCAAAGCTCTGTTACTTTTCCTTTATGAGTGCCTCATATGTGTTAGGATCAGTTCTGAATGCTATGTACACATTAATTCATTTAATTATCAGAGTTTTATGAACTGATAGTATGATGGTTAGTTGTATGTATTGATCTGACTAGGTTATAGTACATAGCTATTAAAACACTACTCTAGGTTTTTTGTTTGTTTGTTTGTTTGTTTGTTTTGATACTGAGGATTGAACCCAGGGGTGCTTAACCAGGGAGCCACATCCCCAGCCTTTTTTTATATTTAGAGACAGGGTCTCCTTGAGTTGCTAAGTGCCTCACTAAATTGCTGAGGGTGATTTTTTTTTTTTTAATTAATTTTTATTGTAGGTTGTTCAAAACATTACATAGTTCTTGATATATCATATTTCACACTTTGATTCAAGTGGGATATGCGCTCCCATTTTTACCCCATATACAGATTGCAGAATCACATCATTTGCACAACAATTGATTTACATATTGCCATTCTGGTGTCTGTTGTATTCTGCTGCCTTTCCTATCCTCTACTATCCCCCCTCCCCCCTCCCCTCCCCTCTTCTCTCTCTACCCCCTCTACTGTAATTCATTTCTCCCCCTTATATTTTTCCGCTGAGGGTGATTTTGAGGCTGGGATTACAGGCATGCGCCACCACACCCAGCTACTTTAGGTTTTGATATGCAGGTATATTGTAGGTGTTAACCACACCTACAAAGGAAATTTGTCTGACTAAATCCTCAATAGTGTGGGTGGGCCTCATCCAATGAACTGAAAGACCTTAGAAGCAAAACAGATTTCTGAAGAGAAAGAATAAATTCTGCCTCAAGACTGCAACATCAGAGAAAAAAATGCAGTAGTGTAGATTAAAGGAAAAAAAAAAAAGCAATCATGTAGATTAAGAACAAACCAAAAGACTGCAACATCAGAGCACAAAAGTTTCCCGTCCACTCTACAGATTTCAGACTTCAAACAGGCCAATTCCTTGAAATAAATATTAATCTCTCTCCCTCTTCTACCTCTATGTATCTCATACTGGTTCTGTTTCTCTGGAAAATTCCAACTATTATTATTTCCATTTTATGAATGAGGAAATAAGCATAGAGAGGTTTAATAATTTACTTAAGATCACTCTTCTAGTAAGTGTCAAAGCCAGATCACATCCAGCCAGGTCACTCTTAATTATTACACCATACTTTCTCTATATAATAGCATATTATATGTCAATCAATACTATAATTAACTAATTGAATTATAAACTATAAAACAATGCAACTAGAAACATTGGAAAATAACTTTCAGGCTTATTAAAATTCTAAAATTTTGAACTAGGGGATATGGCTTAGTGTTTGCCTAGCAGACATGAGGCCCTGAGTTCAATTCCCAGATCCATAAGAACCAAAACACAAGAATTTCAATTTAACAACATTGATAATGGTTTGAGCCCTCTAGATTAAGTTAGAATTTGAATGAAAATGTCAAGTTTCAATTTAGATTCCAGCTGTCTCCACCACAGGTCAATGTTAAAACAACTGAGAAACTCTATGTAAAAAATTTTTCAAAAGCTAATCATATATGGCTCCCTAGAGACTTTGGCTAAGGCTCATGATGCTCTTGGGAACATGTTCATTCGAGCTGAATAAATATTTGGGTTCCATCAACTGTATTAACATTGGTACAGTTCAGGCACCAGGACTAGGCCCAACTGAAAGGCAGAAGGCTCTGACTAGCTCAGTGGAAGTTTCCTTGCTGGTAGCTCCTTTTCCCCATCATATCTCTTAGAAGATAAAGGAAAAGTTGGTTTCAAATATTCATACTTCTTGCCTTATTGTAACCTAATAACATTTTTTAAAAGTATCACTACTCCTGAGAATAAAGCTAAATAGAATAGGTTCAATGAAATGTTACTCATTGCAAACCTAATTGCTATAAACATGTCCATCAATAATCTACCAATATAAGAAAACACATAGAAGCCTGATTTTTAAAAATCTTTTTTGATTCCAGCATGTATTTATTGAGTACCCACTGTGTGTTCTGACTTTTAATATTTAACTTTTATTTAAACATTTAAAACAAAACAAAACAAAAGGCATCTGAAGAACAGTATGAGTCCCCAGGTATGTTCATCACTCAGCTTCAATGATATCAACAAAAGACAAATTTATTTAATTTACCCATTCCCAATTCCCACCTCAATACAATTCAAATCTCCCATGGATTATATTGAAGCAAATTCCAGAAATATCCTTTCTTTGGTAAACATCTTTGTGTGCATTACTAAAATAGAGGAACTTAAAATAAGTGATAATTCCTTAACATCAAATATCTGGTATTAAGAGTTCCATAGTTGACCTTTAAAAAAGAAAAAAGGAAGAAAGGAGATCTGTTCAAATCAGGATGTGTACAAGGCTTAGATATTTACTATGATTGATATGTCCCTTAAGCTACAAGTTCCCTTTCTTCCCCCATATGTCAATTATTTATTGAAAATAACAGCTGTAGAGATTTGATCAGATTTTTTTTGTTTTTGTTGAAATTACTTCATAGGTTATAATTTCTTGTTGAAATTACTTCATAGGTTGTAATACTTTATATTGCATCATATCAGGAGACATAATGCCTGATTGCTTGCTTTTTTTTTTTCTGAAGTTAGGACTGATCAGTAGATTCTGGTGTTGTAGGACTGATCCATCTATTAAAAAGTCGCTTCAGCTTTTCACATCGTGATTTTTAACAGTAATCACCTTCTCCACCTATTATTTCATTAGAAGTGCTTTTGTATATCATTATTATTTTTTTACCTTTCTCACTTTCTTTCACTTTCTCACTTTCTCTTACCTATAAAATAAAGGGGAAAAAACTATGCAAAGTGGCTAGCTTGTACTTGGAACATGGTGGGCTCATAACAAAAGAAGTAACAGAAATAACCACATAAACTGCTTAGAACTCATGAGAAAAGTAAACTATTTTATAAACAGTTTTCCTGAATATTATCTTTGCAATAATCCTTCAAACCCCACAGATACTGTGAAATCATTCTACTTATCAAATACTCAAATGCCCAAGAATTATATAGACTTTTAAAACAGTTTCAGGACTTGAAGTGATTAAAATACTGAATGGAGTAGGGGGAGAGGGAGTAGCCAGGCACAAAAGGAAGCTACATATGATGTTTGCTTCACTAGTGGCTGTAGCAGGCCATAAGGGTCAACATCCATATTTCCTTCCTTTCTATAGCCTGCCTTTATTTTTGGGTGCAAAACAGTCAGGAATAGTAGATTAGGCAATCAGGGAGCAGTACCCCTTGTAGCTCTATCACTTCATACACAAGTTTAAAAAAAAAAAGAAAAAGCTCTCAAATGCTTTAACACTGAACAGACCCAGAATAAAACACAAAATACTTTCAAAGAGTTCCTGTTTAGTTTTGCAAGCAGTGTTCCATCCTCAGCCCCAAATCACAAAGCAAGGCTTACCCTGAGAAAGAGATGCTTTGTTTCAACTATCTATCCTGTGGTTAAGATAGTTTCTCTTCCTGACCTCTACATTGTTTAGAAATATTACAATAAAATTGTTCCATAGCTCCTTCTTGATTACATATCACTGGGCTCTGGCATCTCAACTTCTAGGAAAATCTTTTTCTATAAATACCTACTATTATGTGAGCTCTATCATCTTGTAAGTGTGTCATGCTTTCTTTTCCTTCAACATGCTCTATGTGCTACTTAAGCAAGATTCAAAAAATTGCCAAAATGGCCTCATAGGGCCCTAACAACCAACATTTTACAGGAGGTTCCTTGCTAAAGATTACCATGCATAAATACGAACCAAGAGCTATAAGAACCTCAAGATCAGGAAGAAATTGTTTAAAACCTATGAGTGGTTCAAGGATTAAAAAGAGTTCTGATTCTCTTGACTTTTAGACTGAACAGTAGCACAAGAAGCAGAAGAAATTAACTGAAATTGTTCATTAACAATTTTCTTTTCCACATTAAGACTGAGGGAATCCAAGGTATAGGCTGAATGGAACCAGAGATTGAACAGAAAGTACTAAGGACCATTTGGACATACATTAATACATATATGTTATATATAAACATATAATATATACACATATATAATGCAGTATGCATGTGTGCGTTTCCAAATAAGAAAATCATATTATTCATGGCTTAATTCAAATATTATTTTCATATGAAACTACCTGGTACCTTAGCTAAATGAAGACACTTTAATTTTTATGACTGTGGATTATATTCATTTAAAAGGAAAGATTCTTCCCAGAATGAACAAAGATCCTAAGAGATAATCATTTCATAGATGAGGAAGCAACTCAGAATAGTTACATGATTTGTCCTAATTTCATTGCATGATTATCGTCATGAGAATAGAAATTGAAATGATCATGATTTCACATCCTGAAACAACTTGGGCTATAAAAAATAGGAAAAATAAGTTTATAGTGTTTCTTTCAATTTAATTTACTTCCTGAATACATACAATAAATTGCTTCTTTTAATCAAGAAAGAAAATAAATAATTTTAAGTGATAATATTTTGAGTACTTATCATGTACTAGGTATTTTTTTCTTAACACTTTTATATGTATATTATAACATATATATATATATATATATATGTTAATCATTTAATACTTACCACAATATTATGTGCTTAGTACTATTATTATTCCTATTTGCTGGTAAAGAAAGTGGGGCACAGCTAGGATTTGAACCCAGGAAGTCTGGCTTCAGAATCTAAGCTTCTAACAACTAAATTTTATTTCCATTATGTTTCTAAAACATCAATGTCATTTTCATAGATTAGGAAAATCAGAGTGATGCCTGGTATTGCTTCTTGAAAAAAAATTCTAAAATTAGGATATTTCTAAATCATACTAATTAAATTTAATCTTTTTTAAAAAATTTAATCTTTTTTTATATATGGCCTGCTACCATAATACTCACTCAATTACCAAACTAATAGAAAAATGGAATCCTAACAGAGATAAATGACAGAGAATATTCAACATTCAGTTTCCTGTCCAGATTCAATTTGGTAACCAAAAACTCAGCAATTGTCTTTCCCTTTGGGAGCACAGGAAATTTGAAGAGACAAAACCCAGAAATAAGTTAATTTCTTGGCTCATAGGGGGACTGAGTCTATGGTGGGTGAAGGGGGGGGGGGTGGAGTGCGACTCTACCACTGAATTACACTCCCAACATTTTTTGTTTTTTTATTTTGAGACAGGGTCTTGCTAAGTTGGCCAGGCTGACCTCAATCTTGCAATCTTCTTGTTTCAGCCTCTTGAGTAGCAGGGATTACAGGTTGTGCACCATATGTGGCTCTTTTCCCTTCTTAAAAAAAAAAAAAAAAAACCTTAAATAAAGGCTAACATATTCAACTAATAATTATTTAATATTTACTGTTTTAGGCCTCATGTATACATCTGTTAAAATGACTTAATGAGGGCGGATCCAACATGGTGGTGGGTGTGGAGAGATCAAGTCTCTGACCTCTTCAGCTGCGCGGGCATAGGGAGTTGTAAACCTTCTAAATGCTGTTTGCTCAGGATCACTAGGCAATGCTGAGCTGACCTGGATCTGTGGAGAACAGTCTGGGCCTCTCAGAACACACACCAAGCCCGGATCGGCTGAATTCAAGCTCCCCTTCGCCTGCTTCTCGCAGACAAACTGCTGTGATTCAGCACTAAACGATCCCGCTGAAACAACTGGTCGGCCCTTCTGAACCTACGGAGGTTAATGCCAACCGAGCCTTCATAGACAGTGGCCACAGGATTGAAACGGGGCTTGGGAGAGCCAGTCAGGACCCACCCGTTGCATTGGTCAACTGGCAAAGGGAACGAACTGTCGCCATTTGCATGGGATACCACCTGGCAGAGAACTGACGTCACCAGAATTCAGTGGAGGAGATAACTTCACTGAAACCAGCGGCGACAGGTGTGTAACCCCCTAGCCTTCCCTCTCCACGCATAGGGGAAACCTTAAGGGTCCCTCCCAGCTTTCCCGTAAGGGCCCCTCCCAGCTCTCCCGTGAGAGCGATAGCCAGACCGAGGGAATCAGGAGTGGCGCGGGACCCGCGGCGCGGAACTCCCGGCTACCGCTCCCACCTGAGGTCTCTTGCACCAGCTACTGAAGTCCTGGCTACCGGAGGGCAAGCAAAATTCGCTGAGGATTCTCAGACCCAAGCTCTATAAACTTAGGGTCTGAGGGAATGGTAAACAGGGAGAGTGTGCCCAGTTGTTCATGAAAATAGGGATCCCGGGAGCCGCAGACCTGGCGTGTAGCCAGTATTGTGGTGAGCGTCACCGGTGAGCCAGGACTGGCTTGAGGAAAAGTGGGGAAGTGAATAGACACATGAGAAGGCCCTAGGCACTCAGGATTGGAGACCCGCCCAGGCTGGGAGGAGGAGCTGCTGCACAGTGATTGGTTCCCGTGTACTGAGAGGAGAAGCTTGGCCCGGTGGGCACAGCTCCACCTACTGGAAAAGAAGTTAATCAAACTCTAAGAATACATTTATTAATTTTTTTTAATTTTTTTTTTATTTTCATTTTTTTTGTTGTTTTTAAAATTTTTTTATTATTTTTTTAATTTTAATTTTTTTATTATTTTTTAAAATCTTTTTTTCTTTTGTATTTTTTTTCTTTTGTCTTTTCAATTTCCTTATTCCCCCTTCCTTGAATTCTACCTGTTTACTCTCATTCTCTTTAGTGACTTCTTCCCTTCCCTTCTAATACCTTTCCTCCCAAGCATCAAATAAATTTATAGGAGTAAACAGTAACTCAGCAGTCAAACAGAACAAGAAGTAACATGAGCAGCATGAAAAGGCAAGGAAGAAAAGGAGTACAAACTATGCAAGATAGCCTAAATATTCAGGAGGACCTAGAGGAATCAGAAAAATGGTCAAATAAAGAACTCAAG
Organism: Callospermophilus lateralis; assembly: GCF_048772815.1. NCBI lineage: Eukaryota > Metazoa > Chordata > Mammalia > Rodentia > Sciuridae > Callospermophilus > Callospermophilus lateralis. Next base: position 110,265,364 of record NC_135311.1, on the reverse strand, counting down.
AAATACCTTAGACAGATGGAATGGAACCTTAAAGAGGATATGAGACAGCAAATTCAAACAGTGAAAGAACTCATTGAAAATGAATTACATAAACAGATAAAAGAAGAAATTAAGCATCTTTATCAGGAGATAGAGATTATTTAAAAAATCAAACAATAATTCTAGAAATGAAGGAAACTATAAACCAAATTAAAAACTCAAATGCGAGTATCACTAACAGAGTGGAGCAAGCAGAAGCCAGAACGTCAGATAACGAAGACAAAATATACCATCTTGAAAAGAGTTTAGCCAACTCAGAAAGGCTGGTAAAAAATCACGAGAAAAACATCCAAGAGATATGGGATAACATAAAAAAAACAAACTTAAGAGTCATCGGGATAGAGGAAGGTATAGAGGTTCAAACCAAGGGAATGAGCAATCTGCTGAATGAAATAATTATAGAAAACTTTCCAGAAATAAAAAAGGAAACGGATATACAAATTGTAGATGCATACAGGACACCGAGCATACAAAATCACAGTAGACCAACGCCAAGACACATTGTTATGAAGATATCCAATATACAGAACAAAGAGAAAATATTAAAAGCTACAAGAGAAAGGAGACAGATTACATTCAGGGGTAAACCAATAAGGTTAACAACGGATTTTTCTTCACAGACGCTGAAAGCGAGAAGATCCTGGAACAACATATTTCAAACACTGAAAGACAATGGAGAGCAGCCTGCCGGCAGGGAAGACACATCACCCCAATTGGAGTAGGGGCAGAGCAGAGCCGCTTCCCGCGCCCGCAAGGTAGGCAGACCTGCGACCGACCAGCGGAACACGATCAGCGGCCTGCCGGCAGGGTAGACACGTCACCCCAATTGGAATAGGGGCAGAGCAGAGCCACCACCCGCGCCTGGAAAAGGCCCAGCGACCTGTCGGCGTGGTAGTCACGTCACCCCAATTGGAGTAGAAGCAGAGCAGAGCCGCCGCCTGCGCCCGGAACAGGCCCAGCGAACCGCTGGCGTGGTAGTCACCTCACCCCAATGGGAGTAGGGGCAGAGCAGAGCCGCCGCCCGCGCCCGGAACAGGCCCAGCGACCTGCAGGCGTGGTAGTCACATCACCCCAATTGGAGTAGGGGCAGAGCAGAGCCGCCGCCGGTGCCCGGAACAGGCCCAGCGACCAGCCGGCGTGGAATCACATCACCCCAGCTGGAGTAGGGGCAGAGCAGAGCCGCTGCCCGTGCCCGCAAGGTAGGCAGACCTGCGACCGACTGGTGAAACAGGCCCAGCAGCCTGCCGACAGGGTAGACACATCACCCAAATTGGAGTAGGGGCAGAGCAGAGCCGCCGCCCGCACCTGGAATAGGCCCAGCAACCCGCAAGTGTGGTAGTCACGTCATCCCAATTGGAGTAGGGGCAGAGCAAAGCCGCCGCCCACGCCTGCAAGGTAGGCAGACCTGTGACGGACCGGTGGAACAGGCCCAGCGGCCTGCCGGCAGGGTAGACACATCACCCAATTGGAGTAGGGGCAGAGCAGAGCTGCCGCCCGCGCCCGGAAAAGGCCCAGAGACCCGCCGGCATGGTAGTCACGTCACCCCAATTGGAGTAGGGGCAGAGCAGAGCCGCCGCCCGCGCCCGCAAGGTAGACAGACCTGCGACCGACCGGCAGAACAGGTCCAGTGGCCCGTCAGCGTGGTAGACAGATCACCCCAATTGGAGGAGGAGCACAGCCGCCACCCGCCCCTGCATGGGAGACTTTTCAACTATACAAGAGCAATATAATTATATAGGGAGAAAATTCAATAACACAACAGTTTCATCAAGCAGAAAGAAACGCGAGCAGTATGAAAAGACAAGGAAAGAAAGGACCACAAGCAATGCAGGTCAACTCAACTTAGAAGAGGTAATAGCTGCAGCAGATGGAATGTCAGATAAAGAATTCAAGATATACATGCTTCAGATGATCTGGAGTCTCAAGGAAGACATTATACAGCAAAATCAGACAATGAAAGATCACTTCGACAATGAATTACATAAACAAATCCAAGAAGCAAAAGATCAACTATACAGGGAGATAGAGGTTATAAAAAACAAACAAACAGAGATCCTAGAAATGCAGGAAGCAATAAACCAACTTAAAAACTCAATTGAGAATACTACCAGCAGAGTAGAACACTTAGAAGATAGAACATCAGACAATGAAGACAAAGTATTTCAACTTGAAAAGAACATAGACAGCTCAGCAAGACTGTTAAGAAACCATGAGCAGAAAATCCAAGAAATATGGGATAACATAAAGAGACCAAACTTAAGAGTCATTGGGATACAGGAAGGTATAGAGGGCCAAACCAAAGGAACGAGCAATCTATTCAATGAAATAATACGAGAAAACTTCCCAGACTTGAAGAATGAGACAGAATCCCAAATCCTAGAAGCCTACAGGATGCCGAATGTGCAAAATCATAAGAGATCCACACCTAGACACATTATAATGAAGATGCCCAATATACAGAATAAGGAGAGAATTTTAAAAGCTACAAGAGAAAGGAAGCAGATTACATTTATGGGTAAACCAATCAGGATAACAGCTGATCTTTCAACACAGACTCTAAAAGCTAGAAGATCCTGGAATAACATATTTCAAACACTGAAAGAAAATGAGTTCCAACCAAGAATTGTGTATCCAGCGAAATTAAGCTTCAGGATGGAAGATGAAATTAAAACCTTCCACGATAAACAAAAGTTAAAAGAATTTGCAGCTAGAAAACCATCTCTTCAAAACATCCTCAGCAAAATATTACAGGAAGAGGAAATGGAAAATATTAATGAAAACTGACAGCGGGAGGTAGTACAGTAAAGGGGGGAAAAATAATCAAAGAGGAAAACAAACCATGTTTAGTAACATAAATAAACAAATATGACTGGAAGAACAACCCATATCTCAATAATAACCCTAAATGTTAATGGCTTAAACTCACCAATTAAGAGACACAGGCTAGTAGAATGGATCACAAAACAAGACCCAACAATATGCTGCCTTCAGGAGACGCATTTGATAGGAAAAGACATACATAGACTGAAGGTGAAAGGTTGGGAAAAATCATATCACTCATATGGACTTCGGAAACAAGCAGGAGTGCCCATACTCATATCAAATAAAATAGATTTCAAGCCAAAGTTAATCAAAAGGGATAAAGAGGGACACTACATACTGCTCAAGGGAACCATACACCAACAAGACATAACAATCATAAATATATATGCCCCAAACAATAGTGCAGCTATGTTCATCAAACAAACTCTTCTCAAGTTCAAGAGTCTAATAGACCACCATACAATAATTATGGGAGACTTCAACACACCTCTCTCACCACTGGACAGATCTTCCAAACAAAAGTTGAATAAGGAAACTATAGAACTCAATAACACAATTAATAACCTAAACTTAATTGACATATATAGAATATACCACCCAACATCAAGCAGTTACACTTTTTTCTCAGCAGCAAATGGATCCTTCTCAAAAATAGATCATATATTATGTCACAGGGCAACTCTTAGACAATATAAAGGAGTAGAGATAATACCATGCATCTTATCTGATCATAATGGAATGAAACTGGAAATCAACAATAAAAGAAGTAAGGAAAAATCATGCATCACTTGGAGAATGAACAATAGGTTACTGAATGATCAATGGGTTATAGAAGACATCAAGGAGGAAAGTAAAAAATTCTTAGAGATAAATGAAAACACAGACACAACATATTGGAATCTATGGGACACAATGAAAGCAGTTCTAAGAGGAAAATTCATTGCTTGGAGTTCATTCCTTAAAAAAAGGAAAAACCAACAAATAAATGATCTAATACTTCATCTCAAAATCCTAGAAAAAGAAGAGCAAAACAACAGCAAAAGAAGTAGAAGGCAAGAAATAATTAAAATCAGAGCTGAAATTAATGAAATCGAAACAAAAGAAATAATTGAAAAAATTGACAAAACTAAAAGTTGGTTCTTTGAAAAAATAAATAAAATCGACAGACCCTTAGCCATGCTAACGAAGAGAAGAAGAGAGAGAACTCAAATTACTAGCATATGGGATGAAAAAGGCAATATCACAACAGACACTTCAGAAATACAGAAGATAATCAGAAATTATTTGAATCCTTATACTCCAATAAAATAGAAGATAGTGAAGGCATCAATAAATTTCTTAAGTCATATGATCTGCCCAGATTGAGTCAGGAGGATAGAGACAACCTAAACAGACCAATATCAATTGAGGAAATAGAAGAAACCATCAAAAGACTACCAACTAAGAAAAGCCCAGGACCGGAGGGGTATACAGCAGAGTTTTACAAAACCTTTAAAGAGAAACTAATACCAATACTTTTCAAGCTATTTCAGGAAATAGAAAAAGAGGGAGAACTTCCAAATTCATTCTACGAGGCCAACATCACCGTGATGCCTAAACCAGACAAAGACACTTCAAAGAAAGAAAACTACAGACCAATATCTCTAATGAACCTAGATGCAAAAATCCTCAATAAAATTCTGGCGAATCGGATACAAAAACATATCAAAAAAACTGTGCACCATGATCAGGTAGGATTCATCCCTGGGATGCAAGGCTGGTTCAATACACGGAAATCAATAAATGTTATTCACCACATCAATAGGCTTTAAAAATAAGAACCATATGATCATCCCGATAGATGCAGAAAAAGCATTTGACAAAGTACAGCATCCCTTTATGTTCAAAACATTAGAAAAACTAGGGATAACAGGAACATACCTCAATATTGTAAAAGCAATCTATGCTAAGCCTCAGGCTAGTATCATTCTGAATGGAGAAAAACTGAAGGCATTCCCTCTAAAATCTGGAACAAGACAGGGATGCTCTCTCTCACCACTTCTGTTCAACATAGTTCTTGAAACACTGGCCAGAGCAATTAGACAGACGAAAGAAATTAAAGGCATAAAAATAGGAAAAGAAGAACTCAAATTATCACTATTTTCAGATGACATGATTCTATACCTAGCAGACCCAAAAGGATCTACAAAGAAACTATTAGAGCTAATAAACGAATTCAGCAAAATGGCAGGATATAAAATCAACACGCATAAATCAAAGGCATTCCTGTATATCAGCAACTAATCCTCTGAAATGGAAATGAGGACAACCACTCCATTCACAATATCCCCCCGCAAAATAAAATACTTGGGAATCAACCTAACAAAAGAGGTGAAAGACTTATACAATGAAAACTACAGAACCCTAAAGAGAGAAATAGAAGAAGATCTTAGAAGATGGAAAAATATACCCTGTTCATGGATAGGCAGAACTAACATCATCAAAATGGCGATATTACCAAAAGTTCTCTATAGGTTTAATGCAATGCCAATCAAAATCCCAACGGCATTTCTTGTAGAAATAGATAAAGCAATCTTGAAATTCATATGGAAAAATAAAAGACCCAGAATAGCAAAAGCAACTGTAAGCAGGAAGTGTGAATCGGGCAGTACAGCGATACCAGATTTCAAACTATATTACAGAGCAATAGTAACAAAAACAGCATGGTACTGGTACCAAAACAGGTGGGTGGACCAATGGTACAGAATAGAGGACACAGAGCCTAATCCACAAAGTTACAACTATCTTATATTTGATAAAGGGGCTAAAAGCATGCAATGGAGGAAGGATAGCATCTTCAACAAATGGTGCTGGGAAAACTGGAAATCCATATGCAACAAAATGAAACTGAATCCCCTCCTCTTGCCATGCACAAAAGTTAACTCAAAATGGATCAAGGAATTTGATATCAAATCAGAGACTCTGCGTCTGATAGAAGAAAAAGTTAGCTCCGATCTACATATTGTGGGGTTGGGCTCCACATTCCTTAATAGGACGCCCATAGCACAAGAGTTAATAACTAGAATCAACAAATGGGACTTACTCAAACTAAAAAGTTTTTTCTCAGCAAGAGAAACAATAAGAGAGGTAAATAGGGAGCCTACATCCTGGGAACAAATTTTTATTCCTCACACTTCAGATAAAGCCCTAATATCCAGAGTATACAAAGAACTCAAAAAATTAAACAATAAGAAAACAAATAACCCAATCAGCAAATGGGCCAAGGACCTGAACAGACACTTCTCAGAGGAGGTCATACAATCAATCAACAAGTACATGAAAAAATGCTCACCATCTCTAGCAGTCAGAGAAATGCAAATCAAAACCACCCTAAGATACCATCTCACTCCAGTAAGATTGGCAGCCATTAGGAAGTCAAACAACAACAAGTGCTGGCAAGGATGTGGGGAAAAGGGTACACTTGTACATTGCTGGTGGGACTGTAAATTGGTGAGGCCAATTTGGAAAGCAGTATGGAGATTCCTGGGAAAGCTGGGAATGGAACCACCATTTGACCTAACTATTGCCCTTCTCGAACTATTCCCTGAAGACCTTAAAAGAGAGTACTACAGGGATACTGCCACATCGATGTTCATAGCAGCACAATTCACAATAGCAAGGCTGTGGATCCAACCCAGATGCCCTTCAATAGATGAATGGATTAAAAATGTGGCATTTATACACAATGGAGTATTACGCAGCACTAAAAAATGACAAAATTATGGAATTTTCAGGGAAATGGATGACACTAGAGCAGATTATGCTAAGTGAAGATAGCCAATCCCTAAAAAACAAATGCCAAAAGTCTTCTTTGATATAATGAGAGCAACTAAGAACAGAGCAGGGAGGAAAAGCAGGAGAAAAAGATTAACATTAAACAGAGACATGAGGTGGGAGGGAAAGGGAGAGAAAAGGGAAATTGCATGGAAATGGAAGGAGACACCCATTGTTATACAAAATTACATATAAGAGGTTGTGAGGGGAATGGGAAAAAAAACAAGGAGAGAAATGAATTACAGTAGATGGGGTAGAGAGAGAAGATTGGAGGGGAGGGGAGGGGAGGGGGGATAGTATATGATAGGAAAGGTAGCAGAATACAACAGTTACTAATATGGCATTATGTAAAAATGTGGATGTGTAACCGATGTGATTCTGCAATCTGTATTTCGGGTAAAAATGGGAGTTCATAACCCACTTGAATCTAATGTATGAAATATGATATGTCAAGAGCTTTGTAATGTTTTGAACAACCAATAATAAAAAAAAAAGACTTAATGATTCCTGGTCTTATGGGATTTATAGTTTAGTTAGGGAGAGAGATATTAAACAACAAATTCTGCAAATAAAGAAGTACAGAATGGGGGTTGGAGTTGTAACTCAGTGACAGAGTACTTGCCTAGCACTTGTGAGGTTCATTCCCAGTACCACATAAAAAATAAAATAAAATAAACAAAATAAAGGTACTGTGTCCATACAGAGTTATATATAAAGAAGTACAGAATGATAGGATAGTATCAACTGGGTATACCTGACTTGGTTTCAGAGCAGAGGTGATGAGTTCCTTGAGGAAATAACATCTTGAGTAGAATTTGATAGAAGAAGGAAGAATTAATTAAGTGAAAGGAAGGGAAATGGTAATAGTGATACAAAGGACTATAGGGAGAAGAGAGAGAAAGGAGGGGAGAGGGAATATGCAGAGGGGCTGAGGCAGAAGGAACAAAGAATATAACTGAAAAACCCAACAGGAAGGGATAAAGTGGCATGCAATAAGCTACAGAGACAAGTGGGAGCCTTTGCTCTGGAATTTATCTTCAGCTTCTCCAGTTCCACATCCAAAATGTCACTAAATCCTGGGATTCTGCTTCCTAAGTATCTCTCCATTCTAACATTTATTTATTTATTTTTTTTGCAGAGGGGGTGGGTACTGGAGATTGAACTCAAGGGCACTCAACCACTGAACTACATCCCCAGCACCTGCCCCCCTTTTTTTGTATTTTTATTTAGAGATAGGGTCTCACTAAGTTGCTTAATGCCTTGTTGTCACTGAGGCTGCCTTTGAACTTGCAATTCCCCTTCCTCAGCCTCCCAAGCTTCTGGGATTGCAGGCATGCGCCACGACCTGGTTCCATTCCAGCCTTTTCTCTTTAACTTCCTTAAACAACAACTCAACTCAAGATCATAATGTCTTGCTTAGATTAACTAATCTTCCTTCCTCCAAATTTTATTTCCTCTACTCTCCTGTAACATAACAGAATGATCTTTTCAAAAGATAAAGAAAATCATATCATTCTTATAAAACTGTAACCTATTTATCTTATGTTTCTGGTATTTAACACAGAATCTGGCCCAGAATTAACATTTATACAAATATTTGCTGAACTGAATTGCTTTAAATCTTTCCATGGTTTCCCACTGATAAACGATAAAGTTCATATTTCTTATGATGTAGCTTCCAGTTCTTCAGACTTGCTCCCCACTACATCTCAACACGTGAAACACACCAAAGTACTTGGATACTATGGTATGTTTTCTCCATTTTCTTAGCATCTACACCTTTGTATGTGAACTTCCCTAGAGCAGGCATGACCTCACTTCCTTTTCATTCTGAATTCTTGACTTAAATACTACCTATTTTTAGAAGTCTTCCCTGATTCCTAGAAAACTAATTAAGTGCTTCTTCCTGAGCTTTCATTTTCCATTGGTCATATCTATTAGAACTTGAATATTATTTTAATCAGTTTTGTTTTTTTTTAAATGGCTGTGACTAAAGGAACTGACTAGCACAACTGTAGGGGAGGAAAAGTTTATTTGAGGCTCATGGTTTCAAAAGTCTTAGTCCAGAGAAGGCCAGCTCCATTCCTCGGTGCTCAAGATGAGGCAGAGGGCTGGGGATGTGGCTCAAGCGGTAGCACGCTCGCCTGGCATGCGTGCGGCCCGGGTTCGATCCTCAGAACCACATACAAACAAAGATGTTGTGTCCGCCGATAACTAAAAAAATAAATATTAAAAATTCTCTCTGTCTCTCTCTCTCACCTCTCTCTTAAAAAAAAAAAAAAAAAGATGAGGCAGAACAACGTGGTAGAAGACTGTGGCAGAGGGAAGCAGCTCACATCAGGAAGCAGAGAGACTCACGTAGCACTCTCCAGATACAAATATATACACCAAAGCCACGCCCCAATTCCCACCTCCTCCAGCCACACTCTACCACTTTAGTTAATCCCATCCAGGCTTACCTCACTGATTAGGCTAAGGCTATAACTCAATCACTTCTCCTCCAAACCTTCTTGCACTATCTCACATGTGAGCATTCAGGGAACACCACATCTAAACCATAACAACTATCAACATAATTAATAATTTTTATGTTTGCCTTTTCCCTTTAGATTGTGAACTTCTTGAAAGCAAGGGTTATATCTTCTTCATCTCTATATTTTCATTAGGCATACTGTAAGAGCTTAATAAGTGTCTGTTTGTAGATAAAAATTAAGTATAAATGAATACTGATTAGAAATGAACATTAAACTGCATCTTTAATTTACATTAGATGTAAATTTATTCATATCTTAATCCAGAAAGGACTAGGCATGTTTAAGAAATTCCTGATTTTGTGATTAAAATGATTATAAAGCAAATAAATAAAGAATTTTATTGGAACGGTGAGCAAACAATAATTTATATATGTTAACAATATTGATACACCAAGATTATTTTCTGTAATTTATAATTGTGTCTCTGTGCCCCGCCTCCCATAACGGGGATTGAATCTAGGGCTTCTATTACCACTGAGCTCCATCCCTGTCTCTCTCTCTCTTTTTTTTAAATTTTGAGACAAGATCTCCCTAAATTGCCAAGGCTGGCCTCAAATTTGCAACATCCCTTCCTCAGCCTCCTCAGAGATGCTCCACCATGTCTGGTTGTTTCTGCCAATTTTAAAAAATATTTTATTTTAGTTGTAATTGGACACAATACCTTGATTTTATTTTTATGTGGTGCTGAGAATCAAACCCAGGGCCTTGCACGTGTTTAGATAAGCACTCCACTGCTGAGCCACAACTTCAGCCCCATGTTTCTGCCAATTTTTATAACCAGTTTTTAAAAACATAAACAGTTTTATTAGCTAACATTTTCTGGACACTTACTACATGCCACATAGTATTCTAAATGCTTTCTGTGTATTAACTAAATTCCCACAACTACTCTACAAGGTAAATTCTATTATTCTCTTTTTTGGAAAAGGAAACAGGCTCAGGGAAGATAAAGGAACTTGTTTAAGATCATACATACAACTTGCAAAATGTAGAGTCAGGATTTGAACAGACTGGTTCCACAGCCTGTTAAACACTTTGTTACAGTGAATATGACACTATTCATATAAATTTTGTACACAAAACTTTATTCAAGTAATTAGAAAGTACAATTCTAAGAGGACAGAGTCCTGCATTAATGACAAGTTAGTAAACTCTGACAATTGCCTGGTTTTCCTGGGTATTCAAGGCAACTGCAACTCACAATTGCTTTGTGATGCTCTCACAGTTGGAATGAAGATGGGCTCATGTACTCATATGTACAAGACAATGTCCTGCCACAGTAACTGAATCATCTGCTTAGAGTTTTAAAGGAAAACACTTCTCAGTACAGCCCTCTGACATCATTCAACGTCTTTTGTGTTTCTGAGAGCAAGAAAAGCTCTAGCAAAGCTGGGACAATTAAAACCACTTTGCTCACTGCTCTTTTGATTCACTAGGCCCCTAGGCAGGTGCTAATGCATGGAAATGAGTGTCATTTTGGTCAATGGCAGGGAAAAGAAGAAATGTGGTTTTTAAAAAACAAATATTTTGGGGGGTCAGTTTAAATATATAACGTGTATATTCATATATATAATATATATGCAAATATATAAACTACGTAATTCCATTGAATGAGAACGCTGCCTTGTAAATAAATTTGGTTTTGATGAAATTGCACAGAGTAAATTAGACCTTTTCACTTAATTCCTGTTTTCTGGAAGGTCATGGCAATATACCAGCAGAAAAAGTTTCTCTCTCTCTCTCTCTCTTTTTAAATGCAGTTCTAGGGATTGAATCCAGGGCCTTAAACATGCTGGGCAAGCATTCTACCACTAGCTACATCAAAAGTCCTTCTTTCTCTCCTTTCAGTCACCTAGCAAAACAGAAGACAGGAGAAGGATTGAAACTGAGGGTAATATTTACAAAATAAGTAATTTCCTTTTCAGAAAACTTTACTCAAATGCTGGGTCACTAATACCTAAACTAAGAGCACTGGAATGGCTCTGTGGACTATTAACAAAGAGATCAAGAATCATAATACTTTAGTTATAATTCCAATATCCCTCAATTCTATTTTGCCTCAGTTTCTTAATTATGCAAATGAAGATAATACTTATTTGCCTATCAGATTCAAGTGAAAGTAATTTGTAAACATCACATTTCCCAAAGATATCATTCAATGGTAGTTCCAACTAGTCAGGGCAAGGGCCTATGTAAGTTCACAAGAAGCAGATGGTGCTTACACACTGGGTAAGGTGTGAGTGATTGCAGAGTGAGGGGCAGTATTGTTATTAGGGAATACAAATGATGCTGCCCTATTACCCTGAGAGCTACTTGGTTGGTTTGTATTAGAGAGGTCACCCTAAGCAGCTGAGTAAGCTGGAGGGGCCCTTCTTGCCACCATCTGCTTCCCTTCCAGACTTCTCTGGCAAATCAATAATTTTTTCTTATACTAACCTCTGAAGAACAGCTATGTCCCTTCTCAGTACTTTTTTTTTTTTAAGCAGGCAGTGGTCTCTGCTCTCCATCTGTGGCAGCAATGATAGTTAAAGAACAATGAGGCTTCCCAAGCCCAGGCATTCACTTTCAGAGATAAGCTTCTGTTACCTAGTTTTCCAATATTCTTATACGTGGTACTCTATAGGGGAATTAGGTGTTGCTTTAAAAGATTGAGATTTTTTTTGTTGTTGTTATTTTAGAAATAGTTTATGTAAAAAAAAAAGAGAGAGAGAGAAAGAAATGGAAGAACTTATCTGGAAGGTTCATTTAAAAATCTAACATTCATAAAACATAATTATTTTAAAAATAGTAATTTCATTTTCCTGGTAACATTGTGATGCATAAGACTTAGATAACAGTTTATAATGTATATTAGGAAATATCCAATCTATTTGGAATTGTAAATCAGATGCCTCATTTTCAGTTTACAGATGTGACTATAGATTGGAAAAAATATATAGCATATTTCTTAAGCAGCTCCCTGCAGAAATAGGGGGAACATAAACATGCCACATATGTTGCCAAAATGGATGTTACAGGCCAATGCTACTATCACCTGGGTTCTTGACTGAAACAGAGAAAAGGGCAATATGTAATTGTAAAGTTTGTCAGAAACTACTCTACTTCATTCAGTAGCCTATACATACCAATGAGGTAGGGAGAATAAAAATAATAAATAGCTTTTCAAAAGGAAAAAAGATATACACAGCTATTTCTGATCAACCACAATGTTCAATGATCAAATATTTATTTTTGGCTCTTCAAAATTAGTATCTGGATTTATTTTAATGTATTGAAAAACTACCCAGACACCCTTTTCCAGGAGGAAAAATATTTCCTGGCTAATTTTTTGAGAAAGTGTACACTGAATCAAGTCATCAGAATATATTGGAATCATATTTATGTGTGTGTGTGTGTGTGTGTGTGTGTGCGCGCGCCCCAGCATGTGTATATAAATATAACTTAGAATAGTTTCTGGCATACAATAGTGTCCAAAAAATGATATTAGTGTTCCCACCTATAACTCTTGTTGGCTCTCTTTTGAATTTGGGACTTGGGTTTGTTTTTGTTTTTGTTTTTGCAGTGTTAAGGACTGAATCTGAGGCCTCACACAAATATTAAGCAATCACTTTACCGCTAAGATGCAGTCCTAACCCTAGCTGGCTCCCTTATTACAATATCGAAAGACTTCTTCGTTTCAAACACAGCCTAACCTCAAATGATCTAAAGAAAAATGCCGATGCATAAATATAATATGAACTGTAATCAAATTCTTACAGTAATCAGAAGACTAATTTTCAGGCAATCTTAAGCCTCATCTTTTCTAAACTCCATGACATTTTATTTCCAACATGGCCTTTTTAATATGGAAATGAATGCATATCCCACATAACATTCTTTACTTAAAGGCTTCATATGCCAGTAACAATGCCATTCCTAACATTTATAGCATTTTGGTCAATGCCTCATATTACCCTCTAGCTCTATTCTTTTGTTCCATCTTGCAACTTGACCTGTGTGGGGCAGCAAGAATGTCAAAACAAATTCAATAAGAACAATGCTTTTCATTCTCTTTAGAAACTGGAGCAAAACCATTTTTTTTCCCACATTCTACAGTAACTTGACTCCATAAACTCCAAATCAGATAGAAGGCATTCCCAATAAGTTTTCACTCAGAGGGCTGGGGATGTGGCTTAAGCAGTAATGCACTCGCCTGGCATGTGCGGGTCTCTGGGTTCAATCCTCAGCACACATAAAATAAAATAAAATAAAATAAAATAAAATAAAATAAAATAAAATAAAATAAAATAAAATAAAGATGTTGTGTCCACCAAAAACTGAAAAATAGATATTAAAAAAATTCTCTCTCTCTAAAAAAAAAAAGTTTTCACTCAGAGTTCTAAATACATTCATATCATCCTTTGGATATGAGGAGAGGTTCTTCATAGAAAAAAATCTCTAGAGTCGGCAACTTTTCTGAAAATAATTAATAGATAATTCCCATTAATTGGCCAGCATCTCCTTATGTTCTTCTATATCTTAATTCCTTTCCTATTCTAACTTCAAAGGCAGTGAACAAAACTGCTATATAGAATGTTCCTCCTCATAGAATGTTTCTCTTTAGAAAGTTTCTCTGAAACTTTCACCTTTAGAAAATCTAAATTGTAAATTATGCATTTATATGTACTCATGCTCTGGGTAATATAATTTATTAAACCAAGTTTAAATTTATTAATAAAACAGTCATGATCTGAGCTAAAGTGAAATTTACTCTGGCCTGATCAAAGAATTAAAACAGACTAGAGCTCTGAAAGTATAAAAACATCAAGGGAAAAAAGAAAATCTTTTTTTTTTTTTTTTTCCAGTACCCTGTATTGAACCCAGAGGTACTTTACTGAACTATATCCCTCTCACCACCACCTTTTTTTTTTTCTTTAAGACAGGGTCTCACTAAGTTGCAGAGGCTGGCCTGGAACTTTGAATCATCCTGCCTCAGCACCCATCCCTCCAGTAGGTGAAAATATAGACATGTCTCACTATCCCTGGCTCTTCTATGAGTCTGAAGACTCAAACTTGCATACTGGAGTGCAGATTGAAGAAACAAAAAGACAAATAGATACAGCTTTCTTTCATCTAACCCATCTCTAGATTCAAAAGTTCCTCTGTGGTTGATAAAGGGTCTCTCAAGACCAAGAATGTGGTAGAGAATGCTCTGGAATGTTTTTGCAGGCAAGAATATGCAGAGTGCGGAAGGGTGGATAGAAATACTCTTATTTGAGAAGTAGCTTACAAAATAAAAACCTAAAGAGTCCTTGTAGATCCAAATAAGTTTCTTTGTCTCAAAGGTCTAGGACCATATAATAGAATCCCAGTCTCTGCTCTAAAATATTATGCCAGGTATTTGATTTTTTTCCCCACATAAAATTTGTGAGAGAAGGAAAAAGAACCAGGATATTTTCTATGGAAATAGTGCTAAAATTTAATAACTATTTGAGAGAATGAATACTTAAAGGGATAAATATTTGATCAGCAGCACTAGAGCTCTTATAATTTTTATGGTGGCCACAGTGAGCTTGTTTTCTTATTTTTTGTTTCTAATGAGGAAAAACTATGTTTTCAATTTCAGGATAAATATAATATTTCAATAACAATTCCAAGTGATAGAATCCATTTATTCATCAAATATTATTTAAACTCTTACTGTGTGCTACATACTAGAATGGGTACCAAGAATATGAAGATGAGAAGGAGGAATGTCTAGTGGCAGAAACAGATGAGTAAACATTTATAATTAAGGGAGTAAATCTTATGACAAAATGAACAAGTGGTATCATTGAGTGATGTCTGAGTTAAATCAATCAATCCATCAATCAATCAATCTATCTATCTTCCTAGCTAACTATAACTGTCATGCTGGGGATTTAACCTAGGGCTTTGAACATGCTAGGCACATGCTCAACTACTGTGTTATACCCCAGCCTCTGAATTAAATCTTGAGAGGTGAGTAGAACTTTGTGAAACATGAAAAATTGTGCTCTATATGTGTGCTATGAATTGAAATGCATTCCATTGCCATGTATAACAAATTAGAATAAATAAATAAATTTTAAAAAAGAAAGAAAGAAAGAAGGGAGATACTATGTATTATTTGGCATGAAACAGAAGTAGTATTATAGAGTAAAATAACAAAGAGGTGAAACAACCAATACAGACTAAAAGGGGGTTAAAGAAAGGCTTTCCAGAAATGGGAAAAGGAAGCAAATGTTAGAGAAGAAAAACAGCAGCGAGAAAGCCTGGCTGCCGGAAATATAGTTATGATTTAGTGATTATATTAATTCCCTATTACTCCTGTAACAATTAACACAAATTTGGTGGCTGACAGCACAAATTTATTATTTTACAGTTCTGGAAGTCAAGTCTAAAATGAGTCTCACTGGGCTAAAATCAAAATGTTGGCAGGACTGCACTGCTTCTTGAAGATCTAGGGGAAAATCTGTTTTCTTTGCTCTTTTCAGGTTGCATTTATTCCTTGGCACACTGCCCTCCCTCCATCTTCAATGCAAGCCATGGGCATGTCGCACATTGTACCAATCTGATACTGAATCTCTTCTTTCATTTATGAAAATTCATATAGTTACATTGGACCTACCAGATAATCCAAGACAATCTCCCCGACTCAAGACCATTTGATTGGTAAATTTAATTCCCCCTTGCCATGGAACATAACACATTCATGGTTACATTCTGATGTTGACGATGTGAACATCTTTGGAGAGCTATTACTCTGCCTAACAGAATGATTAAATGTGTACATGCTTTACATACCTTAGAGATTAGTGCTCTATCAGATGTGCAGTGTGGTAAAAATTTGCTCCCAAGATGTAGGCTCTCTATTCACCTCACATGTTGTTTCTTTTGCTGAAAAGAAACTTTTTAGCTAGAATGTATCCCATTTACTGATTCTTGGTTTAATTCTTGTGCTATAGGAGTCTTATTAAGGAAGTTGGGGCCTAATTCCACATGATGAAGATTAGGGCCTACTTTTTCTTCTATAAGACGCAGAGTCTCTGATTTAATTCCTAGGTCCTTGATCCACTTTGAGTTTTGTGCTTGGTGAGAGATAGGGGTTTAAGTTCATTTTGTTGCATATGGATTTCCAGTTTTCCCAGCACCATTTGTTGAAGAGGCTATCTATTCTCCAATGCATGTTTTGGGCACCTTTGACTAATATAAGATAATTGTAATCTTGTGGGTTAGTCTCTGTGTCCTTTATTCTGTATCATTGGTCTACCAGTCTGTTTTGGTGCCAATATCATGCTGGTTTTGTTACTATTGCTCTGCTATATAGTTTAAGATCTTGTATAGTGATGCCACCTGCTTCACTCTTCCTGCTAAGGTTTGCTTTAGCTATTCTGGGTCTCTTATTTTCCCAGATGAATTTCATGATTGCTTTTTCTAATTTTATGAGGAATGCCTTTGGGATTTTGATTGGAATTGCATTAAATCTATATAGTGCTTTTGGTAGTTTGGTCATTTTGATAATATTAATTCTCCTTATCCAAGAGAAAGGGAGACACCAAGAAAACAAATAACCCAATCAATACATGGGCGAAGGACCTGAACAGACACTTCTCAGAAGAGGATATGCAATCAATCAACAAATACATGAGGACCCAGTGGCCCACCGGCAGGGTAGACACATCACCCCAATTGGAGGATGGCCAGAGCAGAGCCGCCGCTCGCACCCGCAAGGTAGGCAGACCTGGACAGACCTGCAGAACAGGCCCAGCGGCCCGCAAGCAGGGTAGACACGTCACCCCAATTGGAGGAGGGGCAGAGCAGAGCCGCCGCCCGCGCCTGCAAGGTAGGCAGACTTGCAATGGACAGGGAGAACAGACCCAGCGGCCCGCAGGCGTGGTAGACAGATCATCCCAATTGGAGGAAGGGCCCAGTGGCCGCCCGCAAGGTAGACAGACCACGAGTCCCAGAGAAGGGACCCAGCGGCCCGCTGATCTAGTTGAAAGATCACCCCAAATGGAGGAGGGGCTCAGCCACCGCCCGCGCCTGCAAGGTAGGCAAACCTGCAACCTGGAGAACAGGCCCAGCGGCCCGCCAGCATGGTAGACAGATCACCCCTATTGGAGGAGGGGCCCAGCCGTCGCCTGCAAGGTAGGCAGACCACGCGACCTGGAGAAGGGGCCCAGAAGCCCACCGGCGTGATAGACACATCACCCCAATTGGAGGAGGAGCACAGCCGCTGCCCGCCCCTGCAAGGGAGACTTTGCAATTATACAACAGCAATATAAATATATAGGGGGAAAATTCAATAACACAACAGTTTCACCAAGCAGAAAGAAACACGAGCAGTATGAAAAGACAAGGAAAGAAAGGACCACAAGCAATGCAGGTCAACTCAACTTTAGAAGAGGTAATAGCTGCAGCAGATGGTATGTCAGATAAAGAATTCAGGATATTCATACTTCAGATGATCTGGAGTCTCAAGGAAGACATTAGACAGCAAAATCAGACAATGAAAGATCATTTCAACAATGAATTACATAAACAAATCCAAGAAGCAAAAGATCAACTATACAGGGAGATAGAGGTTATAAAAAACAAACAAACAGAAATCCTAGAAATGCAGGAAGCAATAAAACAACTTAAAAATTCAAATGAGAATACTACCAGCAGAGTAGAACACTTAGAAGATAGAACATTAGACAATGAAGACAAAGTATTTCAACTTGAAAAGAACATAGACAGCTCAGCAAGACTGTTAAGAAACCATGAGCAGAAAATCCAAGAAATATGGGATAACATAAAGAGACCAAACTTAAGAGTCATTGGGATACAGGAAGGTATAGAGGTCCAAACCAAGGGAATGAGCAATCTGTTCAACGAAATAATACGAGAAAACTTCCCAGACTTGAAGAATGAGACAGAATCCCAAATCCTAGAAGTCTAAAGGACGCCGAATGTGCAAAATCATAAGAGACCCACACCTAGACACATTATAATGAAGATGCCCACCATACAGAATAAGGAGAGAATTTTAAAAGCTTCAAGAGAAAGGAAGCAGATTACATTTATGGGTAAACCAATCAGGATAACAGCTGATCTTTCAACACAGACTCTGAAAGCTAGAAGATCCTGAAACAACATATTTCAAACGCTGAAAGAAAATGGGTTCCAACCAAGAATTGTGTATCCAGTGAAATTAAGCTTCAGGATGGAAGATGAAATTAAAACCTTCCACGATAAACAAAAGCTAAAAGAATTTGCAGCTAGAAAACCATCTCTTCAAAACATCCTCAGGAAAACATTACAGGAAGAGGAAATGGAAAATAACAATGAAAACCAACAGTGGAAGGTAGTACAATAAAGGGAAAAAATAATCAAAGAGGAAAAAGAAACCATGTTAAGTAACATAAATAAACAAATATGGCTGGAAGAACAATCCATGTCTCAATAATAACCCTAAATGTTAATGGCTTAAACTCACCAATTAAGAGACACAGGCTAGTAGAATGGATCAAAAAAAAAAAAAAAGATCCAACAATATGCTCCCTACAGGAGACACATTTGATAGGAAAAGACATACACAGACTGAAGGTGAAAGGTTGGGAAAAATCATATCACTCATATGGACTTCGGAAAAAAGCAGGAGTGTCCATACTCATATCAAATAAAATAGATTTCAAGCCAAAGTTAATCAAAAGATATAAAGAGGGACACTACATACTGCTCAAGGAAACCATACACCAACAAGACATAACAATCATAAATATATATGCTCCAAACAATGATGCAGCTATGTTCATCAAACAAACTCTTCTCAAGTTCAAGAGTCTAATAGACCACCATACAATAATTATGGGAGACTTCAACACACCTCTCTCACCACTGGACAGATCTTCCAAACAAAAGTTGAATAAAGAAACTATAGAACTCAATAATACAATTAACAACCTAAACTTAATTGACATATATAGAATATACCACCCAACATCAAGCAGTTACACGTTTTTCTCAGCAGCACATGGATCCTTCTCAAAAATAGATCATATATTATGTCACAGGGCAACTCTTAGACAATATAAAGGAGTAGAGATAATACCATGCATCTTATCTGATCATAATGGAATGAAACTGGAAATCAACAATAAAAGAAGTAAGGAAAAATCATGCATCACTTGGAGAATGAACAATAGGTTACTGAATGATCAATGGGTTATAGAAGACATCAAGGAGGAAAGTAAAAAATTCTTAGAGATAAATGAAAACACAGACACAACATATCGGAATCTATGGGACACAATAAAAGTAGTGCTAAGAGGAAAATTCATTACCTAGAGTTCATTCCTTAAAAAAAGGAAAAACCAACAAATAAATGATCTCACACTTCATCTCAAAATCCTAAAAAAAGAAGAGCAAAACAACAGCAAAAGAAGTAGAAGGCAAGAAATAATTAAAATCAGAGCTGAAATTAATGAAATCGAAACAAAAGAAACAATTGAAAAAATTGACAAAACTAAAAGTTGGTTCTTTGAAAAAATAAATAAAATCGACAGACCCTTAGCCATGCTAACGAAGAGAAGAAGAGAGAGAACTCAAATTACTAGCATATGGGATGAAAAAGGCAATATCACAACAGACACTTCAGAAATACAGAAGATAATCAGAAATTATTTTGAATCATTATACTCCAATAAAATAGAAGATAGTGAAGGCATCGATAAATTTCTTAAGTCATATGATCTGCCCAGATTGAGTCAGGAGGAAAGAGACAACCTAAACAGACCAATATCAATTGAGGAAATAGAAGAAACCATCAAAAGACTACCAACTAAGAAAAGCCCAGGACCAGAGGGGTATACAGCAGAGTTTTACAAAACCTTTAAAGAGAAACTAATACCAATACTTTTCAAGCTATTTCAGGAAATAGAAAAAGAGGGAGAACTTCCAAATTCATTCTACGAGGCCAACATCACCCTGATTCCTAAACCAGACAAAGACACCTCAAAGAAAGAAAACTACAGACCAATATCTCTAATGAACCTAGATGCAAAAATCCTCAATAAAATTCTGGCGAATCAGATACAAAAACATATCAAAAAAATTGTGCACCACGATCAAGTAGGATTCATCCCTGGGATGCAAGGCTGGTTCAATAATCAGAAATCAATAAATGTTATTCACCACATCAATAGACTTAAAGATAAGAACCATATGATCATCTCGATAGATGCAGAAAAAGCATTCGACAAAGTACAGCATCCCTTTATGTTCAAAACATTAGAAAAACTAGGGATAACAGAAATTTACCTCAACATTGTAAAAGCAATCTATGCTAAGCCTCAGGCTAGCATCATTCTGAACGGAGAAAAATTGAAGGCATTCCCTCTAAAATCTGGAACAAGACAGCGATGCCCTCTCTCACCACTTCTGTTCAACATAGTTGTCGAAACACTGGCCAGAGCAATTAGACAGACGAAAGAAATTAAAGGCATTAAAATAGAAAAAGAAGAACTCAAATTATCACTATTTGCAGTTGACATGATTCTATACCTAGCAGACCCAAAAGGATCTACAAAGAAACTATTAGAGCTAATAAACGAATTCAGCAAAGTGGCAGGATATAAAATCAATACGCATAAATCAAAGGCATTCCTGTATATCAGCAACTAATCCTCTGAAATGGAAATGAGGACAACCACTTCATTCACAATATCCCCCCGCTTTTGGGAATCAACCTAACAAAAGAGGTGAAAGACTTATACAATGAAAACTACAGAACCCTAAAGAGAGAACTAGAAGAAGATCTTAGAAGATGGAAAAATATACCCTGTTCATGGATAGGCGGAACTAACATCATCAAAATGGCGATATTACCAAAAGTTCTCTATAGGTTTAATGCAATGCCAATCAAAATCCCAACGGCATTTCTTGTAGAAATAGATAAAGCAATCTTGAAATTCATATGGAAAAATAAAAGACCCAGAATAGCAAAAACAAGTCTAAGCAGGAAGTGTGAATCAGGCGGTATAGCAATACCAGACTTCAAACTATACTACAGAGCAATATTAACAAAAACAGCATGGTACTGGTACCAAAACAGGTGGGTGGACCTATGGTACAGAATAGAGGACACAGAAACCAATCCACAATATTACAACTATCTTATATTTGATAAAGGGGCTAAAAGCATGCAATGGAGGAAGGATAGCGTCTTCAACAAATGGTGCTGGGAAAACTGGAAATCCATAGGCAACAAAATGAAACTGAATCCCCTCCTCTCGCCATGCACAAAAGTTAACTCAAAATGGATCAAGGAGCTTGATATCAAATCAGAGACACGGCGTCTGATAGAAGAAAAAGTTGGCTACGATCTACATACTGTGGGGTCGGGCTCCAAATTCCTCAATAGGACATCCATAGCACAAGAATTAATAACTAGAATCAACAAATGGGACTTACTCAAACTAAAAAGTTTTTTCTCAGCAAAAGAAACAATATGAGCGGTAAATAGGGAGCCTACATCCTGGGAACAAATCTTTACTCCTCACACTTCAGATAGAGCCCTAATATTCAGAGCATACAAAGAACTCAAAAAATTAAACAATAAGAAAACAAATAACCCAATCAACAAATGGGCCAAGGACCTGAACAGACACTTCTCAGAGGAGGACATACAATCAATCAACAAGTACATGAAAAAATGCTCACCATCTCTAGCAGTCAGAGAAATGCAAATCAAAACCACCCTAAGATACCATCTCATTCCAGTAAGATTGGCAGCCATTAGGAAGTCAAACAACAACAAGTGCTGGCGAGGATGTGGGGAAAAGGGTATACTTGTACATTGCTGGTGGGACTGTAAATTGGTGAGGCCAATTTGGAAAGCAGTATGGAGATTTCTTGGAAAGCTGGGAATGGAACCACCATTTGACCCAGCTATTCCCCTTCTCGGTCTATTCCCTGAAGACCTTAAAAGAGTGTACTACAGGGATACTGCCACATTGATGTTCATAGCAGCAGAATTCACAATAGCTAGACTGTGGAACCAACCTAGATGCCCTTCAATAGATGAATGGATAAAAAAAATGTGGCATTTATACACAATGGAGTATTACTCTGCATTAAAAAATGACAAAATCATAGAATTTGCAGGGAAATGGATGGCATTAGAGCAGATTATGCTAAGTGAAGCTAGCCAATCCCTAAAAAACAAATGCCAAATGTCTTCTTTGATATAAGGAGAGTAACTAAGAACAGAGTAGGGTCGAAGAGCATGAGAAGAAGATTAACATTGAACAGGGATGAGAGGTGGGAGGGAAAGGGAGAGAGAAGGGAAATTGCATGGAAATGGAAGGAGACCCTCAGGGTTTTACAAAATTACATACAAGAGGAAGTGAGGGGAAAGGGAAAAAAAAAAAACAAGGGGGAGAAATGAATTACAGTAGATGGGGCAGAGAGAGAAGAGGGGAGGGGAGGGGAGGGGAGGGGGATAGTAGAGGATAAGAAAGGCAGCAGAATACAACAGACACTAGTATGGCAATAGGTAAATCAATAGATGTGTAATCGATGTGATTCTGCAATCTGTATACGGAGTAAAAATGGGAGTTCATAACTCACTTGAATCAAAGTGTGAAATATGATATATCAAGAACTATGTAATGTTTTGAACAACCAACAATAAAAATTTGAAAAAATGAAAAAAAAGGAATAGAAAACAATACAATGCAAAAAGAAAAAAAAATATGAAAAAATGTTCATCATCTCTAGCAATTAGAGAAATGCAAATCAAAACTTGTCTAAGATATAATCTCACTCCATTCAGCATGGCAGCTGTTATGAAGACAAACAACAATAAGTGTTGGCAAGGATGTGGCGGGGAGAGGTACACTTTTACATTGCTGGTGGGACTGCAAGTAGGTGCAGCCAATATGGAAAGCAGTATGAAGATTCCCTGGAAATCTGGGAATGGAACCACCATTTGACCCAGTTATACCTCTCCTTGGTCTATACCAAAAGGACTTAAAATCAGCATACTACAGGGACACAGCCACATCAATATTTATAGCAGCACAATTCACAATAGTTAAACTATGGAACCAACCTAGATGCCCTTCAATAGATGAATGGATAAATAAAAATGTGGCATATATACACAATAGAATATTACAGAAATAAAAGAGAATGAAATCATGGCATTTTCAGGTAAATGGATGGCGTTGGAGAAGATAATGCAAAGTGAAGTTAGCCAATCCTTAAAAAACAAATGCTGAATGTTTTCTCTGATATAAGGAGGCTGATTCATAGTGGGGTAGGGAGGAGAAGCATGCAAGAATAGAGGAACTCTAGATAGGGCAGGGGGGTGAGTGGGAAAGGGAGGGGGCAGGGGGTTAGCAATGATGGTGAAATGTGATGGATATCATTATCCAAAGTATACTATCAAGATACGAACTGGAATGAACATACTTTATATACTAAGAGAGATGTGAAAAATTGTGCTCTATATGTGTAATAAGAATTGTAATGCAGGGCTGGGGATGTGGCTCAAGCGGTAACGCGCTCGCCTGGCATGCATGGGGTGCTGAGTTCGATCCTCAGCACTACATAAAATAAAATAAAGATGTTGTGTCCACCAAAAACTGAAAAATAAAATAATTCTCTCTCTTTCAAAAAAAAATTGTAATGCATTCTGCTGTCATGTATTTAAAAAACAAAATTTAAAAAAGTGTACATGCTGGATTCATATTGCCTGGATTCATGTTCTATACCTCAGTATCCTTTTCTGTAAAATGGGTTAATAATAGTTACAATCTCATTTTGTTGTGATGAGGAATTAATGAGTTAATATGTGGGTAGGTAAATGGAGACTCTTCTTATGGGACATCAACTTTTGATTAAATATTTAATTGTGTATCCCTGAAAGCCTAATAAAGGAATGTTTTTCCTTTAAGTTAAAATTGATTTCTGGGGCTAGGGCAGTGATGCATGCCTGTCATCCAAGTGTCTCAGTGTCTCAGCTGAAGCAGGAGGATTGTGAGTTCATAGCTAGCCTCAGTGACGGAGAGGTGATAAACAACTCACTGAGACCCTGTCTCTAATAAAATACAAAATAGGGCTGGGGATGTGGCTTTGTGATTGAGGGCCCTGAGTTCAATCCCTGGTACCCACCTCCCCACAAAAAAATATTTCTGAGGATAAGGCATATAGCTTAGTGGTAAAGTGGTTGCCTTGTATGCATGAGGCCCCCAGTTCAATGTCCAGCACTGCAAAACAACAACAGCAGCAGCAATTCCTGACTGGTAAGAACTATAAATACCTAGCTGGAAGCCCAATGAGTATGGTAACTCTTGAAATTTAGCATGACCCTTTCAAGGACCCTAGACACTATGCCTATGTCTCCTGTGGTACGGGAGGCTTTTGAGCCAGGATAACTCCTACATATATCAAATGTGGACCTCATTTCTTTGTACCTGGGGAAATAGAGGCAAAGAATAGCTCCTGGAAAACTACACACAGTTCTATGAATACATACAAGGTCTCATTGTAGAAGAATGCCTAATGTTTTGCTGGCAAACTTTGATCCCTGTTCCTATACACTTTTGAGTAGAATGATGGTAAGTGTGGCCTTATGGTCTTATGAGTCTGAATGTCTAAAGGAACTTAAGAAGATTCTCCTGATAGATGTGGCAAAGTGTAAGCTCTTAGAAAGGTTCTGATACATGGTATGTACTATATTGTTAGCTATATAAGAAAGGTTCTGATACATGGTATGTACAGAAACTACTTAGAATAATGATTGGCACAATCCTAACACTTGTTAAAAAAATACTGCTATTAGTAGTAACACTACCACTCCATTGGTCCATATGTGGGATTGTAAAGTGGTCATGAATGGCTACAGGGTAGAGTATAAAGGAGAGAATAGTGGAGATGAGCCTGAAGAGATACAGAAGGCTGAGATTATACAGGTAACCAGTAAAGAGTTAGTTTGTTGCAGGATACCAGAGATTGAACCCAGGGGTTCAACCACTTAACCACTGAGTCATATCCTCAGCTCTTTTTTAAAAAATATTTTATCTAGAGACAAAGTCTTGTTGAGTTGCTTAGTGCCTCACTAAGTTGCTGAGACTGGCTTTGAACTCATGATCCTCCTGCCTCAGCCTTCCAAGCCACTGGGATTATAGGAATGTGCCATCACACCTGGCAGGTAAAAAATTTTGATTCTCTTCTGAAGACAAGTAAGAACTGTTAAAATGTTATTTTAAGTACAGCAATATCTGTCTTACAAAGATCATTCTTGTAGGAACACAGAGAATTGAATGAAAGAGAGCAGCAACAATTCCTGACTGTTAAGAACTATAAATACCTAGCTGGAAGTAGACCAGTTTCTTAGGAGGCTGTAATAGTTATTTATAGGAAAGAAAATGATGGTGAAAACTGGGATAGTTTAAAATAATTTCAATGATTACTTTTTGCTAGTAATACCCAAAAGGGTGTCTCTAGAAATCTAAGTTCCAGATCACACTTCCAATTGCCTGCTGGACATCTCCTAAGGAAGTCACTTTAAATTCATTGTGAACTCATCATTTCTCTGGAAAAAAAAAATAAAAAACAGTTTTCTTCCTGATTTCTCATTCTCTATTCAAGAATGCATTCTGTTCACTCAAAATGTCTGACCAGATGCATTCTGGTCACTCAAAATGGTCTGACTTCTACAACTGAGAGTACTCTTCCTTGCCTCCCACATACACAGCTGACAAGTTTTCAGAAAAAGATTCTATAAGCTACTCATTTGTTCACTCAGCCAATCATCCTGGCAATAAATTAGATAACATCTTTGGAACAATGTGCTAAAGTTGAACAGTGAAGATATATAATTAAGATACACATAGTCCATGAGTATATCATAATCTGAAGAGATATGGCAACAGTTAAGAGAATCATTTAAAATAAAGTTTCAAGATAGAATTGTGTAAAAATTATAGCAAATAACAAAATGAATGGCAAAAATACAACTTGCACTCTACTTCCTTTTCTAATCTTACCAATACTACTTTAGCTTAGGTTCTCACTACTGCTTATTTAGTTTACTACCCCCAATGCTCTCTAAGTCTCTAGTCTCCTTCCTACAAACTAACCAGCACTTGGGCACAAGTAGAGGTAGCTGTGGTAGAATGAAGAGTATGCTACAATTTATATCAAAAGCTTTGTTAGTCTGGGTCTATGTTAGTCAATGACTAGCAAACCCTAATCAGGAAACTACTCCTTCCATCATACTGTCCTCATCTTTAATTATATTAATTGATTTATTTTACTAGATTATAATGAAATTTAAATAAGTGAAAGGGTAAACTGAAGTGTTGCTGGTTAAAAATAAGCTATACTGGTGCAATATACTAGAAGGCTCCCAAACATCCAAATCCCAGGCACCAAAATCTCAATTGCAAGAATTAGGGACTTCAACCAATCCTAGGTACAAGTCTTTGTATGGATATATGCTTTCATTTCTTTTTAATTACTTCTATTTAAGAGTAATACCTAGAGAAGAGGAGATTGTACTATATGGCAAGTGTTTAACTTTTTAAAAAACATTATTTTTAAGAGAAGTTTTAAGCAGTTTGAGCTAAAAGAAATTAGCTATCAAGCCATGAAAAGTCATGAAGAAAATTTAAATGCACATTACTAAGTGAAAGAAGCCAATCTGAAAAGACTATATACTGTATGATTTCAACTGATATTTTCAGGGATGGGGGTGTAGCTTAGTGAGTGGTAGAGCTTGCACTTAGCAGGGATAAGACCCTGGGCTCAAATCCCAGTACATACTGCTCCAAAGTTACCCAACTATAGTTATTTTCTGGAAAAAGCAAAACTATGAAGATAGTAAAAAGATCAGTGGTTGTCAAAACTATGGAGGCAGTAAAAAGACCTATGGTTGTCAGGGGTTAGGGGCAAAAAGGGTTTAATAAGGGGAAGCATGAAGGACTTTTAGGACACTGAAAATACTCAGAATATATTATAATGGTGGATACATGGCCATTATACTTGTCAAAAGCCACAGAATATACAATACCCAAAGTAAACCTTGATGTAAACAACAGACTTTAGGTGATTACGATATATCAATGTAGGTCTTTCAATTGCAACACTCAGATGGGGTATACTGACAATGGGGAGGTTATGCATGTGTAGGAGCAGGAGGTGTATGGGGAATCCCTGTACTTTCCTATTAATTTTGCTGTAAACCTAAAACTGCTCCAAAAAAAAAAAACCAATCTTTAAAAAACCAAATTGACCATACAATATGTAGGTCAATTTCTGGATTCCCCATTTCATTTCACTGATATTAATACCACACTGTCTTGATTATGCTAACTTAAGTCTTGATTTCAGGTCATTTTAGTCTTCCAATATTGTTCTTCTCCCTAAAGTAATTTTAACTATCCTAGGTTACTTTGAACTTGCACAGAATTTTAGAGATAATTTTATCAGGAAGCTTGCTGGACTTCTGACTGAGATTGCATTAAATCTATGTATCAAGTTATGAGAATTAAAATCTCAACAATATACTGTCTTCTGACCCATAAAACAGCAGATCTCTCCATTTACTTAGGCCTTCCTTCATTTTTTTTTTAAACATTGCTTTTTATTTTAGTTGCAGGTGGACACAATACCTTTATTTTTATGTGGTACTGAGGATTGAACCCAGTGCCTCACGCATGCTAGGTGAGTTCTCTTCCTCTGAGCCACCACCCTAGCCCCTTCCTTCATTTATATCAAACAAATGTCCTGTGCTTTTCACTGTGCAATTCTTTTGCCAAATTTACCTCCTAGGAATTTTGTGTGTGTTGATGACTGTAATTGGAACTGAATTTTTAGTATCAATCTCAGATTGTTCATTGCTAGTAATAGGAATATAACTGATTTGATTTTTGTATATTGATCTTATATCCTGCAACCTTATCAAATATACTTTAAGTTCTAGTAGGTTTTTCTAGATTTCATCAGGTTTTCTACATAGAAAATCAGATCATCTGCAAATATTTTCTTTCTTTCCAATTAAAAATCTTTCCCCTACCTTTGCCTTATTACACTGGCTAGAACATCCATATAATATTAAATAGAGGCTGAAAGCAAAAATCCTTCTCTCTTGTTCCTGTGCTTGAGGAAGAAGGTTTTAAACATGATTTTACCTTTAGGGTTTTTGTAGACAATCTTTAACAGGTGGAGAAAGTTCTATTCCTAGTTATTTGTTGTTTTCTGTTATTATTTCCTGAGTGAGAAGGGTTTAAATGAAGAATGGATGCTATATTTTGTCACATTCTTTTTCTAAATTTACTGAGATCATCACATGGTTTTTCATTTTTAGTTTACTAATATGGTGAATTAACTAAATTGTTAATATGAATTATTATTTGGCTTATACTTTCCTAATTTTAAACATTTTTATTGAGATAAAATTCATACAAAATTCACCATCCAAACTGTACTCAGTGGTTATTTTCTGTTTCTATGGATTTGCCTATTTAAAAATTTTTTAGTTGTACATGGACACAATGCCTTTATTTTATTTATTTTTATGTGCTGCTGAGGATTGAACCCAGTGCCTCACATGTACTAGGCAAGCACTCTACCACTGAGCTACAGCTACAGCCACTGGATTTGCCTATTCTTGACATTACTTACAATTGGAATCATATATGTGGCCTCTGGGGTATTTCACTTAGTGTAATGTAAAGACTCATCCTTCTGTAGCATGTAACAATACTTCCTTCCTTTTTTTTTTTTTGCCTCTTTAAATACATTTATTTAATTTTTTAAAATCTTTTGGTATTTAAGATTGAACCCAAGGGCACTTTTACCATTAATCTACTTCCTGAGTCTTTTTTATTTTGAGACAAGTTCTCCGTAAGTTGCTCAGGGCCTTGCTAAATTGCTGAGGCTGGCCTTGAACTTGCAATTCTCCTGCTTCAGGCTCCTGAGTTGCTAGTATTACAGGTGTGCACCACAATGCCCAGCTAAATAAATCTATTTTCTAATTGGGGTAAAATTCACATAACATAAAATTAACCATTTTAAAGTGAACAATTTTATGGCATTAAGAACATTCTCAGGGCTGGTGCTGTAGCTCAATGGCAGAGCACTTGCCTCGTATGTCTGAGGCACTGGGTTTGATCCTCAGCACCACATAAAAATAAGCTTTATAAAGGCATACTGTCCATCTACAACTACAATTTTTTTTAAAAAAAGAACATTCACAATGTTGCACAACTATCACCACTATATCCAGAAATATTCCATTATCCCAAAAAGAAACACCATATCTACTAACAATAATCATCATTACTCATCCTATTCAATCTCTGGTGATCTCTATTTTATGTCCTGTCCTCATGTAACTGTACATTAGATATCTCATATAAGTGGGAAGATAGAATAACTTTTCTTTTGTGTCTGGCATATTTCACTTTGCACAAGGTCCATCATGTTGTGGCATGTGCAAATATTTCATTCCTTTTTATATCCCAATAAATTTCCCATTGCATTGATATATCACATTTTGTTTATACAACCACCAAGTGATGGACATTTGGGTTGTTTCCATCTTTCAGTTACTGTGACTAACGCTGCTATGAATATTGGTATAAGAGTATCTATCCAAGTCCTTGTTTTCAACTCTTGTGGATATATATTTAGAAGAATATTGGTAATTCTTTAACATTTTGAGGAACCATAAATTATTGGTTAAATAGATGTATTTAAAGAGACAAAAAAGGAAATGGCTGCACCATTTCATAATCCCAGAAAGGATGTATTAAAGTTCTAATTTTTCCACATTCTCACTAACAACATATTTTTCTTTCTTTTTTATTTAATTGTTATAGCCATCCTAGTGCTACATAGTAGTAACTCACTGCAGTTTTGATTTGCATTTATCAAATAGCTAACAATGCTGAGCATCTTTATATATGCTTTTTGGCCATTTATTTGGAAAAAGTTGTGTTCAAATTCTTTGCCAATGTTTTAATTAGGCTTTTTGTTTTTAGGCTGTCAGGTATAAGAGTTCTTCATATATTCTGAATATACAGCAGCATCTGGCTGATCATGTATTTTTAATTTTATTTGGTAAATACCTAGGAGTGTAACTATAGGTCATTAAATAATTTTTAAATGTTAAATTGACTTTGCATCCCTGGAAGAAACCTCACTTAGTCATAATGTAGTATTCTTTTAGCATACTGTTAAATCTAATTTGCTAAAATTCTTCAGAATGGATAAATCCACATTCACACCAGACATTGGTCTATAGTTTTCTTTTCCTTTAACATGTTGATCTAATTTTGGTACCAGGATATTGCTGGCTACATAGGATGAATTGCTAAATTGTCTCTCCCTTTCATTGTTTTGGGTTTTTATTAGGGAAGGATTTTGGATTTTTGTCAAATGCTTTATTGCATCTACGGAGTTTTGTTAATGTGGTGAATTATATTTATCAAATTTTCAAATGTTCAATCAACACCCTAAGAAAAATTCCAGTTAGCTATGATGCATTATCACTAGATTTGCTAAAATATTGTTTAGAATTTTGGGGTCATCTGGTCATGTTTTTATGTCTTTGATTTGTAGTTTTCTTGTAATAGCTCTCTACTTTTGGTAGCAGGATAATACCAGCATTATAAAATGAGCTGGAAAATATTCTCTTCAAATTAAAAAATATTTGTATGGACTTATTTGTGTAGAATTGGGATTATTTCATCCGTAGTGTTTTTTTTTTTTTTTTAGAATTCATCAGTTGAGTCATCTGGGCCTAGAATTTTCAGTAGAATGATTTTTAACTACAAATTCAATTTCTTTTTTACTAGGGCTATTCAGGCTAGCTATTTCTTTCTGTAGCACTCATTACCTGATATATTCTTGTTTATTACTTATCTCCCCCTAGTAGAACATGCATTCAATGAATATAGGGTAGTTTTGTCTGTTTTGTTTCTTTATATGTGTGTGTGTGTGTGTGTGTGTGTGTGTGTGTATGTGTTTACTGGTGAGAGAATCAAGTTCCTCACACATGCTAGGCAAGCACTCTGAGTTACATCCATAGTCCTTTATTTATCTCATTTTTATTTTAAGAGAGGGTCTGCTAAATTGTGTAAACTGGCTTGAAATTGTGATAATCCTGCCTCAGCCTCCCAAGTAGGTAAAATTATAGGCATGCAGCACCATGCCTTAGTTTTGACTTTTTAAAAAATTGTCTTTCTTTTCTGCTATAGTCACAGTCCCAAAGTATATAACACAGAGTTAAGTATTCAACATACTGATGAATTAAATTATAAACAGACACAAAAAATGTGATTATTTAATCATGTTTTCTTATTTCTTCCAAATGCTCAAGCATTTACATGTTGAAACATATCATTATAAATTGTCATTTTGGTTTGTAGTTTTCTTGTAATGCCTCTCTCTAGTTTTGGTAGCAGGATAATACCAGCATTATAAAATGAGTTAGAAAATATTCTCTTCAAATTAAAAAATAATTGTATGGACTTATTTTTGTAGAGGATATTGTTGGTAGGGTAGTGTTGTTGTTGTTGTTGTTGTTGTTATTATTATAAATTATGTGATGAGCTGGGGATATAGCTCAGCAGAGCACTTGCCTAGCCCTGGGTTCGATTCTTAGCACAAGCAGAAATCTAAAAATATTATGTGATAACTAAATTACATTGTATTTATGAGTTTCATTTTAGGAAAGTAAAGGGAACCCTAAATTTTTCATAAAGGGCAATACTGGATGTGATTGGTTGAGAATAACTGACTTCAATCATATCCATTGGTGTGAGAATTATATAAGGGTCACTGCTCCAGAAGTCCATGGAAAGAGAAGTTCTTTCCTCTGATCTTAAAAATATTCATCTACACACTATCTGTAGGTATTCTGGGACAAGAAAGGTGGAAGAGGGAAGAAGTTACAAGGACCTTAGTATCTTGAATGTATAAATTATAGATGAGATCCAGGAGAATTCATACCTTGTCTTCAGGAGGTGTCATTATGGAGAAGTTTCTCATAAACAACAGGGGAATTCTCAAAAAGCCACTAAACATTCTTGAAAGTAGAGATAGAAGTGGAATGTTAGTACTCCAGGACTGGGGTTTACTTTGGCACTATCTATACTCCCTAGGTACAGAAAAAAAAAAAAAAAAAAAAAACCTGATATAATCAAAGACCTGCTTCTCTAGGCTTATCCTGAAGGGGTAGTAAATTCAGAGTCAAGAACGTTCAGAGGATCATGTGATGCCAGCATCAGGAAAGAAATCAACCTAAATAATTATCTCTCTGTATGGAAGCTTGGGAAGACAATTCTTCACGGGGGCAAAAATGCACCAAAAACATTCTAAGACTACCCAGCATGCCCAGTACAATTTGGGTTTATGCCTATTTCCCCAGTGTAATTATAAAAAGCTGCTGTGGTTATGAAAACAGACTTTAAGGAGTATTACTAAAGAAAGAAATTTTATAATGATAGAAAGGATCAACACAACCTGCATATATACTTAATAAAAGATTTCCAAAATACAGGAATAAAAGCTGACAAAATTGAAAGAATGCATAGGTAAATTAACAATTTTATTTGGAGATTTCAGTACTCTTTTTTTCAATTATTGATAGAACAAGAACACATAATTCTGCTATACTCTCTTTTTCAACTAGCATCTCATCTTGCATACAGCATGTTTGTACTCCATATCTTCTCTTTTCAGAGTCAAAGATATTAATCAACATTGTTTTTTTAAAATATTTATTTATTTATTTTTAGTTTTTTTGGCAGACACAACATCTTTGTTTGTATGTGGTGCTGAGGATCGAACCCAGGCCGCACGCATGCCAGACGAGACCGTTACTGCTTGAGCCACATCCCCAGCCCTATTAATCAACCTTGTATCATTCTGTTTAATGATGTTTTGTATACTATAGTATTGTAGGAATTTCACTGCTTCCATTACTTATAAAATTGGAAATAAGAAACTGATTCCAATTCTTCAGATTTTTCTCATAAGACAGCATAGAAGATTTTAATCAACACCTGGCACTCGAACTATCAGTATGGTAATCAGTTTTTTTGACTTCAGAAATACCTGAAGAGCAATCTTTACTCTCCTAAGTATAAAGTGCTTCATTAATAACACAGATTCAGAGTCTGAAGCTTGAAGTACAGGTAGTAGATTGATGAAAAAACAAATAAAACTACTTCTAGCTTTATCAACACAGCTTATTTTCAGTAATGCTAAAATGCAGAATAAACACCTGTTATGAGATTGGCTAGAATACAACTGAAGGCTGGTAGGTAGGGCAGAAAAAAACGGTGGACAAATAGTCTAACTTCTAAAAATAATAAGTAATTACCTTGAACAATGAAAATATTTGACTATCAAGTTTAGCTATCTAGGACTAATTTTTTTAAAGTTATTCAGTGTGATCAGCAAGAATATACTTGCTTAGTAATACATGAATTCCAAGGGATGGTTAGAAATTCATAATACTATGATATACATTTGTTCACCACCTCTGTTCATACCCCCTGTAGATAGGAAAGGAAGAACATATATAAAACATGAAAGAACTTTGTTTTAAGGAGATAATTAGCATAGTTAGGCTGTTTATAATCTTAAAAAGCTGAATACAACAAATCAAATCATTTCAAACACTGAGGAAATTCATGTTATTATGTAGTAGTTGGAGAGCCACATAAAGGCCAAAGAAACCCAAAACATAGGAAAAGTGACTGGATTTTTATAAATTTGATAACTAATCCTCATGTCTAAGACCCAAATCAAAAGGAGCATGACACAAAAAAAGAAAAGGGTGTTTAGTGGAAGACAGTCAATGATTGAAGTGGAAAATGTAGCAAGAGTGTTTTTATCCAATCACGATTGAGATACTGTCCTTCAACTGCTAGAGAGAATCATTAGCAGAGTACAATAATGAGATCAAGTCCTGTAAAAAACTCGCATTGGTTAAATGGTTAAATTTAAATTAACCAGTTAAATTCTCCTCATAAAAGTAATTTGAAATTCCCCCTTAATCATCTAAACTAATTTATAAATGAATAGGTTTGGGTTGTATGAGTACAGAGAGACTATATAGTATACATAAATTAGATGCTATAACTTAAGTTGCCTTGTTTAATTCAGCAAACATGGCAGAAAATACTCAACAGCTTTTGTCAGCAAGATACTCTTTCATAAAAGTAGATAGGAATCATTCATAGATAAATTCTGAAGTCTAAGAAAAGGTTATACAGTGGCTTTGGTAGAAGTGAGGTGGAAAGTAGAGGGGTTAACTATTTAACCACTAGTGGAGAGAGTGTCTTCATCAATTACAGAAGATATGCATATGTGTGCAATGGACTTTATGGAGGAAAGTATTTTAAACAACAAGTATTTCAAAATGTTTGCATAACACCACCAGCTAAAATCACTACAGAAGTGTTTTTTGTTGTTGTTTTGGTACTAGGGATTGAACCCAAGGGAGCTCTCCCACTGAGCTACATTCCCCAGCCCTTTTTGTTTTTTATTCTGAGACAGGGTCTTCCTAAAGTTGCTAAGGCTGATTTTGAATTTGTGATTCTCTTGCCTCAGACTCCCAAACTACTGGGATTACAGACATGTGCCACTGTGCCCAGCACTACAAATGTATTTTAAGGAATACTTTAGTGCTGGGAATATAGCTCAATTCAGGGCTAAGGCCATATTGCCCACCCATTTTTTCCTCTGAGTTAATAGTCCTCCTTTTTACCTCATTGTACTTTCTCACCAGCACCTTTAGCCCCTTGTTCTTATTCCAAACCTTTCTTATAAAAATTGTTTTTTGGATCACAGTTTGTGAAACAGTTCCATAATCCATCCTTTATGCTACTATATTTTAGCTCAGAAGCTAAACACACAGGCTCATCCTTCACTTTACTCTTTTCTAAACTTTATATTTTAACTTTGAAAACTCCTTCTTTAAAGCTGTTTAAGTTAACTGTGTAGCCTCATTTCAAGTACTCTTAGGGGGTGAGAAGAGCCAATTTGTTGAGTTTTCAGCAGGCCTTGGAAGAATGTGAAAGAGGTATAAACTTTAATCATCAATTCATCATGATTTCCAATCTTAGTTTCTTTGAGAAATTCTGCCTTTCTTTCAAAGGCAGAATTGAAATGCACCCTTCTCCCACCCTCTTCAGCAGCTGTCTCAACTGCTGTCATACTAACTTATAAGTCACTCAAGATTATGAGTTGTGTCTTATTTATTATTTGCCTTTATATCCTCATACCTAACATAGTTGGGTAGTGACCACTCAAAACTTCCCATTTTCACTTTTTTTCTGATATCTCACCACTTATTTTCCAGAGAAATTAGAAGCTAGCAGTCATTTCCCATATTCTATTCATAAAAATAACTTCAGCATATCCACCCTTCTCTACCTTCCTCAGTTCTTGTTTATACAACCATCCTTTCATTTTACCCAATGGTAGAACCCCAGTTCTAGATGAATTTAATAATCTGCCCTTTCTAATTTCCTGGAGTTGCTGAACAATGATGTAGAAAACTCACACAACTGTGTGAACTGACACTAATATGCTAACTATAGCTACCAATCTGAAATTAACCCTCATTTCTTCATATTGTTTTCCATATTCAGCTCTCTATCCTATTCCAAAGTGGTTATTTCAAAAACTTTCACACTATCTTCAAACTTCTAACCCCTCCATCTCTCATCTCACTTGTAACAAATGACATTAAAGAGAAAGAGAAGTCACTGGCTCTTTGCTTCTAAACCTGTAAATTGTTCTCCAGCCCTCACCTTCCTTTTTATTAAAATATATGTCTCTCTCCTAGTTGAGGGCAACCTATCACCTTTCATGTTGGGTCTTTGGATTATTTCCTCTCATGTAGGAGTCAGTTTTCACTAGCTGCCTCTCAGTCTCTACATGTTCTATAACATGTTATATCACTTTAATATTCCTTAGGATTCTGTCCTGAGTTGCCTTCTCTCTCTCTCTCTCTCTCTCTCTCTCTCTCTCTCTCTCTCTCTCTCAGGATTTATGACCTCAATTGCCATGAATCTAGTTCAAACTCATAACCAATTAATCACTGCTATGGTTTTATGAGCAGTGTCCCCCAAAAGTTTGGTACACAAAGAGAGTTGCTGTGGACCTTTAGCCGGTGAGGAGGCCTTGTGGGATGTCTTTAGGTCATTTACTTTAATGAAGAACTATAACCTCTGGTCACCTTCAAGTTCTCTTGCTCTCTTGGCTTCCTGGCTCAAGAGATGAGTGGTTTGCGCCAACACACACTTTTTGATATTGCGCCATTAGAGGCACAAAGCTATGGGGCTGCCCAGTCTCCAAAACCACTAGATATATAAACCTTTTCTCTTTATAAGTTAATTACATCAGATATTTTGTTAGAACATGAAGCTGACTAATAAAATTATTAGTCATTATTATTATTCAAAGACTTAATTTTAATGTCTAAAACTGAACTCTTCTTCCTCTTCACCTAAACTAGTTTTTTCCTAATATTTTTTTAGTTGTTGGTAGATCTTTATTTTATTTATTCATCTATATGTGGTGTTGAGAATTAAACCCAAATGCCCCACGCATGCTAGGCAAGCGCTCCACCACTAAGCTACAACCCTGACCCTAAAACTTTTTCTTTTATCCACTTATTTATAGGTAGGAATCTCTGTGTGGGTGTGTGCGCCAGGGCGCATGCACATGCGCTCCTGGTATGGGTTGGGAATTGAACCCAGGGTCTTGTGCACCTTAGGCAAGTTTTCTACCACTAAAGCTAGAATGATACAGTGGGGTATCCCTGGTCCCAGGATTCCCAGAATGCCTCTTTTCCCATATATCTATCATCCAGTTACCATGTCAAATCTCTCAAATCTTACTTCTTCTTTCCATTCTCATTGCCACCAATCTAGATATGGCAGTCATCATCTCTTGTATGGATTATTGAACTACCCCTCTTCTAAATGGTCTTCTGGCATCTGGTCTTGCTTCTCTCTATTCTACTAACCTCATTTTTCAAAGAAAGGAAAACCTGATAATATCAGTCTCTTACTCAAAACCCCCTTCTCTTAAAACCAAGCCCAGGGACTGGTTTAATAGTTGCAAATGCCTGATCCTAGCATCTTCTCATATCACTCCCTCCCTAAAATTCAGTGTTCCATCTTAGCTAACATTTTCCAATTCCCCAACATCTATTTTTATTTTGCTTTCAAGGGCATCACACAAGTTGTTCCCCCCTCCCCCTTGGAAAGTTCTTCCTCTCCCATACCTTTCTCTGGCTCAAACTAGTTCTTCAAGACTTAGCTAAATATCATTCTTTTAAGAAGGTACACCAGTAACTTAGATAAAAAGAGCTGTTCTTACTAACTGCTCATATTGAATCCTGCACTTCTACTACCATGGAACTTTGTATACTTTATAATTGCCTTTAATTGTCAGCCTTTAGCCCTACCATCCAACCAGCAGTAGACTATAAGGGCAAAAAGTTTGTTCTGCTCATGGCTGCAATCTGGAAGTTATTCTAAATTTCTATTCCCCTTCCCTTCCATGTCCAATCTTTCAATTTGTAAATATTTCTCCAATCTGCCCTCCCTTCTCCTTCTATAATTTTACTTCTCTAATTGAATCACTCATCATCTTTTGCTGAAACCTCAGTAAATCCTTAACTTGGTCTTCCTTGCTTCCTAAAATCCATTTTCCACAAAGATACCTAAGTGATTTATTCAAAATACTAATATTGCTAATTTGTTGTTTGGCATATATATCTTCATTTCTTGTGGCTCACTTTAATGTCCCAACAACACCTGCTTTCAGTTCCTCCATATAATTAATCCATATTGCTTCTTACCTTTATACTCTTTATTCAGACTGTCCCTTCTGCCTATAATATTCTTTCTTCTTTTCTCCATCTTACTATTTCCAATTCAATCTATAAAATCCAGGGTGGTAACACTTCTTCCTAGAAGCTTTCCCTGAATGTTTCTCCACTCCCTTCACCTGCCCAGAGTTCTAAAAAAAATACCTTTACATTTCATGCTGTTTTAAAGTGATCTGACTGTGTCTATTTTTCCAAATAAACTGTGAGCTACTTAACAGCAGGAACTACATTTCATCTCTCTTTGTATCTCCAAGGCTTAAAATAGTACTATTGTATATTATTATTTTAATGAATAAATAAAGCTTCTTAAATTAGTACTCTATGTATAATGTCATCAATTCTTTACCTAGCCTCCACTTTTCAAACTGTAATTTGGCATCTACTCACCCCACTTCACTGGAGTTACAAAAGTCATTAATAATATCTCTTTAAAAATAAAAATGTGTTACTTTCACAATCCTTATCTGTGTTGACCTGTCTGGCATCTGACAATGTTACCAACTCCCCTCCTTTGTAACTTCTCTCTTCCCTAGATTTCTATGATAATACTCTCATCTAGTTCTGTTTCTTCATCTTTGACATTTTTGTTTTTCTCATTATACCATTATTCTCTATTCATACTTTAAATACCTCTTCATGTTTTGTCCTTGCCTCTCCTTATCTTACTTTCTCCCTCTTTCTAGGTAATCTTATCAAAACACCACATAGGCTGATATCTCAATGAAATAGACCTCTCGATTAAGCTACAACCCAACACAGACAACTATCAAAAGGGCACTTCCTCCTTAAATATTCCTTAGACATTTCATACATTCTCATCTTCCTTATGTCTAAACTTGTTAGTATCCTAATAATAGGATGAATCATAAAACTGGCAATTTCATATTGTTTGGCACTGGAATTTTTGCTTTAGTTGGTAACACAGCGTTCATTCAGAATCCTGCTAGCCATTCTATGTTCCTTTCTTGTCATTCATCCCCAACACCTAACTGATGATGGAGTCTCCTGATTCTATCATTTTAAGTACAGAAGTTTGCAAATCTGTTCTATCTATTCTTTCTATCCCTATCACTACTGGCTTGGTTCAGGCTCTCAAACCTTTTTTTGTGTGGATTACTTCAATAGTCTCCTAACTACTCTCTAAACCCTTAATTCACAAATAGGAAATACATGAAAACCATGTTGCCACTCTCCCCTCCTGAAACTGAACAGAGCTTCACTATTCATTTCAATCTAGCACTCTTGGTAGTCACCACCATTTTCTCAGAGTGGACACACATGACAAAACATTACTTCCCTCCAGTCTTCTGTACTAAAATCAAGGTGATGATCATGTAACCTCTCTGCCTAAAGCTCTTCACAGGCATAAGGTCAAGTCTGAGCTCATTAGCATGAAATAGTGATCTGCTCCCTACTGGCTTCTCAAGCCTTTTTCCTTTCCATTGATCTGTAAGAAAATAAATCTGTTTAATTTCCTTCAAATACGTAATGCTATGACAATTTGTTAGTATCCTAATAATAGGATGAATCATAAAATTAGCAATTTCATATGGTTTGGCACTGGAATAAGGAAATAAGATATTTCCTGTAACTAGAATGTCTTACTTCTTCAAAAATTGCAATCCCCTATTAATTCCTTTTTTGTTCTTTTTAGTTATACATGACAGTAGAGTATATTTTGACATATTTATACAAAAATGAAATATGTCTTATTCTAATTAGGATCCCAGTCTTGTGGATGTACATGATGTGGAGATTCACTGTGGTGTACATACAAGTACACAGGAAAGTCATGTTAGATTCATTCCACTGTCTTTCCTATTCCTATCCCCTCATCCTTCCCTTAATTTCCCTTTGTCTAAGCCACTGAATTTCTATACTACTCTCCCCTTGTTGTATGATAGCATCCTCATGTTAGAGAACATTCAACCTTTGTTTTTTGGGGATTGGCTTATTTCACTTAGCATGATAGTCTCCAGACCCACCCATTTACCAGCAAATGTCATAAAGTCATGAAATTCATTTGGTAAAATAAGAAGCCCAGAATAGCCAAAGCAATCCTTAGGGAGAAAAATGAAGCAGGAAAAATCACAATACCAAACTTAAATTAAACAACAGAGCTATAGTAACAAAAACAGCATGGCAAAGGCACCAAAACAAACATAAAGACCAATGGAACAGGGGCTGGGATCGTGGCTCAGCAGTAGAGCACTCGCCTAGCACATGCGAGGCCCTGGGTTCGATCCTCAGCACCACATAAAAATAAATAAATAAAATAAAGGTATTGTGTCCAACTACAACTAAAAAATAAATATTTTTTAAAAAGACCAATAGAACAGAAGAGAAGACAAAGAGACAAACCCACATAATACAGTTATCTCATATTAGACAAAGGTTCCATAAATATCCACTGGAAAAAAGATAGTCTCTTCAACAAATGGTCTAGGGAAAATTGGAAATCCATATGTAACAGAATAAAATTTAACCCCTATCTTTTACCCTGCACAAAACTCAACTTAAAGTGGATCAAAGACCTAGGCATTAGACCATAAGCCCTGCACCTACTAGAAGAAAATGTAGGCCTAACATTCCAACACATTGGCTTAGGAACTGACTTCCTCAACAAGAACCCTATTAATTCTTCTAAGTTGAATTTAGATACTGACTATTCCCACTTTAGCACTGTGTGTCTGTATATGTATTTTGCATGTTATATGTATATATCCATTGGAAAAACTGTAATATATTTATTTTCATAAGGGCCAAGATTAGAATTCTTCTTTTGCTAGTATAAAGCCTGAATAAAGTAGGTCATTAGTAAAGGTTTGTGGAACAAATAAAGGAATAAATGTCAATGAACTCACTAAGATTTCAATTGAGTCTTGAAGAATGGAAAGGACATGAATTGGTATAGTAAGCAATTAAGAATGGTGGTGAGGGGTCTGGTTGTAGCTCAGTGATAGAGCCCTTGCCTAGCATTGTGAGGTGCTGGGTTCAATTCTCAGCACCATATATAAATACATAAAATACAGGTCCAATGACAACTAAAAAAATTAAAAAAAAAAAAAAGGAATGGTGGTGAGGGTGGGGGTCCACAGACTACATCATTTCTATCTTTATGGCTGGTCATATTAAAACTACTCCTTGTTTTCCTCTATCTATTCAAATTCAATTTATTCCTCTTGACCAATTCAAATTCCATTAACTCCAAGGTGAATTGATGATCTCAAGTTATGCTGATTTTTCCCTTTGTTTGGCATTTATTATCTGTAATACACAATTATATTCAGCCTTATTTATTAACTGTACTTAATAGTTTTAAATAATATCAGTATATGAGGCTGATACCCAGAAAAACAGTATTACAAAGTGTTAAGAAAAATAGGCCCTAGAAAAGACCTGGGTTCAAATACTGACTGACACTTAGCATCTGTGTATCTTAAGAAAGCTGCTTGACCTTTCAGTACATCAGCTTCTTCATATGCAAAATGGTTACAAATCCTATTTAAACAATTAATGAGAATCAAATAACAAATATATACAAAACACTTATGCTTGGCATAAGGTGAGCACTCAATGACTCAATGACGATAATAATTAAAATTTATATTACAACCATGAGAAACTCCTGCTTCTAGGAAGATGAAGTAGATACACTTTTCATATTCTTCTCATGAAGTACATAGGAAAACCCTGAAGATTTTATATATAAAACAAACGTAAGAAGACTGTGAAAAGTGGAGAGTAGAAGGTGAACTGCCTAGAAACATCTGGGCTCAAGAAATGACAGGGTGGTTAATTCTCTGAATTTTCTTTTTCATATATTTCTGACTTGGAGGTAAAGAAACTGGCAACCCACAAGTGCCAACAAGTACAAACAAAAACAAAACAAACACAAACCCAGTCCAACAAAAGCCTACTCTCTCTACCAGAAAGACCAGGAAAAGAGCAGCCTAGTAAAACAAAACACTTCCACACAAGATTCACTGTACACCTGATAAACAGCACTGAGAAAACCATAATCCTATCCCTTACTAATACCAGCAATGGCTGAATAAGAGCCTTCTATGTCCATTAAGCTTTAACAAGGTGCCCCTGATGTCTTCCTCTCCCTGCTAAATTGGTATCAGATAAAGCTTAGTGCAAAGTCAGGACTTTCACCACTCAGTGGTGATGAGGTCTCCACCATTCCACCCCTGTTAACAGTAGAGGCCATGCAACAAACAGCAATAAGACATTCCTAATCCTCTAAAATCAGCATGGAGGAAGTCAAGCAGAAAATCTGAACTTCAACCTCCACCTGGCACTAATAAAGTAGTCTCAACAGTGTCAGAAGGAGCCAGCTAAAACAGAAAGTCTAAATAGGGATGTACAGCTCAGTGATAGATTGCTTGCTTAGCATGTGTGAGGCCCTGAGTTCAATCCCCAGCACTGCTAAATAAGTAAATAAAATTTAAACAATTTAAAAATTCAGAGTCTTATAATACCCAAAAATCCAGGTTTCAATCAGTTATATCAAAAACCAAGGAAATTTCAACTTGAATCAAAAAGACAATCAGTAGATACCAACATCAAAATGACAGAGATGATAGAATTATTTGACAAAGATTATAAAGGAGTCTTCTTAAAAATGCTTCAACAAGAAATTAAAAACATACTTGAAACACATGGAAAAAAATAGAAATTCTCAATAAAGAAACAGAAGATGTAAAGAAGAACCATGGAGAGCTACAGTTGAAGCTCAGTGGTGAAGCACTTGCCTCACATGTATGAGGCACTGGGTTTGATCCTTAGCACCACATAAAAAGAAATAAAGGTATTGTGGCCATTTACAACTAAAAAAAATTTTTTTTAAAGTGGAAATTTTAGAACTGAAACCACAATAAAAAATTCAATGGATGGACTCAACACCAGAACAGATAGGACAAAGAAAAGAATAAGTGAGGGGCTGGGGTTGTGGCTCAGCAGTAGAGTGCAAGGACCTGGGTTCAATCCTTAGCACCACATAAGAATAAGTAGAGTATTGTGTCCAATTACAACTAAAAAATATTTTTTAAAAAAGAGAATAAGTAAACTTGAAGACAGAATAATA
This sequence comes from Callospermophilus lateralis, assembly GCF_048772815.1. Taxonomy (NCBI): domain Eukaryota; kingdom Metazoa; phylum Chordata; class Mammalia; order Rodentia; family Sciuridae; genus Callospermophilus; species Callospermophilus lateralis. The sequence continues at coordinate 110,222,148 of NC_135311.1, read as the reverse complement.
GAAATTATCCAGTCCAACAAACAGAGGAAAAACAGACTAAAAAACAAAATAAAATAAAACAAAAAATAATACCAAACAGAGACTCAGGAATCTGCAGAAAATAACAAAAGAACTAATGTCACTGGAGCCCTGGAAGAGGAGAAAAGAAGGCAAGGATGAAAAACAAATACTTGAAATGCTGTCTGATCAGCTCCAATTTCACTAAAGACACAAACCTGAATATTCAGAAGTTTAGTGAACCCCCAAAAGGATTATACACAAAGAAATCCACATCAGGATACATAAAAGTCAAACTCCTAAAAAATAAGACAAAAAACAAAACAAAAAAAACACTTCAAAGCAACAAGAAAAACAACACCTTACCTATGGGAGATAAACAATTCAAATAACAGTGGCCAGGGGAAATAGCATGCTTTTCAAGTATTGAAAGAAAACAACTATAAACTCCAATTTTATGTTCAGCAAAAACATCCTTAAGAAATGAAAAGGAAATCAAAAGACATTCTCAGGATAAGTAAAAATCTTAGTTTTGCCTACCCTAAAAGAACAACTAAAGGAAGTTCTCTAAAACAGAAAGGAAATCGGAAAAGAAGGAACCTCAGAACACCAAAAAGACAAAAGGCAACAAGCAAAAATATGGGCAAACAAAACACGCCGTCCTTCTCCTATTGAGTTTTCTATATTATGGCTAAATTCTAAATTATGTTGAATTAAAAATTATAACATTGATCTGCTTCTAAACATGTCAAGGATATATTTAAGACAACTATTATATAAAGAAGGAAAGTAAAAGTATAAAGAGAAAACTAGGGGCTGGAGATGTGGTTCAAGTGGTGGTGCGCTTGCCTAGAATGCATGAGGCACTGGGTTCGATTCTCAGCACCACATAAAAATAAAATAAAGATATTGTGTCCACCTAAAACTAAAAATATATATATAAATATTTTTAAAAAAGAGAAAATTAAGGTTTCTGTAATTCACTTGAAATGGTAAAACACCAACATTAGTAGACTATGACTCATCTGTAATTATATAAGCTGAACATGTGGTGCATGCTAGTAATTTCAGCGATTTGAAAGGCTAAGACAGGAGGATCACAAATTTGAGGCCAGCCTGGGTAATATATCTAAAAATTTAAAAAATAAAAAGGGCTGGGGATCTAGATCAGTGGAAGAGTGCCCCAGATTTAATCCCCAGTTCACACACACACAAAAATTTATGTGTATATATAAAACATAATACCTAAAGCAACTACTATAAAAAACCATGCAAACAGATACACTCAAAACCACTATATACAGAATTAAATTCTTAAAAACTGTTCAAGTAACCCATAGAAAAAGAAAGGCAACAGAAAACAGCAAGAACAAACAAAACAAAACAAAATTAAACAGAAGAATAAAATAGGAAGAAAGTCTACATTATACAAGAGTTGTTAAACAGATATAGTAATCAACACTATAGTGTTGGAGGGATAGGCACATAAATATGGTCAATTGACATTTATTTATGCTTTTTAAAGTACATTAGTAATTACTTTAAACTAGGCTCATTCCTTATGTTGTATGGGCCCATGAGTTTGACAAATGCATAATGTCATGCCTACTATTACAGTATCATACAGAATAGTTTCATTGCTCTAAATGTCTTCAGTACACCACTTACTCATTCTTTTCCTACTACCATTTGACAAACTTCTAGCAACCACTGATTTTTTTTTCTATCTCTAAAATTTTAGCTTTCCTAGAATGTCATATACTTGGAAACACAAAGTATGTAACTTTTCCAGAGTAGCTTTTGTATTTAGCAATATGAATTCAAAGTTCTTCCATGTCTTCATAACTTGACAACCCAGTTCTTTTTAGGACTGAATAATATTCTACTGTCTAAATACACCATAGATTATTTGTCCATTCACCTACTGGATTCTTAATAATACTGAGTTTCCTTTTACTCAGATCTTCTTTGATTTCTTTCATCAGAGTTTTATAGTTTTCCTAAAATAAATCTTATATATACTTTGTTAGAGTTATGTGTATATATTTCTCTTTATTCCTATCATTTTTTTCTTTTCCCTTTTTTTTTTTTGCTAATGTAAATAGTATTCTTTAGATTTCAAATTCCAATTGTCCAGTATGTAGAAAAACAACTGCTTTTTGTACATAACTTTGATTTCTTCAACCATGATATAATCCTGATTTTTTTTTTAAAAAAGGTCTAAAAGCAGTTCATTAGAGAATAAAGTCTTAAGAAAAAAATAATACACGGCTGGGGTTGTGGCTCAGTGAAAAAGCGCTTACCTAGCACATGTGAGGACCTGGGTTTGATCCTCAGCACCACATAAAAATAAATAAATAAAATAAAGGTATTATGTTCAACTACAATTAAAAGATAAATTTTTTAAAATTATACAACTGGATAGTCATAAGCAAATAATAATATTAAATTTTGATTTAAACTTCACTCCCTTTATAAAATTTAACTCAAAAGGGCTCAAGGACTCAAATACAAAATGTAAAACTATAAACATTTAGAAGAAAAAGAGAAAATCTTCAGAATCAGGAGCTAAGTAAAAGTTCTTAGACTTAACACAAAAAGCATAATACATAAAAAGAAATACTATAAAGAGATGTCATCAAAATTACAGATTCTTGCTCTGTGAAAGAACCCATTAATAGGCTAAGAAGATAAGCTACAGACTACAATAAAATATTTGAAAACGAGCTAGAGTAAAATAAAAGAAAGGGGGAGGATAAGATTACACAAAGAAATCAAATACAAATTAATAGACAAGCAAAAGGAAGTTTAGTAAAATAGAGAAGAATGAGAGACGGAAGGAAGGATAAGGAGGAAGGAAGGGAAAGGGGGAATTATGAATTGAAATTGATTTCCCTGCATGTATGAATTTATTGGGATGAGCCCAACTACTATGGATAACCATAAAGCTCTAATGACAATTTTTAAAAACCTAGAAAAAATTTTTGAAAGAAAAATTGAAAATCATATCAAATAAAAGATTAATATTTAGAATATATTAAGAATTATTTTTAAAAAATTTTTCTAGTTGTAGATGAACAGCATACTTTCATTTTGTTTCATTTTTATGTGGTGCTAAGGATCGAACCCAGTGCCTCAAACATGATAGGCAAGTGCTCTGCCACTGAGCCTCAGCCCTAGGATATACAAAAAATTTTTAAAACTCAATAGTAAAAGACAAACCATCCAATTACAAATAGGCAAAAGACATTTCACCACATAGGATACAATGATGGCAGGTGAAAAGATATTAACATTTGTAGGGCATGACTTGCTGCCCACTTCCCGGTCTTGGGGCCACACATGTGGCTGGGATGGCACCTGGCGATCAGCTGTGGATGGTGACAGAAAAAAAGAGACCACCTCCAGGATAGGTCCAGGACTCTTCCGCCCTCCTGGACAGCTCCGCCTTCCCTTACAGATCATGGGATGGGTGTACAGGTGAACTCGCTCCACCCCTCTGACCTTTATCCTGATTGGCTCCTGTGCAAGCTGTGTGTACTTCCTCAATAAAGGAGATCCTGCTTTGACTCCTCTCCCTGGCACGTCTGATTGTCCTCCAGCGATTTTTGCCTTTTTTTGCCTTTCTTGGCTCAGTCCTGGTCGGGGTGTGCTTTCCCCATCTCTCCCACAGGTCAGGAGAAAACGGGGACTGAAAACCCCCAACAAACATTATAGGCCATTTGGGAAATGCAAATTAAAACACCATGGGATATTGCTAGATATCTATCAGAATGGCTAAAATAAAAAGCAATAACAACCATCAAATACTGGTGAGAAAAAAAAAGGAACCATCCATAAGTTGATGACAGGAATGTAAACTGGTATATGACTATGTAAAGCAAATTGGTCATTTCTTTCTTTCTTTTTATCTTTTTTTTTTTTTTTTTTTGGGTGGGGACTTACCAGGGATTGAACTCAGGGCACTCGGCCACTAAGCCATATCCCCAGCCCCCTTATTTTGTATTTATTTAGAGACAGAGTCTCACTGAGTTGCTTATAATCTCGCTTTTGCTGAGGTTGGCTTTGAACTCATGATCTTCCTGCCTTAGCCTCCCAAGCCACTGGGATTACAGGCATGCGCTAGATTGGTAATTCCTTAAAAAACAAAACAATACTGAACATTTGAGTCTGAGGGTATAACTCAGTGATAGAATACTTGTCTAGCACGCATGAGTCCCTGGTTTCAATCCCCAGCACTTAAAAAAAAAATAAAAACTAAACATACAAATACTATATGATTTAACAATTGCACTCTTGGGCATTCAGGGAAATTAATGTTCATACATAATCCTGTATATGAATGTTCAAAGTAGCTTTATTCGTGATAGCTTAAAACTGGAAAAAAACACATATGTCCTTCTATGGATGAACAGTTAAATCATACTATACACCCATACCATGGAATACTCTCCCACAATTAAAAAAAAATAATAACCACCTTATAACACACAAGAGCAGTACACAACTTTCATCTCCAGAGAATTGTGCTGAGTGAAAACAGCCAATCTTGGGATGCAGAGAAGATGGTGAGTGACTGGCAGCCAGTATAATTTGAATTGGATCAGTAGTTTTGAAATGGATCAAGTGATGCAGCTTCACAATGAGACAGGGAAGCAGAGCAACATGCCAACTTTGAGAAGCAGCAATCAGCTGAAGCCCAAGAATAATGTGGTTTTGTTGTTGTTGTTGTTGTTGTTGTTGTTTTAGATAATAAGAAAGAGGGGAAAAGACACAGTAATAAATTACAATGATGCTAGGCATATGGCTGCCCAATGGAGGAAGGGACATTCCCATCCAGAGTGCTAGGAAAAAGAAGAACAAAGATTTCAAGAGTTCAGATAGTACCATTGTGCAAACAGCTTGAGCCAAAAGGAGTTTCAAATACAGCACAACAAATTGGAATCACTCAAAAGCAGATCTGCATTCCCCTCTGGAGATGTATTCACATATTCACAGTTACAGATGATCTTCTTCGTGTTCCTTGAAAGTGATGTAACAAATTGATCAAAGTACCAAGACCACATTGACTTGATCCTTTGACATAGAGATAGACCCTGGCTTAGGACACATAGTAAAGTGAGAGAAGCCTAATAAAAAGTCCTCAAGACAATAATGGGGGGCTGGGGTTGTGGCTCAGCAGAAGAGTGCTCACCTAGTGTGTGCGAGGCCCTGAGCTCAATCCTCAACACCACATAAAAAAATAAAATAAAGATATTGTGTCCAACTACAACTAAAAAATTTTTTAAAAAATTTTAAAAAAAGACAATAGTGGGAGAGAACTCCATTCCAGAAGATAGGCAAATCTCAATGCAGAAATATAGGAATCATGAGAAAGCAAGGAAAGAAGATGCCTCCAAAATTCCATAATCCCTCAATAACTGAATCCATTGACATCAAAGAGGATGCAATCCCAGACAAAGAATTTGAAAGTTGGTTAGAATAATCAATGGACTAAAAGAAGATCTAAAGAGTGAATTAAAAGAGAAAATACAGAAGGTGAAAGACCATTTCAATAAAGAGAGATTCTGAAAAAGAACCAAATGAGATATGCTGGAAATAAAAGACTCAATAAATAAAATTTAAAATGCAGTTAAAAATATCATCAGTAGGTTAGAAAACAGATTTTCAGGCCTCAAAGACAAGGTACACAATCCTGAAAACTCAGTAAGCAATCAAGTAAAGATAACAAGAGACCATGATCAGTATGTTCAGGAAATCTCTGACAGTATCAAGAGACCAAATCCAAGAATTATTGGAATCAAAGAGATTTGGGGATATAAAGGAAGGGCATGGACAACCTTTTAGTGAAATAACATTATAGCTGGTCACAATGTTCCATGCTCCTAAGTCTAGCCACTCAGGAGCTGAGGCAGGAGGATCACTCATTTAAGGCCAGCCTGGGCAACTTAGCAAGACCCTATCTCAAAAAAAGGGGCTGGGGGGCTGGGGAGCTGGGGTTGTGGCTCAGTAGTACAGCGCTTGCCTCGCAGGTGTGAGGCACTGGATTCTTCAGCACCACATAAGAATAAATAAACAAAATAAAGGTATTGTGTCCATCTACTACTAAAAAAAAATTACACACACACACACACACACACATATTATATATATATATAAATGGTGGGGATGGGGGACTGAGAATGTAGCTAACCCCTGGGTTCAATCCCCTGTACCATAAAAATAAAACAAAAAATAATATCAGAAAATTTCTTAAACCTTGTGAATGAGATGGATATCCATATTCAGGAGGCATCCAAAGCCCTCAGACAAGATAAAAAATAGTAATAAAAAAATCTCTATAACACATTATAATTTAAATAGCTAACATCAAGAAAAAGGATAGAATTTTAAAAGCCTCAAGAGAAAAATATCAGGTCACATTTAGAGGTAAGCCAGTAAGAATCAACTCTTGACTTCATAGCAAAGACTCTTAAGCCAACTGAAATAACTGCCTATGAATATTGCTATAGCCAGCAAAGCTCTCCTTCAGAATTAAAGGGGAAAAAAAACTCTTCCAAGATAATCAGAAGCTGAAAGAATTTATGACTACTAACCTATCACTACAGAAAATACTTAAGGAAAAAACTTACAGGATAAATTTAAAAGAAAGAAAAAAAGCTTCAGAGCCTGAGAATGGATGAATCTCATGAAAATGGTAACTATCCAAAATAGAATTATAACTGAAATAAACATCAGGAATTTTTAAAAATGGCAGGTAATAATACACATCTCTCTAGGATAACACTGAATTTAAATGGTCTCAACTCTCCAATTTTTTAAAAGACACAAACCTGTATGAAGATGTGAATTTGGTGTCAACATACCTTACATACAAACAGAGAAATGATAAATGGTGGTATAAAGATATAAAAAAACAAAAATAAATAAAAGACACGAATCTGCAGAATGGATAAAAAACAAGACCTATTATATGCTACTTAAGACACTCATATTTTTTTCTTTTTTCCTTTACACTCCTGAGGATCAAACCCAGGGGCACTCTATAACTTAGCTATATCTCTAGCCCTTTTTAATTTTTTTGTTTTAATTTTAGGACAGGGTCTTGCTAAGTTGACAAGGTTGGCTTCAAAGTTGTGATTCTTTTTACTGGGATCACAGATGTGGCCACTATACCTCCCAAGAGACTAGAAGACAAAGACAAACTCATGCAGATACAGTCAGCTGATCTTTGACAAAGGCTCCAAAAATGTATGTTGAAGAAAAGACAGCCTCTTTAACAAGTGGTGCTGGAGAACAGGATATCCATATACAGAAGAACAAAACTAGATTCCTATCTCTTAACCTTGAACAGAAGTCAACCTAAAGTGGATAAAAGACCTAGCAATTAGACCAGAAACTTTACAACTGCTATAAGAAAACAGGATCAATACTCCATCATACAGGAATACGCAACAATTTTCTTAATAAGACCCCTAAAACTCAGGAAATTAAACCAAGAATGAATAATTGGATGACATCAAATTAAATGCATCTGCAGCTGGGCATGGTGCTAAGTCAAAATCACAATTCATTAATGATAATAATAACTAATTATATAGCACTTACTATGTGTCAGACACTGTCATAACTCTTTATACCTAACTCATTTTATCTCACAATAACCCTGAGGTAGGCATCATCACTATTATTATTTTATGGGTTGAAAAAGTGAAGTACAGTATGAAATATGTGATAAGCTTTTTAGTATTCATCAAGAATCAGTTCTTCGAAATTTTAACTTTCATCTTACTTTCAAGTAAGAACTGATTCTTGATGAATACTAAAAAGCTTATCACATATTTCAAGCAGAAGTATCAATAAATGTAAATTTTGTAGTAAACATTTCACTATGTGTTTTTAAAACAAAACATCATGTTGTACACCTGAAACTCACACAGTGAAAATAAAATGTATAAATGTATAAAATGTATAAGATTCCACTAAAAGAGACGTCATTCAGCTTTCTGGGTTCTCTGTTTTCTCCTTTATAAAAGTAGTAATTTGGACTATTTATCTCTCAAGTTCCTCCGAGTTCACACACACTATAAGAATAGAAAGTTAGGAGCCTGAGGTTGTGACTCAGCGGTGGAGTGCTCACCTAGCATGCACGAGGCCGTGAGTTTGATCTTTAGCACCACATAAAAATAAATAAAATAAAGGTATTGTGTCCAGCTACAACTAAAAAATTTTTAAAAACAGTAGAAAGTTAAAGTATTGGGATCCCTATAGTCCTGTTTCTGTGAAATACTAGAAGAACTCATGGGAAATATAGCTTGTGCCCTAGAAACAAGAGTATAACTATTGTCAATTATAAATGAAATAGCTTGTGACACAAGCTAACTACACTCTGAAGTTAGGTGGGATATCAAACCACTATTTATAATGCTTCTATGGTAAAATAACTTTTAATCTAAATATAGCATATAAAGCAATTGTTTAAAAATTGTGCATGTTCTATTCAAATGTGTTGTAAAATGTCTATTCAGAAGAAAGTAATGGGTCCCTTAAAGATATTAGACTCAGGCTTGGAAGGAGCTGTGGATCTCAGAGAAAAGTTAATGAATAATCTTTTGTATCCAATGCCAATTCCAGCCTTCAAAGAACAGGAAGTGGCAGAGAATTCAAGAGAGAACTTCCATCCAGACTGAAAAAAGCAGCAGAGTATAATCCTGGGAAAACAGTGCATATGTAAACAGAATCATTTCCTTTCCTTTTGAGTTAGAATGGAAAAAAGCAGGATGCTGAAAGATGCTGGGAGGCAAGCAAAACCTGAGGTAAGATAGCAGAATAGAAACAACATCTATGAAAGTCAGTAGAAAAGCCACTATGAACAGAATGCTTGCCTAGCATACATGAGGCCCCCAAGTCTGAGGCCCCTCAGCACTGGGAGGGGGGGAAAAAAACAAAGAAGTACTTTCTGTTAGTTCCTCATTATTATAATAAGTAGAACAATCAAGAAGAGTTATAATTCTTGCTGGGTGGGTACAGTGGTACACACCTGTAATCCCAGCAGCTCGGGAAGTTGAGGCAGGAAGATTGCAAGTTCAAAGCCAGCCTCAGAAAAAGTGAGGTACTAAGCAATTCAATGAGACCCTATCTCTAAATAAAATACAAAATAGGGGGCTGGGGATGTGGCTCAAGCATTAGCATGCTCGTATGGCATGCGTGGGGCCTGGGTTCGATCCTCAGCACCACATACAAACAAAGATGTTGTGTCTGCTGAAAACTAAAAAATAAATATTAAAATTCATTCTCTCTCTCTCTCTCTTTAAAAAAAAATAGGGCTGAGAATGGAGCTCAGTGGTCGAGTGCCACTGAGTTCAATCCCTGGTACCGCCCCTCCCCCCCAAAAAAAGAGTTATACTTCTTTAAAAAGAAGGATAAACTACAACAGTAGAAATCTTGTTGTGATCAAGTATACAAGTATGTTGAGGTGTTTTATTCAATTGTTATATGAATTATGTGTTTTACACTAAAGTCTCAGATTATATGTGACTATTCCAAAATAGTTATTGATGTTTATAGTTCTGGATACTTCTTAAATTGAAATTCTTATCAGCCTGGGGTTGTGACTCAGTGGTAGAAATATGTGAGTGGTAGGATGTGTGAGGCACTGGGTTCGATCCTCAGCATGACATAAAAATAAACTAATAAAATAAAGGCATGCTGTCCATCTACAACTACAAAAAAATTAAAGAAAAAAAAGAAATTCTTGTATTTAAGTGCCTACTTGGTGTCACCATTAAGATGCCACATGGCCACATCATATCTAGTATATACACTTTCTATCTCAACCAGGTACCTTCCTCTACCCTTTCTCCTTGAATAGCTTTTGTCCAAATCTGCTTCTTCTTCAGTCTTCTCCTTCTACTTCCAAAACTACTACTTTGCTCCTTTCACATTTTTCCATTGCCACTGCCAAGCCCCAATCATCTACTGCTTAGACTATGAAAGAGCTTTCTAACTGGTTTTCCATTGCCTCTCTTGTTATAGTTTATACAATTTATAAGCAGCCAGAGTGCTCTTATTAAAATATAAACCAAATGCAAATAAAAACTACTCTAAGATTTCATCTCACACCAATCAGAATGGCAGTTATCAAGAATACAAACAACAATAAGTGTTGGTGAGGATGTGGGGGGGAAAAGCATACTCAGTGTATTGCTAGTGGGACTGCAAATTGGTGCAACCTATCTGGAAAGCAGTATGTAGATTCCTTGGAATGGAATCACCATTTGACCTAGCTATCCCACTCCTCGGTCTATACTCAAAGGACTCAAAAACAGCATACTACAGTGATGCAGCTACATCAATGTTTATAGCAGTTCTTTTCACAATAGCTAAACTGTGGGAGCAATCTAGATGCCCTTCAACAAATGAATGGATAAAGAAACTGTTGTACATATACACAATGAAATACTACTCAGCATTAAAAGAATAAAATTATGGAATTTGCAGGTAAATGGATGAAGTTGGAGAATATCATGCTAAGTGAAGTACACCAATCCTAAAAAAACAAAGGCCAAATGTCCTCTCTGGTAAGTGGATGCTGATCCATAATGGGGGCGGGGGGGGGGGGGGGCGTGGATAGGGAAAGGGAGGAACTTTGGGGAAAAAAGAACATGTGTCATAGTTTATTACATATTTGTGGAGTCACTGGATTAATGTCTGCCTCCTTCTATGACAGACTGAAATACTGGCCTCAATTCTTTATACTCTGATTGTACACACTTCACCACATGATTTTTTTTTAGTCTTTACCTCCTGACTTTGGGCTCAGAAATAGAACTTTCTTTGGCAAATAGAATGTGAATGGAAATGATGAGATACCAGTTCTGAATATAGAACTTACAAATCATTTTGTGCTTCTGCCATCACCAAGAGAGATGCCCAGCCCAGAGTGGTGGTACATGCCTGTAATCCCAGCTGCCTGGGAGGCTGAGGTGGGAAGATCCCAAGTTCACAGGCAGCCTACGTAACTTGGCAAGACCATGTCTAAAAATTAAAAAATAAAAAAATATATAAACCAAATTAGATCATGTCAGTAACTTATAGAATGGGAGAAAATATTTGCAAATCAGGTATCTGATAGAGTTGATATCCAGAATATATAATGAACTTCTACAACACAACAAGAATGACTCAATTAAAACACAGAAAAAAGATGAATAGGTAATTTTCCAAAGATAGTTAACAAGTATATGAAAAGATGTTGAACAATACTATCATAAGAGAAATTCCAGCAAAAATTTCAAAAGTTGTATCACCTTACATTCATGTGATATTCACTATCAGAAACCAAAAAAAATAACAAGTGTTGGTGAGAATGTTGAAAAATCAGAACCCTTGTTCACTGCTGGAAGGAAATGTAAAATGCCCAGCCATTATAGACAATACCTACACAGATTCTTCAAAAAAAAAAAAAAAAAAAAACAATTTCCATATGATTCAATAATCTCACTTCTGGGTATATATTCAAAAGAATTCGGGGCTGGGGATGTGGCTCTAGCGGTAGCGCGCTCGCCTGGCATGCGTGCGGCCCAGGTTCGATCCTCAGCACCACATACCAACAAAGATGTTGTGTCCGCCAAATACTGAAGAATAAATATTAAAATTCTCTCTCTCTATCCCTCTCTCTCACTCTCTCTTTAAAAAAAAAAAAAAAAAGAATTCAAAGCAGGATGTCAAAGGAATTCCATTTTGGGGGCTTTCACAAAAGCCAAAGGTGGATGCAATTCAAACATCCATTGACAGATGAATGGATCAAAAAAATACAGTACACACATACAATGGGATATTATGTAGGCTTTAAAAGAGAAGGCAGTCTTGTCACATGCTACATGGCCTAGATGAGCCTTGAGGACATTATGCTAAGTGAAATAAGCCATCCAAGAAAAGACAAATATTGTATGATTTCATTCATATGAAGTAATCAAAGTTATGGAACCAGAGAGTAGAAATGGGGTTGCCAAAAAATGAAGGTTGAGGGGAGAGCAAATTAGTGTTTAATGGTTATCGTTTATTTTGCAGAATAAAAAGTTCTACAGAACTGTTATGCAACAATATGAATACACTTAACACCACTAAACTATACAATTAATGAGTAAGATGGTGAACTTAATGTGTTTTTTCCCACCAAAAAATTAGATCATGTCACTGATATAAAAAGAACTTAGTTTTTTAGGAAGAATTTACTGAAATTATTTGCCACCGGCTAGGATTGTAGCAAAGTGGTAGAGCCCTAGCATGCGTGAGGCACTGGGTTCAATCCTCAGCACCACATAAAAATAAACAAACTAATAAATAAATAAATAAAAATGTTTCCTTAAAAAAAAAAAAAGAAATTATTTGCCAAATCTTGGATTTAATTATTTATGCTTATAGGTTGACTTAACAGTTTGCACTGTGTGATTTATAGTCTACAATTATACATGATAATACTTTGGAAAAATTCTCTTAGAGATACATGTCTACTAAGAATTAAGATTAGTGAATTTAATAATACTGATAACAAACTAAAAAGACTATTTCTTTGAGTTTTTAAAGTATTATTTTTTAGTTGTAGCTAGACACAATACCTTTATTTTATTTATTTTTATGTGGTGCTGAGGATCAAACCCAGGGTCTCGAACATGCTAGGCGAGAGCTTTACTGCTGAACCACAATTCTAGCCCTTCTTTGACTTTTAATCTATGATAAGAACAACCAACTTGGGCTGAGGTTGTGGCTCAGTGGTAGACCACTCACCTCACAAGTGTGAGCCCCTGGGTTCAATCCTCAGCACCACATAAAAATAAATAAATAAAATAAAGGTATTGTGTCCAACTACTAAAAAAATAAATATTTAAAAAAAAAAAAAAAAGAACAACCAGCTTTCACTATCCTACAGACATAGTACCTTCTCCTTTCAGTCATTTACTTTCTTACGGTAAACATTTGTCAAAATTTTTCAGCTGTATAGCTTTCCAATTGAGAAAGGACCCTCAAAGTGTTAAGTCTTGGTAGGACTTTCTTATTTAATAGGAAATATAAAATATGTAACTTATTTAGAAAAGTTTGAAATATTAAAGTTCACAAAAAGGCAAAAAAACTAATACTCCCTTCTAGCAATCATTAATCTTAAATATATCATTTATTTTATATATTAAATGATATGTCAAATTCATAATACATGAATATTATAATTCATGATCATAAAATTTCATAAAACAAAACCAATTAAAATATTTAAAAAATAAAATCAAGTGCAAAGGGCTAATGTGTCAAAAAAGGTCTACTGCACCAAAAAGTAACCTAGTGGTTTCTTACTGCTCAAAGAAACCTACAATAAAGGAGGATGTCAAAGGGACACTGAGAAAATTCCCAATGGTCAAAGCTGGAACAATTTAAGCAGAAAATAAGGTAGTATTGGTTATAACCCAAAATATTAAAAAAAAATCCATGGGTATAATACTGATAAAGATAATTGGACAAATAAATAATTGGGGAAGAAGAGATATTTTTTTCTTTCAGAAGCATCTCAAATAATTTATATTTGACATTCAGCCTGCAAAACAGTAGAACATAACTCCTACTCCGTAAGTGTGCGTGCTATAGTTTGGATCTTGAATGTCTTCCAAAGGTGCATGTGCTAAAGGCTTACTCACCAGTCCGTAGTACTATTCTGAGGTTGTAGAATCTTTAGGAGATGGGGCCTCATGGAAGGAAGTTAAATTACTAAAGATGTGCCCTTAAAAGGGATATTGGGATCCCATCCTTTCTCCTCTTCTCCCCTCTCCTCTTCCTTCTCCCTCTTCTTTTCTTTCTCCTTCTCTCTATCTCCTATCATGATGTACTGCCATACTTTCAGTCTAAAAGCAACAGGGACAACTGACCATGGATTGAAACCATGAGCCAAAATACACCCTTCCTCCTTTTAAGTATTTAGTCAGAGTAAAAGAACACTAACACACAGTGGGGTACACATAGTGGCTTCCTTCCTAAGAAAAGTTCAGTACAGAAAGTATTTTTTCAGTACAGAAAGTATTTTTACAGTGGAGAAACCATCAACACAACCTAGTCAGGTAATCAGAGTTGACATTAAGATAATAGTATGTACCCTTGATAATGTGATAAGAATGGCATTTTATCTCCCCAAATCCATAATCCCAATCTAATAATAAGAAAAAAATCAAACAAAATCCAATTGAGAACTCTTCTACAACATATGTAACCAATATTCATCAAAACCATCAAGGATAGGGCTGGGAGTATAACTCAGCAATAGAATACTCACTCAGCATTCATGAGGCCTTAGGCTTGATTCCCAGCCCCACAAAAAAGAAATGGAACATAACAAAGAACTGTCAAGGTCATCAAAAACAAAGAAATTTGAAGAAACTGTCACAGCTAACAGGAGCCTAAGGACAAATCATGCCTAAATGTAACATGGTGTCCTGATGAGAATTCTGGAACAGAAAAAGGAAGCTAGGCAAAAATTAAAGGAAGCTAAATAAAATACAGTCTTTACTTGATAATAATGTATCAAGAGTGACTCATTAATTGTGATGAATTATCATGCAGATGTAAAATGTTAATAGTAAGGGAAATGATATGAGGTCATGAGAACTCTACTATTTTCAATTTCTTTGTAAATTTACAACTATTCTAAAATTGAATGCTTATTTTTTAAATAAGCATTCAATTTTAGAATAGTTGTAAATTTCTAGTTGCTGGTTTTTAAGTAGTCTGTTGCTTAAAAAGGGGGGTGTGTAACATTTACTTACTTGAACAGGAAAATTTAGCAACATACTAAGCTAGTTTATTTTCCCCAAAATTTTTTTTTTAATATTTTTTAGTTTTTAGTTTTCGGTGGACACGGAACATCTTTATTTGTATGTGGTGCTGAGGGTCGAACCCAGGCCGCACACATGCCAGGTGGGTGTGCTACTGCTTAAGCCACATCCCCAGCCCCTATTTTCCAAAATTTAATAAATTATATACATTCTGCATGTATAAAAAAAGATGACAGGCTAAGTCTATTCCATTCTTATTTGAGAACAATATAGCACTGATATTTTCTGATCAGAAAAAATGAAAGATAAGTCACAAATATCACTGAAACTTGATTATGCCAACATTCAGGGCACAAAAGCATATTTCACAAGAAAGAGGTATCATGGATATACATAAGCCATGTTTTTCATGAATAGTATATAAAGAGAAGTTTAGAGTATCTCTCTAAATTACAATCTTCTATCTAAAAAGAAGTTGAAACATGCTATAGTGGGAATTCATATATAAATGTTAGTTCTCTCAATGATCAACTTTTACTAAGTTTGAAATTAGCCATGTTTTAGGGGAGGACATTTTAAGAGATAAAAGTATTAGCAAAAGTCAAAATAATTATGTAATCTAGATAATAATATAATTTGTTGTAATGAGATGGAAGAATCTTCATATGATAGTACTGTTAATTTTGAGTTTGTTCCTTGATAGTAAGATACTATCAAATGAAATAGTCTACAAAATACTCTCCTGTGTAAAATAGGTCCTAGATAGACTACAGTTAAAAAAGAGAAACCTTTTAAATAACACCTTCAGCTAAAGTGTTACACACAAAAAAGAGGTGGAAAGATTGTCAAAATTCCATTTATTGGCAATATTAAAAAAAGATGACAGGCTAAGTCTATTCTATTCTTATTTGAGAACAATATAGTACTGATATTTTCTGATCAGAAAAAAAATGAAAGATAGGTCACAAATATCACTGAAGCCTTTCTTTTGTAACCAGAAATTCAAATGCCCTATTTCTATAATAAAAATTTCTGTCATCTCTGCAAAGAATTAAGTAACAAATAGTGAAAACTGGCAATTCTAAAAGCCTAACTTTAGCCATAGGTCTCAATATTCTTTCTTAGCAAATTCCTGAATACAGCTGTTGAACAACAACAAAAACTATTTAATTTTCATTCTCGTTTTCTGAAGGTATGAAGTAGGCAAAGAGTAAACAATGAAAGAAGGGAAGTAAAAGAAAAGCAGAAACAAGTTACTTGGGTAATCCATACATTGAATGATATAATTAATCTAATCTGATCTTCATCTCATCAGGACTGAGATTATTAAAAATTGGGTTTTAGCTCTTTTTAATGTTATGCTGGTTCACCCTTACTTCTAGGGTTCCAATAAAAACCAGGTGAGTGGGGCTGGGGTTGTGCCTCAGAGGTGGAGCACTTGCCTAACAGGTGTGGGACCCTGGGTTTGATCCTCAGCACCACATAAAAATAAATAAAATAAAGGTATTGTGTCCAACTACAAGTGGGAAATATAAAAAAATAAAAAATAAACTGGGTGAGTTTCCTGAGGGCCTCTCCACAGCAACTCTAATTTTTTGTTCTTCTAGTGCCATAAGACTGTTAGTAGGGCTGGGGATGTGGCTCAAGTGGCAGCGCACTCATCTGGCATGCGCGGGGCACTGGGTTCAATCCTTAGCACCACATAAAAATAAAAAATAAAGATGTTGTGTCCACCGAAAACTAAAAAGTAAATATTAAAAAAAAAAATTCTCTGTCTCTTTAAAAAAAAAAAAAAAAAAAAAAGACTGTTAGTAGCTATATTCAGTTTCTCAGTCTTTTAGCCACGATTTTGGAAACAGCAATTACCTGAAGTATTCCCAAATGCTGGTTTTACATTCCTGGCTTCTCTCTTTACCAGACCTTAGCCCCATGAATTCTCACTGTCTTGGTACTTTTTGATGCCTTCAAACAGATTTTTTAAAAAATTTTATCCATTTCTGTAGAGCTTCCATTTTAGTATTAATATTAAATAAAAACAATAAATAAGTAAACTGTGGTTCACTAGGAGATACTACTATAGAAAAAAAAAGATCAGGGTTGGGCACAAAGAGCTATAAAGTTAAGTTGTAATTTTAAGTATGGAGGACAAGAGAGGCCTGCTTCTTTGAGAAGGTAACAACCAAGCAAAGATCTGAAGGAGGTGAGGGTATTTGCTATATGGATATTTCAAACAAAAACTATTAAAGCAGAGGAAAAAGAAAATATGAAGATCCAAAGACAAGGACATGTCCAGTGTGTTCAAGGACTAGCAGGGAGACCACTGTGATTGGTACAAAATGAACTAGTGGGGCAGTGGTAAGAGAAATCAGAGGGGTCATAGAGGGGAGGGAATGATAGATTAGGCAGAGCCTTATAAAAACCATTGTATAAAATTTGGCTTTTAAACTGAGTTGGGGGGGGTGCCGCTGGGGTTGTGGCTCAGTGGTGGAGCCCTTGCCTAGCATGTGTGAGGCACTGGGTTCAATTCTCAGCACTGCATATAAATAAAATAAAGGTCCATTGACAACTAAACTGAGTGGAATGAAGACTCTCTGCAGGGTCTTCAGCAGACCATGATCATCATTTTGGTTTCTGTGTGGAGAATATACTGATAAAGAATATACAACATAACTGCTGTAATAATTCAGGAGATTCAGGAGAGATCATGCTGGCTTGGATTAGAGTGGTGAACCAGTGGAAATAGTCAGGAGTTTTGTTGTTGTTGTTGTTTGTTTGTTTGTTTTTTGGGTTTGAACTCAGGGCCTCACGCTGCTAGGCAAGTGCTCTAGTGCTGTGCTTACTGACCTCCATCTCCACCTCCTAGGGTTTATTTTCTTACCAATCTCATTTCTAGGAAATACCTGAACTTATACCCTCACAAACTTGTAATAACAAAAGAATGAAGACAATCCTAATATCCATCAATAGGGTGGTACATTTTCCCAATCTCTTTCCTGCTTTGGATCTGATTTGCTTTAACCAACGGGGCCAGTTTTATTATTATTATTTTTAAAGAGAGAGAGAGAGAGAGAGAATTTTTTTTAATATTTATTTTTTTAGTTTTCAGCGGACACAACATCTTCGTATGTGGTGCTGAGGATCAAAACCAGGCCGCACACATGCCAGGCGAGTGCGCTACCGCTTGAGCCACATCCCCAGCCCCAACTGGGCCAGTTTTAGAGCTGACATTAACAGGCTTCCACTTTTGTTCTTTTGGACTGCTGCCCTGACACAGTCATTAAAGGAAGCTGGAATAGCTTACTGCAGGATATCTCACACTCAGCTATAACCAACTTTCTGACACATGACTAAAGCCACTGTGAACCTTCCAGCCTAGCACATCCCCTAACTGATTTCAGCTATGTGAGTGATCTGAGGATCAGCAATGAAACCTCTCAGGCAACCAACAGAAGCATAATAAATGTCTGAGTATGGTTTTATAAAAGTGTCAGTTTTAAAGTATGTATCCACACACATATTCAAAAATTAAACTAAAAATAAAAAGCTGAAAACTTGAAACAAATACCTATAAGTGTATCAAATATGTACCATAATAAGTAACTTTTAAAAATGAATTTCTTCCTGCTGGGGCTGTAGCTCAGTGGCAGAGTGCTTGCCTAGCATGCCTGAGGCACTGGGTTTGATCTTCAGCACCACATAAAAATAAATAAATAAAATAAAGGTATTCTGTCCATCTCTAACTACAAAAAAAAAAAAAAAAAAAAAAATTTAAAAAAAGAATTTTTTTCTATTTATCCTTAGTAGGATATAACCTAAAGAGAACAGAACTTCATAGAGATTACTCTTGGATCACACAGTATGATTTACTGTCGGAAGTAATTTAAATATTAAATACTATTTTACATATATTATAGATAAGGCAAGAATTAAACATTAATGCTATTAAGAGCCAAATTTTTCTGTGCAAAAGAGAAGTATAAAATTAAAGAAATTTAAGTAAAAAGCTGTAACATTAAATTTAATTTGGAAATACTGATATGAATTGTTTTGAAAATATCCTCCCTCATTGAAAACACTTAAAAACAATGACACCATTATGGTGATAAGTACTCTTATCATCTAGATCTTGGTTTCTAAAAACCATTTCTTACTAAAAGTAGTAAGAGTTCTTTTAATCCTAGAATTCTCTAAGTCTAAAGAGAAGATACATTTTTCCCCTTTCAATTATTGCCTAAAATCAAAAAAGCACTAAAAGATGTTAACACACACACACACACACACACACAGACACACACCAGCTGGAAAAGCCTTCCACTAGTTAAATTAGGAACAACTTGCACAGAAAAACATAGCTCTACTACTTTCTTTCTTTATTTAGTTATGCTGGGGGTTCTACTACTTTAAATCAAGTAGTACAGTATAATATTACTTGAAAGCAGAAGGTTTTAAAGGTATAATCAGAGATTTGGAAATCATGGCCTTGAGGCCAAATCTGACCTGCCACCTGTTTTCATAAATAAAGTTTCACTGGAACATAGCCAATCATTCATTTACTGTCTGCTTCTGTGCATCAACAGAACTATAGTTACAACAGAGATAGCACACAAACCCTAAAATATTTGCTATCAGACACTATACAGAAAAAGTTTGATGACCCCTGGTACATTCTATTTACCATTAAACTGTCAAAAAAGAAGTAGAGTTAATATGCCAACAAAGGAGACAAAATGAAATCATAAAAGATAATGAAAAAGAAAACAGAAAAGTAAGAAGAGAACAAAAGGTAAATGGAGGCTAGGGTTATTAGCTCAGTGGTAGAGTGCTTGCCTAGCATGTGTGAGGCACTGGGTTTGATCCTCAGCACCACATAAAAATAAATAAATAATATTAAAGCATATTGAAGACCTCAAGAACTAAACTAACATAAATACCAACAAGTACCAAGGTGGCCACTGAGTGGCACATACACTGTATTAGAAAAGAAAACACATTGTAATCAAACTTGGGGTCTGAATAAATAAATAAAATAAAGGTACTATGTCCATCTACAACTAAAAATATTTTAAAAACTCAAAATGCAAATGGGACAAATAGAAAACAAATAGCAAGGTAGTAGATTCAATACAATCATATCAATAATCGTACTAAATGTAAATGGTCTAAACAGTCAAATAAAAAGGCAAGGTCTATCAAATTGGATAAAAATCAAGACTTAATTATATGCTGCTATTATGATTTGGATCTAAAAATGTCCCCGCCCCACCAAAATTTAAGAAAGCATGATCACCAATGCAGTAAGGTTCAGAGGGGTAGCTTTTAGGCAATGATGAGAGCTGTAACCTCATCAGTGGATTAATTTGACAGATTAATAATTTGAATGAACTCCTGAATGGTAACTGTAGGCAAGGGTGGGCATAGCTGGAGAAAGAAGGTCACTGGGGACATATATTTGGGAATTATATTTTGTCCCTAGTTCCTTATATATATACACACACAGTACCCTACCTACACTGCCCCCTGAAAAACCTCTCTGCTTTCAGGCTGCCATGAGCTGAGAAGTTTTCCTCTACCAACACCTTTGGCCATGACTTTCTAATTCACCTTAGGCCAACAGCAACCAACCATGGACTGAATATCTGAAACTGTAAGCCCAAAATAATCTTTTCCTCCCCTAAGTTTTCTTGTCAGGTATGTTGGGCACAGTGAAGAAAGACTGACTAATATAGCTTCCTACAAGAAACCCATTTAAGATATAAAAACACAAATTGCTTAAAACAAAAGAATTCAGGTTCTAGAGCTGAATAAGATGGGAGAAGCACACTTCACTCTATCTTTCCCAACGAGGAGAGCTTTAAAATTTGTATAGTATGCTTGTAGTAGTATTTGAGAACTTTGAAAGTCATTAGTATAAGCAGATTGAGGAAGAAGATTAGAATTCAAAGTACACTGAAGCAGTGGTGAATTTATCCTCTCCCCTATCCCCCATGCCCAGTCTAAATTTATTTAAAAAAAAAAAAAAACAGTAGTGAGAACTGGGAAAGCTCCAGAAAAGGCCTTTCAAGCAACAAGAAAGGGAAATCTTAATGCTCAGAGAGAGTGTAAAAATTCCCCACTTTTTTCCCTTTGTTTTCTCCATTCCCCTCCTACTCCAACTCCCAGGCAAAGCTGAAGTGGTAACACTGAAGGCAGTGGCTGTAAAATCGGTGGCAAGGGGAGTCATCCAGAGTCAAAATCTGAAAGACAGAGACTTTCCTCTGTTTAGTAAAGCTATAGTTCTAACAAGGTGGGGCCAATGCCCATTGTCCTTTTCTTTTTTCTTTCTTTTTCTTTTTATTGTTTTGTTTTACTGCTGCATGGATCTAGATGCAGAAGAAAAGACCTATACAGAAGAAAGGAGTAACTAGAGCCATACTGGGGAAATCACAGAGATAGAACTCAGAGGGTAGCCCCATAAATTTGTTTATGAACTCCTGAGCTCAGTCCAAGCCAAGGACCCGTGGACCGGATTCCATTAAGCATATTGAAGACCTCAAGAACTAAACTAACACAAATACCACCAAGTACCAAGGTGGTCACTGAGTGGCACATACACTATATTAGAAAAGAAAACACATTGTAATCAAACTTGGGATCTGAATCAGGTAGACTGCCTGCTAAAACTAAAACTATCAACACCCTCCATAAGATTTATCAAAAACCAGCTGACTGCCAGGTGCCGTGGGTACATGCTTATCATCCCAGCAGCTCGGGAGGCTGAGACAGGAGGATCACGAGTCCTAAGCCAACATCAGCAAAAGTGAGGCACTAAGCAACTCAGTGAGATCCTGTCTCTAAATAAAAATACAAAAATAGGGCTGGGGATGTGGGTCAGTGGCCTAGTGTCCCTGAGTTCAATTCCCAGAGTCTTTAAAAAAAAAAAAAAGCTGACTAAACCAAAAATTACTTCAAATATAATGATATAGATATGCTAAAAGTAAGAGAAGAAAAAAATTAATATACTATGCAAACATTAAATAAAATAAAGTTAGAATGACTATATTAATATAAGACAAAGTAGACTTCAGTTTAAAAAACAAACACAGTGGGCTGGGGTTGTGGCTTAGTGGTAGTACACTTACCCAGCATGCTTGAGGCACTGGGTTCGATTCTCAGCATCACATACAAATAAATGAAATATAAAGGTCCATCAACAATTAAAAAATATTTTTTAAAAACACAGATAAACAATATAATGATAAAAGGGTCAACTCACCAAGAAAAAAAAAGCTAGACAAAGACACATCTTAACTGAAGACTTCAACACTCTTCAATCAGTAAGAAGTAGAGCTAGTAGAGGGAAAATTGCCAATGATATACACAATTGTATAATACGATCAACAATTGGATGTAATGGCATTTATAGAAAATGATTCCACAACAGTGAAATATACATTCTTTTCAAATGCCTGTAGAATATTCCCAGAAATAGTTCATATCCTGGATTACAAAATAAACCTTAACAATTTTAAAGAACTGAAATTATACAAAATATGTTTTTAGATAATAAATGGATTACATTAGAAATAAAGAATAGGAAGAAATGGTAAAAATCTCTAAACTCCTAGAAATTAAACAATATGTTTCTAGATAATTCAAAGATTAAAGAAGTCTCAAGGGAAACTGAAAAATATTAAAACTTATTGAAAATGATGTGTGTGATGCAGCTAATGCAGGGTTTAGAGGAAATTTACAGCATTAAATGTTTCTTTCTTAAAAGATCTCAATTCAGTATTATAAGCTTTAATCTTACGTAACTCGAAAAAGAAGAGCAAAATAAACCCAAATCAAGCAGAAAAGAGGCAATAATAAACTGAATACAGAAAAATTATAGAGAAAAATCAATGATGTCAAAAACTGTTTCTGTCAAGTCAATGAAAATGATAAACCTCCACCAATGCTAACAAAGAAAAAAGAGAAGGTAGATATGAATTACCAATTTCAGGAATGAAAGAGGAGATACCACTACAGACCATGCAGGCATTAAAGGAATAATAAAAAATTATTAGGGCTGGGGTTGTAGCTCAGTGGTAGAACTTGCCTAGCATGTGTGAGGTACTGGGTTCGATCCTCAGCACCACCTACAAATAAATAAAATAAAGATATTGTGATACTTTGCAACTAAAAAAATTTTTTAAAAAGAATTATCAGGGATAACTCTTCATACACAAATTAAACAACTTTGATGAGATGAGCTAATTTCTAAAAAATTCAAATTACCTGAATTTGCCAAAGAGTAAAGAGAAAAATCTAAACATTCTGAAATGAACACTTCCAAACTCCTCTTATGAGATCAAAACTACCTTCGTACTAAAATGGGGGGAAGGGGCAAGAGAAAAAGAAAACTACAGTTTAATATTCCTCATGAACCAAGATGTGAAATGTTAACATTGAGTCCAAAAATATAAACAAAGAATAATATACCACAATAAAGTGGGCTTTCTTCTGTAAATGGAAAGCTGGTTCAATATTTGAAAATAAATTTATATAATCCATTATATTAACAGTCTAAAGAAGAAAAAATATGATACTAATTAACATGAAAAATATATTTGACAAATACAATATTCATTCATGGTTTTTAAAAAATCTCTTAGTAAACCAAGAATAAAGGGAAATTTCTTTAACCCGATAAAGGGTATTGACCAAAATCCTAAGTATCGAAAAACTAATTCCTTCTTCCTAAGACCTGGAAGGCGGCAAAAATGTACATTTTCATCACTCCTATTCAACATCACACTGGAATTTACATGCTGGTACAACATGGGAATAAAAAATAACAAAAAGCATACAGATTAGAACTTATTTAAAGATGACATCTCACAGAATTTACAAAACACTAGAATTAATAAATGCTTTTGGCAAGGACTTGGGTATAAGATCGTCATACAAAAATCAATTATATTTCTTTACATTTATAAATCAAAACAAAATTTTTAAAATAATAAATTATAATAACTTTCAAAAAAAGTAAAAAGAAAAAAAAAATCTGCTAAATGGCTAGAATATGTAATGTTAGACTTAAAAAAAAAAAACAAAAAAAAAACTCCTTACCTCCATTGGCCAGCTCTAGGATAAACCAACTTTTCTCTTAATACCTTTATAGCACAGTCAAAGTAACTTATAATTTCCTGCCCACTCCTAACCTACTACATCACCACATTTCTGATATTAACTATAAGCCTACCTGGATTCTTTGAAGGTTTTACTGCTGAGAAATAGCCTATTATTATAAATGTTCTATGTTTTCCTCATGTTCTAAGGGTCACAAATGACATTTTCTTGATAATAAATGTCATCATCTTTTTTTTAAAGAGAGAGATAGAGAGAGAGAGAGAGAATTTTAATATTTATTTTTTAGTTATCGGCGGACACAACATCTTTGTTTGTATGTGGTGCTGAGGATCGAACCCGGGCCGCACACATGCCAGGCGAGTGCACTACCGCTTGAGCCACATCCCCAGCCCAATGTCATCATCTTTAATAAAAGATTATTATAAACATTTTTAACTTCAAAAAGGCATAAAATTATGCCTAAAAACTTTAATTTTTTTTTTTTGGCAGTGCTGGGTACTGAACCCAGAGTCTCACACGCACCAGGCAAGTGTTTTACCACTGAGTTACATCCCAAACCCAAAAATTTAAATAGTTAAAGTTGGAAATCCTAATTCAAAACATGTCTAAACTTCTTGTAGATAGCAGTTTAGATGAAGTGTCATATTAATACCAAAAAAAAAAAAAACTTTACCACAAAACCTCTTTCAATTACCACAAAGTGTATTTGTGTGTGGGGGGAGAGTGTGTGTGTGTGAATGTGTATATACACATATTTATATACAGCAACTTGCCAGTTTCACTTGTAAATGTACAATTACCATGTAAGAAAGGTTTCTGCTTTGTAGAACTCAACTGTGAATTCAAAAACAGTTCTAAGAAAGGCCTCTAATTTATTTCATTGTTAGTCAAGTGGTTTACACACCCAAGAAAAAATCTGACATATATAATATGGAAAGGAAAAATGGGAATAGGAGAAATCATCTCAACATCTCTTTTTTCCTTTCTAAAAAATCCCATCTTATGCCTCCTTTTTCTCATCTCCTCCCTCCCACTCCCCAATGAGCAGGATCCTTGCCAAACCCCACACACACACACACAAAAAAAAAAAAACCTTTAGGCCCTTCTCAAGCATGCAAATGTAATTTTCTACCCAGACAACACACTCCCTTTTTAATGAACTCCAAAAACAATCTGTGAATACCCGTAGAAGAGAAAAGAGGAAAATTGCAATGAAAGAAAATACAAACAGAGAGATGTGGGGGAGGGTCAAGATGGATATGGCAAGTCCAGAGTTTAAAAAGACATAAAAGATAATGAAGGTAAAGGGATTGTAATCAAACAAAATGGTTTGCAGGCTGTCATTTCATACAAATTAGAGTCAGAGAAATATATGAATATTCAATAAAAAAATCATTCAATATAGAAGTGGTCCTTCAAGTGGAAGGATCCCTGTCAAGGCCCAATGTGGCTGTCATTCTTTGTTCCATTTTGTAATTTAAAACAAAAAAAAATATTGTGTACAGATAAAAAGAGAGAGAAAAAAACGTTACGTATGCAGGAACCCCAAAAGCCACCAAGAGCAGGAACAAGTTTCTTCATGATATAACCAAATACTATGTCAAAATTAGACATTCAAAGAGTGTCTAATAAATGACAAGAGACACTTCAGTCAGTCACATGATTCAGGATTGCTCCAGATGCACATTATGATTCAGACTTGAACAGTAAACAGAGTAGGCCACAGGGTAGGATGGGAGGACTTAAAGAAAAACACAATGCAAGAAAGGTCATCAAAATGAAAACTGTCTTCTTGCCTCACAATTTGAAGAGAAGTTTTATTGAAAAAAAAATAGCTGTAAACCAATTTAGGCTGAAATAATTACACATTTTACAATGTAACCTCTCAATGATGAATAGAATTCTTCTCTCTGCTTAAGGATCAAATTGGTTGGGCTCTACACTTGTCTGGCACCATGCTGTGGGCTATTTCCTTTAATATATAACCAATCAAAGATGTATTCAGGCTTTTGTGAGTGAGATCCAAAGCATTGTAACTGCATATTCTAGAGCATCATGAAGTTCTCTAAAAGGAGCAAAGCTGTACACAGCAATAGCCTCCCTTGGTTAGCTAATAATATTCAGTAGTCCCTCATTTCTCAAAGGTAGATATTGAACCCTTTTATAATATACCAAATACAGATATTTTTCCTTATAGCTCTTGACCTATAACATTTATACCATTTTTTTCTTCCTTTAATTTTTATGAACATAGTACAAGATCACAGCTGCTTAAGGAAGGACAATAGCAACAAAACCTAATAATTTTTACGAATAGTAAAATAACCTATAAATACCAACTGAAAACTAATAGACTTTATGAGGCTTAATGATAAATGTAATCAATTGAATATACAACTTAGCATAGATCTTTATGGAATTGCTATGCTCATGTAAGGCATATATAAACATTATACCAGTGTTAAATTATAATTTATAGGTGAAAGTAATTTTACATATTGGCACATGTGTTAAACAGCACTATCTATACTATCCAGACTGAAAACAGCCTTTAAAAAACTTCCTTGGGGCTGGGGTTATAGCTCAGTGGTAGAGTGCTTGCCTTGCACATGTGAGGCCCTGGGTTCGATCCTCAGCACCACATAATTAATAAATAAATAAATAAACAAACAAAAATAAAGATATTGTGTCCATCTATAACTAAAAAAATTAAAAATTAAAAAACTTCTTAACAAAATGCATAAGGGAACTAAGTTAAATCAAGGATTTAAGTATGAAAACACGTACATAACAATAATATGAGAGTTGAGTTTTGCTTTTATTATTTACAAAAGGCTCATCACCTATGGTACCCATATGGTAGTACAGAATACAAAGAAAGCTAAATATTTCTTTAAATTAAAAAAAATGTATCTTTATGATAATCCTATTTCACATTTATTGTATTCTTTATAAAACAATGCTTTATTCATTTGCCCATATAAACCATGTTTTTAAAAAGTAGGAGCTGGGATTGTAGCTCAGTAATAGAGCACTTGCTTAGCATCTGTGAGGCAGTGGGTTTGATCCTCAGCACCACATAAAACAAATAAATGAAGATATAAAAAAAGGTTAATTATCTAATAACATTAAAATTACCATTGAAAAGTTGCTACAAAGAAGAAATTACAGCCAGGTACAATGCCTATAATTATATGCCTATAATTCTAGTTCCTCAGTAGACTGAGGCAGGAGGATCCCAAACTCCAGATCAGCCTGAAATTAGCAACATCCTATCTCAAAATAAAATAAAAAGGAATGGAAATGTAGCTCAGTGGTACAGTATTTGCCTAGCATGTATGAGGCCTTGGGTTCAGTCCCTGGTACTGAGAAAAGAAAAAAAAAAAAAAGATGAAATACAAATGGCCAATAAGCACATGAAAAAATATTTAACATCCTCAATTATTAAGAAAGTGAAAATCAAAACCACAATGAGATAACATTTCACACTCAGATTGCTGTTTTACTATAACCAACAGAAAGTAATAAGTTTTGGTGGGGTTGTAAAGAAACAGGAACCCTGAACAAAGTTGGTGGAAATATAAAATGGTTTAGAGGGATGGGTGTTGTGGCTTAGTGGTGGAGCGCTTGCTTACTAGCATGTGTGATGCACTGGGTTTGATTTTCAGCATCACATATAAACAAATAAATAAAATAAAGGTCCATCAACAACTAAAAAAAATATTTTAAAAAATTAAGCTAAGAAAGTAGTCAAACACAAAAAATGAAATATAGTATGATTCTTTTCATATAAAATATTCAGAAAAGAGACAGAAAGCAGTTTAGAGATTGCCAGGGGATGAGTAAAGAGGCAAATGGTGAATAAAAGTTAATGGGAATGGGGTATTTTACTGAAGTGATGAAAAAGTTTTGAAACTAGAGCTAGGTGGTATATACATAATATTGTGAAAGCACCAAATGAAACTGCATTGCATACTTCAAAACAATTGTGTTATGTGAATTTCATCTCAATAAAAAACAAAAGAAAGGCAGTTATAAATTTTCTAACTTAGGACTTAAAGTTAGATGTAATGTTATATATTCTAGAAGGAGAGACTGGAAAGTAAAATAAGATCATTAACTATGGTAAAAGTAATAGGAAATTCAAAGGATATCATTTAAAAGTGACAAACCATGTAGCAAAAGGTTAAGTTTTAAAAAAATGATTGTGGGCATGATATAAGGTATAAACATAAAACCACTAGAACAAAAAAACAAAAACAGACCTTCCCATATATCAAAATAAATTTAAAAAGAATAACAAAGGCATGGGAGGAAGGACTCACGAGGAAATACAGTTAGTAATGAAAACACAAATTAATACAACAGCATTTAGACTAGTCATGTTAAATACATTAATAAATGGAATAGGCTTATTAACTCACTTACTGAAAAAAATATTTTCAATTGACTCATAAATTTAACTCTAGAAGGAAGGAAAAAATCATGCATCACTTGGAGAATGAACAATAGGTTACTGAATGATCAATGGCTTATAGAAGACATCAAGGAGGAAATTAAAAAATTCTTAGAGATAAATGAAAACACAGACACAACATATCAGAATCTATGGGACACAATGACAGCAGTGCTAAGAGGAAAATTCATTGCCTGGATCATTCCTTAAAAAAAGGAAAAAACAACAAATAAATGATCTCACACTTCATCTCAAAATCCTAGAAAAAGAAGAGCAAAACAACAGCAAAAGAAGTAGAAGGCAAGAAATAATTAAAATCAGAACTGAAATTAATGAAATAGAAACAAAAGAAACAATTAAAAAAAATTTGACAAAACTAAAAGTTGGTTCTTTGAAAAAATAAATAAGATCGACAGACCCCTAGCCATGCTAACGAAGAGAAGAAGAGAGAGAACTCAAATTACTAGCATATGGGATGAAAAAGGCAATATCACAACAGACACTTCAGAAATACAGAAGATAATTAGAAATTATTCGAATCCTTATACTCCAATAAAATAGGAGATAGTGAAGGCATTGATAAATTTCTTAAGTCATATGATGTACCCAGATTGAGTCAGAAGGATATAGACAACCTAAACAGACCAATATCAATTGAGGAAATAGAAGAAACCATCAAAAGACTACCAACTAAGAAAAGCCCAGGACCGGAGGGGTATACAGCAGAGTTTTACAAAACCTTTAAAGAGAAACTAATACCAATACTTTTCAAGCTATTCCAGGAAATAGAAAAAGAGGGAGAACTTCCAAATTCATTCTACGAGGCCAACATCACCCTGATTCCTAAACCAGACAAAGACACCTCAAAGAAAAAAAAACTACAGACCAATATCTCTAATGAATCTAGATGCAAAAATCCTGAATAAAATTCTGGCAAATTGGATACAAAAACATATCAAAAAAATTGTGCACCACGATCAAGTAGGATTCATCCCTGGGATGCAAGGCTGGTTCAATAATCAGAAATCAATAAATGTTATTTACCACATCAATAGACTTAAAGATAAGAACCATATGATCATCTCGATAGATGCAGAAAAAGCATTCGACAAAGTACAGCATCCCTTTATGTTCAAAACTCTAGAAAAACTAGGGATAACAGGAACATACCTCAATATTGTAAAAGCTATCTATGCTAAGCCTCAGGCTAGCATCATTCTGAACGGAGAAAAATTGAAGGCATTCCCTCTAAAATCTGGAACAAGACAGGGATGCCCTCTCTCACCACTTCTGTTCAACATAGTTCTTGAAACACTGGCCAGAGCAATTAGACAGACGAAAGAAATTAAAGGCATAAAAATAGGAAAAGAAGAACTTAAATTATCACTATTTTCAGATGACATGATTCTATACCTAGCAGACCCAAAAGGATCTACAAAGAAACTATTAGAGCTAATAAACGAATTCAGCAAAGTGGCAGGATATAAAATCAACACGCATAAATCAAAGGCATTCCTGTATATCAGCAACTAATCCTCTGAAATGAAAATGAGGACAACCACTCCATTCACAATATCCCCCCGCAAAATAAAATACTTGGGAATCAACCTAACAAAAGAGGTGAAAGACTTATACAATGAAAACTACAGAACCCTAAAGAGAGAAATAGAAGGAGATCTTAGAAGATGGAAAAATATACCCTGTTCATGGATAGGCAGAACTAACATCATCAAAATGGCGATATTACCAAAAGTTCTCTATAGGTTTAATGCAATGCCAATCAAAATCCCAACGGCATTTCTTGTAGAAATAGATAAAGCAATCATGAAATTCATATGGAAAAATAAAAGACCCAGAAGAGCAAAAACAACTCTAAGCAGAAAGTGTGAATCAGGCGGTATAGCGATACCAGTCTTCAAACTATACTACAGAGCAATAGTAACAAAAACAGCATGGTACTGGTACCAAAACAGGCGGGTGGACCTATGGTACAGAATAGAGACACAGAAACCAATCCACAAAATTACAACTATCTTATATTTGATAAAGGGGCTAAAAGCATGCAATGGAGGAAGGATAGCATCTTCAACAAATGGTGCTGGGAAAACTGGAAATCCATATGCAACAAAATGAAACAATCCCTTTCTCTCGGCATGCACAAAAGTTAACTCAAAATGGATCAAGGAGCTTGATATCAAATCAGAGACACGGCGTCTGATAGAAGAAAAAGTTGGCTACGATCTACATACTGTGGGGTCGGGCTCCAAATTCCTCAATAGGACGCCCATAGCACAAGAGTTAATAACTAGAATCAACAAACGGGACTTACTCAAACTAAAAAGTTTTTTCTCAGCAAAAGAAACAATAAGAGAGGTAAATAGGGAGCCTACATCCTGGGAACAAATCTTTACTCCTCACACTTCAGATACAGCCCTAATATCCAGAGTATACAAAGAACTCAAAAAATTAAACAATAAGAAAACAAATAACCCAATCAACAAATGGGCCAAGGACCTGAACAGACACTTCTCAGAGGAGGACATACAATCAATCAACAAGTACATGAAAAAATGCTCACCATCTCTAGCAGTCAGAGAAATGCAAATCAAAACCACCCTAAGATACCATCTCATTCCAGTAAGATTGGCAGCCATTAGGAAGTCAAACAACAAGTGCTGGCGAGGATGTGGGGAAAAGGGTATACTTGTACATTGCTGGTGGGACTGCAAATTGGTGTGGCCAATTTGGAAAGCAGTATGGAGATTTCTTGGAAAGCTGGGAATGGAACCACCATTTGACCCAGCTATTCCCCTTCTCGGTCTATTTCCTAAAGACCTAAAAAGACCATGCTTTCCAGAAATGCTTTGACTCCATTCATTGGAAGCTGAATTTTTCCAGAGTTAGACTTAACAAGTCTCTGGCTTCTGGTATCTACTCTTCTCATTTTTGAAAATGGTATACTACTGACCCATTTTTGTGCTCAGGAATTTCTCAAAGGTCAATCTGCGGTACATTAGAGAACACATCTGCACATTCCTTCATCACTGCAGGTGTGGGTGAGGGGGTAAAATTCAAAGTCCAGGCTTTACTGATAATACTCAATTACAAAAATTCTGGAGGCCAAGAAATCTGCATTTAAAGTGCAATCTTGAGCTGGGGGTATAGCTCAGTGGTAGAACAAAAAAAAAAAAAAAAAGCATGCTACAGGGACACTGCTACATCAATGTTCATAGCAGCACAATTCACAATAGCAAGACTGTGGAACCAACCTAGATGCCCTTCAATAGATGAATGGATTAAAAAAATGTGGCATTTATACACAATGGAGTATTACTCTGCATTAAAAAATGACAAAATCATAGAATTTGCAGGGAAATGGATGGCATTGGAGCAGATTATGCTAAGTGAAGCTAGCCAATCCCTAAAAAACAAATGCCAAATGTCTTCTTTGATATAAGGAGAGTAACTAAGAACAGAGTAGGGACGAAGAGCATGAGAAGAAGATTAACATTAAACAGGGATGAGAGGTGGGAGGGAAAGGGAGAGAGAAGGGAAATTGCATGGAAATGGAAGGAGACCCTCAGGGTTTTACAAAATTACATACAAGAGGAAGTGAGGGGAAAGGGAAAAAAAAAAACAAGGGGAAGACATGAATTACAGTAGATGGGGCAAAGAGAGAAGAGGGGAGGGGAGGGGAGGGGAGGGGGGATAGTAGAGGATAGGAAAGGCAGCAGAATACAACAGACACTAGTATGGCAATAGGTAAATCAATGGATGTGTAACCGATGTGATTCTGCAATCTGTATACCGGGTAAAAATGGGAGTTCATAACCCACTTGAATCAAAGTGTGAAATATGATATATCAAGAACTATGTAATGTTTTGAACAACCAACAATAAAAATTTTTAAAAAACTTATAAGTTCTAACCAATTTTTGGTAGAGTCCAAGATTTTCTCTACATAATATCACATAATCTACAAACAGGCATAATTTGACTTCCTTCTTACCAATTTCAATGTCCTTTATTTCTTTCTCTTGCCTAATTAATCTGTTAAGACTTCCAGTATCATGTTGAAAAAGAGTAGTGAAAGGGGACATACATGTGTTATTTCAGATCTTTGAGAAATAGCTTTCAAAAAATAAATAAATAAAATAAATTTAACTCTGTTGCATACAAGAGTTACACCTAAATTGGAGATTTAGAAAGGCATAAAGGATTAAAAAAGAAAGACAGAAAAAAGATATATCTGACAAATGAAAATGATAAGAAAGTATTCCTGATATCAAACAGAAGAATTAGGCCAAAAAAATGAAACAAAGGATATTTTATATTGCTAAAATCAAAATTAAAAGTGATTATGTAACAATTCTTCATATCTATACATCAATAAGACAAAAATCATCCATATAAAGCAGAAACAAGGAGGTAAAGTAACAAGACTGATAGAAACCACTAATAACAGGAAGTTTTGACATACCACTATCAGTAAAAGATAGGCTAAGTGGACAAAAGTAAGAATGAATATATATAACAATAAGATTTTGTGGAAATATATACACATATGTGTGACTCAATTTGGAAATTCAGTGTATGAAAAAGGTGGTATTTCAAATGCAAGGGAAAAGATTGATTTTTAAATAAATGATGATGGGAAAACGGGATAGCATTTGTAAAAAAGATAAAATTAGCTCTACTCTTCATACCATACACACAGACTTAATATGAATGAGAGATCTAAATGTAAAAAAGTTAAATTACACAGGTACTGGAAGAAAAATTAGCAGGTTTTTCCATAATCTGTTGCAGGAGAAGTTTTCTAGCTATGTTCCAAAGTCCAGAAAAATTAGAGAAAAGATTATTAACTATGACTACAAAAAAATGAAAAGAAAAAAATTTGCATGACCCCAAACACCACAAAGTTAAAAGACAAATGACAACTGCTAAAGGACTTATAAAAATCAAGAGGGAAAACCACAAAAACTGAAGGTCCTCTTAATAACTGAGTTCTTTAAAATGTTGAGAGAAAAAAATGGGAAAGGATATGACCAATTTATTTTTTAAAAAAAGATTTAAAATGTTATCAGGGGTTTTTTTTGTTTTGTTTTGCTTTTTGCCTGTGTGTGCTACTGGGGATTGGACCCAGGGCCTTACACACACACACACACACACAGAGCAAGTTCTCAAGCAGTTATATTCCTGGCTCAATGCTACATCTTCAGCCCAATATATTCAATTTTTAATGGTCCTTAAACATACAAAAAGATGTTCAACTTCACTCAGAATAAGAAAAATACAAATTAAAATTATTCTTAGTTACTATTTCTTGCCCATTAGATTGGCATAAATTTTAAAATACAACTTAATTCTCTTGATGAGTCCATGCAGAAATAAGCACTCTGATTTGTTGCTGCTGGAAATGAGAAGTAGCCTAATCCACTTAGACGGAAATCTGGCAATGTCTAATAAAGCTATTGCAATGGTTTAGATAAGATGTGTCACCCAAAAGCTCATGTATGAGACAACATACAAGAAAGTTTAGTGGTGAAATGATTGGGTTATGAGAGCCTTAGCCTAACCAATATATTTATCCACTTGAATAGATTAACTGGGTGTTGTAACTCTAGGTAGGTAGGGTGTGACTGGAGGAGGCAGTTCACTGGGGTTAAGTCTTTGGGGTATATATTTAAAAAAAAAATTTTTTTAGTTGTTGATGGACCTTTATTTTATTTATTTATATGTTGTGCTGAGAATTGAACCCACTGCCTCACACATGGTAGGCAAGTGCTCTACTACTGAGCCACAACCCCAACCCACTGGGGTATATATTTTGTCCCTGGTAAGTGAAGCTCTCTTTCTGTTTTCTATTTGACATGTCCTGAGCTCCTTTCTTCCTCTACACCCTTATGTCTTGATGTTCTGCTTTACCTCAGGCTCAGAGCAGTGAAGCTGTCTGTCTATTGGCTGAGACTGTGAAACCACGAACATCAGTCAAATAAACTTTTCCTCCTCTAAAAGTGTTTTTGTCGAGTCTTTCAATCACAGCAGTGAAAAAGCTGACTAAAACAGTTACATATGCAGTTATATCCTTTGGCCCTGCAATCCCATTTATATGAATTTATCCTGCAATAATGCCAAAATACTCACATGCAAGGTTATTTGTTGTTTGAAAGTATTGGAAACTCTATAAATATTCATTCAGGAAACTGGTTGAACAACACTATATTATTGTATATATACTTAATGAGGTACTATGCAGCAGTTAAACAAAAACCCTCAACTGATATGGAGTGATTTCTAGGCTATATAGTGAAGTGAAAAAAGCAAACTGCAAACGAGTATATAAAGTATGCTATTCTGTGCAAGAATGAAACGGGACATAAAAGCACATACATGTATCTCTGTTCATACACACACACATATACATCCAACTACTGATAAATATATTTTTATTATGGATTACTAATTCACTACATAAATATATCAGTTTTTTAGCTACTCCTCTGTTGATATTTTATCCTGCTGACAATATTTTCAGTTGTCTGCTAATATACATGTTTTCTTAATGGACATGTGTTCATTTATCTTAGTAAAAACTTACAAGTAGAAGTGCTAGATCATAAGTAGGTTGTACGTGTAGTTTGATAAAAAACCACCAGATCTTTTCCCAAAGTGGTTTATACCATTTCTGAAAACAAGATATTAGAGGTCTAGTTGCTTCAATATCCTCATATTCAGTGGTGTCATCCCTATACTTTTTTTACAATTTTGCTGTATGTTTGAATTATTTCAAAACAAAGTTAAAATAGAATTTATCTATATTTACTTTATGCCTGTTCCAAGTGAAATAGTTACTACTGTTGTTATTATTTCATAGCAACTTATCCAAGGTCACAGATAATTGTTGGCATTATCCACTGACCCCATCTCTCCACTCCATCCAGTGTCCATGCCATTATGCTGACTGTCTTTATCCACACAACCTGCTTCTAAACTTTATCCCATACTTCATTTTAGCTACATACTTTCTTGGCCATGCTTTTTTTTTTCCCCCAAGAGTTTTTTTTTAAGAGTATTCTATGGACAAAAGCTTTAACAACCTGGGACTAAAAGATAGTGCCAGAAACTGAGACTGTCTGAGAAATAAAAAGACCTCTGCTTATCCACATTTTAGACCTCAGCATCACCCCAAACTGTTCCACCTCCAAAATCACTAAGTCTCATATCCCATCATCTACTAATGCCTTTTCTTTTTCAGTGTTCACTCAATTATCCCATTATAGATGTTTTCTATATCACTTGAACTTCCAGTCATTAGTCCATTCATTTTCTCTATTCTTCATTGCTCTCTTGGGTACCTAGTCTATAATAATCACTTTTAAAATATTGATAAATAAAATCACCATCATCCAGCTTAGATTCTGTGGTTCATTATTTTAAATACTCTCTTGTCTAAAATCTGTTACTCAATTCTTCATTTGAAAACCACCTGGCAAAACCTTAATTCTAGAACTATCTGTGTTCTCTATGTTGGCACTTAAACTAGAAAGCACTGATAAACAAAAAACATACAATGAGACTAACTAATGCTACTGAGAATTCAGGTTCACAAGTTTTATTTGGGCCCACAATATTATCAGACGTTCTTATTATATTTTCTTCATCAGCTTGGTCTTCTTTTTCAGCAACAGCTACATCAAACCTCTTCCTCTTTCTTCAAACTCCACTTGTTATCTACACTTGGATGTTTCACATACATTTTAAATTCAACACGTTGAATACTGAATTCAACATTTTTTCCATCTAACATAACCCCTAATCATCCAAATACATTTGTTCTTTCTCCAGCCCCCTCGTCTTGGTAAATGGCATTACCATAAGGCCGGAAATCTGGCAATCATCCTTGTTCCAACTACTGCCTCATACTTAATAAGTCATGTTGACTACTTCCTATATATGCTTAATGGGTACCAAGTATCCCAAATCAATATTGTCATTTTATTTTTTAATGAAATGCTAATAAATGTATGTGTTGTCCATGCACAGGGGCCATGCTAATCTCTCTATATGTTTCCAATTTTAGTATATGTTCTAATGAAGGGAGCACTCAACATTCTTTTTTCTTTTTTTAATTGATTTTATTTTTTAAATACATGATAGCAGAATAATTACAGATCTTATTACACATGTAGAGCACAATTTTTCATATCTGTTTGTATATAAAGTATGTTCACACCAATTCATGTCTTCATACAGGTACTTTGGATAATGATATCTATCACATTCCACCATTATTGCTAACCCCCTGCCTCCTCCCTTCCCCTCCCGCCCCTCTGCCCTATCTAGAGTTCCTCTATTCCTACCATGCTCCCGCTCCCTACCCCACTATGAGTCAGTCACCTTATATCAGA
Source organism: Callospermophilus lateralis (assembly GCF_048772815.1). Taxonomy (NCBI): domain Eukaryota; kingdom Metazoa; phylum Chordata; class Mammalia; order Rodentia; family Sciuridae; genus Callospermophilus; species Callospermophilus lateralis. Next base: position 110,185,357 of record NC_135311.1, on the reverse strand, counting down.
GAAAACATTTGGCATTTGTTTTTTTGGGATTGGCTAACTTCACTTAGCATTATCTTCTCCAACGCCATCTATTTACCTGCAAATGCCATAATTTTATTCTCTTTTGTTGCTAAGTAATATTCCACTGTGTATATATGCCACATTTTTTAATCCATTCATCTATTGAAGGGCATCTTTTCTAAAAACTATAGTTTTTGAAACCCATTCTCCTGGCCTCTACTCTAAGCATAATTCTAATTCCTTCTCCAAACTTCAGAGTTAGCATTCTAATTGGCTTAAGACTCCTAGTAGGACCTCTTTGATAGGATCCTAGCTAAACTCCCTTAACTTTATTAAACTTCTTTTAGTCTCAAACATGTTAACTCTCACCCCTAGAACTACATTCTCTATATAATTCAATATTCTCTACCTGATATGCTTTCTCTATACCTCTTAACCTGGCTCATTCTTACTTAAATTCCACGTCTCAAATTAAGCATCACTTACTTTAGGCTCTACCCTATTTTCCAGATTAAGTAAGTGCCCAAACTCTTACATTAGTATAAATCAACATAATATAGAGTGGTAATTACAATATATGAAAAGTGGTAAAATTTTTTAAAGTCTTTTTTTTTCTACCTGGAAGAATCACAGACAAGGCAACATCTGTACAGTTTTAAAGGATGAAGTGAGTTCACTCTTTCTCTCAACACACACACACACACACACACACACAAGGGAAGAAGTAAGCACAGTATCCAAACAGATACACAAAAACATGAATGTGACAGGGCATGAGAAAAGCTTTAAGGAGGGGACAGAAGAAGGAGAGAGGATCAGGAACAAATAATTTGGTGTTGTAGTAAAATAAAGCACAAGGAAGTGATAGATCCTCTTCGTACTTAACAATGGTGATCTGCAGAATATCTGTTTCAGAATTACTGGGCATTTTAAAAAACATATGATCTTTAGGTTTCATCCTGGATCTAATCAATCAGAATCTCTGGAGTTGTGAGCCCAATAATCTATAATCTTACCAACAGCCCAAAAGATCTTATGCCCATCAGTTCAAAAACTTTAGGTGATATTTTTTTTTAATAGAGGGAAACTGACCTTGGTCCTAAAAACAGTCATTTAAGTAGTTTTATTTTTTATATAAATGTGAAGACAGAAAAAAGTTCCTGTTTAGTCAACAGAGACTAGCAAAAATTTTTAAGGTTCTAGAATAAATAACACACCTTAGACCCCTCCCTCCCTAGTTAACAGGGATGATTAACTGGCTTAAGCAAACCAAGGTAAACCAGGGGAACAACACAAGTTTTTTGCATTGGAAGGCAGAAAAAAAAAATAGCTTAATCCTTGAGAGAATCTCATAGAAAGACACTAATTGTAGGGTCTGCAAAATAAAAAGAAACCCAAACTCAGCTAGGCACAACTCTTCTGTGACAGCAGGATCTTATAAAAGAGTGGACTAAATTGTGTGCCTGAAGTGACCAGAAACTAATAAGTGTACAAAGAGAGATACCCTAGGTCAACTGGAGCACTGAGAAAGTGAGTTGTCCATGAAGTCATCCTCACTTGAAAAGACCTTACAGGTCTTTACCAAAAGCTGAACGAGTTAAATATTGCTGCCTGGGGACCAGCAGCACCAGACAGCTGAGACAAGTGTTTTGACTCTGAACCATCTGGCAACAAAAAACAGTAGTAAAGTCACCAAAATTCTTCCCTGCTGACTAGTGGAAATCAGATATACATTATGTTTAGAATGAATAAACTCTCTGAAGTTTTAAGACAACTGCAGGGGAAAGGGAAATGCCTATATTTTAGACAACATATGGGAAGGGATAATATTCATCTGTCTGCTAAATACAGCATCTAGGGACTTGGGTTGGTTTTAATCTAAATTAGAGAAATAAGAAATGGACTACATTTTTACTCTAAGTATTATGAAGCAGATCATACTAGTTGCATGATAATGTGTGTAAAACATCTAGCACAGTGTCTGACTCATTGCAATTAATCTATAATAAATGGTACTCATTGCAGCTGTTATTATTTTAGAGGGAGAGAGATACAAAAGTTGTTAAAAGGTTTACAGTCTAAACATTAGGGAGAATGGTTACGAAAAGGAAAAAGTAGGAGAAAGATCTGAGTTTGGAAAATATTTGTCTTTAGGCATGATGATTTTGCACTGAAGAAAGACATCTAAATAGAAGTATCTGCTTGCTTAGAATGCATACATTTTTGTTTACTGAAATCTTATCCTTCTTCTACCACCATCCAGCTCCCATTTCTGCTAATATACCCTCAATCCTTTGCAATCATTCTTGCCTTCTTCGATCCTTTAGTACTTTTATATTTCTACAATTACATTCTGTTTTATATTATAATTATTTTTCTACACTTTGTCTTGTCCACAAGATTGTATTACTTTAGGGAAAGGAGAGACTAAATCCAGATAGATTTTTGTTTGTCCCATAGAATTGAGCCCATAATGAGTACTTAGTAATCTATCAGCAACTATCAAGGTAAGAACCAGACCTCTTTATGAACATAAATAAGATCACCTAAATACCACCATTTCTGGAATAAAAAAAAAAAGGAACCCAGGATTCTGTGTGATACTGGCAAGATCCCTGATCCTCCCTCCCCTTGCTCAACTTGAACAGGTTCCTTAATCACCTTCAGACCCTCATAATGCCTTTTATGCCCACTTAACTCCAAAGAGTTCAGTGCTCCCAGGTCATTCCTCAATGCTCAGATTCCACCCAGATTCTAATGCCCATAGGTCAATATGAGCAATGAGACAAATTCTCCACATATCTCAACATTATTACACCATTTCCTTACTTTATTTTCCTCCATAGCATTTATCACCATCTGACTGTGATGTTTTCTGGGTCCTAACTTTAAGTAAGTTCCATGGAACAAATATAAAAGCCTGTTTTATTCATTGATCCAAATCTAAACCTAATATAGTACCTGGCCTACGGTATGGCTCAACAGATATTTGCACAATAAGTAAAAATGAATACACATTTCATTTGCTAACACAGTCAACAAATATTGAATGCCTATAATGTATTCCAATGACAGATTTATAAATAAGAATGGCAAGATTTATATCTTCATTTAGATTCTACAATAAGAGAAAATATTAAACACTATGTAATTATTCATAATTATAATAAATGTTTAGGAGAGGGAAACCTGACCTAGGAAGACAGTAAGGGAGAGTCCAAGCCAGACACTGAAGAAATACATTTAAGCAAAGACTGAAGGATAAATAAAAATTATTTGAACAATGAAGGGTGAAAGATTTCAGACACAAAGGATGTCTCAAGACTCTAAAAAGGAATACAGTTTTTTGTTTAGAAGCTTTATTTAGAAAAATTGAGATGCAATAAATTGTATTAATATAAAGCATATGACTTGTTAAATTTTGATGTGTTAAATTGGATGTAAGTTTAGACATACATCCATGAAACCATCACCGCAATCCAGAGAATTAATGTTATCTGCATCCATCTTGGCATATAATTTGATTTCTTCTTGTTTTTGTTTTGGTTGGTTTTTTTGTTTGTTTTTGTTTTTGTTTTTGTTGTGTGTGTGTGTGTGTGTGTGTGTGTGTGTGTGTGTAACTGTGTAATGAATCCAGGGTCACTCTACCAGCCCTTCTAATTTTTTATTTTGAGATAGGATCTTCCTTAGCTTCCCAGGCTAACCTTAAACTTGTCATCTTCCTTTCTCAGCCTCCTGAGTAGTGGGGATTACAAGTATATGCCACTACACCCAGTAATATGGAATTTTTATTTATTCAATTAAGATTTATTGGTACCTACCATATATATTGGATATATATTGGTATATGATCCCTGTCCTTTTATACTTCAATAGGTATCTATTCAAGAAGTAAAAGAAGGCCTGGGTAACTATGTCTGGGGAGGTAGTATCCTACAGAGCCTTCATACCATATTTTGATTTTTATACAAAGAGCCACAGGTTCAAGTCATGCTTAACTTGAACAGGAAGCCATTCAAAGGTTTTAAGTAAGGTAATGGCATGGTTACATTTGTCTTTTCAGAAAAATCATACTGACAGAAAGGTGAAGAACATATAACAGAAAGTCAAGAGTGGTTTCTGGGGGAACCTATTGGGCAAGTGTAATAATCCTGACAAGAGATGATGAAAGTTTGGCAAAGGGTTGTGGTGGCAGAGAGGACAAGTTTTAGAATGATTTAAGAGATAATTAAGAAGCAAAACCATAAGAACTTAGTGATGTGTTAGATATAATGAGACTAACCTTGCATTTGTGATCCTCCTGCCTCAGACTCCCAGGTCTCTGGATTATAGGTATATGCCATCATGCCTGGCTGATTCTTAGTTTTCTTGCTAAACAATTATCTGAATGTGATGTTACTTCCAACAAAGGAGACTTTAGAGGAGAAAGACTTGGGTGGAAAACATAAGTTCAGTCTTAGATATACCAAGTTTGATGGATTCAAAAGATATCCAGAAGGCAGTTAATTATACAAGATTGGGTAGACTAGGAACAGGAGGCAAAGGTGATTGAGAAAGACTAATTAGGCAAATAAAAGAAATAATAAGTACCAAATTGGAATGAAGTAAAACAACTATCTCTAGTCACAGATGACATAATCTTACATACAGAAAATCCTAAGAAATCCACACAAAAGTATAAGAGATAATAAAAATTTTCATTTAGGAAGTTTACAATATTCAATATTAAAAAATCAGTTGTACTTATACATATTTCTAATGATTGATACAAAAATGTAATTAATAACAAGATAAAGAACCTTGCCATTACACCAGAAATTTCCCTCATGTCCTTACCAGTCAAACAGTCTCCTCCAGAGACAATCATTGTTTTGATTTTTTTAAAACCACTGATTAAAATTTTGCTTATTCTAGAACTTCATATAATAAAATTTAAAAATACATATTCTTTTGAGTAGAGTTTTTTCCATTCAGCATTTTTTTCAAGACATATTTTTGCTATGTACATCTGTAGTTGTAGTTTGTGCCTTTTAATTAATGAACAGTAGTAGTTCATGTATGAACATACTGGATTATTTAACAATTCTCTTGTTCAAGTACAACTAGGCTGTTCCAATTTGGAGCTAGTATGAGCAAAGTTACTATGAACAATTTTGTACATAATTTTGTTACTATCAACAATTTTGTTGATGTTGTTAAAATAAACTTTATTTAACTTGGATAAATATTTAGAAGTAAAATTCCTGGGTCATAAAGTAAGTATATGTTCAGATCATTTTCCAGAAAGGTTATATTATTTTATATTCCTAATAATAATATATATCTGAGACCTTTTTTTTTTTTTGATGGTGGTACTGGGAATTGAACACATGACCTCATGCATGCTAGGCAAGCACTCTACCACTGAGAACATCCTCACTCCTTAACAATATTTGGCTTTTTAATTTTAGCTAGAGCAGTGGGAATGTTGATTTATATTTCTCTAATGATAAATGATGTTGAAGCTTTTCCATGTGTTTATTAGCAATTTGTGTTTATTTAATTTATTTATTTATTTATAATACTAGAAATTGAACCCAGGAGTTCACATAAGCCAGGCAAATGCTTTATCACAGAGTTAACTCCCAGATATGTATATAATACTTTTTGGGTGGGGGAATTGAATCCAGGAGTGCTCTACCACTGAGCTATACCTCAAGTCCTTTTTATTTATTTTGAGACAGGGTCTCACTAAGTTGCTGAGGCTAGCCTTGAATGTGCAATCCTCCTACCTCAACCTCCCAAGTTACTGGGATTATAGGCATGTGCCACTGTACCCAGCCAAATATAAAATCTTGTAAAGTGTCTGTTCACATCTTTTGTCCATATTTTATTGGATCATCTTTTTTATTACTGAGTTGTAAGCATTCTTTATATATCTTAGATACCAATCTCTTGTCAAATGTATGTTTGGCAAATATTATCTCCAAAGGACAAGTATTTATTCAATGAACTACTTACAGATTTTTTTATACCTTTATTTTATTCATTTATTTATTTATTTATTTTTATGTGGTGCTGAGGATTGAACCCAGGGCCTCGCACATGCTAGGCGGGCGCTCTATGGATGAGCCAAAACCCCAGCCCCAACTTACAGATTTTTAAGTAATGCTACTGAACTCTTCTCTTTGAAATTAGAGACTCGGATTCAAATACTGGCTATACATACAACTAGTTGTGGGAGTTTGAGGAAGATATTTAACTTCTTGGGCATTTTCTTGCTTCTATAATTTAGAGATAGTACTTATCTTTATAGGGTTGTAACAATTTATACAATGAATTTCAATGCATCTAGCACACAGAAGGTCCTCAGTAAATATTAGTTCTGCTCTTCTTTATTTTAGTTCCATGATAATATGGCAGTTTCCGCCTGAAATAACTGAACTTTAATTATTAGGTCTGCAAAACTCTATAAAATTCTGAATTTTCACAATAGTACAAATCACTGAGATAAAAGACCATAAAAAATTAGGGCTTGCTGGGCTCGGTGGAGCATGCCTATAATCCCAGTGGCTTGGGAGCCTGAGACAGGAGGATTACAAATTCAAGGCCAGCCTCAGGAAAAGCATGGTGCTAAGCAACTCAGTGAGACTGTCTCTAAATAAAATACTGTCTCTAAATAGTGCTAGGGATGTAGCTCAGTGGTCGAATGCCCCTGAGTTCAATCCCTAGTACCTCCCCACAAAAAAATTAGGGCTCATGGGAAGAGATTAATGACTTTCTTTTATTATACTTCAGTAGCATATGCAAAATAAGGTTAAACCTAAATGTAGTCAAATCTAATGAAATTCAGCTGGAGGCTAAATTAAAAAGAAAAATGTGTAGAATTCATATTATGCTGTGCTGAGAGTTATCTGCCATTGCATCTGGAAAATTTTAGTGACTTGTTATTGCACAAACAATTGTACTGAATCCTGTGTATACTAGAATTAGTTGCATTTCATCTCTTACATGAGAAAGTCATATGAAAAATATTTTAGCACCTGTGGCATACATATAATCTCAGCAACTCTGAAGTTGAGGCAGGAGAGTCACAAGTTTGAGACCAGCTTGACAACACAGGAGGCTCTACTCAAGATAAAAATTTTAAAAGGGGATGGTAGTGTACGCTCAGTGGTAGAGCACTTGCCTAGCATCTCTAAGGACCTGTGTTCAATCCCTGGGACTGAGGGGGAAAAAAAAAAGACTAGGGGTGAAGTTGAGGGGTGCAGCTCAGTAATAAGATTGCCCCTGGCTTAAATCGCCAATACAACAAAAATAATAATAAATTTTAACCCAACAGCATTTTTAGGGTGTCAACTTTAGCTTGTTAGTAATATTTTAAGTAAGTTATACTAAAAATTTACTATAAAACACAAGTTAATATATTTTAATTTTATAGTAAATGGAAATGGCTCACATGAAAAAAAGTTAGTATAAGTTATAATAACAAGTATACGTTAAACACACAGAACTTTTTTGTTGTTTTTTTGTCCCTATGTTTATTTGTTGTTATAAAAAAAATTTCAGGTTCTGCTGAGCATGGTAGGTAGCATACACCAGTATTCCAAGCAACTTGGGAGGCTGAGGCAGGAGGGTCAAAATTTCAAGGCCAGCCTCAAAATTTCAAGTAGCTTAGTGAGACACTGTCTCAAAATTTTAAAATAAAAATAAAAAGTCTGGGGGTATAGCTCAGTGATAAAGCAGCCCTGGATTCAATCCCAAGTACTGCCAAAAAAAAAAAAAAAATCAGGTTCTATATCAAAATTCTGTCCTCTTAAGTAGTCAAGTTAATTCTCCTAGGTATCAGTTCTTTCATTTGTAAAGTGTAGATAATATTATAAATTGTATATCACTCCAGAATAGACCAAATGATAAAGTCCTTACTTAGCATAAGCTTAATAAAGTTTATAAAGTCCGTATTTAGCATATAGTAAGTGCCCACTAAACATTAGTTATTTACTATTGTTGTTCTTAAAGCATGGTAGTCAAGTTTTTTGTTTTTGTTTTTTAATTTTCAGTGACTAGGTATGGCTTCACATTTTCTAATCTGAAGAGGTAACTGAGAATATGATAACCATTCATTTTTTAAACCAACTGGAAATCACTGATAGACATCCTTCAGATCTAGCTTAAATGTCATTTTTTTGAAGAGATGTACTTTTCATATAAGTTTTAATTTCTAATACATTAAATATCAATAGATATGTGTTATATAAACTGATGCTCCTTGGGAGTCCTCATTCATTTTTAACAATGCAAAGGGGTCCTGAGACAAAAATTTTGAGACTGATATAAAGCACTGATTTGAAAATATGAATTCTCTTCATTTAAAGCATATTATGGTCTTTCAAACTTCTGGATGGCTTATTCTCTCTTTGCTATTTTTTTTCACTTGCATTTAAATTTGGGGTGTGGGTACACAGCTTAGTGGTGGAATACTTGCCTAGCATACACAAGGCCCAATACTGGGGGGACAAAAAGAATTGTGCACATTCCCTTTAAACAGTTAAAGTTGCAAACACTAACCACAACACTAGTATTTCCTTTTTCTTTCTTTTTATAATAAACTATAATCCCATCAACTCAGTGAGGGTTGCACTATTTACCCTATTCCTATAGAATAAATAAATTTTACAAATAAATTTACAAATAAATTTTCTGGAATTATGATTACTAATAAATACATTTTATTTGTAAGACTTAAATTTTTCTATTAAGTAAATCTGCAGTGCTCCACTAAAGGGAAAAGTATTGGGAAGCATTGCCCTGATATTATCTCATTGATCCATCTCCTCCCATTTTTAACTGTTGCCACTACCTTTGCTTACCTATTTCACCACATAATTGTCACAAATTTTATACCAAATCTTCTGCAAAACAAAAAAAAAGTGGAGTGTGACCATTATGTGATGCTTTTTAAAAAAATTTGTGTTGGCATCACTCAGAAATCATTTATTACTAAACTGTCTTTGGTGCACACTTAGGATGCTCAGAAAACAGAGCTGCCAAGAAGATTCTGCACCTCTAACATTGGTTTCATTATCTGTCCCCTGTCCTCAGCACCACTCATGCAAGACAAGTTTACTGTTAGTATTGCAATGCTCTCTTAACAAAGCATGTAAACTGTACTGAAATCTGTAAGAGGGATAGGAGATATAACTCAGTAGTACAGTGCTTGCCTAAGTGCATGCACAAGATCCTGGGTTCAATCCCCAGCATTGAAAAACCCAAACCAAAACTATATTATGCATGTAAACATTACCAGTTATGAGATAGCTTCCTAATTAAAAAAAAAACTCAACAGTAACATGATGGCTGTAAGATGGTAAAATATTAAAACTGAGCAACATCTGTATGTATGCATAAGTATGTTTGTTTGTGTGTGTGTGTGTGTGTGTGTGTGAGCATGTACATGGCTATTTCATTTCATTTTAAAGGTAAAGGTTCTACAAAAGAATTTTAAAGGTTACAAAAAACACTATATGAGCCTATTTATATAACATTGTATGCATGAATCACTGCACCCATATACTAAGAAAGTGTTTAGAATCTGCAAAGAATGTCTAGATTTTTACCTTTTCCTCTGAGCTTTTAAAATGAGTAATTAAAAAATAATAAAGCTATTTTAAAAAATAATTATTTTCTAATCCATAAAAGTCATGGAATTAATCATATTCCCTCTTGTCTCGCTCAAAAACAAACTAAATCACATTTGAGAAGTAAACATTAAGGTCCTAAGAACAAGTATCTACATAAATTAAAAAATAGAGGCATGTTATACACTCCAAAAAAAAAAGATGGTGGCCCTGAAATGACTTCTTATCAAATTTAAAATGATTGAATAATTACCAATATTCAGCACAGTACTGAATTTACATTCTTTCACATGTTTATTGAAAAATAATTACATTTATAACAATACAGAAATTTTTAAATTTTTTAATTTTAGAAATCACATATATTTTTCATATCTATCTTAAATGTTACACTTTTTGAGAGGAAAAAAATACATTTAACAATGTAAAACTAAGAAATTTCAACATAAAGATTTATTCAATTAACTGTGTTGTTACTTACTGAAAAATTTTGCCACTGCATCAACTACCCTGTGTTGGCTTCCAGATTAGCCCATGTTCCTGCCTATACGTTTTCGGTTCCCTAAAATTACATTTTCTTTAAAAAGTTAATAAAATGCCACATACATTCTTCTGTTGTCTTTTCAACAAGATCTGGCACTAACCACAGCAATTAAGACCTGCCCCCAAAATTAATTTGATGTCAAAAAAAATTAGTTTATGGTATTTCTTTGTTATAAAGTCAGAAAGTCAACTGAATTTGTTACCTCCAATAGCATGTGTCCTGATATTGAGCCCAATTTCAGGCCTAAACACATTTGTTTTGACACCTTCAAAACAATTCCAAACTGCAGGGGAAAATCTACTTATAAGAACATATTCATGGGGCTGGGGTTGTGACTCAGTGGCAGAGTGCTTGCCTAGTATGTAAGAGGCACTGGGTTCGAGTCTCAGCACTGCATACAAATAAATAAATAATAAAATAAAAGGTCCATCAAAAACTAAAAATATTTTTTTAAAAAAGAACATATTCATGTATGAACTCAAATATAATGATCAAAATAAAGGAAAGATGATCCATTCATTGCTAGAGTCAAAATGTGGCTCATAGTTTTGAAAATAAACAAATATGATTCTGGCTGTAATCCCAGCTACTCGGGAGGCTAAGATAGGAGGACTGAAAGTTTGAGGCCAGCCTCAGAGACTTAGTGAGACCTTGTTTTAAATTTTAAAAAAAGGGCTGGGGATGTGGCTCAAGCGGTAGCGCGCTCGCCTGGCATGCGTGCGGCCCAGGTTCCATCCTCAACACCACATACAAAGATGTTGTGTCCGCCGAAAACTAAAAAATAAAATATGAAAATTTCTCTCTCTCTTCTCTTCTCTTCTCTTCTCTTCTCTTCTCTTCTCTTCTCTTCTCTCTCTCTCTCTCTCTCTCTCAAAAAATAAAAAATAAAAATTAAAAATAAAAAATGTTAAAGGGTTGGGAATGTAGCTCACTGGCAGAGTAACCCTGAGTTGAATCCCCAGTATCAAAAACAAAAAACAAACAACCCCCCAACTCCCCAAAAAAAACAGCTTAAAAATTCTGTTTGGGGGCTAGTTTGAACTCTAATCATTGAGCATGGTCTAACTATAATTGATAGTTTTGCAGCAAATAAACTACACAAATAAGAAACTGCTAATATCAAAACAGAACTTTATATTTTAACAAGAACTTTAGATACATAATCTTCTGCAGCTGAACTCTTTCAGGAAAAAATATCCTCCCATAAAAGGAGCTATTAAAAATTGCTGCAAACCTCTCTTACAGCATGTCCTCATAACCTTACCAGGATCGCTAAGATCACAGAGTTTACAATAGTTATTAAACAAACCACATGGTTAGATTATAACCATCATAGCAAATTTTATAAACCAGTCTTAGGTAAAACTTTCAAACATTGCACTTCTTTTCTTCCCTTGTTAAAACTGACTGCTTTTTACCAAATTCAGAAAGTAATCTAAGAGTATCTAAAACTTCTATGGGAGGATCATAAAGGCAAATAAAAATGAATAAAATCAGCCCACTTATTATAAAATTTCCCCATTTATAAAAGTATCTGTTTGGTTTTTCTATCTATACCACAAAGTAAATTCTTTCTTTCTGTTAAAATGTATAACCATCACCAAATTAAACCATCTTGTACTACAGAAAAAAGGTCAATAAATGCCTATTAATATGCTTAATATTTAATACACAAATGCTTAATAAATTCACAATATATGAAATGAATATATTGAGCTCAACTACATAGTTATTTTTCTGGTATAGTACTGCTAGCCAGTTACAAATGTCTGTGCATTAAAGATGTGATTGATATAAGAGAAAATAAGAATGAATGGATGTTCTTAAGATGATAAAGCTATATACAAAACCTGTCTGTGGAAATGGAAGGAGACCCTCAGGGGTATACAAAATTACATACAAGAGAAAGTGAGGGGAAAGGGAAAAAAAAAATATAAGGGGGAGAAATGAATTACAGTAGAGGGGGTAGAGAGAGAAAAGGGGAGGGGAGGGGGGAGGGGGGATAGTAGAGGATAGGAAAGGCAGCAGAATACAAAAAAAAAAAAAAAAAAAAAAAAAAAAAAAAAAAAACCTGTCTGAGTTATTTATTTACAGACAGGAAAGGAAATAATGTCACTATATAATTTTTTCCTTTAACTGATTTTTTTTGCCTTTCTCAAACATTTTTTTGGAATTAAAATTGTTCATGGGCTGGGGACGTGGCTCAAGCGGTAGCGCGCTGGCCTGGCATGCATGTGGCCCGGGTTCAATCCTCAGCACCATATACCAATAAAGATGTTGTGTCCACCAAAAATAAATAAATAAATAAAATTGATCATTTATTTTTCATTATGCAAAACTAAATGTAGCATAGTGTTTAAGACCTTCACAGGAACCAGACCTCCTGTGAGACAGAAAGAAGAGCCTTATGTTCCCCAAGAGGTACTTTAAAAATTTTTCTTTCTTCTATATTTGACTGCCATGGCTGCCCCAATCACCTCCCCCACTAAAAGATTTGCTTTGGCTGTGGCACTTTGGGTCATGGCAACCACCTCAGATTACTCCACCTCCTCTGCAGCCAGATATCCCCCATTCTGGTCTGTGAGGATCTCCTCTCTTCCCCAAAACTAAGCAGAAAGACTGCAGTAAGCCACAGGATATTATAAGTATGACTGAGCCTGCCTTTTTTTGGTCTATATAAGCAGCCTTCCCCTCAACCTTATTGAAACAGTTTGTGTACTGCTTTCCTTTTAAATTGCAGTATAAGTCCTAATTAAAGCCTCTTTCAGAGAGTTTTATTTAGCCTATTCATGATTCCTATCTTGAAATGGTTGCGCTAAGAGCTGGTAATGTGAAAGGCTCTTGGCACTGAAATAAGCCAGCAGCCAAGGATGGTAACACTGAGGGGCCTAGCGGACAGAAAAATGGCAGGGAATGATGGAAAGCTGCTGGCTCTGCATATTTTAAGAGTTCCAAAGAATTCCCAGTAGCTGCTGGTTTCAGCTGCTAAGGTTAAGTGGGGAGAGCTGCTAACACTAAGAACAGAGAGTCTGGTATTTAAAGCTGCTAACAATGAAGGAGCTGCACTTTGCCTATTTGTCATTTCTATCCCACTTGAATTACAGAACCCACAGCAGATCGGTAACACCAGGGTTCGCAGTTAACTAGCTATATGAACTTGGACAAGTTTTGTTTGTTTGTTTGTTTGTTTGTTTTAAATCTGGCCCTAATTTCCTCATCTGTAAAACTCGGAGAATTAACACTACATACCCCAAAAGAATGAGAATTAAATAAATTAAAACTTATTAAATAAGTAGCACAGTACCTGACACATAGTAAATACTATGTGTTAATCTTTAATATTGTTTTTGCCATTTTTGTGTAAATAAAGAGTAAATTAAATGCCAATATTTACAAAGCTTTAAGAATTAGAACACTATAAGTAACAAAGGCAAGAGTCACTGTTTTAAAAAACCTTCAAAATTTTATCCTGTAATTTGAATAACCAAATATTATTTAAAATGAAATTAAGAAGTATACATTTGTACTGCTGATAACTTAACCTTTAAAATGAACATGAAATAAAACTAAAACATTCAAAAATGAATCTTATTCAAATAACTACAGATTTGAAATGTTAGCTAAAGAAAACATTCTCTAACTCAAAGCAAAAGAAGTAATGGTAATTAAAGATTAAATATTATATTTATTTATTTTTATTTTCAATCATAAACTTGAAGAAATGTTGCCAAGTACAATTCCAATAATTATTTATTTATTTATTTATTTTTTGCTATAGATAAGCACAATACCATTATTTTGTTTAATCGAATTCAGCACCTCACATGTGCGAAGCAAGCACTCTTCCACTGAGCCACAAATCCAGCCCTCCAATAATTTTGTTTATGTATCATTTGGGAATAAGTTTATCAACATGCTGCTTCATCACCCTATAGTTTTTGTATATTTCCTTCAAATGAGGATATTCTTGGGCTGGGGACAGAGATCAGTGATATAGAGCTTGTCTAGCATATACCAAGGCCCTGGGTTCAATCCCTAGCACCACAAAACAAACAACTAAAAAAAAAAGCAAATAAGGACATTCTCCTACATAACCAAAAAAAAAATCAAAATCAAAATCAGAAATCAACACTGAAACGTACAATCCCCATAGACCACATTCAAGTTTCGTCAATTGTCCCAATGATGTCTCAAAAAGGATCCACTCCAAAGTCATATACTGCACTTAGGTTTTGATCTCTTTACTCGCCTTCAACCTGGAACTCTTTTAGTTTTTCCTTGACTTTTTTTTTTTTTTTTTTTTTTTGTATCAGGGAATGAACTCAGGGGCACTTAACCACTGAACTACACTCCCAGCCCTATTTTGTATTTTACTTAGAGATAGGGTCTCACTGAGATGCTTAGCATCTCACTTTTGCTGAGGCTGGCTTTGAACTTGCAATCCTCCTGCCTCAGCCTCCCAAGTTGATGGGATTACAGGCATGTGCCACCATGCCCAGCTTTCCTTGACTTTTATAACCAATACTTTTAAAGACTAGAGACCAGTTTTTTGAAAAATGTTGTCTATTATTTCATTGTCTATTATTTCATCAGGATTAGATACAAGTTATGTTGTCTATTATTTCATCAGGATTAGACAAGTTATGCATCTTTAACAGAAATATCATAGAAGTGGTGCTATATTCCTATTATATCCTATCAAAATGGCATACAATTAGAATTTGGCCTATTACTGGTAAGGTTAATTTTGCTTATCTGACAGTAGTGTTTGCCAGGCTTTCCTATTATAACATGTTACGCTTTTTCCACTTATAGTTAAAATATCTCATGGAAAGCTATATTCACATTATACAAATATACACATGGAATTTTCAAATTACTCATTTCTTATAAATAACATAATGACCACATGAGTTTCTCTTTACTAACTGGAATATAGCCATTACTATCATAATTTGGTGCTCAATTTGTCCCATATTTGGCCAGTGGGAACCCCCCACAAGCTACTTTTTGTGATCTTGTGACGTACTGTCATGATTCTTTAAGAACTTCCATGCTTTGTGACACTAGAACATATTCAGGGCTTTCTCTGCCTCAACTCCTAGATTGAGCCAGCTTTCCAAGGAGTTCCCATTCTTTTAGTGGAGAAAAGTACTTAAAACCAAGATCTGAACATTAGGTATGCTTACTACCATTGGGATAGCACTGCTCCCAGGTCCTCTGAGAGAACAAAATTTTATATATATGATATGTATATATGTGTGCGTGCGTGTGTGTGTGTGTGTGTGTGTGTGTGTGTGTGTGTGTATATATATATATATATATATATACACATATACCTTAAAAAATACACACACACACCCCCACAAGTTAACATAGGTATCTCCAATTACAATCCAGTATCTCAAGGTTCATTCTAGCTTATCTCCCTGTCTATATTTTAGCACTCTTCTGATAGTGAGAAGCCTGGCTTTTGTTGGCTTTTAGTACTGTACTTAGTTGATCAATACTAGAAAGTAATCTATTTTCCATTGCTACCACAACCCCCTTCCTTAAGAACACTCTCCTCTCTCTCCTCAGATAGAGCCTACACCCACTGTTGCTACCTCCTGACATGCCCTGCTCACTCCACTTGAATTCTAATACTCCATGCCTTTGTGGCCCCCCACACCTATATGCAAAAGTCATCTTCAACTCTTTCAGACTCCATGTGGATACTCTTCTTATTACAGTTAAGTTTACATCTATACTAGGCCATTGTTCCAGATGAGCTCTAATACTCTCTTGAAATCAGGCTCTTGTCATTCTCCCTTCTCCTCTGTTCCTTTTCTCAGGAACGTACTGAATGTTCCTGAATTTTTCAGGAAGGGAACTCAGAAGAAAGAAGGGAGAATGGTTAAGGGTTCAGGGACTAAAGACAAGAGGGAAGAGAACAAATATCATCTATGATAACTTAACACTGGCTACTTTGCTACATAATGGTTCCTTTTGTTCCCAAAACCTATGCAGAAAATAAGGAATAATCAATACAAGAAATAATAGGGAAGAAATAAAGAATATGATGCTGAAGAAAAAATATTTTCTTATGTATATAATACAATCTTGTTTTTACTTATATATCCAACCATTAAGAACTACATAGATTATAACAAGGTCAGGCCCTTTTTTCCACCTGGTAATTGAGGAAAACATACACACACTATACACACAAGGAATTTAAAGTTCTTAAGTCGTAGGCAATGCAGAGTGGCAAAAGAAATTCCTTTGACCCTACAACCAAACCCTACAACCCAAACTGTAAAATCAATAATGGTCAAAATTAGAGAGGGATATACTTCATTAGAAAAACTTCTCTTAATTATGAATTTTGTTAAGTGGGAGACAAGAGCCTGAGAATATTCTCACTGCCCTTCAGGGAGACTGAGCAGTCAGGTGCTACTTGATACCAAAGGATAATCAAATCTATAATACATCTTTATATCACTTCTCCCCCCTTCCCTGTGTCACTTCATTTTCTCTGACTCTTGCTTCCCTAGAACTGCATTCCCTAATGACATAATAGCACATTAAAAAAGCATTTCCCGGGGCTGGAGATGTGGCTCAAGTGGTAGCGTGCTCACCTAGCATGCATGAGGCACTGGGTTCAATTCTCAGCACTACATAAAAATAAAATAAAGATATTGTGTTCACCTAAAAATAAAAAATAAAAAAAGAATTTCCCAATTCAATGCAAGAAAAACTATTCCTTAGTCCAGTGCACTCTATGGTACAAAAAAACAGTTTTATCACCTGATAAGGATGAAGGGTTCCAGATTACAAAGGAAGAGGAAAAGCTGCTTTATAAGAAATAACATCAGAAAGGTTACAGGTATAAGATCAATATCCAAAAACAAACTTTATTTATACTAGCAATAAATAATCTAAAAATGAAATTAAAGTAACAATTTCATTTACAATAGCATGTCCTAATACCCAAAACCTGACAAAAGAGACTTTACCTATATGATTAAAGTTCTTAAAACACGGAAATTATCCTAGATTTTCTGAGTGGCCCCAATGAAATCATAGGGTACTTATATGAGGAAGCCAGGAGACAAAGTCAGAGAAAGGAAATGTGGCAATGGAAGCAGAGGTTCAAGTGATACAATGCAAAAAAGGGGGAAAGGGCCATGAGCCAAGAAATGCAGGTACTTTTAGAAGCCAAAAAAAAGTATGGAAAGAGACCCTCCCCAACAGCCTCTAGCTGAAACCAGGCAACAAAAGAAAAAATAGATTAATTGTACTTTATAAAAAATTAAAACATTTGGCCAGGCATGGTGGCACATGCTATAATCCCAGAGGCTCAGGAGGCTGAAGTAGGAGGATAATGAGTTCAAAGCCAACCTCAGCAAACGCAAAGCGCTAAGCAACTCAGTGAGACCCTGTTTCTAAATAAAAAACAAAATAGGGCTGGGGATGTTGGCTCAGTGGTGAAGTACCCCTGAATTCAATCCCTGATATCCCCCCAAAAAATTAAAACATTCGTGCCTTAGAATACACTATCAAGAAAAATAAAATGATAATTTATTTGCAAATCATGTATTCAATAGGGGACTCATATCTAAAATAAATAAAGAACTCTTATAATTCAACAGTAAAAAGACAATTCAAAAAGAGGCAAATTATCTGAATAGATATCTCTCTGAAGAAGATACACAAATGACCAAAGAAAAGTGCATGAATAGATGTTAAAAAAAATCATTATTCATCAAGGAAATGGAAGTCAAAACCAATCGGAATGAGCTACACTCCCCCATGTACACAGGATAGCAATAATCAAAGTGTTATCAAGTTGTGAAGAAAACTGGAACACTCATATATATATTGCTGGTGGGATTATAAAATGGTGTGGCCACTTACAGAAATGGTTTGGCAGTTTTTCAAAATGTTAAGCATAGTTATGGTATGACCCAATAATTCTACTCATACTACAATCATTTCCCAACAGCAGTGAAAACATATCCACACAAAAGCTTGTAGATAAATGCTTACAGCACTATTATTCATAATAATTAAAAGGAAAACAACCCAAACATTCAACAACTAATGAATGGATAAACAAAATGTATTATATCCATGTAATAGATCGTTATTCACCAATAAAAAGGAGTGAAGTACTGATACAGACTACAACACAGATGAACCTTGAAAACAAGATACTAAAGTTAAAAGATGCCGGTCACAAAAGACTACATACTATGATTCAAGTTATTTACTTCTTTATTTATTTATTAGTATTGAGGATTGAGGATTGAACCCAGGGGCATATACCACTGGGCTATATCACAAGACCTTTTTATGTTTATTATGAGATAGGGTCTCACTAAGCGGCTGAGGTTGGCCTTGAACTTGTGATTCTCCTGCCTTATTCTCCCAAATCACTTGGTTTTCAGGTGTATGCCACCTCACCCAGTATATGATTCAATTCTTACGAAATGTCTAGAATAGGCAAACCCATAAAGACAGAAAGTAGATTAGTTATTGCTTAGGACTAGCAGGGACAAGACTAGAGAGTAATAACCAAAGGATATAGGGTTTCTTTCAAGGTAATAAAAAATATTCTAAAATTGACTTTGATGATAGTGTCCCATAGCTGTGAATATACTAAAAACTACCAAATTATACACTTTAAATGGGTGAGTTGTATGGCACATTAAGTATATCTCATTAAAGGTACTGACGGGGAACTTCTTTAAGAGTTCCTCAAGATCTCATCAGTCAGCCTCATATTCAAAGCAAGAAGAAGATAGCAATAAAAAAAAAAAGAAGAAGAAGATAGCTTCCTTATAAAATCCCTCAATAATACTAACTTAAGTCTATGGTCTGATAGATGACATATTTATCATATAGCCATAAAACATAACAAATCAAAATCCAACATCTCATCTGGGAGCGAAGGCAGACACCTGTAATCCCAGCAGTTTGGGAGGCAGAGGCAGGAGGATCTCAAGTTCAAAACCAGCCTCACCAAAATAATGAGGCCCTAAGCAATTCAGTGAGACCCTGTCTCTAAATAAAATGAAAAAAAAAAAGGGTGGGCATGTGCCTCAATGGTTAAGCACCCCTAGATTTGATCCCTGGTTCCAAAAAAAAAAAAATCCAACATCTCAATGATCAATTCTAATCTCAAAGTGAAAACCACTCACTAGTAAAGTTCTAAATGAAACTACATTAAAATAGAATATAAAAACATAAGATTTTGGTTGAGTGACTTCTTTTGTGGTTGATTATTCTGATGTTATATTAGTATTTGCAAGAGACAACATATGAGGTTGTGCTGTCTACAAAATTTACAAAATTCTGCAACTAATACTCCAATAATGTATCAAAACATTAATACAGCATATTAAACAATGTTATAGTTGATGTCAAAATCTACAATGATATACCTTTTTTTTAAAGAGAGAAAGAGAATTTTTTAATATTTATTTTTCAGTTTTTGGTGGACACAACATCTTTATTTTATGTGGTGCTGAGGATCGAACCCAGCGCCCCACGCATGCCAGGCAAACACGTTACTGCTTGAGCCACATCCCCAGCCCTAGACCTGGCTTTTTAAAATGTTTTTAGTTGTAGATAGACACAATACCTTATTTTATTTATTAATTTTTATGTGATGCTTAGGATCAAACCCAATGCCTCACATATGCTAGGCAAGTGCCCTACCACTGAGCTACGACCCCAGCCCCAACAGGCATGATTTTAATGTCACATAATATACTACCTTAACAACAGATGGTGGCCATGAAACAAAGAATCCACCAACACAAAGAAGAGTAACATGAGGGAGTAGTCACATTTAGCATCTAGATTATCACTGAGGCATGTCTTGGTCCTACCTAATGTTGACAGTAAATGAACAGATACAGTGGCCAAGGCCTGAGAAAGGATATGGTAATAAGGATGGAACTCCTTTGAGAAGACAGTCACCCTCTTTTTACCACTTAGGTAAACCACAAGAACAGTGAAGATTCTGGCCAAAAATTTAGAATAGAAACTAGAGGAAGCAGACAATATTATGTTATGGAGACTAGCAGCAGTAGCAGAGGTTGCAATTTGGCCCCTAATCCTATTCCTTAAATTTTCCCAGAAAAAGAGACTAAACAGAATCCTGGAGGAGTTGTTCCTATACAGGGTGGATTTATTATATGAAATGAATCCACAAGTCACAGGAAATACATTCACCAGATCCTTCCCTCAAGATCAAGGCAATCATAACTACCTGGAGAGTTGGCTGCTGGAAGTTCACAGCTATGTCCTTGACATAAGCTACCCTCAAACAGGTTGAGTTCTCTGAAAGCAAACATGATAGAGTTCAGGATGCAAGATACTTATTAGGGAGCAACACCTGGGAAGCAAAGGCAGCCGAAACAGGACTGAAAAGAGAAGTCAAACTGCAACACAGTCCTGACAAAAGCTCAGCCAACAGGTATGACTCCCTTATACAAGTATTGTCTTGGTCAAAGAAGTACCTGTTAGGCTAAAAGAGCAGTTTATAAAGTTAGACTTTTATACTCCCACCTTGCTCAGCCATCTGTAAGTTGACTTTAGAAGAGTGTAACTTCAGATGAGGCAGATATCACAGCTGATGTCTGAACCAGCTGAAAGCTGGAATCTGTCTTATAAAAGCATTTCCTGTAGCTAAACAGCAAGTAGTTCCTAGAAGAGGAATTGTGGAGTTCATCTCCATCTCTACCCAGAAATAAAAGTGTCATATCCAAGGTATGCCTGCTCCCCCTCAGGTCAACCCATATTCATTCCAACTCCCAGAGCTCTACCTAGAACTTGCCAAAGTCTCTTACAACTATATCAGTTCAATCTCTCTGACCTTCTAATCTTGCTTCCTTTACTCCCTTGTAAGTGTTCTTGGCCCTAAAAGCACTCCTTAATATATCTTCTGCAAGCAAATTTCCATCTCAGAGTCTATTTCCCAGGGAATGTAACCCAAGGGGGAAAAAAAAAACAGATTCCAAAAGAAGATTCAATAAAGAAATAGGTAGGGGGATCTTCGGTTGTAGCTCAGTGGTAAAGTGCTTGCCTAGCACATGTGAGGCACTGGGTTTGATCCTCAGCACCACATGAAAATAAATAAAAGTATTATGTCCATCTACAACTAAAAACATACTTTAAAAAGAAATAGGTAGGACCTACTCTGTTCAGTAGTTTCATAGGGTAGTACTTTACTTGAGCTAGTGAAAATTGTAAAAGCTCAGGTGTCTATGGCTTAATAATGTTAGGCCATCATTTTGTTCAAACAATTTTTAAAAAGCAACTTGCACAGCAGCATTTGAATTAAGTAACAGAAGAGATAAATGCATTAGAGATTCCAAAATTAAAATATTTAACCAATAAAAGAAATGAAGAGTAGAGCTATGTTAATCTTAACAAAACCTAAAACTCTTCTGTTCATAACCTGAAAATAGGTAGGATAAAAAGATTTATGGATCACTTTCATCTACTTTATATACATCAAGTCTCAAAGGAAACAGGAATTAATTGCAGAGTTTTCAAATACACTGAATTCTTATTCTCCTACATAAATTACTGCTTTCTGAATTTATTTGGGACATGGACCCCCTTGAATATCAAATTAAAGTATGTACTGTCTTCTATGAAAAATGTCCACATGCATTCAGACAGGGTTTCACTAAGTTGCCCAGGCTGACCCCAAACTTGCAATCTTCCTGCCTCAGCCCCTGTGCCAATGGGATTACAGGCATGTGCCAGCATGCTGGACAAGAGCTAGCATATAAAAACAACAAAGGATAGCTATAATAACAACAAGTTATTTTCACAAATAATATAAGCAAATTATAATTCTAAGCTCAGTAACTTTTTCAAATTAACTCTTTCTTGAATCCAGTCTATTCATTTTAATTCAATTTAACTCATAAATTCCAAATCTGGTTTGGAACAATCTAGAGCATAAATCAACAAACTTCAATTCAACCACATTTTCTAAGTTTATTATAATTAAGTCACTGTTCTAAGTGCTATGGATAGTGGTTTCCAAGCATTTAAACATGGGCTAGGGATGTAGCTCAGTAGAAGAGTGCTTGCCTAGTATGTGTGAAGCACTAAATTCAATCTCCAATACTGAAAAAAAACACTTTAATTTGAAAAAACAAACATTGAGACTCTGTCAAAAATATAGGTTCTTGAACCCAAACTCTAATCTTGGTAACTAGAATTTCCAAGGGAGCCTCAGGATCTGGCACCAAAACTCCTCAAGTGACTCTAAAGCAGTCAGGGCTGGGATCACTATTTTGAAAATTATACAAATGAACAGAATAATGTTCTCAACTCATTTAAATAAGATCTATTTAAAGTCTATTACAAGAGTGAACCTCAATGGTCAAACACTTGCCTAGCATGCAAGAGGCCCCAGAAGCCAAAAAGGAAAAAATAAATAAATAAAGTTCATTAAGAAACCTACTAGATAGAGCGCTGAACCTAAAATTATCCTATAATTTTATAGGATACAGGGCTGGGGTTGTAGCTCAGTGGTAGAGCACTATCTGGTACGAGTAAGGCACTGGGTTTGATTCTCAGCACCACATATAAATAAATTTAAAAATAAAAAGGTCCAATAACAACTAAAAAATATTTTTTAAAAAAATTAAAGGATACAATCCTTGTCACAGGAGAGACTGGAGACTAGCAAGGAGTATAATAATTGTAAAAAACAGTTATAACACAAGCAGAAGATGCAAGTGCTTCTGTCTGTTGCCTCACTAAAATATATGCTCCATAAGCAAAAACTTTGTTTTATTCACTACTATGTCTTCAGTGGGTAAATCAGAGTCTGGTGCACTGGTACTCAATAAACAATTGTCAAATAACAAAATTGAAAGGTAATTTTAACTTCAACTAACTAGATATGAAAATAGAAGTTTTAGAATAGCAAGAATTTTTTAAATACAGAGAAGGGGAAAAGAGAATTAATATTCACAGTACCTTTAACAACATGTAAGAAATTCTGAACAACTTTCACATACATTCTCTCATATAATTATCATATCAACATTTCCACCCCCCCTGGTGGTACTGGGGGCTGAACCTAGGAATGCTGCTATACCACTAAGCTACACCTCCAGTCCAATGTATTTTTTATTTTGAGCAGGGTCTCTCTAAGTCACTGAGACTGGCTTTGAATTTGCAATCCTCCTGCCTCAGCCTCCCCAACTGCAGAGATTATAGGTATGCATCACTGCACCTGGCTATTGTATTGACATTTGTGTCCCAATTTTACAGAGCAAGAAACCAAGACTGAAAAGTTAAATAGCTCATCCAAGGTTACAGAGCTAGAAAGTGGCAGAACTAAGATTTGAGCCTACATCTCCAAACATAATGCTTAGGAATTTAGACCTCATTCCCTACAAAACAATTTTGAAGGTTTTTCTTTCTTTTTTGAAATATTTGCTTTTCTAATAATACCATGTTGCAATAAAATTCATAAATCATCAGATTCATTCTTTTTTTAAGAGAGAGAGAGAATTTTTTTATTTTATTTTTAGAGTAATTTTAGGTTCACAAAGAATTCCTATACAACCTCCATTTCCTCATACTTACAACCCCTGCTATCCACATTCCATACCAATTTGTTACAATTGATGAACCTCTACTGACACACTATAACTACCCAAAATTCATGATTTATGTTAGGGTTCTCTCTAAGTAGTGTATATTAATTCTATGGGTTTTGGCAGATGTATACTGATGTGTATTCACCAATATGAGTTGTACCGAATACTTTCACTGCTCTAAAAATCCTGTGTTCTACCTATTCATCCCCTGTCCCCAAACCTTGGCCTTATGGTCTCCATAGTTTTGCCTTTTCCTGGAAATCATGTAGTGGGAATCATGCAGCATGATTAGCTTCTTTCACTTGGTAATATGGACTAAACTTTCTTTTTTTTTTTTAATCTATATAGGGTAAAAATGGGAGTTCATAATCCGCTTGAATCAAATGTATGAAATATGATATGTCAAGAACTTTGTAATGTTTTGAACAACTAATAATAAAAAAGAGA
Source organism: Callospermophilus lateralis (assembly GCF_048772815.1). Lineage (NCBI taxonomy): Eukaryota > Metazoa > Chordata > Mammalia > Rodentia > Sciuridae > Callospermophilus > Callospermophilus lateralis. The sequence continues at coordinate 110,161,124 of NC_135311.1, read as the reverse complement.
GAATTTTTTAATATTTATTTTTTAGTTTTCAGCGGACACAACATCTTTGTTTGTATGTGGTGCTGAGGATCGAACCCAGGCTGCACGCATGCTAGGCGAGCACGCTACCTCTTGAGCCACATCCCCAGCCCCAGATTCACTCTTCTAGAGCATAAAATTCTGATTGGGGATGTGGCTCTGTGGTAAAGTGCTTGTCTGGCATGTGCATGTCTGGATTCAATCCCCAGCACTGCAAGGGGAAAAAATAAAAACTTACAATTCAGTGGTACTTAGTATATTCATAAATGTATGAGAATTTAGAACATTATCATCACCCCAGAAGGAAGCACCATACCCATTAGCAATTACTTCTCCTATCCCCATCTCTGAAAAACCAAGAATCTACCTTCTATTTCTAGAATTTGATTCTTCTAGATATTTCATATAAATAGAATCAAATATGTGGCCTTAACTTTTTATTATAGTAAAATATACATGATTTACCATTTTTAAATGTACAGTTCAGTGGCATTTGCCTGGTTGTACAACCATCACCACGGTCTCCAAAATTTTCAGTCATCCCATATTAATAATACTTTGAACCCAATTAAACCATAATTCTCCATCCTCCCTTCCCCAAAGCCCTGATAACCTCCATCCTACTTTGAATCTCTATAAATTTGCCTATTCTAGGTATCTCATTTAAGTACAATCAGATATTTGTCCTTTTGTACCTGGCTTATTTTAATTAGCATAATTTCTTTAAGTTTCATCCATGTTTAGCACCTATACCAGTATTCCATTCTTCTTTAAGGCTGAATAATATTTCTTTTATGCACATAATACATTTTGTTGCTTTATTCATGTGTCAACAAACATCTGAACTGCTTCCATCTTTTGGCTATTGTGAATAATGCTGCTGTAAACATGAGTGTTTAATAACTGTTCAAGTTCCTTTAATTCTTCTAGTTTATATTCCCAGAAGCAGACTGCTGAATTTCATTTCTGTTTAATTTTCTGAGGCCCCACAGTGTCATTTTCCATGTAATTTCCTAATTTTATTCTCACAAAGGGTTCCAATTTCTTTTTTTAATATTTATTTTTTTAGTTGTAGTTGAACACAATACCTTTATTCCATTCATTTATTTTTATGTGGTGCTGAGGATGGAACCCAGGGCCCCCGCACATGCTAGGCGAGCGCTCTACCACTGAGCCACAATCCCAGCCCCAAGAGTTCCAATTTCTATACTTCCTTGCCAACATCTGTTATTTTCTGTTTGGGAGGATTATTTGATTTTTAACAGTTATCCTAATGAGTAGCAAGCAGTATCTTATTGATATTTTGATTTCCATTTTCCTAATGATTAGTGATGTTGAGCATCTCTTCTTGCATTTATTCTCTGTGTAACTTATTTGGAGAAATATTTATTTAAATCCTTTGCCAATTTTTTAATTGAATTGTTTGTTTTTTGTTGAGTTGGAGTTCTTCACATATCCTAGACATTAACTCCTTATCAGACATGTTCATTTTGAGTGGCTAGTAGGCTATCTATTTAAAAATCTTTCCAGACAAATATACATGCTGATCTTGAACTCCAGAGGAAGAACCAAAGATACAGACTTGGTCATCAAACACAGTGACATTTATAAAGTATTTTCATATATATCAGCTTATTTAGAGTCTCACAAAAATTGACAGTTCTACAAAACTAAGGCATATCTCTTGACTCTAAATTTCAACATTAAGATTATTAGGAAGTGTTTCAGAATTTCAAAGGGAGGAAGTATCTGGCAACATGACGGAGTTCTAGGCTCCATCCCAATCCTCAAACCAGCTCAGATTGTATCTGCTGAAAAAACTGGAATTTCATCAAAAATTTCTTTCAAAAATGAGAGTACAGTTGTTTTAAACAATTTAAACTGCTATATTATACCATGCTATCTTATGTTCATAAAATACTAATTGAAGTTGTAGAAATAAACTAGATTGCTAAATTAGAAGACTTGAGGCAAGAAGGTATATCCTACTTTTATGGGACAAAAAAAAAAAAGAAGATAGGAAGAAAACCACAATAGTGAAGTAAAACAATAATCTAGGAATGAATTTCAAGAGGAAGGTGCAGTAGACAACAGATAATTCTATATAGAGGTCATGAAGAATGAGGACTGGAAAAGGAATGCTGTGATTAGCAACCATGAGGTCACTAGCAACCTTTAGGAGATCAATTTTTTAATTTTGTAAGTGCAAACACAAGTCAGAATGCAAAGGCTTCAGAGGTGGGATGAAGGTTACAGAAGGGAAGTTAAAAAACACCAAATACTCTTGACAACCTTGCTAAAGGCCATAATAATAACAGTGAATACTTACAAACACTTAATATGTGGTGGGCCTCTTCCTACGTGCTTTACATATTGACTAATTTAATCCTCAAAACAATCTGTGAAGTAGGTCTTATCATCCTATCTATTTACAGTTGAGGAAACTAAAATATAATAAGGAGACTAAATTGCACATGCGGCACATATACATATTTACAAACATACATGGTAGTACAGAATACGATAATATAATATTAAGTTAAAAAATGATTAACAAGATTAAGAGTTTTTCACTCTTACAATGTGGGGAAGAATTTTTTATTACTAATAACATCAATATATGTTGGTGGTGCTTACTAGTAATGTCAGTTTATCAAGTATTTATAGAGTAAGGCAAAATAAGAACAGGCTGGCTCTTCCTGAATCTATTAATGCTACAGGCTTCCATTCAATAAAACCATGAATGAATAGAGGGAAAGATTTAATTATCACCAAGACTTTCAAAGACACAATGCATGTGCTTTCAGACCACATGACAATGGATGGATGGACAAAAATCTATTTTACTGATTAGCTCCATCATGTTGGTACTTAAAAGCAGCAACAATTTTTTAAAAGAAGAATAAAAGGATTAGCTGAAGATAACAAAGCCATTGTAAAGCCAAAAATCTGTAAAGTTTGTTTTGAGAAAAAAAGGGTTTGAATCTGATATTTTTGACATTTTCCTGCTTGTCAGTATTATCCATTTGAATCAAGTATGTATTAAAGTATTATAGAGCATAAGGAACATTCATACAGAAGGAATTTCATGAAAGGTTAATAATCTAACTTGTAATAATAAATAGTATTATCAGTCTTTTTGCAATATTAGATATAATTTTAATATTTCTTAAAATTGGACTTACATTAAAATAAAATAATATATCCAGTTGAACCCATTTTCCCAGTTAGTCACTTCCTACTGTTTGCTTTTTTTGGTAGTACATCTATTATTACAAAACACTGCAATAAAGGCTATTTTATATGTGCATCCTATAATAAACTATGTACTACTTATAATATAGGAATTGATTTATATTTTGTAAGGAATATTAAAAATATAATTCTTTTTTGTGGTACTGGGGATTAAGTCCAAAGCGCTTATCCACCGAGCCACATTCCCAGCCCTTTTTTATTTTTTGTTTAAAGACAGGGTCTTGTAGCCAGAGCAATTAGACACACAAAAGAAATTAAAGGCATAAATATAGGAAAAGAAGAACTTAAATTAGCACTATTTACCTATGACATGATCCTATACATAGCAGACCCAAAAAATTCAACCAAGAAACTTCTAGAACGAGTAAATGAATTCAGCAAAGTGGCAGGATATAAAATCAATACCAAAAAATCAAAGGCATTCCTGTATATCAGTGATAAATTCTCTGAAATGGAAATGAGGACAACGACTCCATTCACAATATCCTCAAAAAAAAAAAAAAAATACCTGGGAATCAACTTAACAAAAGAGGTGAAAGAGCTATACAATGAAAACTACAGAACCCTGAAGAAAGAAATAGAAGAATACCTTAGAAGATGGAAGGATTTACATTGCTCATAGATTGGTAGAATTAATATTATTAAGATGGCCATACTACCAAAAGCACTTTACAGATTCAATGCAATTTCCATCAAAATCCCAATGACATTCCTTGCAGAAATAGAAAAAGCAATTATGAAATTCATCTGGAAAAACAAGAGACTCAGAATAGCTAAAGTAATTCTAAGCAGGAAGAGTGAAATTGGTGGTATCACGATTCCAGATTTTAAACTATACTATAGAGCAATAGTAACAAAAACAACATGGTACTGGCACCAAAACAGGCTGGTAGACCAATGGTACAAAATAGAGGACACAGAGACAAATCCACAAAATTACAACTACCTTATATTAGACAAAGGTGCTAAAACCATGCAATGGAGAAAGGATAGCATCTTCAACAAATGGTGCTGGGAAAACTGGAAATCCATATGCAACAAAATGAAATTGAATCCCTTTCTCTCACCATGCACAAAAGTCAACTCAAAATGAATCAAGGAGCTAGGAATCAGATCAGAGACTCTGTGTCTAACAGAAGATAAAGTTGGTCCTAATCTTCATCACGTGGGGGCAGGCCCCAAATTTCTTAATAAGACACCTATAGCATAAGAGTTAAAACCAAGAATCAACAAATGGGACGAATTCAAACTAAAAAGTTTTTTCTCAGCAAGCGAAATAAAATGCGAGGTGAATAGGGAGCCTACATCCTGGGAACAAATTTTTACCCCTCAAACATTAGATAGAGCTCTAATCTTGAGTATACAAAGAACTCAAAAAGTTAACAAAAAAAGCAAATAACCCAATCAACAAATGGGCCAAGGACTTGAACAGAAACTTCTCAGAAGAGGATATACAATCAATCAACAAATACATGAAAAAATCCTCACCATCTCTAGCAATCAGAGAAATGCAAATTAAAACTACTCTAAGATACCATCTCACTCCAATAAGAATGGCAGCCATTATGAAATCAAACAACAATAAGTGCTGGCGAGGATGGGGGGGGCGGGGAAGGTACACTCATACATTGCTGGTGGGACTGCAAATTGGTTGGTGCAGCCAATTTGGAAAGCAGTATGGAGACTCCTTGGAAAGCTGGGAATGGAACCACCATTTGACCCAGCTATTCCCCTTCTCGGACTATACCCAAAAGACCTAAGAAGTGCATACTACAGGGACACAGCCACATCAATGTTTATAGCAGCACAATTCACAATAGCTAGAATGTGGAACCAACCTAGATGCCCTTCAACAGATGAATGGATTAAAAAATGTGGCATTTATACACAATGGAATATTACTCAGCACTAAAAAATAATAAAATCATGGCCATTTGCAGGCAAATGGATGGCATTAGAGCAGATTATGCTAAGTTAGCCAATCCCTAAAAAACAAATGCTGAATGTCTTCTCTGATATAAGAGGGGTGACTCAAAATGGGATAGGGAGGAAGAGCATGAGAAGAAGACTACCACTAAATAGGGAAGAGAGGTGGGAGGGAAAAAGAGGGAGAAGGGGAGTTGCACAGAAGATGGAAGGAGAACCTCATTGTTATACAGAATACATATATGATGTTGTAATGAGAAAAAGAAAAAAAAGTGTGTCACATTAGATTGGATAGAGAGAAAGGATGGGAGAGGAGGGGAGGAGTAGGGAGGATAGGAAGGGCAGCAGAATAGAATAGACAATATGATTGATGTATGTACATTCCACGTATGTATTATATATCAAAATGCGTTCTACTGTCATGTATGACTAAAAAAAATAAATAAAAGAAGAAAAAAAAACAGGGTCTTGTTGTTAAGTTGCTTAGGGCCTTACTAATTTGCTGAGACTTGCTTTGAACTCAAACCTCCTGCCTCAAACTCTGGAGTTGCTGAGATTATAGGCATGTATCACCATGCCTGGTAAAAATATAAAATTTTATAAATGAATGAGTAAACAAACATGAAGGAAATTATAGCTTGGCATTATATTTTGATAATGTAATGATTTTTTTATGATGGCAACTATGACAATTTATATACTTTAAAATAAGACTTTCCAAAATATAGAGAAACATTCTTAAGTGGTAAGAGAATAATCCTCCTTGAGATCCATTAATAAACCTAAAGACAGGTGAAATAGACATAGAAAAGAAAATTGATATGATTCACATAAAAAAAATATGTTGATTGTCAACAAGTTTAGAAACAGTGATAACACTAATCAAGGTAACCACTTTTCAAGAGCAATATTTCTCAACCTTGGCCAGATATCAAACTACCTTGGAGCTTTTTAAAAATTCTAAAATGTGGTCTTCATTTTCAACAGATTCTGATTTAATTGATCTAGGGTGAGTCCTGTTCCTTTTCTAAATCTCCCCAGATGATTTTTAATGTGAAACCAAGATTGGAGTCCATACTCTTTCCCCAAAACCAATAGAGGTCTTTTATTATATCATTAAAATATCACAAATTAGTTTCATAATCCAGGATCTTATTTCTGCAGTTGGACTACTCTTAGATCTTATTCATCATGTTGGTGAATTGTTCCTTTTTCAGAGGAACAATTTCTTAATAAGACACCTATAGCATAAGTTATGGTATTAACTCTTATGCTATAGGTGTCTTATTAAGAAATTGGAAAGATACCATTCAAAATTTTTTTTGATAGCCTTGGCGGGTGGGGTGTTAGTTATTAAATCCAAGGCCTCGAGTATACTGGGTAACCATTCTACTACTGAGTCAACTCAACCCTGATATCCTTGTTTTTTTTAACTGTTTTACCTTGCTAAATAAAAGCAGCTATGTTTGAAACAAGTTCAATGTTGTGTCCTCCAAGGATTAAATCATGCTTCTGGACTTGAAATATTGAACAAATAACATCTGGTATCATCTAAACCCTGAATGTATTTTTCACCCAAGAAATTTTGGACTTGAACCAGAGACTCGTTCTTCTGAATACAACTTTGATGGGAAAGTGAATGTACACAAAAAAAGTGAATGTACACAACAGAAATCCAGCACAATACCCTTGATTATGTTGTATACATGATTACAGACAGTGTGAAAAGTAACCAGTTCCTTTTTCTTTCCCTACCATTTATCAACCAGAGCCTGTCCTTTTTCTTTCCAACGAGACTAACTTCCACACTGATGTGACTGAAGTCTCTCTATAGAGTTCTTCTGAGGCCTTCATGAAAACTGTGTGTTCCTTCAGAGTGATACTGTCAATTTCTGGAACTTCAACAGTCTGATTGCTGAGAATGGTCTTCATTCTCATGGTATATGAGGCAAAAAGACCCACAATTCTTTTCTTTTAAATCAAACTTTTTAAAATATATTTTTTAAGTTGTGGAGGAAACTCTATTATTTATTTGTTTGTTTTTTGTTTATCTGTGATGCTAAGGATTGAACCCAGTGCCTCACACATGCTAAGCAAGTGCTCTGCCACTGAGCTACAGACCCAGCCCATTAAATCAATTTTGAGGTATAATTTACATTCAACAAAATTTACTCATTTAAGCATAAAATCTGATAAGTTTTAACAAATGAATACAATCATGTAACCTCCACATCACAATATAGAACATTTCTATCCTCCCCATAAAAGTTTACTCAAACTCACTTCCCCTACTCCCTAGCAACCACCAATCTATTTTCTGTCCCAATAGCTCTGGGCTTTCGAAAATTTTACATACGTTTATATTACACGTAGTCTTTTTGTGTCTGCCTTCTTTTATCTAGCATAATGCTCATAAGATTCATCCATTTTGCTGGGGTATCTGTTTGTTTTTATTGCTGAGTAATATTCCATTGTATGAATATACTTTTTTTTTTTTTTTTTTTTTTTTTGGTACCAGGGATTGAACCCAGGGGTGCTTAACCACTAAGCCACATTTCCAGTCCTTTTTTAAAAATATTTTTTAGTTGTGGATAGACACGATACCTTTATTTTATTTATTTTTATGTGGTGCTGAGGATCAAACCCAGTGCCTCACACATGCCAGACAAGTGCACTACCACTGAGCCATAACCCCAGCTCCATCCAGCCCTTTTATTTTTTATTTAGAGACAGTCTCCCTAAGTGCTTAGAGCCTCACTAAATTGCTGAGGCTGGCTTTGAACTTTTGATCCTCTTGCCTCAGGCTCTTGAGCCATTAGGATTACAGGTATACACCACAGAGCCAGCTTATTCACCTATTTGATAGGCATTTGGGTTGTCTGCATCCTAGGGCTATTATGAACAACAAATAAAGTACAAGTCTTCATGTGAACCTGTTTTCATTTCTCTCACATAATCTCATAGGAATAGGACTGCTAAACCTTACAGTTAAGTGCTTGATTAACTTTATAAGAAATTATTTTCCAAAGTAGCTGCACCATTTTGTATTACCACCAGCATTAGTTCTGACTGATCCATATCCCTGTTAGTATTAACCAATTGTGTGTGTGTGTGTGTGTGTGTGTGTGTGTTGTAGGTATTTCTGTGGGCTTTAATTTGCATTTCTGTAAGTACTAAATGATAATAATTATACAGACAACTGTTCTCAAGACAAGAAAACCACTTGGGAGAAAAGCATGTCATCTTTTGCTTCAACAATCTTATGTTCGTGTATGTGCTCACGTGTGTGTGCACGTAAGTGCTGCGAAGGATCGAATCCAGGGCTTCATGCATGGCAAGCCAGAACTCTACCACTGAGCTATATCCCCAGTTCTCAATAGTTGTTCTTTAAACAGGTAACAATGCTATACTGCTGAGTACCATACTTACCACTCCATTATAAAGAGAAAAAAAATGGCCAAAAAACAGGTGTACATAGAACTTTTCAAAAAGGATCTGGAGGCTCAAAGTCAAGTACCCACTGAGTTTATAACTGCTCACTCACATAAAGGTAGCAACAAAAAGTAGTCTAAAAAAATGGCAACATAATATAGTCCTTAGAAACTTTAGCTTTGGTGTCCAACCTAGATTTTTATAAGACAGGAAAATACCAAGAATTTTTGAAACACTTCCACTAAAAACAAGTGAATAAATGTTAACTCATTCATTTAGTAAACTTATGAGCACCAGTTAGGGCAAATTACATTACCCATTCTAAGAGAGAGAAGAGTTACAATGAAAACCAAAAAGTAATCTGTGGCTATATATCACTGTGAAAAGTATGACAAAATATTTTAATTTTAATATAAGCTTTAGCATATGATCACATCATGTTAAAGCTAATATTAAAATGAATCTGGTTTCCATAGCATACCATCCCAACAATAGCCTACATTTGCCCATAAAGCCCTCATGCTGCCAATATCAGTAAAGAAATGAGTACATGAACAAATTATAAGACAGAAAATTCATATAAAAGAAATCTGGAACTGTCTCCTCCCACCCCCAGTGCTTGGGATTGAATTTAGGGCCTCATACAAGAGAGACGGGACTTCTACCACTGAGCTAAACCCATAGCACTGAATTACTGTCTATTTCTAATATCGAACACTGATTTTTTTGGTGTACAATTCTGTATTTAACACATGTATATATTCATATAACCCTTACCATTATAGGATACTGACAGTTAATGCCTTGATTTTTCATATCTATTGTTGAAATAAGAAATAACTTGTTCCATGTAGGTGTAAATAAATTTCTAGCCTTTTCATTTTAAAATTTGGGCTTTATATTCATACTTCAATACTATTAGATGTTTTCATTCCTAGAGACAACTTCTTAAATAAAGTTCACTGTCTTTCCCCAATATATTTAAATCTCTATCCTTTATATGAATTCATATACATTTCTTCTTACATTTGAAGAAACTGATAAATCACCATTCTTCCACAAAACAGACGGTCAACACAGAAGACATACCCATGTTGTAACACTTATATTATTTAATGCTATCAGTTTATTATATGCAGAGTCTGGAGTTTTCTCCATATCTTTCAATGTCACACTCATAATAAAAATTCAGCCTTATGAGATGGGGATGTAGTTCAGGGGTTGAATGCTTGACTAGCATGCATGAGGCTCTGAGTTCAATCCCTAGTACCACAAACAAACAAAGAAGAAGAAAGAGAGAGTGAAAGAACGAACAACTCATGCATTATGTTTAAATATGCAGGTTCCAAACATTAAAAACAAAAACAAAAACAAAAAAACAGCCTTATCTCCCCACTACCTTCAATTTGGGTTTGTTTGTTTGTTTTGTGGTGCTGGGGACTGAACCCAGGGCCTTGTGCATGTAAGGCAAGCACTCTACCAAATGAGCCACATCCCCAACCCAGGTGGTGGTGGTGGGTTTTTTTTGAGGGGGTGGAGGGGGGTAGAGGGGGGATGGGGGCGGGGGTTGCTTTGTTTTGTTTGACACTGGGTTTCATTATTTTGTCCAGGCTGATCTCAAACTCCTGGGTTCAAGAGATCCTCCTGCCTTAGCCTCCCAAGAAGCTTGAACTACAAGTGCACTGGCATCCAGCCCCTTCAGTTTCACAACAATGGAAAGTCCATTCTTAACATTCATTCATTCAACAATCACTTATTAAACATTAAGATGTGTGTATATGATGTGATGGGGTTTGGGGGGAAGAAGATAACTCATTACTTTTTTTTAAAAAAAAAAAGGCATTTAAAGGATTTAAAACTTAATAAATTTCTATGCTTTAAAAAAGGTCACTACTGGGCTGGGGTTGTGGCTCAGCAGTGGAGCACTCGCCTAGCATGTGCCGGGACCTGGGTTTGATCCTCAGCACCACATAAAAATAAATAAATAAAATAAAGATATTGTGTCCAACTAAAAAATAAATATTTAAAAAAAAAAGGTCACTACTGGGTCTGAGACTGTGGCTCAGCAGTAGAGCGCTCACCTAGCATGTGTGAGGCCCTGGGTTCGATCCTCAGCACTACATAAAAATAAATAAATAAAATAAGGTATTGTATCCAACTAAAAAATAAATATTTTTTTTAAAAAAAGGTCAACACTTATCCCTTAAAGGAACACAGCTACCTCTGTGATGAAATATCTTTTAAATATAAATTAGGTCATTTTTCCCCCCCACATGAAATTTTATTATGATCTTGTCTATTCTAATTTACACAAGATGCTAAAAAGATATATATCTATTGTTTCCTCCAAACAATATAGATGAAAACAAATTACATATAAAAATCAACAACTGGGAAAATTCAGGTATATAGCTCAGTGGTAGAGCACTTGACTGCTGCCAGTTCACAAAAATTACACTACAGAAAAACTTCACAGACATGTTTATTGATGATATACAACTGCACTTAATTATAGACTTATTACTTGTTTAAGATATGGATAACTTCCTGAAATGGATCTTTTTTTGACTATAATTATTAACTTTGTAATTGCACCTCTTCAAAATAAAATAGTACTTAGCATTGTGGCTCTAATCTTGAAGACCATGTAAGGACAAATAATGTACTTATTTGATAATGTGTAGACAAAAAAAATATTGGGATTAGACAAAGTTGCCTGTGAGAATCTACGGAAATTTTCTGGATAAATACTTATATAATTACGTTCTACTAGGTACAGAAGGCCCCTTCATGACTTTATACAATTTTTAAAACTCCAAATAAATTCTGTGTTTAAGAAAGAAAAGAACACTAATACTTCTTTTCCTTTAATCAATCTGACTTTTCTGAGAAATTTCCCTCCCTTAAGTTTACCAAATATGAGAGAAATTAATTTAAAACATGATAGCAAAAAAAAAAAAAAATCCAGCTGGGCATGGTGGCACAAACCTGTAATCCCAGCAGCTTGGGAGGCTAAGGCAGGAGGATCACAAGTTCAAAGGCAGCCTTCAGCAAAAGTGAAGCGCTAAACAATTCAGTGAGACCCTGTTGCTAAATAAAATACAAAATAGAGCTGGGGATGTGGCTCAGTGGTAAAGTGCCTTTGGGTTCAATCTCTAGTAAAAAAAAAAAAAAAAAAAAATCTATTGACACAGTTTCAAACCTACAGATATCCATGAAAAGACTAATTTGCAATTTTCCCTTTTTAAAAGGAACAGTATTTCTGATTCACTTCATTATCCTTTCAGCATAACAAACCTATAGTTTTCCCAGTAGTTGATATCAAGGTGAGACGTTTTAGTTCTGATTCAAAATTTGTTGTTTTCTACAGAATACATGAGTCCACTGATTTCTCACTACTGATTCAATGCAGAAAATAATCAGAAATTACAAAATGGTCAGGAAAAAAAAATAAAGATTACAAAGCTCATGATTCTCAAACAGCACTACCTAAAAATGATTCATTCTTTCTCCTATCTTCATGTGTAAACTGATGAAGTGAATTAGAAAATGTTCAAATGTATTTTTTCCAGGGTCCCTAAAACTATGGTGTAACAATCCATCATTTCATAAGCACACCAACTATCATACCATAAAAGAGAATAACTGATTTAAACATGATCTGGGCCCACCCACAAAATCTGACTTCACCTAGAACTTGACATTTTAATTATTTTAAAAATAGATACCTCTTTCAAACTCATTTGCCCCCTCAAATTTGAAAATTATTCCAAATCCATCTATTATAAATTGAGTCTTTTCAATTTAAAATATTTTAAATAAGAATCTTAAAAGTTAACTGATCTACAGTCATTGAAAGATTAAAGTTTATAGATTTTTAAAAACCTATATTTACTTTCATGTTTTCAATATTTCAGTTTCAAAGCAATATATTTTAATTACCTGTTAATCCAATTCATTCTTTCTAAAATATACACAAATGTACAAAGGCCTAACCTCTTTAAAATAAGCAAAATTTTCCCAATCTACTGTCAACTGTATTCTGGCACAGGATAAACTTAACATTTCACATTTGCAAAACACACTGTGGTATGCTGTTATTCTAATAAGAAACTCAGTATTCAATGATTCTCAATAATCAGAAGTATATTGCTCTATATAAAACATTGGGATGTACTATTCCTCAAAGGAAAAGAATTTCAAATATGTTGGTTTTATCTGAAAAAAAAAGCTAGATGTTTGGGGTGTGTGTGTGTGTGTGTGTGTGTGTGTGTATGTGTGTGTGTGTGTGTGTGCGCGCGCGCGCGCGCCCGCACTTGTGAAACAACCTCCTTTCAACTCCATTCAAAAATCAGTATCTTCTTCAGTAAATATAAGCATATATTAAATAATAAAACACATAAAGATAATGTATACTTCCAGAATGCTATAATAATACAAATAGGAAAAAATAGTGTTTTAATTTTCCACATAGTAAGTCAATGTTAAACAATGTCATTTTTTTCTTTCATCCTAACCATTCCATAAATCCAGGTGTACTGTATTTATATGGTTAGTAAGACTAACAAACTGAGTAGCAGGCCCAGAGGAATAAAAGAAACCATTTTCCATTTTCGCACAAACAAAAACATAAAACAAAAGCAAATGTGAAGAGTTGTTAAATGAGAAGCATTTGAAAAACCCAACGTGACCAGCTTCTGATTTACTCCGCTCTGACAAGGAAGACAGACCCCACCCCCACTCCAGATTGTGTGTGTGTGTATGTGTGTGTGTGTGTGTGTGTGAGAGAGAGAGAGAGAGAGGGAGTGTGTGTGTGTGTGTGTGTGTTTCCTTGGATTGGGGGTGTGGAGAAAGAAGCTGTCACATTTCCATCTTCGGTTATTGTTAGTTTTCAGCCTAGATTCCCAAGCATCACTGGTCAGGGGGAAAAAAATATTAAAGTAGACAATTAAAATCGTCTAAAATGCACAGTATTTTGTTGTCTTTTTCAATGTTAAAGTTAATTACACTCAGATTCAATCTGCTAGGACTACAGATTAGCTGTGACAGCCTGCCCCTCAAACACTCCAAGATGGCTTGTTCCAGATTCACTAATAATCCTCTCCTATCTAAACTTAAAATTAAAAACAACACATTTCCGAAATTATTGAATGCAAAACCGCACACCTCCCCATCCTTTTTGCCTTCGGTGTGGGAAATATCACGAAGAGTGAAAAGGAGAGACCCATTCGATCTTGAAACAAAAAGAAATAAGGGCAGAGGGCCAGTGGGGAAAAAGAGCAGAAGTGGACCTGCACGAAATGTTGAGAAAAGTTTTTTGTGTGACTTGTTTGTCCTTCGGCAGGGGGGCAGGAGTTGGTCAGAAAGCCGCGGTCTCAATTCAAAGCTCTAGCAGAGAGGAAGCACCTGCAAAAGAGGAGGCCAGGGACCAGAGAGGGACCGGACTAGCACCTACCTACTTGCAGCACGTTCTCCACAGAGCCGCTGTCCAGCAGACGGATGCCCCGGCGGAACGGCAGACCTTCGCCGCCGCTACTGCCGCCACCAGCCGCGCCAGCCCCAGTGCCTAGCCCAGGGGATGCCCCCGCCGAAGCGGCCCCGGGGGCGGAGCCGGCCGGAGCAGCGGCCCCAGGGGGTGGCGGCGGCCCCTCCTCGGCCGGCGAAGCCCCCGTGGCGCCGCCAGCCGCGCCGGCGCCGGGGCCGCCCCGGTACTGGAAGCTGGAGTACATGCAGATCTCCCGCTCATTCCGCGGGAAGGACCAGTAGACGATGCGGCGCTGCACCGGCTCCGGGATCCGCTCGAAGCGCTCCTCCACCCGTTCGTACGCCCACTTTTCCGCCACCGTCTTGGCGGCGCAGTCCAGCAAGGACTCCGGCTGCAGGTGGGGGCGGGCCCCTGGGGCCAGGCAGCTGCTGCCGATGCCCCCCGCTCCTCCGCTAGTAGCCCCCGGAGAACCGCGGGGGTGGAGAGCCTGCGGGCTGGGCCATGAGCACAACCGCTTTGCCGGAGAGACCGGCGGTGGCGAGAGCAGCTCCTCTCGCTCACCTCCTTCCGCCATTGCTGGGGACTGACTGACTGACTGAGGCAGCGGCGGCGGCGGCGGCAGCAGCTCGGTCTGCGGCGGAGACCCGGACCACGGCCACGCGCCCCGCGCAAGCGCCCAGCAGCGGCGCCGGGGGGCGGGGCAAATGAACCCACGAGCCCGCCGGCCCGAGTGGAAAGCTTGGGCCGGTCTCGGGCGCGCGCCGCAAGGGCCGACAGGGTTGTCCTGAGGACGAGCGAGAGGCGGCGCGCACTGTCCCGGCCACCGCGAGCGCGAGGAGGCACGGGAGCGAGCGCGGGCCCCCGGCGCGTTCCAGGCGCAGACAGACCAGAACGCGCGCCGAGCGCTTGCACTGGGCTGCCGACCGGGCAGCTGAAGAGCGAGAAGCGTAGCGCATCCTAAGCGACTCCAGGCCGCCTGCCTCCCGGCCAAAGAGGAATGAACTGAGTGACCGCGTCAAATGATCGCCGCGAGCGATCTGTGTGAAGTAATAGGTTTGCAGGGCACAAGGAGAGAAAAAACTCCAACTCAGGCTTCAGCAGTAGACGCATATGACAGGAGACTGTCACACGGCCGATAGGAGGATCTGGCAGAAAGTTGCTAGTAAGGAAAGCACTGGAGAATAAAAATCAGAAAGTGCAAGTGATGAAAACTCTTCAGGCCACAACAATGTAGAATAAGGTCGGTCCCCTCCCCCACCCCGCCCCGCCCGGCGCAGTGAAATCCGCTAAGTCGCTTCGCACGGTCCGCACAATAGGACGCCAAGATCTCGCCGCTGCACTCCCCTGTCACTTTTTGTAAGGTTTAGCACCTTGCATTCTAGAAGAAAAAGCACTTTTTTGTGTGGTTTATGATAGAATTTCCTGAGCCTCTGTCCCCGGTCTAAATTAAGTCTTTCATGTTTACTTGGATGCCTTCTACTCCTTTAAATTATTTATCACAAGTTGTATACATATTTTCATTTATTTGTCTAATGTCTGACGCCCAACAGACTATAAACTCCTGACCGCAAAGACTATGTCTGTTTTCTTCACTGTGATTTATCCTCCGCCATGCACGTTAGTGAGTGATCAAGAATGACACCTTCAACATGAACTCTTCCATGAACAGTCACGGAATTGTGACTGTGTCTCTTACTCAAATTTTAGAATTTGCTGACAAACTAATCACTATACCTTTATAATGTTCCAAGAACTATATTTGAAATTTCTGTAACTGATTTCCTCCTTCAAAGTGAACAAGTTCTAGAGTATTATATAAAGTAAGAATAAGAGAGTTACGGAGTGGTACATTCTTGTAATCCCAGCGACTGGGGAGGCTGAGGCAGGAGGATGGTAAATTCCTAAGACCAGGCTGGGCAATTGAGCGAGGCCCTCGACAATTTAGTGAGCCCCTGTCCCAAAATAAAAAATAAAGGACTTGGGTTGGGTTGTAGCTTAGTGGTAGAGTGCATGCCTCATATTTGTGAGGCATTGGGTTCAATTCTCAGCAACGCATATAAATAAAATAAAGGTCCTCTGACAACTAAAAATTTTAAATTAAATTAAGGAATTTGGGTTCGATCCCCAGTAACTCAATAAAAAAAAAGGGGAGGAAAAGCTCAAAAAACAAAGAACTAGGGATGTAGCCCAGTGGGAAAGTGCCCCTGAGTTCAATCCCCAGTACCAAAAAGAAAAAAGAAGAAGAGAGTAAATGATTGGAAAGAGACTGGAGTCAAAGTAATTTGGTTTTACAATCATCTCAGAATTAAAGAGTACAGGTTATAAATTAGAATTGGATGTGAATCACTTCTGTGATGTTAATCACAACTTGGTTAAATAATTTGTAACAGAAAGTTAGAAATAATGCCTCTACATATAACTGTTGTAAAATTAGAAATAATTTAAATCAAACAGAATAGTCAGTACTCAATAAATATTTGCTTATATATGTAAATATCTATAATTGGATTACTATGAATTAACATACTCTTTACTCCCCTGGAATATGAATTATAGACTTTTATGACACCCATCTTTTCCCTCCTAGTATTTATCAGAGTTTATTTTGGATGTGTGTATTCCTCCCTGACTAGACTATGAGATTTGTAAAGGCAAAAAACATTTCTATGTAAGGGCCTATCCCTAACAGCTGCCAATAGTGACTAATGTGTAAGACATTCAAGAATATTTTATTTTGAATCAATGAATATGTCAGTCTGATGTAATCATTTGAGTAAATAGTTAATAGAGGTTCAGATAGGAAGAAATTTTACTTAAACATATTAAGAGTTAAGCTTGATGATTATGAGTTTGATTTAATTTGATGCTTTTTTAAAATTTTCAAGGACATTAATAAAGTACAAAGAATAGCATATATAGGGGCTGGGACTATGGCTCAGTGGTACAGCGCTTGCCTAGCATACATGAGGTACTGGACTCGATCCTCACCATCACATAAAAATAAACAAATAAAATAAAGGCATTCTGTCCATTTACAACTATAAAAAATTTAAAAAAAAAAAAAAAAGAATAGCATATCTAGCTGGGGTTGTGACTCAGCAGTAGAGCGCTCACTTAGCACATTTGAGGTGCTGAGTTGGCTCCTCAGCACCACATAAAAATAAATGAATAAAATAAAGGAATCATGTTCAACTACATATATAGAGAATTGCATATCTATGCCTATATTCTCACAAATAATCATTATTACCTACATCTAAAGTCCACTTCAACCACCTTTGTATACATTCCCCAGAAGCAACTGTAACTTGAAAATTTAGAGCCTATTTTTAAATTGTGTGTGTATAACATTGTTTTGTATATTTTTGTTTAATAAAATGATATCACACTTATTCTGGTTCCTTGCTTTTTTTTCTATGCATACACAAAGACCTCACTCATTCTTAAGTGCCACAAAATAGTCCATCTTAAGAGTATATCAGGGGCTGGGGTTGTGGCTCAGTGGTGGAGTGCTTGTCTAGCACACGTGAGGCCCTGGGTTCGATCCTCAGCACCACATAAAAGTGAAATAGAGATATTGTGTCCACCTACAAATAAAAAAATAAATAATTTTTTTAAAGTATATCACATTTTATTTCAAAGTATAACACCACTATTGTTAGCTATATATATCTTAGAGAAGTGACTTAAACCCTATATGCCTCAGCTTTCTAATTTGTAAAATAGAGATAATACCCAATAAGGTTGTTTTGTAATTAATACATGTGAATTACATGGAATAGTACCTAAGAATATGGCAAGTACTTGATAAATTATTTGTGTACTTATTTATGCTATTTATGTATTTATTTCACTAATTATGGACATTTTGATTGCCCTTTTTTACTTCTTATTATAAACAATACTTAAATGAACATTTGTCTGGTTTTCCTTATATGCATATATTCTAAAATTTTCCTGGGTATATAGCTAGAATGGAATTGCTAATTATAGGATATAAACACTTCCAAGTTTTTCTAAATGCTGTCACTTTGTGTTCCAATGTAGTTATACCTAATATTTTAGTTATCTAGTGCTAAGTACGAAATCACTCCAAAATTTAGCGATTCAAACAATGGTAACATTATCTCTCAAGGTTTTTATGAGTAAGGCATGTAAGAGCAGTTTTTCTGTGTGGTTGTGGTTCGGGATCTTTCATGAAGTTGGCATCAGATGTTACTGAGGCTGCAATCATCTGAAGGTTTGACTGGGACAAAAGGATCCACTTCCAAAGTGCCTCACATGGCTGGTAAACTGGTGCTGGCTCTGGGCAGGAGTCTCAGTTTCTCTCCACATGAACCTCTCCAATTGGCTGTGTAAGTACCTTCACAGCACTGGTAGTTTCCCCTAAAAGGAATCAAGAGAAAAAAGTAAGGTTGAAGTTCCTTTTATGACCTAGCCTCAGAAGTCATACACCATCACTTCTACTATACTATGTCCTATCAAGCCAGCCCTTATTCAGTGTTAGAAAAGACTGTAAAGGAGGCAAGGAGTGGCTCGGGAGGCTGAGGCAGGAGGATCTCAAGTTTAAAGCCAGCCTCAGCAAAAGCAAGGTGCGAAGCAACTCAGTGAGACCCTGTCTCTAAATAAAATATAATATGGGGCTGGGGATGTGGCTCAGTGGTCGAGTGCTCCTGAGTTCAATTCCCAGGACCCTCCCCCCACCAAAAAAAAAAAAAAAAGGAGACAAGGATTACTGGAAACATGTTGAATATTGCTTACTAGAACCAATTCCCACCTGCACTGAATGAGTACTATTTTCTTCACATCCTCACCAATAAACAATATTGTCAGGCATAGTTTTTGATAGCCTGGTATACAAGATTTTTTTTTTAGGTTGAGCTGCATTTTATACATCTTCAACCATTATATATCCTCTTCTGTTAATTGCCTAACTATATCATTTTTTAAACATTTTCTTGATTTATTTGTTATGGTTACTAGTCCTTTTTATGTGCATTGCAAGTATCTTCTTCCATGTTCTATATCTTATAGTTTTGAGGGTTTTTTTTTTCATGTTTAGGTCTTTTTGTTGTTGTTATTGTTGTTGTTCCACAGATCTAATTTTTTAATATAGTTTTTTAGATGTTTGATAGACCTTTATTTTATTTATTTATATACGGTGCTGAGAATGGAAACCCGTGCCTCACACATGCCAGGCAAGGACGCCGCTGCTGAGCCACAGCCCCAACTCCCCACAAATCTAATTTTGATCTTTTCCATAGGAAGACCTATTACTTGCACTAAAACTATTTGTCAAATATTTCAGGACCAACTTGTCTTATATGCATAGGTTTGTTTCTAAGACAGTTTTTTCTGTTTCACCTTACATTTTTATTTATCTTTACTTATTTTATTTACTTATTTATTTCAGTGCTACCGGTCAAACCCAGGAGCCTTATGCATGCTAGACAAGCATTCTACCATTAAGCTACATCCCCAACTCTTGTTGTAGCTGCTACTGCTGCTGCTACTGCTGCTGCTGCTACTGCTGCTGCTTCTGTTTGGTTGGTTTATTTGTCACATGTAAGCCACATCCCCAGCCATTTTTTTGTTTTGGGGAGTTTTATGTGGGTTTTTTTGGGAGTTACCAGGGATTGAACTCAGGGGCACTCAACCACATCCACAGCTCTATTTTGTATTTTATTTAGAGACAGAATCTCACTGAGTTGATTAGTGCCTCGAGTTTGCTGAGGCTGGCTTTAAACTCTTGATCCTCCTGTCTCAGCCTCCTGAGCTGCTGGGACTACAGGCATGTGCCACCACACCCAGCCCTTTTTGTTTTTTATTTTGAGATAAATTCTCACTAAATTCCTCAGGACTTTGCTAAATTGCTGAAGCTGACCTCCAACTTGCAATACTCTTGTGTGAGCCTCCTGAGTTGCTGGGATTACAGGTGTGTGCCATCACACCTGGTTTAAAGCTAAATTGTGTATAAAATCTTTTTGTTTTTTTCCCCAGTGCTGAGGATTGAACCCAGGGCCTTGGATGCCCACATGAGCTCTACCACTAAGCTTCCCTTGCCCGTGAATAATCTTAAATGCCAAATGAAGGAGTTCGAAGTTGAATGTACAATATAGGCAATGGGGAATCAAGGCAGTGAAGGTTATGATACATCTATGTAGCACTGCATCACTAAATATAAACTATTTTTCATATCTTTTCCCCCATTAGTCTGTGCTTTGTATTTAGCACATAATAGATCAACATCCTCAATGAAAAGAATCTAGCTATGATGTGGAGAATCTATTTGAAGGCAAGAAAAAGGAGACATAGAAACCACTTAGGAACCTATTCCAATAATCTTTTCATAAGTTGTTAGTGGCCTCAATTCAGACAATGACAGTAGGAAAAGAAAAAAAAAATGCCTGAATATAGTGTTTCTAGTAAGTGTGGTGGTGCATACTTATAATCCCAGTGACTCAAGAGGCTGAAGTGGCAAGATCACAAGTTTGAACCCAGCCTCCACAATTTAGCAAAACCCTATCTCAAAATAAAAATATTTAAAAAGCTGATGATGAGGCTCAGTGATAGAGTGCCCTGGGTTCAAGCCCCATTATCAGGCCTAGCAGTGGGGGAGGGGGCATTTATATATATTTTATCCTACCCAAAAACTGACTCAG
Source organism: Callospermophilus lateralis (assembly GCF_048772815.1). NCBI lineage: Eukaryota > Metazoa > Chordata > Mammalia > Rodentia > Sciuridae > Callospermophilus > Callospermophilus lateralis. The sequence continues at coordinate 110,140,346 of NC_135311.1, read as the reverse complement.
TGAGTATTTGTTACTTTCATAACTTTAAAAGTAACAGGGTAAATTTTTTTATAGACTGTGAAGCTACATTACATGTTCTCTAAAATACCATTTTAAAACAAATACAAATAACTACTATTTGTGAGGCACTGTAAGTTTTATATATTGAAGGTTACTAATTTGTTTAAACCTATCTGGGCACTAAGGAAGAGGGAAAAAACTTATGTGGGGCTGTTCTGGGACTGGGAATTGATACAGAAAAAGTTGTAGAAAGATAAGGAAGCAAGGACACCCAATAATGATACATAATACTTAAAACTGGTACAGCCTTTTACAGTTTTAACTGGGAAATAAAGAATTGCTGAAGAAAATTCACCAAATTGTACTAGCCAAAAGTACTACATTTTAATTTCAGTGGGATCCTAAATACTGCTTAGTAACCCTATTATTCATCCCTACTTGATTAGCACCTTTACAATCTTTTTTTTTTTTTTTTTTTTTGAGAGCCACTAGCAAGTGAGTGAAAGAACCAGGACTCACATCTAGTTTGCTGAATTTTGAATCCAGTGAAATCTCCTTTCTAAACCATAGTTGTTTTTCATAAGAGCCAAAGAATTTTTAAGAGCAACATTGAAGTAACTATATATTATCTCTCCTGGACAGGAGGAAAAGAAAATATAATGCTTCCATCCAATTGTTTCTAAAAATGAATTCAATGAGTATATGTTAACATCAGCACTATGACTTAAGAATAACAGAGTGATTTTTTAAATAAACTATGAAGCTACATTTTATGTTTTTTCATGTATTTGCCATTTTGAACAAATATAAATAAATAAACTACTATTTGTGAGACATTATGAATTATATGCATATATTAACCAGGAGGGGCTGGCTATTGATTTGATTAGTTTAGAAGGGAATGACCAATACTTCATTGGGAAACCCATCTATAGTCTATAAATAGTAAAACTGGAAGGAAAAAGAAAGGGAAAAGATGACAAGAATAAAAGGAAGGAAAAGAAGAAAAAAAAGAGAAGCAGCAGTGACTTGTGGTTAAGAACTACTGGAAATATCAGCAGGTGGGATAATAATGAAACTCAAAGTAAGGCCTTGTTGATATGTAGCTTGTGTGGAGTAAATATGGAGGTCAAAAGAGTTATTGAGAGCTATGTGGGGCCATTGTTGACATCTGCCAGCTCTTTTCAAGATTAGTCTAAACATTGGCTCAGATTAAAATAATATCAGTTTGTTGGTGTTACCATTATTGTTCTCATGCTTTAAATATAAAGGTCAGCATACAGACAACTATTTCCAGAAACAGACATTAAACAAATAAATACATGAATTTAAAAATACAGATGGTAATAACATGACATGTAAGTTGTTTGGGAATATACAGGTGTGATTGAGATTAGAAAATGCAGATTGGACCACAACATTTGTAGTGAGTAGTGAAAAGACTATAAGGGAGACAGGAGACACTGTGAAAAGCTTTCAAATACAATTTAAGGAATCTAAATTCTTTTAGTTGGCAGAGAGAAGCTGATTAAAAGGTGTTTTGGACAGGAGAATAACAAAAGACAGCATTTTAGGAAGATTAATCAGGCAGAAGTACATAAAATGAATCAGGAGATTATAGTCTAGAAACAGAATATGAGTTGTAGGCTACAGCAACATTATGAGAAGGTGATAAAAATCTGTAGAGGTCATAGGACACAAGGACATCTAGATACAGAGCAAATAGGGGCTGAAATACAGCCTACGCTCCATTTGCCCATCCCTGCTCCTATAGCATCACATCTGGGTGCCTTTTTATAATTCTTGCCAAGGGCTAGCATACAGGCTAGCAATGACTCTGTTTGATTTCTGTCCTCTAGTGAGAGAATTGACCCATTTCAAGGAGACTATGAGGGTCTAAAGATACATCTTTAACAACATTGCAATGTCCAGGTGAAAACACAAATAAGAATACACAGTGTCTTAAAACAGCTCTTTTAAAGTCTGGAAATATTTGAGCCAACATTAGAAACAAACCTTTAAAATTGCGTTTGCAAGACATCAAATACTTAGGATGGCATGGAAATCAGTGAGAAGATGAGGGTGAGTTATTGAATGAGGCCCAGAGATGAAAATTTAGGTATCATCTGGCAAACAAACTGTATGCAACTCAGTCATTTATTTAATGAGATTTATTCTGGCTTGCATTTTAAAATATAAAAGACAGCAGATTAAAATAGACATTATTATTGCTGTGGGTATATATGTGACTGCATGACCAATGTAATCTGCAACCTGTACACTCAGAAAAATGAAAAATTATATCCCATCTGATTCAAATGTATGATATGTCAAGATCATTGCACTGTCATGTGTAAGTAATTAAAACAAATAAAAACTAAATAAATAAAATATAAAAGATATACCTATGCTTCCTTTGATTGGGTATATCCTAAAAGCTGAATGAAAAAGATGACAGGAAAAACAAGACTATGATATTGAGGGGTGCTGGGGCTGGGGCTCAGTGGTAGCGCACTTGCCTGGCATGTGTGAGGCACTGGGTTTGATTCTCAGCACCGCATATAAATAAATAAAATAAAAGTCTATTAACAACTAATATGGGCTGGGGATGTGGCTCAAGTGGTAGCGCGCTCGCCTGGCATGCGTGCGGCCCGGGTTCGATTCTCAGCACCACGTACAAACAAAGATGTTGTGTCCGCCGAAAACTAAAAAATAAAAATATTAAAATTCTCTCTCTCTCCTCTCTCACCCTCTCTCACAAAAAAAAAAAATTAAAAAAAAAAACAACTAATATAAAATGTATATATTAGTTGTTCGAAAAAAATGATATTGAGGGTCTGAAGTATAGGCCCAGCATGTGCAAGGCCTGTTTTCAATTCCAAGTACTGAAAAAAAAAAAAAGATAAAAGACATCAAATTGATTGGACTTAGTACCCAACTCTGCCATTAATAATATCTTGTGGGCTGGGGCTGTAGCTCAGTGACAGAACGCTTGCCTAGCATGTGTGAGGTACTACGTTCAATCCTTAGCACTGCATAAAAATAAACAAATAAAATAAAGACATTCTGTCCATACACAACTATAAAAATTTTTTTAAATAATAAAATATTATAATAAACCTTATAGTTGCCTCCCTTAAATCCATTACACCCGTCTCCAATTGTGAAGCAGCCATAAAATTAGAGGAATGTAGCTCTAAGGGTAAACCCCAACTTGTCTAATCAATTGAAGTAATCCATATCCCATTCTGAAATGATTTATTCAGGGATAGACAGATAAAATTCAATCAGTGTATGTCATAACTCAATTGACCAATGAGATACATAGTTTGTTAACAATTTCTGGGAAAGAAAAAATGTTTTCACACTTTAAAGAAAGCTTGTGAAAGAAATTCTCTTGGTGTTTTTTGTTTGTTTTATTTTGTTATTTTGGTACCAGGGATTGAACCTAGGGGCACTTAATCACTGAGCCACATTCCCAGCCCTTTTTATTTTTTATTTTGAGACAGGGTCTGCTAAGTTGCTTAGGGCCTTGAAAAGTTGCTGAGTCTGGCTTTGAACTTCTGATTCTCTTGCCTCAGTCTCCCCAGCTGCTGAAATTACAGTTGTGTACCACCACACCCAGCTCTCTTAGTATCTTGACAAAGAAAAGAGATTGTCAGTAGCATGTGGTGAATACCAGGGTTAGTCAGGCTTGGGTTGAAGATGACACACCAGAAGGTTTATGGGATAAATGGGAAATAACTAGATATCTGATGACATTGTTGAATAGCTGAATCAAATTTACTTGAAGCCCTCTATGTCTATCAACATTCAATAAACCCCCTCCTTTTTTTAGTACTTTATCAAGGTATAGTTTACATGCATTAAAATACACAAATCTTGGGTCTGGGGTTGTATCTCAGTGACAGAACACTTGCCTAGCATGTGTGAGGCACTGGGTTCAATCCTCAGCAACACCACATAAAAATAAATAAAAAATAAAAAATCTTTAAAATACACAATTTTTAAAAATTTTTTTCAGTTGTTGGTGGACCTTTATTTTATTCATTTATTTGTATGTGGTGCTGAGAATCAAACCCAGTGTCTCACACATGTGAGGTAAGTGCTCTACCACTGAGCCACAACACCAGCCCTAAAATATTCAAATCTTAAATGTATTTTTTAATGTACATATACGCCCATGAGGTACATACAGGTCACAATGTAGAACATTTCTATTATTACAGAAAATTCCCTTGTGTCCCTTTCCAATCAATACCCATGCCCGAAGAGGTATTATTTAAATGGAATCATATAGTATAAATATCTTCTGTCTGGTTTTTTCCACTAAGCATAATGTTTTTGAGAGTCATTTATGTTATTCTATGGCAATCTGCTCTGTTTTTATTCTGAGTGGTACTCCATGATATGAACACAGCATACATTGTTTATCCATTCTTTCTTTGATAGACACTCAGGGTATATGTTAGTCGAGACAGGATAGGGAACACAGGGAGAAAGGAACTAGAAAAGACTGTGAAACCATGAGATTTCAGTGAAAGTGAAAGAAAAAAAGAAAGGAAGTAGGGTTGAGTGTAAGAGGCTTAGATTGCAGTGAGGTTCTAAGAAAGTTCAGCAAGACTTTGCCCATCAGAAGAGTTCTGCATCTCCCAAGAATAGACCTGTCTTAGTGCTCTTTCATTCAGTCATTGGGAGCAACCTATAGAAAGCAAAATATAATCCCCACAATCAGAGATCCAAGAAGAACATTTTTATGGATACCACAATCTCCCCCTTGCATCTCACAGATTTACTTCCCCATTCAGGATCAGGGAGCAGATTTGTGGGGAAAACTGAGAAGAAGAATATTAGTGGGAAGAACGATATTCTGCATTGCTACAATTGGCCTGGGGCCCACAGCTAGCACTCACCTTCCCTTCCTCCACTATTTGTTTTGAATTCCCCCACATTCAGCTCTCACATCAGCAGATCTTGTACTTAGTGTTGTGACCCAAGCCCTCAGTCGTTAGAGTTCCGAGTCCTTAATAACCATACCTTCCCAGGCCAGAATTGTTTCAAGTGTCTGTTGAGAGGAGAGCAAGAAGGCACCCAGGTAGGACTCCGGGGTTCTACATGTATTCCTCCCTGCCCCCACTGTGTAAAAGGAACACTGTCTCCTGCTGAAGGATCAGTGATTCTTGCCAGTATGCCAACACCTCTTTTCACCTGCTAGCCTCTGTATACAAGGAGTCTCTGGTTTGCTGGCAGCAGCTGTGATTTAGAGTACAATAGACAGGACTGTATAACTCCTGCAGAGCCTACAGTTGTGGGGACAGAAAGTACAATATCTGCCAGAACTTACTGGCAATGAGGATAAGTTACTCCTTGATTTCTGGACCAATGTTTACTTCCTATGGAGATACAGCATATATAGAGGTTCCTAATTCAATTCATACTTATCATCTTGAAGGATAGCACTTCACCCCTCCAGAATATTGTCTCTGAACTTGAGCCCTTCAATTGTGCCTATAGAAGGTCTTCCAGTATTATATGAGGCTGGCTGCTTCTCAATAACATATTTTGTGATATGACCAATGGATTCCATGTTCATCTCAGATGACTCCCACACAACTTTTGTTGTGATGTGAGTCCCCTGATTGAAAGCTATTCTATGTAGAATTCCATGCTGTGGATTGGGCAATCCATAAACTCCTGGATACTAGTGCTCTCTAAGATCTAAAGTTAGGAAAGGCAAACCCATATGCAGATATCTAGCTGTTTGAAAACAAGCCCCTGACTCTTTTAGAATGGAAGGGGCTAATGTACTTACTCTATCTTCCAACAGAGGTCAATTGGTCTCTGAGAGAGCAGTTGTGTTCATTTGGGTTGTCAACAATTTGGACATTTGAAGAAGCGAAAGCCAGATTAAAGTTGGTAAGAGGGAATGCTTGCTGTTGGGACTATATGTATCCTCCACTAATGCTACCATGATGCTCTTTCATGTCCCTGTCATGTCAGTTCTGGAGTAGCCAATGACAAAGGATGGTTAGCACCACCTTGCCAAGTAATTTTGTTTGTTCAGTGTCTCCTCCAAGATGGATGTTCTCTGGTGGTCAATTAATGTGTAATATTAAATCCTTTTCTTTTTTGGGGGGGGTTACTGGGAATTGAACTTAACGGCACTCAACCACTGAGCCACATCTCCAGCCCTATTTTGTATTTTATTTAGAGACAGGGTCTCACTGAGTTGCTTGGCACCCCGCCTTTGCTGAGGCTGGCTTTGAACTCATGATCCTCCTGTCTTAGCCTCCTGAGCTGCTGGGATCACAGCTGTGTGCCACTGCACCTGGCTTAAATCCTTTTCTTTTCTGTCCTTCATAAAACAGCCCAAGCCTAGGTCACTGCACAGGAATCTAATATGTTCACCTCTTTAGCCATTTCTCCCTCACTCACACAGTGGACAACCAGGTGCACTGTTCCTAATTCTGCCACTTTAGATGATTTTACCTCTCTACTATTTTTCAGGACCACTGCTGTATATGACTATAACACAGTTCCTAGTCATTTTTGGCTTGCACTCACATTCCAAACAGATCCACCTACAAACCAGCCTCAGGCTTCTTATTCTTCTTTAAGCTACTTTATCAGAGCTAAGTATAAACTGAGGGAAGAGCAATAGTGTAACTGTGGTAGGTGATATGGGTGTCTGGATTTTCCTGCTCATGCCCTCTGTTCCTCCTTCAGGTACTTATAGAGTACAATAGACAGGACTGTAGAACTCCTGCAGAGCCTATAGTTGTGGGGGACAGAAAGTCCTCTGTTCCTCCTTCAGGTACTTATAGTCTTGGACATTACATTTACATCTTATGACAAGTGTTGGGTATGTCTGAATTTATAACTTGGCAGATCCAACCAAACCCAGTTCATATCAAAAGGATTCATGCTAAAAAAACACATGGTACCCCATAGTCAGCTGTCACACCTTGACCAGGACCAGTAGTGTACAAAGAGCTATTGCTCATAGGATATATAATCCTGTCTTGCAAATATCATGACCATGCTCCAAAATCCCAGGATCTGCATTTTGATTCTTCCACAGAGGCTTGCCATAAACTCCACATTGTATCTTTTCCCACTACTGACATAGATCATACAACCCAGTGTCAAGGCTTCTTACCCTATGGTAGGGACCTGCTCAGAGTCTTTTCCTTTTCTAGGCCCCACAGAAACTGCAGCATTCTGTTTTACCTCAGTATATGGAATAGAGCAATATTCCTAGGTGTGGACTCTTACCTTCAGAACCTAAAGAGGCCTAGTAAGCACTAGATCTCATTCCATGTGTTACATGATGCAAGATGCAGAATTTTGTCTTCTGTTTTGGATTAGATATGCTGTGATGCCCTGAAACTGGACTCATTCATTTTACCAAAGTTTCCAACTTATTTATCTTCCACCCTGTGAAGTCTATGTGTCTTACCAAGGCTACCAGCACTTGGTAGCCTTTTGTTTGCTCTATTCAGTCAGCTTGATGTCATCAATCTAATGAACTGATGTAATGTTCTTTGAGATAGTCAAGGTCAGACTGCTTTATGACAATAGGAAATTTAACATAATCCCAAGGCAAAACTGCAAATAACTGTGTTGGCTAATTTTATGTATCAACTTGACTAGGTAGTCAAGCATTGTTCCAGTTATTCCTGTGAGGGTTTTTTTGGGGGTGAGATTAATACCTAAATCAGTAGTCAAACAGATTGCCCTCCCTAATGTAAGTCTCATTCAGTTTAAGGCCTAAAGAGAACAAAAAGCCTAGCCCAGGTTGGGTGCAGTGGCATACACCTGTAATCCCAGTGGCTCAGGAGGCTGAAACAGGAGGATTACAAGTTCAAAGCTAGCCTCAGCAACTTAGCAAGGCCCTCAGCAACTCAGTGACACTCTGTCTCTAATAAAATATAAAAAAGGTCTAGAGATGTGGCTTAATGGTTGAATGTCCCTGAGTTCAATCCCTGGTGAAAAAAAAAAAAAAGTCTGGTCCTCCCCAACCAAGAAAATATTTTCCTGCTTGGCTATTTTTAAATTGAGACATTAACATTTTCCTTGCTTTTAGGTTAAAACTGAAAATTAGCTCTTCCTGGGTCTCAAATGTACTGGGCTTCAGGCAGTACTCTTTGGTTCTCAGTCTTTCTCCTGGGTCTCCAGGTTGCCAGTTTATACTGCAAGTCTCCTCAGGAAAACCCCAATACAATAATTATGTTTCATGTGAATATAATTCTTTATGATCCTCTTTATTATAATAGAAAAAATGCATTTGTTAACTAAATGGCTATTTACTCTGTACTTTATCAATCTAATCTAGCAATGATATCATGTATGGTATGGCAGTTGTAATTAGGGCTGCCACTTGGTTGAGCCTATGGTAATCTACAGGCATCCTTTATAATCCCTCTAGATTCTGCAGGGACCACACTGTATCCTTTGCATTCTTTTCATCTTTAAACATGAAACTAACCTCCTTCATTGCCCCTACCCAGACTCTGAGGATAAATGGGAGTGAGACATTTTCAGAGGCTTCTGCTTGAACTTTTCCAGCATAACTCTCATCCTAGAGGTCAAGGACCCAATGTGGGGGTTATTCCAACTGCTAAGTATGTAATCCTTGATTATACATTTGAGGACTAGGGAAATGGCTAGTAAGTGGGTCCACATCTCTTATGGGTCCACTGTAATCTAGACCTTGTCCAGTATCCATGTATCCCTACCTTAACATGAGGATCATAATGACAACTCATGTCTCTTTATATGAATATCAATTTAAACTCTGTGTCTGAAAGTCCACAAAATATCTCGGTATTCCCTTCTCCCCAGTATGTAGTTACCCAAGTAAATGGCTATACATTCCTTTGAATAATATATGGGGAATCGTTATCATATATATTTCTGTGGTATTGCAGGGTCCTTTTCCCTGGGAACTCTGCCACCTTATATCAACAGTTTCTTGGTGTGAAAAACAGCCCAGGTCTAGAAATTGGGCAAAAGACTATTACTTTTCATTAAAATGACTTCTTCTGGCATCTTGCTCATCTGTTTATATATATATATATATATTGTTAGTTGTCAATGGACCTCTATTTTATTTATTTTTATGTGGTGCTGAGAATCCAACCCAGTGCCTCATACATGCTGACCAAGTGCTCTACCACTGAGCCACAACCCCAGCCCTTGATCATTCATGTTTGTTCCTTTTTGTGCATGTGTGATACTGAGAAGTGAACCCAGGGGTACTTACCACTAAACTACATTCCCAGCCCTTTTTATTTTTTATTTTGACACAGAATCTCACTAAGTTGCTAAGGCTGGCCTCGAACTTGCAATCCTCCTTCCTCAGCTTCCCAAGTCTCTGGAATTACAGGTGTGTAATTCAAACTCCTCTTGACCAAGTTCTGATAATAATGTTCCTGATACCTCTGAGTCCTGAGTTTCTCTAAGGTTTGCAATGTAAACAGTGTTCTTCTTTTGGCTCCCCTGTTCCCAGGGATTCTCCTGGGCTTCTTTTATTCTACAAAATCAGTTTGCTTATCCTCTCTACCTTCCAGGTCATTTTGGTTTATTCATGCTGAGGATCAAACCCAGCATGTGTGCTTGGCAAGTGCTCTACCACTGAGCTACACCCATAGCCCCCAGATTTTTAAAATTGTTGTCCTCTTCTCTGTTCTTTCTGTCTTCATGGTTTACACTTTTCTCATTCTCTGTTATTTAGATCAGAATCTTAAAAGTTTTTTTCTGTAAAGGGCCAGAAAGTATATATCATAGACTTTCATGGACCATACAACAACAGCATGACTCTAGTTAGTTGATCTACTCTAGTGTGGATCCAGAGCCTTACTATTCAAAATGTGATCCACAGACCAGCAACATCAACATCACCTAGGTACCTGATAGAAATACAGAATCAGGCCCCACCCCAGAATCGCTGGATCCATGCTGCATTTTAATGAGCTCTCAAGTCAATTCATATATATACTGAAGTTTGAGAAGCAATGATCTAGACTGATTTGGGAGAAGAAGCAGAGATAGACACAAATGTTCAACCCCTTATGTTTAACCAGAAGTTCCTTTCATTAAAACAGGTTTGAATTGAGTTTTCTAATACTTGCAATGGAAAGTGTGCTAATTCTTATCTCCTTGGTGATGCAGCTCATGCAAATTACTTCAAGTTTCTGGACCTTCGTTTCTTCTTCATAATTAAATGAATAAACATGATGATCTTTAAGGTTTTTTCTGGCTCTCAAATTTCATGACCCTGCATCTCTGGTGTTGAGGAGAGACTTTATCCCTGGGCAAAAACAAAAATAAAAGGTACTCAGACATAAAAAGGCAAAGGCTCAGATATTGGACTTTAAAGATGGGAAGATTAGGTCTCTGAATAAAAAATAGATATACCATGAGGCTAATGAAATGAGTTTCATGATCCTCACTTGCATGAGCCCCTTTAAAATTCTTGTACCTACTTTGGTTTTGTAGTTAATTTTATATTTAGAATTGTGTTCTTTTTCTTTTTTCTTTTTAAAGGGAGAGAGAGAGAATTTTTTAATTTTAATATATTTTTTTTTAGTTTTTGGTGAACACAACATCTTTATTTTATTTTTATGTGGTGTTGAGGATCGAACCCAGCGCCCTGCACATGCCAGGCAAGTGCATTTCCGCTTGAGCTACATCCCCAGCCCATGTGTTCTTTTTCTTAAGTAAAACACCCAAGATTGCATAGGCTTTGGTCCTAAAAAACTTTGATCTGCCCCTATTTCTGAAAAATAAGAAGGAATAATTATTAAAACCATGTGCAAAAAGATCAAGAACAAGATTTTCTAGGCCTGAGTCTACAAGTTCCTAGCCAAAGCTGTTGATATGATTCTATCTAGGAACAGGATGGGTCCCAAGATCTGAAATGCAGGTGAACCACAGTTGGATAAAGGAAACTCTAGTACATAGATACATAGGAGGTAAAATAAGCAGAAAATTACCTTAGCAAAGTCAGATCAGTTAGTTAAGACTCTGGTACAGTATTAATATACCAAGTAGCCTTTATTGGCACCCTTTCTATGTGCCGCACAATATTATAAGCACTTATTATTTCATTTATCAACGTTATCAGTCCTCTGGGTTCAAACACATTTCATCTTTTACAGATGAAAAACTGAGGTTTGGGTTGGGCATGGTGGTACACACTTGTAATCCCAGCTACTCAGGAGGCTAAGGCAGGAGGATTGCAAGTTTCAGGCCAGCCTCAGCAATTTAGTGAGACCCTAAATAATTATTAAATTTTTTTTTAAAAAAGGCTGGAGGTAAGGCTCAGTGGTAGAGGGTCTCTTGGGCTCAATGTCCATTAGGGGTGCAGGGGCTGACCAGTTAAAAATTATACACAATTCAGGTGCATTAAAATTCAAAACCTCCGGGCTACAGTTGCAGCTCAGTGGTAGAGCACTTGCCTAGCATGTGTGAGGCACTGGGTTTGATCATCAACACCACATAAAAATAAATAAAGGTTAAAAAAAGAAGAATTCAAAACCTCATGCTTTACTCCAAGTCCTTGCCTTTAGCTACCAAATATTTTCAAAAAAAATATTTTTCCTGCAGAAAAAAAATTGTTGAGATTTCATAGAGCATAGAAGAGACTTTTACTCAGTTTCCCCTGTTTTGCAGCAACACTTTTACATCACCTCAGCCATACTGTGATTGAAAGCCTCACTGCATTTTGAATAATGGTAGATCTGTGACACCATTGTTTAGAAATCAATCCAACCTGGATGAGACTCAACACCATTAAAGAATTTCTATGCCAAATTTTTACTCATTTACTTCAAGTTCAGTTTCACAGACTAGTAGTGACATTCTCCATACTCTGTGTTATGGTGAAGGCTTTGTTTGCTGAGAAGGCTCCTAAAAATGCAGCAGGTTAGAACACAATGCAGGTCAGACAGAGAACCCATGATGAAAGAGAAAGAAAGAGATCATATCAAAGGCAAAAAAACCAAAGTTAGCTGCTAGTCCAAAACCCAAGGATGGTAGTTTGTCTGTTGCCTCTTTCCTTCATGGTATAGTCAATAACCAAAGAATTAATGTCTCAAATTCCTTTATTCTTCTTTCTGTTTACTGAGCCAATATCTCTTCTAAAGAATATAGCTTTACCTATTGTTCTGGATTACCTGTGTAAGGATGGGGTTATGCCTACAGTAAGAGAACAGAAAGAAACTTTCACAATAGTTAACCATACTCAGGTTTCCTCTTTAAAGGTGGCAATGGTGATGGAATCTTTTATATTTATGTTTTTATTTTATATAATCAAGAAATTTTGCACAAGAAAGCATTCTTTACCACAAATAAGGTTTATAGAGCAGATGGTATACTCAGAAAAAGGATGAGAGGACTTTGTTGTTTGAACTTTGCAAGGGTGCTCTTTGAAAATGAATATCCAATTGGAATGCACAATGAAAATGTATATAAATCCAAGGTGTAGTTTATATCACAACAATTTATCAATTCAGCTCAGAGTACTTAGTATGCTATCAAATATAATGTGCAATGCTTATATTTAATTATTTTAAGTATAATTAAAAATTTGTTATAAAAATAAATTTACAGCTGGGCTCAGTGGTGCACACCTGTAATTCTAGCAGCTCTGGAGGCTGAGGCAGGAGGATCTCAAGTTCAAAGCCGTCTCAGCAAAAAGTGAGGCACTGGAGCTGGGGCTGGGGCTCAGTCATAACACACTTGCCTGGCATGTGAGAGGCACTGGGTTCAATTCTCAGTATCACATATAAATAAATAAATAAATGAATAAAGGTCTATCAACAACTTAAATAAGATATATATATTATATATACTTTATATATATGTATATATAAAGTGTGTATACACACACACACACACATATATATATATATATATAAATAAAGTGAGGCACTAGGCAACTCAGTGAGACCCTGATGGGGATGTGGCTCAGTGGTTGAGTGCCCCTGAGTTCAATCCCCAGTACCAAAATTTAAAATAAATAAATAAATAAATAAATTTACAAGCTTTTTTTGTGTTTTTTGTTTGCATTAAAAGTTGTTGTAGTGGGCTGGGGTTGTGGCTCAGCAGTAGAACACTTATCTCACAGGTTTGAGGCACTGGGTTTGATCCTCAGCATCACATAAAAATAAATAAACAAAATAAAGGTATTGTGTCCATCTACAACTAAAAAATATATTTCTTAAAAAAGTTGTTGTTTTTTTTATTACTGGGGATTGCACCCAGGGGCATGGCATCTTGCTAAAAAGAAAATGAAAAGAAATTCTGCACAGATATGTAATCATAAACTCTCAACCCCAATTTCCACTTGAAATATTTTTTATTTGATGAATTCTCTGATCTACTTCTCACAGTGGCTGTTCTAAATCTTCATTGAGACTCTAAAAGCTCTGAACCCATCATTCTGATAAGATCCTTCCTATTCTACCCAAAACAAAAAGCCATTGGGTTTACCCACCGCCACTGCTCCCATCTCTAAAGACCACAGCCTCCTGCTTTCCTTTCACTCTGCCTCCTACCAAGTATAAGCTCCCTGCCTAGGTTCTCCATCCCAGTTTCTATGGCTCCTTCAGATCTTCCTATAACAATTAGTCCCTCTTTTTCATGCATTCTCAATCTCTCTCTCTCTCTCTCTCTCTCTCTCTCTCTCATTCTCTCTCTCTGTACAAACTCTTATTCTAGGGTAAGAGGAGCCTCACATTTGACTTCTCAGTTATAATTCCTCTTTATATTTTACATTGTTTTTCATTTCACACTTCTAGAATAAGTGGTCTATCCTTAAAGTACTATATCTCCCCACCACTATCTCCTTACGGTCAGGCATTAATGAAAACTGGTAGCAGCAAATAGCAAAACTTGGCCTGGAGGAAAGTGGCTAAAATAAAGACTGGATAAAAGCTGTTTGAGACAACCCAATCAATAAATGGGCTAAGGAGCTGAACAGACACACACTTCTCAGAAGAAGATATATATCTGATCAACAAATATATGAAAAAAAAATGGTTCAATACCTCTAGTAATTAGAGAAATGCAAATCACTACTCTAAGAAATCATTTTACGCCAGTCAGATGTGGGGGAAAAAGCATACTCAATGTATTGCTGATGAGACCGCAAATTGGTGCAACCAATCTGGAAAGCAGTATGCAGATTCCTTAGAAAACTTGGAATGGAATCACCATTTGACCCAGCTATCCTACTCCTTGATCTATATCCAAAGGACTTAAAATCAGCATACTATAGTGATGCAGTCACATGAATGTTTATAGCAGCTCTTTTCACAATAGCTAAACTGTGGAAGCAACCTAGTTGCCCTTCAACAGATGAATGGAAAAAGAAACTGTGGTATATATACACAATGGAATATTACTCAGCATTAAAAGAGAATAAAATTATAGGATTTGCAGGTAAATGGATGTTTAGATAATATTATGTTAAGTGAAGTAAGCCAATCCCATAAAACCAAAGGCTGAATTTTTTCTCTGATAAGTGGGATGCTAATCCATAGCGGGATGCGGGGTTAGTGGGGATGGAGGAACTTTGATTGGGCAAAGGGGAGGAAGAGGTGGGGAGGGGGAATGGGGACAGGGAAGATGGTGGAATGAGATGGACATCATTACCCTAGGTACATGTATGACTGCACATATGGTGTGACACTACATATGTACAACAGGAGAAATGAAAAATTGTGCTGCAATTGTGTACAATGAATCTAAATGTATTCTGCTGTCATATATACCCAATTAAAATTAAATAATTAATTAATTTTTAAAAAGTTGTTTGATTACTTCTCATTCACTTGATTACTTCTCATTTCCAGATGGTGGCATGACTAGCTCTTTCTCACCACAGTAGAAGTCCGGGAAGCTGGGCTGGGGCCGTTGCTCAGTGTCTGAGCGCTTGCCTAGCAAGTGTGAGGCACTGGGTTTGATCCTTAGCACTGCATTAAAAAATAAACAAATAAAATAAAGGCATGCTGTCTATTTAAGACTACAAAAATTAAAAATTAAAAAATGGTCGTGAAGCTGATTTTCTGGACAGGATATGATGAGGACCTGCGGACTGGGGATGCCAGTTATAGTTAAAGGCTTGTATATTGGAAAAAACAGGAAGCTCAAAGTACTATGAATATATATAATATATATTTTATTATATATACACATAGAGAGAGATGCCTATGTAGATATATATACACTAATATAGATAATTAGTATATATTATATAATACATATTATATATTACATAGAGAGATATATTATATATATATTAGAGAGAGAGAGAGAGAGAGAGAGACTCCCCAGTATTTCATCCCCCACATTGCTTCCCCACACACTGGACCTCTACTCCTCAGGCAAGAAATGCAAAACACTTTTTAGGAATCTGACTCTCAAGAGAACAATCTAAAGATAGTGATGTCAGAACTGGGGATGTAGTTCAGTGGTAGTGTGTCTGCCTATCATGTGCAAAGTTCCTGAGTTCAATCCCCAGAACTAAAAAAATTTTAAAAATTAAAAATAAAAACTAAAGACACTGACATTAGGGGTTTCCCCAACAAACAGCTTGTGAACATCTGCTCAGAAAGAAAATCAAAATCAATAACCCAACTTATGTTCAAACTTCCAATCAGTTCTTCAACCTATTATGAGAAGACACTGAGAATTCTACCTATGAAAAAAGCCTCTAATATGAGAAACATGGATCAAAGCAACAAATAGGAAAAAAAATAGAGAGAGAGAGGAAAATAAAGCTTCTGCAGAGAGAAAAAAATTTTTCAGAGAGAAGAGAGAATAACATATCCATAAAACAAAAATAGGATGTCATTAATAAATCAATAAATGGAGGGGGGATAGTAGAGGATAGGAAAGGTAGCAGAATACAACAGTTACTAATAGGGCATTATGTAAAAATGTGGATGTGTATCCGATGTGATTCTGCAATCTGTATTTGGGGTAAAAATGGGAGTTCATAACCCACTTGAATCTAATGTATGAAATATGATATGTCAAGAGCTTTGTAATGTTTTGAACAACCAATAAAAAAAAATAAATCAATAAATGAAAGGAATATTCAAAGGGGAAAAAATGAATGTTGAAAATTAAATGCATAATAACAGAAATTCCAGTAAAGCCAAAGAAAAAATTTTCTTAAAAATTGCTTAAAAATGGAAAATAGGATATAAAATATAAGAAGATTT
This sequence comes from Callospermophilus lateralis, assembly GCF_048772815.1. Classification (NCBI taxonomy): domain Eukaryota; kingdom Metazoa; phylum Chordata; class Mammalia; order Rodentia; family Sciuridae; genus Callospermophilus; species Callospermophilus lateralis. The sequence continues at coordinate 110,124,111 of NC_135311.1, read as the reverse complement.
GATGATCAGTCCAAACAGTAAGTATCATCATCAGAATAATAGGAGTCCCAGGAAAAGTAGAAGGGAGGGAATCATTAATGAAATAACTCAAGAAAATTTCCCAGAAGTGAGGTATGTAGGGTTTCTAGATTTGAAAACATGGCAAAATTTTGAAGTGACTGAAGTTTCAGGAGTTGAGGACCACCTGGTAAAGAACTTTTTAAGCCATTGCAAGGAGCTTAAATTTTCTGCTGTAAGAACTTGGGAGCCAGCAGAGACTTTTAAGGAGAAATGACTCAGATGGTATGTGGAGTGCTGAGGTGCTGACCTCAAGGACACCAGCACTCCTTATCAGAAATCTCTAGCTAGCTGATTACCTTTATTTTGTAGTTATGTCAAATGCAGTTGCAAGCAGTTTTGTTGATTTGTTTTTCGTTTTTGTTTTTTATGTTTGATTTTGTACTGGGCCTCATACATGATAAGCACACATTCTACCTCTCAGCTACCCTCCAGCTTCATCAAATTCAGTTATTTTTCATTCCACAAGTTCTATCAGAATCAACATTTTAAAATATAGGAAATTTATTAGTTGAAGACATATTTTTTTTTTTAGAGAGAGAGAGAGAGAGAGAATGAGAGAATTTTTTTAATATTAATTTTTTAGTTTTCGGCGGACACAACATCTTTGTTTGTATGTGGTGCTGAGGATCGAACCCAGGCCGCACGCATGCCAGGCAAGCGCACTACCGCTTGAGCCACATCCCCAGCCCTTGAAGACATATTTAAACCTAGGAAAAAAATTACTTTCCTCCCTCCCAGAAACAAAAGCTAAGGTCAGGCAGAAATCTTAGCTTTGCTGCTAGAGTGATGCTGATTTCAGCATAAAGTCATCCTTCAGTTGAGAGGCCCTGCCACCCATCAATGATGTTCACTTTGGTTAATTAGAAATACTAAAACAACATGGGAATAATTTTGCTAGCCTAAAAGAGCATGAATAAATTATATAAAAGCCATGAGTAAACGGAAGATTCACATTAGCTTTTCATAATGGTTCCCATCTCAACTTCACAGACTCCAACATTCAATGTAATAGAAAATCAGAAAAAGAATCAACTAGGCCCAACCACACTTCAGATATACAACTAGATCTTGTGAAAGAGAGAGCAGGCTGTGGGGGTAAGGGATCAGTTTTGCTGAAACATATTTTGGCCATGTTATCATATGTACTTAAATGGAAATAAGGAGTAAATTTTTGGTCAAGGATGCAGAGTGCCCTGCCCTTAAGAATAAATTATTTTCCCTCCAGGACCCATTTCAGAGGTCAGAGGTGGATGAGGGAGACAACAGTAAACTACCCTTCTTTCAGATATGGAAGGATAAAAAAAAGTAGCTGTTCTCGCCAGACTGAATATTTTCACAAAGGGGAGAATAAAATTGTGTAATAATGTTGTTTACCTCCTTCCCTAAGGGCAACAATCACATATTTGGTCAGGGCTGTTATTAGGGAATGCAGGATACTGAGGAAAAAAAAATATAGGACTTCTGTCTATACAAATAATTTAATTAACTCAAAATCAGGCAATCAGCACAATTCTAGTAGCTCAATATCAGGCAATTCCATAAAGAAACCCCTTGTTGGCTAGAGAGTATCCAAACTCCAGGCTACATTTCTGGAACTTGGAGCCAGCCATGGGACCCAGTATGACCTCACAGCATAAATCCATAGTTCCTCAGAATATTTGATCAACTCCATGTATAGGATAGAAATAAATAATTAGAAAGTGAGATTTAAAATGGTTCAATTTTCAGTAGCATCAAAACCATAAAATACTGAGGTATAAATTTAACAAAGCCTAAGTAAAATCTATACCCTGAAAATTACAAAATATTTTTCAGATATATTTTAAAAAGACTTAAACGAAGGGAGAGATTTAACATATTCATGGATAAGAAAACTCAATATTGTAAAGTGAAAATTCTCCTTGAATTTTACTATAGATTTGATCAGGTTTTTTAAATTTGTTTGTTTTTAAATATTTTTTAATTATATATGGACACAGTAACTTTATTTTGCTTATTTATTTTTTTATGTGGTGCTGAGGATCAAACCCAGTACCTCATATGTGTGAGGCAAGTGCTCTACCACTGAGCCACAACCCCAGTCTTTTGTTTGTTTGTTTGCTTTTTAGTTGTTGATAGACCTTTATTTTATTTATTTATATGCAGTGCTGAGGATTGAACCCAGTGCCTCACACATGCCAGGCAAATGCACTACCACTCAGACCCATCCCCAGCCCAGTTTGTTTTTTTACAGTAGTTTTTTAAAACTATGGAAATGCAAAATATCTAGACTAGAATGGGAAAAAAAAAAATCCTGAAAAAAGAAACAAGCTGGAGGATTTATTCTGACTTCAAGACTTACATTATAACTATAGTATTAAGACATGTGCTATTGGCATAAAAATAAACATACAGATCACTGAAACTATATAGAGAATCCACAAATAGACTCACGTGTGTATGATGATTTAAAAGCACCAAAGACTCTAATAGGAAAAGGAAACATTTCCACCAAATAGTACTAGAATAGATGAATATCTATATAAAGGCAATGAACTTCAATCCCTATCTCACGCCATACATAAAAATTAATTCATGACAGACCTAAAACTATAAAATTTAAGGGTAAAAAGGAGATCCAAGAGTAAACAAATTTTCTTAGATATAACACATAAAGCAGTAATCATGAAAGAAAAAAGTGATAAATTAGACTTCATCAAAATTAAAATTTCTGTCATCAAAAAATATCAGTAAGAAAATAGGCAAGCCACAGACTGGGAGAATATATTAACAAATCTGATAAAGGACTAATATTCACAATATATCAAGAATTCCTAAAATTAATATTGAAAAACAAATTATTTGAATAGGTACTTCACAAAGGATATATCAAAGACAAATATAATATGAAAAAACATTCAATATCGTTACTTATAAAGAAAATAGATACCATTCAACACTAACTAGGTTGGCTTAAATTTTTTAAAACTGGCATCACCAAATGTTGGAAAAGACATGAAACAAACAGAAATCTTTGTACATTGCTGGTGGGAACGCTAAAATGAAACAATCACTTTGGAAAAAAGTTTGGCTATTTCTTATAAAGTCAAACATAAACCTACACTTTGGCCTGTAATTTCATTCCTAGGCATATATCCAAGAGAAATTAAGATATATATTTACAAAATTAAGATATATATTTAAAAAAAGTATAAGTATGTTCATGTCAGGTTTATTCACTATAACATAACACATCAAACAACCCAAACATTCTTCAGCAAGCAAATGAATACACAAATTATGGCATATTCTTGCCATTGAGTAATTATTTAAAAAGAAACAAACTGGGGCTGGGGATGTGGCTCAAGTGGTAGTGCGCTCACCTGGCATGTGTGTGGCCAGGGTTCGATCCTCAGCACCACATACAAACAAAGATGTTGTGCCCACCGATAACTAAAAAATAAATATTAAAATTATCTCTCTCTACCTCTCTCTACCTCTCTCTCTCTTTAAAAAAAAAAAAAGAACCTGTCTTAACTGTGAAAAGAATATTTAAAAAAAAAGAAACAAACTATTGATAAATGCATCAACACATGGAAAAAATCTCACAAACAATGCTAAACAAAAAGAAGCTATTCATTAAAGAATACATATATAATTGCATTTATATGAAGTTTTAAATCAGGCAAAACTCACCTAAAGTGAAAATAATAATCAGAATAGTGATTGGGAGTCAGAGAGAGGAACTGATACAGAAAAGACACGATAGAGTTTCCTATATCATGATAAGGATGTGGGTTATAAAGGTGTATCTTCTTGTCAAAATTATACAATTTTTTTAAAATTTCTTTTTATATGTAAATTTACCTTAAAAATAACTGCAAAAACAATAATATAATAACAACTGGGGATGAGTGGATGGAGACAGATAAAACAAAAGTAGAAGAAAGTTAATAATCACTGGAGGTAAGTGATATCAAGTTTGTTATATGATCCAGTTTACTTTGTATATGTTTGAATTTTTCATACTAAAAAGCCTTAATATGAATGGATAAAGAAACTGGTATATAAAGAAGGATGAAATTATGGCATTTACAGGTAAATGGACAAATTGGAGAATATCATGCTAAGCGAAGCAAGTCAATCCCCCAAAAACAAAGGCCAAATGTTTTCTCTGATAAGAGGATGCCGATCCATATTGGGGTGGGGGTTGGGGGGGGGCAGCAAGGGAAGAATGGAGGAACTTTAGATTGTGCAGAGGGAAAGGGCGAGAGTGGGGAGATGGTGGAATGAGATGAACATTATTACCCCTATGTATGGGTATGATTGCATGAATGGTGCAACTCTACATCATGCACAACCAGAGAAATGAAAAGTTGTGCTCTTTTTGTGTAAAAAATAAAGTAAAATAAATTAATTTTAAAAATGTAAAAACAAAAAATAAAAAAAACCTTAAAAATCAGGATGGGTATTTTTTCCCCACAGTTTTTATTGGTGCATTTCAGTCGTACATATGGATGGGATTTGTTGTTACATGTTTGTACATATACACAATACACAAAACAACAATATAATTTGACTATATATACAGGGTGGGTGCTTATAGATTATGCCTGTAATCCCAGCTACTCAGGAGGCTGAGGCAGGGAGATTGCAAGTTTGAGGCCAATCTCCAAAACTTAGCAAGATCCTATCTCAAAAATAAATAAATAAAAGTTTAAAATCAGCTGGAACGGGGGCTGGGGATGTGGCTCAAGCAGTAGCGCGCTCGCCTGCCATGCGTGTGGCCCGGGTTCGATCCTCAGCACCACATACAAACAGAGATGTTGTGTCCGCCGAATACTAAAAAAGTAAATAAATAATAAAATAAAATAAAATTAAATAAATATTAAAATTAAATTTTATTAAAAAAATAAATAAATATTAAAATTCTCCCTCTCTCTCCCTCTCTCACTCTCTTTAAAAAAAAAAAAAATCAGCTGGAACAGCAATATTTCCCGGTTAGACCATTGTGGTTTATCAAACGGTTAATTTTCTATCACCTGAGGATTATTTCAAACCTCCTCTTCCTCTCACCTCAACCCTTTCTCCTCCTAAAACTTTTATTCTCAGAAGATGACCTGGTCTCCTCTATCACACAGAAAATAGTCATCACATAGGGACTCTTTTGACATCCAACCACTAAACTCAACAGCATTTGCATCCATGCCTTTCTCCTTCCCTCCTGTCCCAAAGAAAGGGAAAAGCAACATTTCTTTTGTCCACTGTCAGTCCCTCTACTGAGGTCCTCGAGCTTCCCTCTCACTCCTCTCCCACTTTCTCAGAGACCTTGTGTCTGTATTACTTTTTCCTGTTCTCTGCTAGCTCCCTCCATTAATATCCAACCACTCAATTCTCTCCATCCTAAAAACAAAACATAAAATGTTGACTCCACATTTTCCCCCATCACTCCCTTCCTCAAGCAAATTTCTTTTTTTTTAAATTTTCTCTCTCTCTCTCTCTCTCTCTCTCTCTCTCTCTCTCTCTCTCTTTATTTATTTATTTATTTTTGGTACCAGGATTAAACCCAGGGGCACTCAACCACTGAGTTACATCCCCAGCCCTATTTTATATTTTATTTAGAGACACGATCTCACTGAGTTACTATGTGCCTTGCTGTTGCTGAGGCTGGCTTTGAATTTGTGATCCTCCTGTCTCAGCCTCCCAAGCTGCTTTTCCTCTCTTTTTTATTTGTGTGTAGGGGCAGTACTGGGGACTGAATCTAGGGGCACTGTAACACTTAGCTATATCCCCAATTCTTTTTATTTTTTATTTTGAGACAGAGTTCACTAAGTTGCCCTGGTTGGCCTTGAACTTCTGATCCTCCTGCCCCAACCACCCAAGTAAACTGGGATTACAGGTATGTACTACTGTGCCTGGCTACAATTTCTTGAAAGAACTGTAATACTAATTGTCTCAACTTTTTGCCATTTCATTCAACTTTAACCACTTTGTTTAATTTCTACTTCCATCACTTCATTCAAATAGCTCTTACTAAGAGCACCAATTTTTCAGTCCTTGCCTTGCTTGAACACATGACAGCATATGACATCCCCTCCTTATCAAAAGCCTTTTCAAGATTTCTGTGACACTGTATTCCCTGACCTAAGTCTCATTTGCTAACCTAATCCCCTGTCAGAACTTTACAGGCTAGAGTTTCCTAGGTCTAGGTCTTACACTTCTCTCAACACATGGTACCTCTCCTAGGTATTCTCATTGCCCCCATCCATGTGCTAATGACTCCATGAACACCTCTACCCCATACCTCCCTTTTAAACCCCAGAACTATATATTCAACTTTTACAATGTCCTTGGATGCCCTATGAGCATCTCAAACACTGCATATCCAAAGTTAACTCTTGATTCCCCCTATATGCCTGTTGCTCTCTAAGACTTCCTGAATCAGCATCTTGAACCACTTTCCATATAATTGCTCATGCCAGAGTTCTAGGCATTCATGGTTTTTATATTTCCCTCACCACTCATCAAATTTTAGAGATGCTACCTCTTAAATAGTTTTCAAATCTTCCTTATCTTTGGTTCACCCTACTCTAAGCCACCATGCCCTCTTTTAGTCTCTAGCTTGCCTATTGACCACCCTGCCTTCAGTCTCAGACTTCTTCAGTCTTTGCTATGCACAACAGTCAGAGTGGTATTTCTAGATTTCTATTTGATCATTTTCTCTATTCCTTGGTTAATATCCACATACTAAGTGAAGAATTGAAATTACAAGGTCTTGTCTTTTCTTTTCTCCTAAGTTTACTTCTCTTAGCTGAATTTACTTATTCTGTAGTGTTGGGAAAGTGTTTCCAAAAACACAGTAACACTCTTAAAGAAGTTTGTATTGCCTTTATAAACTCTCCAGTTTTTGTGAAGATTTGCATAAAGTGTTTTGACATTTCTCAGATTTCTTAGTGCCTTCATTTTAAGTATTTCTTCTCAAAGGGGCTCTTGACACCTCTCACTCCTCTTTCTGGCCCTGGAGTCTTTGTCCTGTATTCTCCCTCTTCTCCTAACTAATCAGACATCAAAAGGCTCTTTGTCAGAGCATATCTCTGACAGAGAAAGAAGATAAGGGAGTACCTTATGTTATATTTTATAGAGGAAGATAACAAAGAGTGAGACTCAGCCTTCAGTCCTAAGAGCTGGGGCTGGTGTTCCGCAGAGATGACAACAAAGCAAGACAATGAAACAATAAAGAAGGGCTGGGGTTATGGCTCAGCAGTAAAGCACTCGCCTAGCACGTTTGAGGCCCTGGGTTCAATCCTCAGCACCACATATTATGCTCAACTATAAAATAAATATTAAAAAAAGAAACAATAAAGAAGCATGGTTACCTATGAAACTTCTGTTGTACAGTCTATTCTTCTAGACCCCTGGTAAAATATCCATTCACCACACACACTTGTGAAATGGTCTTGCCTCCATTCTGAGAGCACCTATTTAACACTGAGATTACCTACTTGTTCATACTTAGTACAGAAGAAAATTAAATGAACTATAATAATATTTAGAGTAAATGCTATGTTGTTAATATGTGAGACTTGGGCTAGGCTTGTGGCTGCTTGCCTTGCACAGATGAGGCACTAGGTTTGATCCTCAGCACCACATAAAAATAAATAAACAAAATAAATGTATAAAAAATATATATGAGACTTGTTTTTAGAACTCAACTTTTGAGTTCTTTTTAACATCCAGAAACCTCTATCAGTTATGAGTCACGAAAACAATATTAGCAGACATCAAAGAAAGAAAAAATTTATTCTTATCCCATCATGTCAACAAATCAAACTCTTTGTTGTTTCCTGTCCTGTATCTTTGCCTATGTATCTACCAGGCATTTCAGTTGCAAATATCTAAATAAGAAAGGCATTGCCAAAAAGTCTAGATGTCGGACTAGCTTCAGATAAGGCTTAACCCAGCTGTACAAACTAAATCACCAAGTACCCGGTTTCTCTCAGCTCTTCTATTCCACTTGTCACTATGTTGACTTTATCTTTGCATTCTACAGTTGCCCTGGAGAGTTGCAGTCTAAAGATAAAAATTGTTGTTGTTGTTGTTTTTCCCCTCTACTCTCATACTCAACATGGTACACTTTTTCCCACACTATAAGCAATTCTCCAGCAGACACCAACTGGGAATCCTATAATTCAATTTAATTCTTTTTTTAAATTTATTTTCTTAGTTGTAGTTGGATGCAATACCTTTATTTGATTTTTTATTTTTATATGGTGCTGAGGATCGAACCCAGTACCTTGCATGTGCTAGGCAAGCACTCTACCGCTGAGTCATAACCCCAGCACCTCAATTTAATTCTTAAGCTGTTTACCTGGAGACAGTGTCAAATCCCACAGGTTGAAGGCTCAGTTGCATAAGAAGAGTGCTCCCCTTCTGACACCAGTAGCAATTTCCCATTATCACACATTACCAAAACAGGGGATTCTCTTTGGTGACTCCCAGAGAACTGAAAGTTTTTCTTTCCCAGAAACCCTGATAAATAGGCTCTGAAGGGTTACCTGCTCATCTAATTTGGCCAGGAAGAAGTTCAGATTGACCTGAGTTATCAGGACTCCCTCCCATGGCTGAAAAATAGAGATAATTTCTTCCCACACAAAATCTACATGATTTTAAGGTAAAAAAGAAGTAGGAATGCTTAGCAGTATGAACAATATGTACTTGTTGCCACATACCAACTCAATTTGTTTTGCATGGTTATAATCATGACTTGGCTGTGATTTTCTATTCTGTTTTTTAAATATAATATTTTATAGAATTATATTTCAATGTTTGAGACTGATAATATGAATATTTTCAATGTTCTTACATTTATGTCATTTCTGTGATTCTGCCATCATTTAAACTTAACTGTGAAATACGGTTTACTCAAATAAAAATTCTAGTGACAAATTGTTTAGATAATATGAGCAAGTAAAATAAATCATCTCTGGAAACTGGTGTATCATAACAATGATCATAACATATCTTTTGTGTGCTAAAATGTTTAAGGCCAAGAATTTAAGTTTAATATGCATTCACTGAGTTATTCATTTATTTAACAGACATTCAATGAATGCTCATGTATGCCTTTGCGTGCAAGAGCTGTAGGAAATACATAGATGAATCAAACCTGGTCCCTAACCTCAAGGGCATGCCTGGGTTTTATCAGCATTTTCCCCAAATCTCATTCTATTTCATAATCTTATTTTCAGTATGTTTTATTTTGATGTAGCAAAATTAAGTAACAGGCTGGGCATGGTTGTGCACGCCTGGAATCCAGTGATTCAGGAGGCCAAAGCAGGAAGATCTTAAGTTCAAGGCCAGCCTCAGCAATTTAATGAGGCCCTAAGAAACTTTGAGATCCTTTCTCAAAATAAAAAATGAAAAGGTCTAGGCATGTGGTTCAATAGTTAAGCACTCCTGGGTTCAATCCTCAGTACTCCCCCAACCCAAAAACAAAACAAAATAAAACAGTTTTCAGTAACAACCTCAAGTTTTATCTCTGATAATTTTTCTTCCCTGGGACAGCCTGGACATTATTTCAGTCTTCTTCAGACTGACTGTCAAGCCACAGGATTTTGTGTCTGACTGTAATATAGATCCTCGCATACTTGTTTTTATGCTTCCAGAACTTAATTATCAGCACATAATAGACTTCATTAGATGGAGGCAAATACCATACTCCTGGATGCCACTCCTTCACAAATTAATATATTTGTGTGTGTGTGAATTTGTTTTCACTGTGTTTTAGAACATGGGGTGAGAAGTTACTTTGGCAAAATTAATGTATTGTTAAGTGCAATTCTAATCAACCATCAAATTAATTGTAAGTATAACATAATTTAAAAATAATTTAAATATCTTCTAGAAGACTATAAAAACAAATTTTTAAAAATGAGTGAATTATTTGGGCTGGGGCTATAGCTCAGTGGCAGAGTGCCTGCCTGGCATGTGTGAGGCACTGGGTTTGATCCTTAGCACCACATAGAAATAAACAAATAAAATAAAGCCATTCTGTCCATTTACAACTACAATTTTTTAAAAAAATAAGTGGATTAAACTGGGCATAGTGGTGCATGCCTGTAATCCCAGCAAATCAGGAGGCTGAGGCAGGAGGATCACAAGTTCAAAGCTAGCCTCAGCAATTTATTGAGGCCCTAAGCAACTTATCAAGACTCTGTCTCAAAATAAATATAAATAAATAAATAAGGGCCAGAGATATTGTTCAGTGGTTAAATGTCCCAGGTTCAATCCCTGGTACAAAAAAAAAAAAAAAAGTGGATTAGCCTGTCACAGAAACTTTAAATATGTTACAAAATTATAACTAAAATAGAGGTGAATCTTCTTTCCAAATAATATATGTAGATAGTCTCAACTTTAGGAGGTGGGGGTGAGGCTTAAAGGAGCTGCTTTTAGAGTGGGTTAGACTTAGTAACTCTCTGTGAAAGGAAGAACAGAAAATAACAACTTTACAGTGGAGAAACCTGACAAACACCACCTTAACTAAGTAATGAAAGTTAACATCATGGGTGATGTCACCATGGATTTCATCTATCATCCCTGATGGGATATGATGAGAAGGGCACTTGCCCTCTGGGATATTCTTTCCAAAAACTTATAAGCTCATTCTAATAATGACAAAACATAGAACAAACCAAAATTAGTAAGCATTCTACAGAATATCTTGCCAGTACTCCTTTAAACTGCCAAGGTCATGAAAAATAAGACTGAGAAACTATTACAAACCAGAGAGACTCTGAAAACATAGCATTTAAATGCAATGTGGTACCTTGCATTGGATTATGGAACACTAATGGAAAAACTGGTGGAACTCAAAGTCTGGCGCTTATTCTAATTGTCATAATAATGTAGCAATGTTAGTTATTTAACTTTGTCTAATTTACCACGACAATGTAAGATGTTAACAATGGGGACCACTAGGAAAGGGACTTGTTATATGCTTTTTGTAACTTTTCTATAAATCTAAATTACTTACCAAATTAAAATGAAATCTTGGGCTGGAGTTGTGGCTCAGTGGTAGAGTGCTTACCTAGCATGTGTGAGGTACTGGGTTTGGTTCTCAGCACCACATAAAATAAATTTTAGAAAAAGAAAAAGGTCCGTTGACAACTAAAAAATATTTTTTTAAAATGAAATATTTTTCTCATTTAAGTATTTATTGAACACCTAATATACATCAGACATTATTTTTTAGGTATTAACACTGCCCATGTTTTCAAGGTGCTTACCATTGGGTGGGTAATGAGACAGGTGCAGCAGCATTCCATCATCAAATGGAAGTAAGAGATATTGATATGTCCCTACCACATGTATGAACAGCCTTGATTAGAACTGAAGATACAAATGAGTTTGCATGAGCAAGTGACTCAGATGCCTATGGTACCTACTCTTGCTACATTTATACCTGTCCTTTAACATATGTCTATAGCCTATGACCAGTTAAATGAGGGAGAAAAAAAAATACAATCCTGGTTTTCTGATGAATCTCTCTGACAGTGTTGTGGCAACACCTAAAAGTGAGTGATCACACAGTATCACATCCCCATTCAGGGGTGGTACTAAAAGAATGAAAATTATCCCATGTGCATAACTTTAAGCAGTGCAACAAGTTGTTCCCTTTGCCTGGAAAGAAAGTCAAAGGCATGCATTTACACTAATTTAAGGACACAATTAATAAGTAGTTGGGATTTGGAAAAAATGAGTTTGAGGCTGGGAATATATCTCAGTAGTAGAGTGTTTCCCTAACATATGTGAGGCCCTGAAAAAGAAGATGGAAGGAAATCTTAGGAATAAAGAGTATAAGAATATTTGTATTGCATGTGAATGCCCATCAAATGACAACCACTTCAAAGAAGGCTCTTAATCAGGTGAACAATGTGACATACAGTATAGATGTCAATCAGATAACTGTATTTATGTGGGTTTGTCTCCATGTCTTCTATTCTGTATGGTTGGTCTACACGTCTATTTTGGTGCCAATACCATGCCGTTTTTGTTACTATATAACAAAAACGTATGTATAGTAAGTATAGTTTAATGCCTGATATTGTGATGCCTCCTGCTTCACTCTTCTTGCTAAGGATTGCTTTGGTGATTCTGGGTCTCTTATTTTTCCAAATGAATTTCAAGATTTCTTTTTCTATTTCTATGAGAAATGACATTGGGATTTTAATTGGAGTCACATTGAATCTGTATAGCGCTTTGGGTAATATGGCCATTTTGACAATATTAATTTTGCCTATCCAAGAGCATGGGAGATCTTTCCATCTTCTAAGTTCTTCTTCAATTTCTTTTTTTAGTGTTCTGTAGTTTTCATTGTAGAAGTCTTTCACCTCTTTTGTTAAATTGATTCCCAAGTTGGTTTTTGTTTGTTTTGTTTGTTTTTTGAGGCTGTTGGGAATGGAGTAGTTTTCCTAGTTTCTCTTTCAGAGGATTCATCACTGATATATAGAAATGAATTTGATTTATGGGTATTGATTTTAGATCCTGCTACTTTGCTTAATTCATTTATTAATTCTAGAAATTTTCTGGTAGATGTCAATCAGCCTCTTTCTCCAGCACCTACTTCCTGGCAATCTTGCTTAAGAACAGTGGAGGCAGGGATAAAAGTTATGCATGGAGTTATCAATATTGGCTTTCCCTTATCAAGACTTTAGTCATTAATGAGATTTAAACTAATCAACATTAGAGGCCAACAGTAAGTCTTTGATATGACACCATTCTCTGGCAAACCAGCCAACCACCTTATGGCAGAATAGTTATATTGACCCCTTTCTTATAAATGTGCAATAATTAATCTTAACTGAAATAGATATTTATTCTGAACATGGAATTGCCTTCCTGGCCTGCAGTGCTTCTGACAAAATCATAATCCTTGGACTTATACAATTTTTAATTCACTAGCATGCTAGTTCACATAGTATTTCTGGCCAAAGAACTTAACTGTAGCCAATGAAGAACATCAATGGGTTCATTCCCATTGTCCTTAAGCAGTTGACTTTAAAGAACAGCAGGAGTGGTCTACTGAAGACTAAATGATATGCCAGCCAAGTGACATCTTGCATGGTTGGGATGCATCCTTTGGGATACAGTACATGCACTAAACCATCAACCAATATATGCTGCTGCTTTCCTCTTGGCCATAATAGAAGGGCCTGAGATTCAAAGGGTAGAAGTGAGGATGGCTTCTATCACTGTCAGCTCTAAAATTTCATTTGAAAATATTTGCTCCCTATACCTATAAATTTGGGATCTATAGGTTTATAGATAGTAGTTTCAAAAGAAGGATACACTCTACTGGATAGCAAGACTATGCTTGATTATTTTAGGTCTCTCTGAGCTAATAATAAAGAAGATGGTTAATACAAAGCTACTATGAATAATATTGATTATCATGAGGAAATATAATTGTTTAACACAATAGGAATAGAAAGGAATATATATAGAAATCAAAGGATTTCAAGGTACCTCTCAATACTCTGATATTCAGTGGGAAAGTTAATGGAAAGATACAAAACTGAATATAGGGAAGATCACTGCTGACATTGATCCTTCAGAAATAAATGTTTTTATCACCCCATCAAGTAAAAGAACCACAAGTAGCTAAGGTAACAACTAAATACAAAGAGAAATGGAATAGGTAATGGAACAAAAGAAGTTAAAAATACCAATTATGGTTACATGACCAGTTGTAAAAACAAGAACTATACTTGCCACGCATATTGTCTTTCTTGCTTCCTTAACTTAATTTTATAAATATTAACCACTTCTTACTATTTCTTACCTATGCTTTTCTCATTTTCTTCTATTTAGTATAATGTATGTTAATACTGGTTATATAATTTCAGGATATGAAAATGATATAGAGTAGAAAAGGGATGGATACCACCCAGAGTTGACTAAAGGAGGATTTTATGCCTTCTCTTTTGAGGAGTGAATGAGTACACCGTTGTTATGAGGGATACTTGCATCATGCTAGAAAGAAGTATAATGATTTTTTTTGTTGACAGTGCTGGGAATTTTTAAACCTAGGACCACTCACATGCTAGGTAGTTCTCTACCACTGAGCTTCACTCCTAGCCAATGTTGTTATTTTTATTTTGGAATGAGTTGCAGATAAAAGAAGTGTGGATGTTTGCTGAATTGACAGTACATAGATTGTAGCAGTTCTGTTATCAACTCAGCATCACTACTATCCTCTCTAAACCCATAGGCATCACAGAAAAAGAAGCCAGGAACCACGGTTTCCAGATCCTCTTCTCTGTCTGGTTCCAGGTTGTAGTTTACCAATAAGATGCACTTGGATGATATTTGGAGAGTAGAAGAGGACAAGTCACTGTTTTCTAGTGGTAGTTGCAACCATATATGTGGGCAGACATGAGAGCCATACAGTTTCCCAGGAGCTCTTAAAACTTACCTACATCCACTCACTGCTTCAGACTCTTAAAACAATTGGTAGAAGCTTCTCAGATTCTTGAAATTTGTGGTGCCTTTTTAGCAAGCTCTTGAGAGCCACTTACTTTTTGGTGCTTCAGAGTGAGATATTCAGTGGCACTTTCCTGATCTTCTTCAGCTTTTATTCCCCTGATCTTCCAAAGGTTGTATAAGTTCCTAATTCACATATTCAATCTCTCATACCTGGGAAATAAAGAACGGTTTCTGTTTTCTGATTCACTTGAATTCCAAGTGGTTACACCAATTTATGCTACTGATAGTTTGGGAGCCCTCATTTATGAATTAGCCATTATTATTATCATTTGCCCACTTTAATGTTTTTTTAGTTTAATGTTTAGCTTTATATGTCAATTTGGTTAGGCTATAGGATACAGGTTTTTGTTTTGTTTTGTTTTGTTTTTTGTTTTGGGAAGAGGTACTGGGGATTGAACTCTGGCATTCAACCACTGAGCTACATCCTCAGCCCTATTTTGAATTTTATTTAGAGACAGGGTTGAGTTGCTTAGAGCCTTGTCCTTGATGAGGCTAGGAGAGCCTCCTGCCTCAGCTTCCAGAGCTGTGGGGATTACAGGCATGTACCACTGTGCCTGGCTAGGAAACAATTTTTAAATCCAACACCAAGTGTTACGGTGAAGACATTTTATAGGTGTAGCTAACATCTATAATCTGTTGATTTAAGAAA